>NW_027202270.1:86537082-87143019 GCF_024711535.1 Dipodomys merriami
TGAGGGTTAGGGTTAGGTTTAGGGTTAGGGGTAGGTTGAGGGTGAGGGGTAGGGTTAGGGTTCGGGTTAGGGTTAGGCTGAGGGTGAGGGTTAGGGTTAGGGTGAGGGTTAGGGTGAGGGTTAGGGCTAGGGTAAGGGTGAGGGTTAGAGTTAGGTTTACGGGTAGGTTTAGGGTTACTGTCAGGGATAGGTTTAGGGTTAGATTTACGGTGAGGTATAGTTTTAGGTTGAGGGTTAGGGTGAGGGTGAGGGTTAGGGTTAGTTTGAGGGTTAGGGTTAGGTTTAGCATTACGATGAGGGTTAGGTTGAAGGGTAGGGTATGGTTAGGGTTCGGGTTAGGGTTGGTGTGAAGGTTAGGGTAAGGGTTAGTGTTAGGGTGCGGGTAAGGTTTAGGGTTAGGGTTACTGAGAGGTTGGGGTTTGTGTCAGAGTTAGGATTAGGGATATTGTTAGGGTTAGGATGAGTGTAATCGTTAGGGCGAGGGTTAGGATTAGGGTGATGTTTCGCATGAGGGTGAGGGTTAGGGTGATGGTGAGGGTTCTGGAGAGGGTGAAGGTTAGGGTGTGGGTAAGGTTTAGGGTGAGGGTTAGGTTGAGAGTTAGTGTGAGATTGAGGGTGAGGGTTAGGTTTAGTATTGGGTTAGGTTTAGTGTTAGGTTTAGGGTTAGGTTGAGGGTGAGGGTGAGGGTTAGGGTTAGGGGTAGGGTAAGGGTGAGGGTGAGGGTGAGGGTTAGGGTTAGTGTGAGGTTTAGGGTTACAGTGATGTTTAGGGTGACAGTGAGGTTTAGGGTTAGGCTTAGGGTGAGGGCTAGGGTGAGGGCAAGCATTAGAGTTAGGTTTAGTGGTAGGGTTACGGTTAGGGTTACTGTGAGGGTTAGTGTTAGTGTTAGGGTTAGGGTGAGGTAAAGGGTTAGGTTGAGGGTTAGAGTGAGGGTGAAGGGTAGGGTTAGCGTTAGGGCTTGGGTGAGGCTTAGGGTAAAGGTTAGAGTGAGGGGTATTGTTATGGTTAGGGTGAGGGTTAGGGTTATTGTGAGGGTGAGGGGTAGAGTGAGGGGTATTGTTAGCATTAGGGTGAGGGTTAGGGTTAGGGTGAGGGTGAGGGTGAGGGTTAGGGTTAGGGTTAGGCAATGGTTAGGTTTAGGATTAGGCTGAGGGTTAGCGAGAGGGTAGGGTTAGGGTTAAGGTTAGTGTGAGGGTTAGGGTTAGGGTTAGAGTGAGGGTTAGGGTTAGCGTTAGGGTTAGGTTGAGGGCTAGGGTGAGGGTGAGAGGGTAAGGCTAGGGTGAGGGTGAGTGTTCTGGTGAGAGTTAAGATTAGGATATGTGTGAGAGTTACAGTTAGCGTTAGGGTGAGGTTTAGGGTGAGGGGTAGGGTAGGTTGAGGGTTAGGGTGAGGGTGAGGATTCGGGTGGCGGTGAGTGCTAAGGTTTGTGTGAGGGGTAGGGTGAGGGTAAGCGTTAGGGTGAGGGTTAGGTTTAGGGTGAGGTTTAGGGTTAGGGTTAGGGTTAGGGTGAGGGTGAGGGATAAGGTTAGGTTTAGGGTGAGTGTTAGGGTTGGTGTGAGTGTTAGGGTTAGGGTTAGGATGAGGTATAGGGTGAGGTTAAGGGTTAGGGTGAGGGTGAGTTTTAGGGTTAGGGTTAGGGTGAAGGTTAGGGTGAGGGTTAGGTTTATGGTTAGTTTTACGGTTAGGATGAGGGTTAGGGTAAGGGTGAGTGTTAGGGTTAGGGTTAGGTTGATTGTTAGGGTTAGTGTGAGGTTTAGCGTGAGGCTTAGGGTTAGGCTGAGGGTGAGGATAAGGGTGAGGGAGAGGTTTAAGGTGTGGGTGAAGTTTAGGGTGATGGTGAGTGTTAGGGTGAGCTGAGAGTTAGGGTGAGGGTGAGGGTTAGGGTTAATGTTAGGGTGAGGTTAAGGTTTAGGGTTAGGGTGAGGGTGAGGGTTAGGGACAGGGGTAGGGCTTGTGTTATGGTTAGGGTGAGGGTTAGGGTTAGTGTTAGGGTTAGGGTTAGGCTGAGGACTAGGGTTATGGTGAGGTGAGGGTTAGGGTTAGGGTGAGGGTTAGACTTAGAGTTAGGATGTGTGCTAGGGTGAGGGTGAGTGTTAGGTTGAGGGTGCGCGTGAGGGTTAGTTTTAGGGTGAGGGTTAGGTTTAAGATTAGGGTGAGGATTAGGGTTACGGTGATTTTTAAGGTGAGAGTGAGGTTTACGATGAGGGTTAGGGTTAGGGATAGCGTTAGGTTGAGGGCTAGTGTTAGGTTGAGTGTTAGGGTTAGGGTGAGGGTTAGAGTAAAGGTTCATGGTGAGGTGTAGGGTTAGGGTTAGGGTGAGGATTAGGGTTATTGTGAGGGTTAGGGTTAGGTGTAGGGTTAGCTTTAGAGTTAGGGTGAGGGCTATTTATAGGGTTAGGGTGAGGGTTAGGGTTAGGGTTAGGGTTAGGGTTAGGGTTAGGGTTAGGTGTAGTGTGAGGGTGAGGGGTAGGGTTAGAGTTAGGGTTAGGGTTAGGGTTAGGCTGAGGGTGAAGGTTAATGTTAGGTTCAGGTTAGGGTGAGGGTGAGGGTAAGGGTGAGGGTTAGGTCTAGGGTAAGGGTGAGGGTTAGAGTTAGGTTTAGGGGTAGGTTTAAGGTTAGTGTTTCTGTCAGGGTTAGGGTTAGGGTTATGGTTAGGGCGAGGGATAGGGTTAGGTTGAGGGTTAGGGTTAGGGTGAGGTTTAGGTTGAGAATTAGGGTGAGGGTTAGGTGTAGGGTTAGGCTGAGGGTGAGGTTTAGGGTTAGGGTTAGGTTTAGGGTGAGGGTGAGGATGAGGGTTAGGTTGAGGGTAAGGATTAGCGTTAAGGTGATATTTAGGGTGAGAGTGAGGGTTAGGGTGAGGGTTAGGGTTAGGTTGAAGGTTAGGGTTAGGGTGAGGTTTAGGGTTACCGTTAGGGTTAGTGTGAGGGTTATGGTGAGGGTTAGGGTGAGAGGTAGGGTTAGGGATAGTGTGAGAATTAGGGTTATTGTGAGGGTTAGGGTTATGTTTAGGGTTAGCATGAGAGTTAGGATGAGGGGTATTTTTAGGGTTAGGGTGAGGGTTAGGGTTATTGTGAGGTTTAGGGTTAGGTTTAGTGTTAGGGGTAGGGTGAGTGATAGGGTGAGGGGTAGGGTTATGGTTAGGGTTAGGATTAGGCTGAGGGTGAGGGTTATGGTTAGGGATAGGCTGAGGGTGAGTGTTAGGGTGAGGGTTAGGTTTATGGCTGGGTGAGGGTGAGGGTTAGGGTTAGGGTTAGGATTAGGGTTATGGTGATGTTTAGGGTGACAGTGAGGGTTAGGGTGAGGGTGAGTGTTAGGCTGAGGGTGAGGGTTCAGGAGAAATTGAGGGTTAGGGTGTGGGTGAGGGTTAGTGTGACGGTAAGGGTTAGGGTTATGGTGAGGGTTGGGGTTAGAGTTTGGGTTAGGGTTAGGGTTAGTGTGAGGGTGAGGGATAGGTTGAGCGGTATTGTTATTCTTAGGGTGAGGTTTAAGGTTAGGGTGAGGCTGAGGTTGAGTGTTAGGTTTAGGGCAATGGTCAGGGTTAGGTTTAGGGTTAGGCTGAGTGTTAGGGAGAGGGTAGGGTTAGGGTTATTGTTAGTGTGAGGTTTAGGATTAGTGTTAGGGTTAGGGTGAGGGTTAGGGTTAGGGTAAGGGTTAGGGTTAGAGTTTGAGTTAGGGTTAGGGTTAGTGTGAGGGTGAGGGGTAGGTTGAGGGATATTGTCAGGGTTAGGATGAGGTTTAGAGTTAGGGTGAGGCTGAGGTTGAGGGTTAGGTTTATGGCAATGGTTAGGGTTAGGTTTAGGGTTACGCTGAGGGTTAGGGAGAGGGTAGTGTTAGGGTTTGGGTTAGTGTGAGGGTTAGGGTTAGGTTTAGGGTGAGGGTTAGGGTTAGCGTTAGGGTTAGGTTGAGGGCTAGGTTGAGGGTGAGAGTTAGGATGAAGGTGAGCTTTAAGATGAGGGTGAGGGTTTGGGTTAGGGTTAGGATTAGGGTGTGGGTGAACGTTATGGCTAGAATTATGGTGAGAGTTAGGTTGAGGGGTAGGGTAGGGTGAGGTTTAGGGTGAGGGTGAGGGTTAGGGTGAGGGTGAGTGTTAAGGTGTGGTTGAGGGTTAGGGTGAGGGTGAAGATTAGGGTGAGGGTTAGGTTTAGGGTGAGGGTTAGGTTTAGTGTTAGGGTTAGGGTGATGGTGAGGTGTAAGGTTAGGTTTAGGGTGAGTGTTAGTGTTAGGGTTAGGGTTAGGGTTAGGGTTAGGGTTACAGTGAGGTTTAGGGTGAGGTTTAGGGTTAGGGTTAGGGATAGGTTAAGGGTAAGGGTTAGGGTGAGGGTCAGGTTTAGGGTTAGGGTTAGGGTTAGAATTAGTGTGAGGGTTAGGGTGAGGGTTAGTGTTTGGGTTGATGTTTAGCGTGGGGGTGAGTGTTAGGTTGAGTTTGAGGGTTCGGGTTAGCGTGAGGGTTAGTCTGTTGGTGAGGGTTAGGGTTAGGGTGAGGGTTAGGGTGAGGTTGAGTGTTAGGGTTAGGTTTAGGATAAGGGTGAGGGTTAGTCTTAGGGTTAGGCTGAGGGTAAGAGTGAGGGTTAAGGTTAGGTCGTGGGTGAGGATTAGGGTTGGGGTGAGGGTGAGGATGAGGGCGATGGTGAGGATCGGGGTTAGGGTTAGGATTAGGATGAGGGTGAGGTTGAGGGTTAGGGTTAGGATTAGGTTTAGGGTGAGGGTTAGGCTGAGGGTGAGGATGAGGTTGAGTGTTCGTTTTAGGGTGAGGCTTAGGGTGAGTGCTAGATGAGGGTGAAGGGAAGGGTGAGGGGAAGGGGTTGGGTTAGGACTAGTGTTAGGGTTATGGTTAAGCTGAGGTTGAGGGTGAGGGTGAGGGATATGGTGAGGGCTAGGGATAGGTTTAGGGTGAGTGTTAGGTTTAGTGTGAGGTTTAGTGTTAGGGTTAGGGTGAGGGTTAGGGTGATTGGTAGGGTTCGGGTTAGGATGAGGGTTAGGGTTAGGATGAGATTGAGGGTTAGGTTTTGGTTCCAGGTGAGGGTTAGGTCTTGGGTGAGGGTTAGGTTTAGGGTTAGTGTGAGTGTGAGTGTGAGGGTTAGGGTTAGCGATAGGGTTATTGTGAGGGTGAGGTTGAGGTTTAGGGTTAGGTTTAGGGTTAGTGTTAGGGTTAGGGTTAGGCTGAGGGTGAGGGTTAGGATTAGGGTTAGGTTGAGGGTGAGAGTGAGGGTTAGGGATAGGGTGAGGATTATGGTTAAGGTGATGTTTAGAGTGAGAGTGTGGGTTAGGTTGAGGGTTAGGGTTAGGGTTAAGGTTAGGGAGAGGGCTAGGGTTAGGTTGAGGGTTAGGGTTAGGGTGAGGGTTAGCGTTATTGTTAGGGTGAGGTTTAGTGTGAGGGTTAGGGTTATTGTGAGGGTTAGGGTTAGGTTTAGTGTTAGGGTGAGGTTTAGGGTGAGGGGTATTTTTAGCGTTAGGGTGAGGGTTAGGGTTATTGTGAGGGTTACGTTTAGGTTTAGGGTTAGGAGTAGGGTGAGGGTGAGGGGTAGGGTTAGGCTGAGAGTGAGGGTTAAGGTTAGGGTGAGGGTGAGGGTGAGGGTTAGGGCTAGGGTAAGGGTGAGGGATAGAGTTAGGTTTAAGGGTAGGGTTAGGTTTAGGCTGAGGGTTAAGGTTAGTTCGAGGGTGAAGGTTAAGGTTAGGGTGAGGTTGAGGGTGAGCGTGAGGGTGATGGCGAGCGTGAGGTAAGGTTTAGGTTTAGGATGAGAGTGAGTTTGAGGGTTAGGTTTAGGATTAGGGTTAGGGTAAGGGTTATGCTGAGGGCGAGGATGAGGTTGAGGGTTAGTTTGAGTGTGAGGCTTAGGGAGAGTGCTAGGGTGAGTGTGAGGGGTAGGGTGATTGTGAGGGGTAGGGTTAGGATTAGTGTTAGGGTTGAGGGTGAGGGTGAGGGTGAGAGTTAGGATGAGGGCTAGGGATAGGGTTAGGGTTAGGCTTAGGTTTAGTGTGAGGTTTAGTGTTAGGGTTAGGGTGAGGGTTAGGGTGAGGGGTAGGGTTAGGGTTAGGATGAGGGTAGGTTTTGGATGAGGGTGAGGGTTAGGGTTAGGTTCCAGGTGAGGTTTAGGGCTTGGGTGAGGGTTAGGTTTAGATTTAGGGTGAGTGTGAGGGGTAGGGTTACGGTTAGGGTGAGGATTAGGTTTAATGTGAGGGTTAGGGTTAGGTTTAGGGTCAGGGTGAGGGTTAGGCTGAGGGGTATTTTTAGGGTTAGCGTGAGGTTTAGCGTTATTGTGAGGGTTAGGGTTACGTTTAGGGTTAGGGGAAGGGTGAGGGTGAGGGGTAAGGTTAGAGTTAGGTTTAGGGTTAGGGTTAGGCTGAGGGTGAGGATTAGGGTTAGGGTTAAGGTTAGGGAGAGAATGAAGGTGAGGGTGAGGTTTAGGGCTAGGGTAAGGGTGAGGGTTAGAATTAGGTTTAGGGGTAGGGTTAGGGTTAGGTTTAGTGTCACGGTTAGGATTAGGGTCAGGGTTAGGGTGAGGTATTTCGTTAGGTTGAGGGTTAGGTTGAGGGTGAGGGATAGGGTTTGTGTTAGGGTTAGGGTCAGGGTTAGAGTGAGGGTTCGGGTGAGGAGTAGGGTTAGGGTTAGGATTAGGGTGAGGGTTAGGGTTATTGTGAAGGCTAGGTTTAGGTTTAGGGTTAGGGTGAGGGTTAGGGTGAGAGGTATTTTTAGGGTTAGGGTGAGGGTTAGGGTTAGGGTTAGGGTGAGGTTTAAGGCTAGTGGTAGGGTGAGGGTGAGGAGTAGGGTTAGGGGTAGGGTGAGGGTTAGGGTTAATTTGAGGGTTAGGGTTAGGTTTAACATTAGGGTGAGGGTTAGGTTGAGGTTTAAGGTAGGGTTAGGGTGAGGGTTAGGGTTGGTGTGAAGGTTAGAGTTAGGGTTAAGTTTAGGGTGAGGGTAAGGTTTAGGGTTAGGGATAGTGTGAGGTTTGGGGTTTGTGTGAGGGTACGGTTAGGGTTATTGTTAGGGTTAGGGTGAGGGTAAGGGTTAGTGTGAGGGTTAGGTTTAGGGTGATGTTTCGGATGAGGGTGGGGTTAGGGTGAGGTTGAGGGTTCGGGAGAGGGTGAAGGTTAGGGTGTGGTTAAGGGTTAGGGTGAGGGTTAGGGTGAGGGTTAGTGTTAGTGTTAGGGTTAGGGTGAGAGTTAGAGTTAGGGCTAAGTTTAGTGTTAGGGTGAGGTTGAGGGTTAGGGTTAGGGTGAGGCATAGGGTTAGGGTGAGGGTGAGGGTGAGGGGTAAGGTTACGTTTAGGGTGAGTGTTAGGGTTAGTGTGAGGGTTAGGTTTAGGGTTAGGGTTAGGGTGAGGTTTAGGGTGAGGAGTAGGTTTAGGGTAAAGGTGAGGGTTATTTTGGGTGTGAGGGTTAAGGTTAGGTTTAGGGTTAGGGTAAGGATAAGGATTAGGGTGAGGGTTAGGATGAGGGTTAGTTTGAGCGTTAGGGTTAAGGTTAGGATGAGGGTTAGGGTAAGGCTGAGAATTAGGTTTAGTGTGATGTTTAGCGTGAGGGTTAGGGTTAGGCTGAGGGTTAAGATCAGGGTGAGGGAGAGGTTTAGGGTTAGGGTGACGGTGAGCGTTAGTGTGAGGTGAGGGTTAGGGTGAGGATGAGGGTTAGGGTTAAGTTTAGGGTGAGGATTAGGGTTAGTGTTAGGGTTAGGGTTAGGCTGAGGGCTAGGGTGATGGTGAGATGAGGGTTCGGGTTAGGGTGAGGGTTCGGGTTAGGGTGAGGGTTAGACTTAGAGTTAGGGTGAGTGCTAGTGTGAGGGTGAGTGTTAGGTTGAGGGTGTGGGTGAGGGTTAGTGTTAGGGTGAGGGTTAGGTTTAGGGTTAGGGTGAGGATTAGTGATAGGGTGATGTTTCAGGTGAGGGTGAGGGTTAGGGTGAGAGTTAGGGTTAGGGCTGGGGTTAGGGTTAGTGTGAGGGTTATGGTTATTGTGATGTTTAGGGTTAGGGTTATACGGTGAGGGTTAGGGTTAGGTTTAGGGTTAGGGTTAGCATTAGTGTGAGGATAAGGGTTAGGGTGAGGGTTAGGTGGGGTGAGGGTTATGGTTAGCGCTTGGTTTAGGATTAGGGTGAGGGTGAGGTTTAGGGTTTCCGTGAGGGCTGGGTTAGGGTGAGGGTTAGGATTATGGTTAGTGTTAGGGTGAGGGTGAGGGTTAGGGTTAGGATTAGCGTTACAGTTAGGGTCAGGGTGAGGTTGAGGGTTAGGGTTAGGATTAGGTTTAGGTTGAGTCTTAGGCTGAGGGTTAGTGTGAGGGTGAGGGTGAGGGTTAGGGTTAGGGTTAGGGTTAGGGTGAGGATTAAGTTAAGTTTGGGGGTTTCGTATAGGGAAGGGTAGGGTTAGGGTTAGAGTGAGGATTAGGGAGAGGGTGAGGGTTAGGTAAGGGATAGGGTTAGGGTGAGGGTTGGAGTTACGGTGAGGGGTAGGGTTAGGTTGATGTTTAGGGTTTGGGTGAGCGTTAATGTGAGGTTGAGTGTTTGGGTGAGGGTGAGGGTTCGGGTGAGTGTGAGGGTTAGAGTGTGGATGAGGGTTAGGGTTAGGGTGAGTGTTAGGGTGATGGTTAGGCTTAGTGTGAGGTTGAGTGTTAGGGTTAGTTTTAGGGTGACTTTTGGGGTTAGTTTTAGGGTTAGGGTGAGTGTTAGGGTTAGGGATAGGGTTAGGGTTTGGGTGAGGGTGAGAGTTAGTGTTCATGTGAGGGTTAGGTTTAGGGTTAGTGTGAGGATAATGGTTAGGGTGAGGGTTAGGGTGAGGTTAAGGGTTAGGGTGAGGGTTAGAGTTAGGTTGAGGGTTTGGTTGAGGGTTATGGCGAGGGTAAGGGTTAGGGTAAGGGTTAGGGTTAGGTTGAGGGTTTGGTTGAGGGTTATGGCGAGGGTAAGGGTTAGGGTGAGGGTTAGGGTTAGGTTGAGGGTTAGGTTGAGGGTTAGGGCGAGGGTGAGGTATAGTGTTAGGGTTAGGGTGAGGTTAGGGTTAGAGTGATGTTTAGGGTGAGGGTATGGCTGAGGGTGAGGGTCATGGTGAGGGTGAGGGTGAGTGTTGGGGTGAAGGTAAGGGTGAGGGCGAAGGTTAGTTTTAGCGTTAGGGTTAGGGTGAGGGTGAGGTTTAGGGTTAGCATTAGGGTTAGGGTTAGGGTTAAGCTGATGGTGAGGGTGAGGGTGAGGGTTAGGGTTAGGGTTAGGTTGAGCGTTAGGGTTAGTGTGAGGGTTAGGGTGATGGTGAGGGTTAGGGTGAGGGTAAGGGTTAGGGTGTGGGTGAGGGTTAGGTTGAGGCTGAAGATTCGGGTGAGGTTTAGGGTTCCGGTGAGGGTCAGGGTTAGGGTTTGGGTGATGGTTATGTTTAGGGTAAGTGTTAGCGTGATGGTCAGAGTTAGGGTGAGGGTTAGGTTTAGGTTGATGTTTAGGGCGAGGGTGAGGTTTAATGTGAGGGTGAGGTTGAGGGAGAGGGTTAGGTTATGGGTGAGGTTTAGGGTTACGGTGAGTGTTAGGGTGATGGTTAGGGTTAGTGTGAGGTTGAGGGTTAGGGTTAGGTTTAGGGTGAGGGTTAGGGTTAGGGTTAGAGTTAGGGTCAGGGATAGGGTTAGGGTTAGGGTGATGTTTAGGGTTATTGTGAGGGTTAGGGTTAGGGTTAATGTGAGGATAAGGGTTAGGGTGAGGGTTAAGGTGATGGTGAGGGTTAGGGTTAGTGTTAGGGTTAGGGTGAGGGTTAGGTTGAGGGTTAGGTTTAGGGTGAGTTTTAGGGTGAGGGTTAGCGTGAGGGTTAGTCTTAGGGTGATGTTTTCGTTGAGGGTGTGGGTGATGGTGAGTGTGAAGTGAGGGTGAGGCTGAAGGTTAGTGTGATGGTGAAGGTGAGGATGAGGGCGAGGTTTAGGTTTAGCATTAGGGTTAGGATGAGGGTGAGGTTAGGGTTAGGATTAGGGTTAGGCTGAGATTGAAGGTGAAGGTGAGGGTGAGACTGAGGGTGAGGGTTAGGGTTAGGGTCAGGTTGAGATTTAGGGTTAGTGTGAGGGTTAGGGTGATGGTGAGGGTGAGGTTGAGGATTAGGGTGAGGGTCAGGCTGAGGTTGAGCGTTAGGGTTAGGATTAGGGTTAGGGTGAGTTTTAGGGTTAGTGTTAGGTTTAGGGTTAGGATTAGGGTTGGCTTTAAGTTTAGGGTTATTGTTAAGGTTATGTTTAGTGTTAGGGTGAGGTTGGTGGTGAGGGTTAGGTTTAGGATTAGAGTTAGGGTTAAGGATAGCCTGAGGGGGAGGAGGAGGGGGAGGTTGAGGGTTAGGGTTAGCGTTAGGGTTAGGGTGAGGGTTAGGGTTATGGTGAGGGTTAGGGTGAGGGTGAGGGTTTGGGTTAGTGTTAGGGTTAGGGTGAGGTTTAGGGTTAGGGTTAAGTTGAGAGTTAGGGTGAGGGTTAGGTTTAGGGTTAGGGTGAGTTTTAGGGTTAAGGTTAGGGTGAGGTTTAGGGTTAGGGTGAGGGTTAGGGTGAGGGTGAGGATGAGGGATTTGATTAGGTAAGGGTTAGGGTTAGGTTTAGGGTGAGGATTAGGATGAGAGTGGGTTTTAGCTTGAGGGTTATGGTTAGGGTGAGGGTTTGGGTTAGGGTTAGGGTGAAGGATAGGGTTAGGGTGATGTTTATGGTGAGGGTGAGGGAAAGGGTGAGCATGAGGTTTAGGGTTAGGATTAGGTTTAGTGTGAGTTTTTGGGTTAGGGTTAGGGTTAGGCTGAGGTTTAGTGTGTGGGTGAGGTGATGTTTAGGCTTAGGGTTAGGGTGGGGTTTAGGTTTATTTTGAGGGTTAGGGTGAGTGTGAGAGCTACGGTTAGGGTTAGGGTGAGGTTGAGGTTGAGTGTTAGGTTTATGATTAGGGTGAGGTTTAGGTTTAGGGTTAGGGTTTGGTTTGGGTGAGGGTGAGGGTTAGGGTTAGGATTAGGGTTAGGTTTAGGGTTCGACTGAGGGTGAGGGTGAGGGTGTGGGTTAGGGTTAGGCTTAGGCTTTGGGTGAGGGCTTTAGTGAGGCTGAGAGTGAGGGTTTCTGTTAGGTAAGTTTTAGGGTTAGGGTGAGGATTAGGTTGAGGGTTAGGGTTACGGTGAGTGGTAGGGTGAGGGTAGGGTTAGGGTTAGGGTGAGGGTTAGTGTTAGTGTGAGGTTTAGAGTGAAGGTTAGTGTTAGAGTGAGGGTTGGTTTATGGTGAGGGTTCGGTTGAGGGATAGGTTTCGGGTTAGGGTTAGGGTGAGGGTTACGGTTAGGGTTAAAGTGAGGGTGAGGCAGAGGGTTAGTGTTAGGATTAGGGTGAGGGTTAAGGTTAGGATTAAGGCTAGGGTGAGGGCGAGGTTTAGGGTGACAGTAATGGTGAGTTTGAGGGTTTCGGTTAGGTAAGGCGTAGCATTATTGTTAGGGTGAGGATTAGGTTGAGGGTGAGGGTTAGGGTGAGGTTGAGGGTTAGGGTGTGGGTGAGGGTTACGTTTAGTGTGAGGGTTAGGATTTGGGTGAGTGTTAGCGTGAGGGTGAGGGTTAGGATGAGGGGTAGGTTTAGGGTTATGGTGAGGGTTAGGGTTAGTGTGAGGGTTAGGGTTAGGGTTAGGGTAAGGGTTTGGGTGAGGGAAGTGTTAGGTTGAGAGTTAACTTTAATGTGAGGGTTAGGGTTAGGGTTAGGGTTAGGGTTAGGGTGAGTGTTATTGTTACGGTTAGGGCGTGGGTTAGGTTTAGGGTTAGGTTGAGGGGAGGGTTCGGGTGAGGGTGAGGGTGAGAGTTAGGTTGTGGGTGAGGGTTAGGGTTAGGCTGAGGTTTAGGGTGATGGTGAGGGTTACGGTGTAGGTGAGGGTTACTGTTAGGTTTAGGGTGAGGGTTAGGGTTAGGGTGAGGGTTAGAGTGAGGGGATGGGTTAGGGTTAGTGTGAGGGTTAGGGTTAGTGTGAGGGTTAGGGTCAGGGTTAGGGTTAGGTTTAGTGTGAGGATAAGGGTTAGGGTGACTGTTAGGGTGAGGTTGAGAGTGAAGGTTAGGGTTAGGGTTAGATTTATGGTTAGTATGAGGGTGAGTGTTGCGTTTAGGATTAGGGTTAGGGTTAGTGTTAGGCTTAGGGAGAGGGTTAGGGTGTGGGTGAGGGTTAGACATAGGGTGAGGTTGATGGTGAGAGTGATGGTTAGGGTTAGGATTAGGGTTATGGCGAGTTTTAGGGTTAGGGTTAGGATGAGGTTTAGGTTTAGGGTGATGTTTAGGGTGAGGGTGAGGGTTAGGGTGAGGGTGAGGGTTAAGGTGAGAGTGAGGCTGATGGTGAGTCTGAGGGTGTGGTTGAGGTTTAGCTTGTCGGTGTGGGTTAGGGTTAGGGTGAGGGTAAGGGTGAAGGTGAGGGTTAAGATGAGGTTGAGGGTTAGGATTAGGGTTAGGGTGAGGATTAGTGTTAGGGTTAGTGTGAGGGTGAGTGTTATGTTGAAGTTAGGTTTAAGGTTAGGGTGAGGGTTAGTGTGAGGATAAGGGTTAGGGAGAGGGTTAGGTTGAGGGTGAGGGTTTGGGTTAGCTTTAGGGTTAAGGTGAGGGTTAGGGTTAGGTTTAGGGTGAGGTTGCGGGTTAGGTTTATGGTTAGGTTGAGCCTTATGGTTTGGGTGAGGGTTAGGTTAAGGATAGGGTTAGCGTGAGGGTGAGGTTTAGAGTCATTTTTAGGGTGAGCGTTAGGGTTAGAGTTAGGCTGTGGGTTAGGGTTAGGGTTAAGGTGAGGGTTAGGTTAGGGATAGGGTTAGCGTGAGGATGAGGGTTAGGGTTAGAGTTAAGGTTAGGGTTAGAGTTAGGGTTAGGGTGAGGGTGAAGGTGAGGATGAGGGTTAGTGTTAGGGTGAGGTTTAGGGTTAGGATGACGGGTAGGGTGAGGGTGAGCATTAGGGTGAGGGTGAGCATTAGGGTGAGGGTGAGCATTAGGGTGAGGGGGAGGGGGAGGGGGAGGGTTTCGGTTAGGTAAAGGTTAGGGTTAGGTTTAGGATGAGGATTAGGGTGAGAGTGAGTGTTAGGTTGAGTGTTAGGGTTACGGTGAGAGATAGTGTTAGGGTTAGGGTGAGGGTTAGGGTTAGGGTGATGTTTAGGGTGAGGGTGAGGATTAGGGTTAGGATTAGCGTTAGGGTGAGGATAAGGGTTAGGGTGAGGGCTACGTTAGGGTGAGGGTTAACATTAGGGTTTGGTTTAGGATTAGGGTGAGGGTTAGGTTTAGGGTGTGTTTTAGGATTAGGGTGAGGATGAGGATTAGTTTTAGGGTGAGGGTTAGGTTTAGGGTTAGTGTTAGGGTAAGGATGAGGGTGAGGATTAGGGTTAAGGTTTGGGTTATGGTGAGGGTGAGGGTGAGGATTAGGATTAGAGTTACGTTTAGGGTTAGGCTGAGGGTGAGTGTGAGAGTGAGATTGAGTGTTAGGGTTAGGGTGAGTGTTAGGCTTACAGTTAGGATTAGGGTTAGGGTTAGGTTTAGGGTGATGTGTAGGGTGAGGGTGAGGGTTAGGGTGAGGGTTAAGGTTCGGGTGAGGGTGAGGGTTCTGGTGAGGGTGAAGTTTAGGGTGCGGGTGTGGGTTAGGGTTAGGATGAGGATTAGGTTGATTGTGAGGGTTAGGATGAGGTTGATGGTTAGGGTCAGTGTTAGGGTGAGGGTTTGGGAAAGGGTTATGTTGAGGGTGAGTGTTAGGTTGAGGTTAGGTTTAAGGTTAGGGTGAGGGTTAATGTGAGGATCAGGGTTAGGGTTAGAGTGAGGGTGAGGGTTAGGGTTAGGGTTAGGGTTAGGGTGATGGTTAGGGTTAGGTTTAGGGTGAGGGTGAGGCTGAGGGTGAGTGTTAGGGTTAGGGTGAAGATTAAGGTTAGGGTGATGGCTAGGGTGAGGGTGAGGGTTAGGGTGAGGGTGAGGGTGAGGTTGAGTTTTTCGGTTAGGGAAGTGTTAGTGTTAGGGTTAGTGTGAGGATCAGGTTATGGTTTAGATTGTGCGTTATGGTTACTGCGAGGGTTAGAATTAGGGTGATGTTTAGGGTTAGGGTGATGTTTAGGGTGAGGGTGAGGATTAGGGTAAGGGTGAGGGTTCAAGTGAGGGTTAGGGTTCGGTGAGTGTGAGGGTTAGGGTTTGGGTGAGGGTTAGGTTTAGGGTTTGGGTTAGGGTTAGGGTTAGGGTGAGGGTTAGGTTATGGGTTTCGGTTAGGGAAGGGTTGGTTTAGGGTTAGGGTGAGGATCAGGGTGAGGGTTACTTTGTGGATTATGGTTACGGTGAGGGTTAGGTTTACAATGAGGGGTAGGGTTAATGTGATGTTTAGGGTGAGGATGAGGGTTAGGGTAAGGGTGAGTGCTCGGGTGAGGGTGAGGGTTCGGTGAGAGTGAGGGTTATGTTTTGGGTGAGGGTTAGGGTTAGGGTGAGGGTTAGGGTGATGGTGAGGTTTAGGGTGAGGTTGAGGCTTAGGGTTAGGGTTAGGGTGAGGGTGAAGGTTGGGTTAGGGTGAGAGTGAGGGGTAGGGTGAGGGTTAGGGTTAGTGTTAGGGTTAGGGTGAGGGTAAGGGTTAGGGTGAGGGTTAGGCTTAGGTTTAGGGTGAGGGTTAGGTTTAGAGTGAGGTTGAGGGTGAGGGTGAGGGTGAGGGTGAGGGTTAGGTGAAGGTGAAGGTGAGGTGAGGGTGATGGTTAGTGTTAGCGTTAGGGTAGGGTGAGGTTGAGGGTGAGGGTGAGGGTTAGGATTAGGGTTAGACTTATGGTTAGTCTGACGGTGAGGTTGAGGGTGATGGTTAGGGTTTGGGTTAGGGTGAGTGTGAATGTGAGGGTTAGATTTAGTGTTAGGATTAGAGTTAGGGTGAGGGTGGGTTTGAGTGTTAGGGTTAGGATCAGGGTAAGGTTTAAGGTTAGGCTGAGGGGGAAGGGGAGAAGGAAGTTGAGTGTTTGGGTTAGGGATAGGGTTAAGGTGAGGGCTAGGGTTAGGGTTAGTGTGATGGTGAGGGTGAGGCTGAGGTTGAGTTTTTCGGTTAGTGAAGGGTTGGGGTTATGGTTAGGGTGAGGATTAGGGTTAGGGTGAGTGTTCGTTTGAGGGTTAGGGTTAGGGTGAGGGTTAGGGTTAGGGTGAGGGGTCAGGTTAGCGTGAGGTTTAGGGTGAGGGTGAGGGTTAGTGTGAGGGTGAGGGTTCAGGTGAGGGTGAGGCTTAGGGTGAGGGGTAGGGTTAGTGTTAGGGTGAGGGTTAGGGTAAGTGTGGGTAAGGGTTAGGGTTAGTGTGAGGATAAGAGTTAGGTTGAGGGTGAGGGTGAGGGTGAGTTTTAAGGTTAGTGTTAGGGTTAGGCTGAGGTTTAGGGTTAGGGTTCAGGTTCGGTTAGTGTTAGGGTTAGGCTGAGGGTTAGGATTAGGGTGAGGGCTAGGATTAGGGTGAGGGCTAGGGTGAGGGTGAGAGCTAGGTCGAGGGTGAGGGTGAGGAAGAGGATGAGGGTTTCGGTTAGGTAAAGGTTAGGGTTATGTTCAGGGTGAGGATTAGGTTCAGGGTGAGGATTAGGTTGAGGGTGATTGTTAGGTTGAGGGTTAGGGTTAGGGTTAGGGTTAGGGTTAGGGTGAGGTTTGCGGTTAGGGTGATGTTTAGGGTGAGGGTGAGGGTTAGGGTGAGGGTGAGGATTTGGGTTAGGGTTAGCATTAGGGTGACGGTAAGGATTAGGGTGAGGATTAGGTGAGGGTGAGGGTTATGGTTAGGGCTTGGTTTAGGATTAGGTTGTGGGTGAGTGTTAGGGTTTCCGTGAGGGCTGGGTTAGGGTTAGGGTTAGTGTTAGGGTGAGGGTGAGGGTGACGGTTAGGGTTAGGATTTGGGTTAGGTTTAGGGTTAGGCTGAGGCTTAGAGTGAGGGTGAGGTTAGGGGTTAGGGTTAGGGTGAGGGTTAGGGTTACGGTTAGGCTTAGGGTGAGTGATAGGTTTAGGGTGAGGGTATGGGTGAGGGCGAGGGTTAGGGTGAGTGTGAGGGTTTGGGTGAGGGTGAGGGTGAGGGTTCGGTTGAGGGTTAGAGTGTGTGTGTGGGTTAGGGTTAGAGTGAGGATAAGGTTTAGGGTGAGGGTAAAGGTGATGGTGAGTGTTAGGCTTAGCTTTAGTGTTAGGCTGAGGGTTAGGGTTAGGGTTTGGCTTAGGATTAGGGTAAGGGTGAGGGTTAGGTTTACCGTGAGGGTTAGGTTTAGGGTGAGGGTTAGGGTTAGGGTTAGTGTTAGAGTGAGGGTGAGAGTGAGGGTTAGGGTTAGGGTTAGGGTTACGGTTAGGGTGAGGGTGAGCGTTAAGCTTAGGATTAGGGTTAGGTTTAGGGTTAGGCAGAGGGTGAGTGTGAGGGTGAGGATGAGGGTGAAGTTTAGGGTGAGGGAGAGGGTGAGGGTGAGGGTTTGGGTATGGGTGAGGGTTAGGGTGAGGGTGAGGGTGAGGTTGAGAGGTAGGGTTAGGATTACGGTTAGGGTGAGTTTTAGGGTTAGGGTTAGGGTTAGGGTTAGGATTAGGGTTTGATTTAAGGTTAGTCTGAAGGGGAGGGGGAGGGGGAGAATGAGGGTTAGGGTTAGCGTTAGGGTTAGGGTGAGTGTGTGGGTGAGGGTTAGGGTTAGGATTAGTGTTAGGCTGAGAGTGAAGGTGAGGGTGACGGTGAGAGTGAGGGTTAGGGATAGGTTTAGGTTAAGGTTTAGGGTTAGTGTGAGGGTTAGGGTGATGGTGAGGGTGAGTGTGAGGGTTATGGTGAGGGTCAGGGTGAGGTTGAGAGTTAGGGTTAGGATTAGGGTTAGGGTGAGTTTTAGGGTTAGGGTCAGGGTAAGGATTAGGGTTGGCTTTAGGTTTAGAGTTATTTTTAAGTTTAGGGTTAGGGATAGGGTGATGCTGGGGGTGAGGCTTAGGGTTATGATTAGGGTTAGGGTTAAGGATAGGCTGAGGGGGAGGGGGTGGAGGTTGAGGGTTAGGGTTAGCATTAGGGTTAGTGTGAGGGTAAGGGTTAGGGTGAGGGTTAGGGTGAGGGTGAGGGTTAGGGTTAGGGTTAGGGTGAGGGTTAGGGTTAGGGTTAGGTATAGGTGAGGGTTAGGGTGAGGATGAGGTTTACTGTTAGGGTTAAGGTGAGGTTTAGGGTTACGGGGAGGGCTAGGTTTAGGGTGAGAGTGAGGGTTTTGGTTAGGTAATGGTTAGGGCTATGTTTAGGGTGAGGATTAGGATGAGGGTGATTGTTAGGTTGAGGGTTAGGGTTAGGGTGAAGGTTTGGGATAGGGTTAGGGTCAGGGTAAGGTTAGGGTTAGGGTGAGGGTTAGGGTTAGGTTTAGGGTTCGGCTTAGGGTTAGGGTTAGGGTGAGTGTGTGGGTGAGGGTGAGGATGAGGGTTAGGGTAAGTGTGACGTTGATGGTGAGGGTTAGGGTTAGGATTAGAGTTAGGATGAGTTTTAGGGTTAGGGTTAGGCTTAATGTTAGGGTGAGGGTTAGGGTTATTATTAGGGTTAGGGTTAGGATTAGGGTTAGGTTTAGGGTTCGGTTTAGGGATAGGTTTAGGGTGAGGTTTAGGGCTAGTGTGAGGATTATGGTTAGGGTTAGCTTTAGGGTGAGTTTTAGAGTTAGGATTATGGTGACTGTTAGGGTTAGGGTGAGTGTGACAGTGAGGGTTAGGTTTAGGGTTCGGGTGAGGGTGAGGGTATGTTTAGGATTAGGGTGAGGGTGAGAGTTAGGGTTAAGGTGAGGGTTAGGGTTAGAGTTAGGGTGAGGGTTAGGGTTAGGGTTAGGATGAGGGTGAGGGTTCAGGTGAGGGTGAGGGTTAGGGTTAGGTTGTGGGTGAGGGTTAGGTTTAGTGTGAGATTTAGGGTAATGGTGAGGGTTAGGATTAGGGTTAGCGTGAGGGTTAGGTTTAGTGTGAAGGTTAGGGTTAGGGTTAGTTTTAGGGTGAGTTTTCGGGTTAGGGTCAGGTTTAGTCTGAGGGTTAGGGTGAGGTTGATGGTGAGGGTAAGTTAAGGATTAGGGTGAGGGTTAGGGTGAGTGTGAGGGTGAGGGTTAGGTTTAGGGTGAGGGTGAGGGTGAGGGTATGTTGAGGATTAGGGTGAGGGTGAGGGTTAGGGTTAGGGAGAGGATTAGGGTTAGGGTGAGGGTTAGGGTTAGGGTTAGGCTGAGATTTAGGGTTAGTGTGAGGGTTAGGGTGAGGGTGAGGTTTAGGGTTAGTGTTAGGGTTAGGGTGAGGTTGAGGGTGAGTGTTAGGTTTAGGATTAGGTTGATGGTTAGGTTTAGGGTTAGGGTACGGATAGGGGGAGGGGGAGGGGGAGGTTTAGGGTAAGTATTTGGGTTAGATTTAGGGTTCGACTGAGGGTGATGGTGAGGGGCAAGGTGAGGGTTAAAGTTTGGGTTAGGGTTAGAGTGAGGGCTAGGGTGAGGTTGAGGGTTAGGGTTTCGGTTAGGTAAGTTTTAGGGTTAGGGTGAGGATTAGGTTGAGGGTTAGGGTGAGTGGTAGGGTGAGGGGTAGGAATAGGGTTAGGGTGAGGGTAAGGGTGTGTTATGTTTAGGGTGAGGGTTAGAATTAGTGTGAGGGTTGGTTTACAGTTAGGGTTAGGCTCAGGGTTAGGGTGAGGGGTAGGGTTAGGGTTAGGGTTAGTGTGAGGATAAGGGTTAGGGAGCGGGTAAGGTTGAGGGAGAGGGTGAGGGTGAGGTTTAAGGTGAGCATGATGGTTAGGTTTAGGGTTAGGCTGACGATTAGGGTTAGGGTTAGTGTGAAGGTTATGGTGACCCTGAGGGTTACAGTGTGGGTGAGGGTTAGGGTTAGGGTGAGTGTTTGGGTGATGGTGAGGGTTAGGGTTAAGATGAAGATTAGGGTTAGGGTGAGGGTTAGTTTTAGGGTGAGGCTGAGGGTAAGGGTAAGGGTTCGGGTTCAGGTGAGGGTTCGGGTTCAGGTTCGGGTGATGGTTAGGGTGTGGGTGTGGGTTAGGGGTAGGGTGAGGGTTAGGGTGTCGGTAAGGGTTTGGATGAGGGTGAGGGTTAGGGTTAGGGCTAGGGTAAGGGTTAGGTTTAGGGTTATTGTGAGGCTAAGGGTTAGGGTGAGGGTAGCTTTAGGTTTAGTGTGAGGGTTAGTGTTAGTGTGAGGGTTAGGTTAAGGTTTAGGGTTCGGGTTTGGTTGAGGGAAGGGTTAGGGTTAGGATTAGGGTGTGGGTTATGGTTTGGGTGAGAGTTAGGATTAGGGTTAGGGATAGGATTAGGATGAGGGTGACCGATAGGGGTAGGGTGTGCGGGAGGGTTAGGGTTAGGGTTAGGGTAATGGTGAGTGTGAGGTTGAGGGTTAGCTTTAGGATTGGGGTTTGGGTTAGGGTTAGGGTGAGGGTTATTGTGTCTTAGTGATTGGGTGAGGATTAGGTTGAGGGTGAGAGTTAGTGTGAGAGTTAGGGTTAGGGTGAGTGTTAAGGTTAGGTTTAGGGTGATGTTTAGGGTGAGTGTTATGGTTAGGGTTCGGGTGAGGGTGAGGGTGAGGGTTAGGGTGAGGGTTCGGGTTATGGTGTGGGTGAGGGTTAGGGTTAGGGTGAGGGTTAGGGTGACAGTGAGGTTTAGGATGAGGGTCAGGTTTAGGGTTAGGTTTAGGGTAAGAATTAGGGTTAGGTTTAGTGTGAGGGTGAGGGTTAGGGTGAGGGTTAGGTTTAGGGTTAGGGTGAGGGTTAGGGTTAGTGTGAGGGTTAGGGTTAGGTTTAGGGTTAGTGTGAGGTTAAGGGTTAGTTTGAGGGTTAGGGTGAGGGTGAGGTTAAGGTTAGCGTTAGGCTTAAGGTGAAGGTTAGAGTGAGGGTTAGGGTTAGGTTTAGGGTGAGGGTGAGAGTTAGTGTTATGGTGAGGGTAAGGTTGAGAGTGATGGTTAGGGTTATGGATATTGTTACGGTGAGGGTGAGGGTGAGGATTAGGTTTAGGGTTAGGTTTAGGGTTAGGGTGAGTGTGAGGGTTAGGATTAGAGTTAGGGTGAGGTTGAGGGTGAGGTTGAGGGTGAGGGTTAGTTTAAGGTTTAGGATTAGGATTAGGTTTAGAGTGAGGTTTATGGTGATGGTGAGGGTTCGGGTGAGGGTTAGGGTGTGGGTGAGGTTTAGGGTTAGAGTTAGGGTGATGGTGAGGGTAAGGGTTAGGGTGAAGTTTAGGGTGAGGTTTAGGGTTAGGGTTAGGGTTATGTTATGGTGAGGGTAAGGGTTAGGTTGAGGTTTAGGGTGAGGGTGAGGGTTAGGATTCGCATTAGGGTTAAGGTGAGGATTAGGGTGAGATTTAGATTCAGGGTTAGTGTTAGGGTGAGTGTGAGGGTTAGGTTTAGGGTTAGGGTTAGGATGAGATATAGGTTTAGGGTGAGGTTAGGGATAGGGTGATGGTTAGGTTGAGGGTTAGGCTGAGTGTGAGGGTGAGGGTGAGGGTGAGTTTGAGGGTTAGGGTTAGGTTTAGGATTAGGGTGATGGTGAGGGTAAGGTTTAGGGTGAGGTTTAGGGTGAGTATTAGGATTAGGGTTAGGGTTAGGGTTATGGTGAGGGTAAGGTTTAGGGTGAGGTTTAGGGTGAAGGTGAGGGTTAGGATTAGCGGTAGGCTTAGCTTGAGGATTAGGGTGAGGGTTAGGTTTTGGGTTAGTGTTAGGGTGAATGTGAGGTTTAGGCTTAGGGTTGGGGTTAGGATGATAGTTAAGTTCAGGGTGACCTTAGGGTAGGGTTAAGGTTAGGGTTAGGGTGAGACTTAGGCTGAGGATGAGTGTGAGGGTGAGGGTGAGTTTGAGGTATAGGTTTAGGGTTAGGTTTAGGGCTAGGGAAGGGTTAGGGTGAGGGTGAGGTTGAGGGTTTCGGTTAGGTAAGGGTTAGGGTTCGGTTAGGGTGAAGATTAGGGTGGAGTTGAGGATTTGGGTGAGGGTTAGGGCTAGGGTGAGTGTTGGCTTAAGGGGTAGGGTGAGGGTTCAGGTTAGGGTGATGTTTAGGGTGAGTGTGAACGTTAGGGTGAGGGTTAGTCTGAGGGATAGTGTTAGGTTTAGGGTGAGGATGAGGGTTAGAGTTAGGGTGAGGGTTCGGTTTAGTGTTAGGTTTAGGGTAAGGATAAGGGTTAGGATGAGGGTTAGGGTGAGGGTGAGGGTTAGGGTTTGGGTTAAGGTTAGGGTGAGAGTGAGGGTTTGGGTGAGGGTTAGGGTTAGGATTAGGATGAGGATTAGTGTGAGGGTTAGGGTAAAGATTAGACTTAGGGTTAGGGTTTGTTTTAAGGTGAGGGTTAGTGTGAGGGTAAGTGTTAGGGTGAGGTTAGGGTGCAGGTGAGTTTGAGGGATAGGGTTATGTTTAGGGTAAGTGTTAGGGTGAGAGAGGGTGAGGGTGAGGGTTATGGTGAGGGTTCGGGTTAGGGTTATGGTGATGTTTAGGGTGAGGGTGAGGGTTTGGGTTCGGGTGAGAGTTCGGGTTCTGGTGAGGGTGATGGTTAGGGTGTGGGTGTGGATTAGGGGTAGGGTGAGGGTTAGGGTGTCGGTGAGGGTTTGGATGAGGGTGAGGGTTAGGGTTAGGGTTATTATTAGGCTGAGGTTTAGGGTGAGGGTAGGTTTAGGCTTAGTGTGAGGGTTAATGTTATTGTGAGGGTTAGGTTTAGGGTTAGCGTTAGTGTGAGTATAAGTGTTACAGTGAGGTTTAGGGTGAGGTTTATATTTAGCGTTAGCGGTAGGTTTAAGGTGAGGCTTAGGGTTAGGGTGAGGGTTAGGGTTAGGGTTAGGGTTAGGGTGAAGTGTGGGTTAGGGTTAGGGTTAGGGTGAGGTTTAGGGTTTGGGTGAGTGTTAGGGTTAGGGATAGGGTTAGGATGAGGGTGAGGGTTAGGGTTAGGGTGAGATGGAGGTTTAGAGTTTGGGTTAGGGTAAGTGTGAGTGTGAGGGTGAGGGTTAGCTTTAGTATTAGGGTTAGGGTTAGGGTTAGGGTGAGGGTTATTGTGTCTTAGGGATAGGGTGAGGATGAGGTTGAGGGTGAGAGATAGGATGAGAGTTAAGGTTAGGGTGAGAGTTAAGGTTAGGTTTAGGGTGATACTTAGGGTGAGGGTTAAAGTTAGGGTTCGGGTAAGTTTTCGGGTGAGGGTGAGGGAGAGGGTGAGGGTGAGGGTTATGTTGTGTGTGAGGGTTAGGGTTAGGGTTAGGGTTAGGATGAGGGTTAGGTTTAGGGTTAGGGTGAGGGTTAGGGTTAGTTTTAGGGTTAGTGTTAGGTTAAGGGTTAGGGTGAGGGTTAGGGTGAGGGTGAGGATTAGGGTTAGCATTAGGCTTAAGGTGAAGGTTAGAGTGAGTGTTAGGGTTAGGGTGAGGGTGAGGGTGAGGGTTAGGGATAGTATGAGGGTAAGGGTGAGGGTGAGGGTTAGGATTATGGATAGGGTTAGGGTGAGGGTGAGGTAAGGTTTAGGGTTAGGTTTAGGGTTAGGGTGAGGGTGAGGATTAGGGTTAGGGTTAGGGTGAGGGTGAGGGTGAGTTTGAGGCTGTTGTTGAGGTTTAGGGTTAGGGTTAGGGTGATGGTGAGGGTAAGGGTTAGGGTGAGGTATAGGGTGAGGATTAGGTTTAGGGTTAGGGTTATTGTGAGGGTAAGAGTTAGGGTGAGGTTTAGGGTGATTGTGAGGCTTACGATTAGAATTAGGGTTAGGGTGAGGGTTAGGTTTAGGGTTAGTGTTAGGGTGAGTGTGATGGTTAGGTTTATGTTTAGTTGTAGGATGAGAGTTAGGTTTAGGGTGAGGTTAGGGATAGGGTAGGGTTACGGTGAGGGTTAGGCTGAGTGTGAGTGTGAGGGTGAATGTGAGATTGAGGGTTAATATTAGGGTTAGTGTTAGGCTGAGAGCTAGGGTGAGGGTGCGGGTTGGGGTAAGGGTGAGGATGAGGTTGAGGGTTTCGGTTAGGTAAGGGTTAGGGTTCAGTTAGGGTGAAGATTAGGGTTAGATTGAGGATTCGGGTGAGGGTTAGGGTTAGGGTGAGTATTGGGATTAGAGTTAGGGTGAGGGTTCAGGTTAGGGTGATGTTTAGGGTGAGTGTGAACATTAGGGTGAGGGATAGTCTGAGGGTTAGTGTTAGGGTTAGGGTGAGGATGAGGGTTAGGATCAGGGTTAGGGTGAGGGTGAGTGTTAGGATTAGAGTGAGGGTTAGGGTAAATGTTAGGGTTAGGGTTAGGGTTTGGTTTAGTGTGAGTGTTAGGGTGAGGGTAAGTGTTAGGTGAGGGTTAGGGTGCAGGTGTGGGTGAGGACTAGGGATATGTTGAGGGTAAGTGTTAGGGTGAGAGTTAGGGTGAGGGTGAGGGTTAGGGTTAGCATTAGGGTTAGGGTGAAGGTGAGGATTAGGGTGAGGCTTCAGGTTAGGGTTTGGGATAGGGTGAGGATTAGGGTTAGGGTTAGGGTTAGGTTGAGGGGTAGGCTGAGGGGTAGTGTTAGGGTTAGTGTGACAATTAAGTTTAGTGTGAGGGTTATTGTTAGGGTTAGGCTTCAGGTGAGGTTAAGGTTTAATGTGAGGGTTAGGCTGAGGCTGAGGATTAGGGTTAGCCTTAGGGTTAGGGTGAACGTGAGGGTTAAGGTTAGGTTTAGGGTTAGTGTGAGGGTGAGTGTGAAGTTTAGGTTAAGGATTAGGATTGGGGTTAGTGTTAGGCTGAGTTTGAGGGTTTGGGTGAGGGTGAAGGTTAGGGTTAGGTTTAGGGTGAGGGTTAGGGTTAATGTGAGGGTTAGGGTGAGTGTGAGGTAGAGGGTGAAGTTTAAGGTGAGGATGAGGGTGAGGGTTAGGGTTAGGGTGAGGGTAGGGTGAGGGTGAGGGTGAGGGTTAGATTTTCAATTAGGTTTACGGTTAGGGTTAGTGTGAGGGTTGGGGTGAGGGTTCAGGTGAGGGTTAGGGTTAGGGTGATGGTTAGAGTTAGGGTGAGGCTTAGGGTTAGTGTTAGGGTTAGGGTTAGGGTGAGGGTTTGTGTTCGGGTTAGGGTTAGGGTGAGGGTAAGTGTGACGGTGAGGGTTAGGGTTACAGATAGATTTAGGGTGAGGGTGAGGGTTAGGTTTAGGTTTAGGGTTAGAATTAGGGTGAAGTTGAGGGTTAGGTTAGGGTTAGGCTGAGGGTGAGAGAGAGGGTGAGGGTTAGGTTTAGGATTAGTGTTAGGGTGATGTGAGCGGGACAGTGAGAGTTCACGTAAGGGTTAGGGTGTGGGTGATGGTTAGGATTAGGGTGAGGCTTAGGGTGATGGTGATGGATAGGGTGAGTGTGAGGGTTAAAGTTAGGGTGAGAGTGAGGGTTAGAGTTTAGGTTTAGGGTGAGTGTTGAGGCTGAAGTTTAATGTGAGGGTAAGGTTAAGGGTGAGGGTTAGGGTTAAGTTTCGGGTTAGGGTGAGTTTTAGTGTTAGTGTTAGGATTAGGGTTACAATGAGAGCTAGGATTAGGGTTGGGGTTAGTGTTAGGCTGAGGTTGAGGGTTAGGGTGAGGGTGAGGCTTAGGGTTAGGTTTAGGGTGAGGGTTAGGGTTAATGTGAGGGTAAGGGTGAGGGTGAGGTTGAGGGTAAAGGTTAAGGTGAGGGTGAGAGTGAGGGTTAGGTTTATGATTAGGGTTAGGGTGAGTTTTAGGGTTAGGGTTAGGATTAGGTTTAGTATAAGGGCTAGGGTGAGTTTGAGGGTTAGGGTTAGGGTGAGGGTTAGGTTTAAGGTGAGGGTTAGGGTAAGGGGTAGGTTTTGGGTTAGAGTGAGGGTAAAAGTTTGGTTTGGTGTGAGGGTTAGGGTTAGGGTGAGGGTGAGGGTAAGGTTTAAAGTTTTGGTTAGGGTGAGAGAGAGGGTTACAGTTTGCATGAGTGTTAGGGGGAGGGTTAGGGTGAGAGTTAGGGTTAGGGTTAGGGTGAGGGTTAGGGTTAGGGTGATGTTTAGCATGAGGATGAAAGTTAGGGTGAGTGTGAAGGTTCGGGTGAAGCTGAAGGTTAGGGTGTGGGTGAAGGTTAGGGTTAGTGTGAGGGTTAGGGTGATGGTGAGTGTTAGGGTGAGGGTGAGGGTTAAGGTTAGGGTTCGGGTTAGGGTGAGGGTTATGCTTACATTGAGGTTGACGGTTCGGTTTAGGGTGAGTGTTAGGCTAAGTGATAGGGTAAGGGTGAGGGTCAGGGTGAATTTTAGGGTTAGGTTTAGAGTTAGGGTTAGGATGAGGGTGAGGGTTAATTTTAGGATTAGGCTTAGGTTATGGTTAGGCTTAGGATGAGAGTGAGGGTGAGCGCGAGGGTTAGGGTTAGTGTTAGTGTTAGGGTTAGGGTTAGGGTTAGGATGAGTGTTAGTGTTAGATTTAGGGTTAGGGTTAGGGTGAGGCTGAGGGTTAGGGTGAGGCTTGTCTCTCCATCGGGCAAGGAGTAGTGCCTCCTCACTTTGGGACCTTAAAACTGTTTTAAGGTCACCAATTTCTGAGTGCTCTATCTTGTCTTTTGCATCCTGAGCTCCCTAACACAGGTCAGCTCTCCCATAATGGATGAAACAAATTGGACTGTGCTCTTTGGACATTGTGAGGGGCATCAAGCCCTGATGGATGCAGACCAGAGTTGCCTGGGCGAGAAAAATGCAGTCTATTTCTATTTAGCGGCTTTTCACTCCTTTGGGGAATGTGTAGAGCACTCACAACTTGGGGACCTTAAAACAATTGTTTTTAGGTCCCCAAGTCGTGAGTGCTCTTTCTTGTTATTTGCATCCTGTGCTCCAAAAAACTCCTCAGCTCTCCCAATATGTCAAAGAAAACTTTTCACCTATGGCTGGTGATAGCGAGAGGGGCTGTGAACCATGCCAGGATGCATAGAAGCTACTCCAGACCAAAATATGCTGTCTATTTGTCTTGGGTGGCGTGTCTCTTCATTATGGAAGGTGGAGAGTATTCACAACTGAGGTGCCAAAAACAGATCTGTTTTAAGGTACCCAAGTTCTCAGGGCTCTATCTTGTCATTTTCTTCCGGAACTCCTTAACACTGCTCAGCAATCCCAGAATTGCAAGGAAAAAATTGGGACAGGTTAATGGGGACTGTGTGAGGAGTTTTAAGCCCTGCTAGGATGCAGACAGAAGAGGCCAGGGATAGACCGATGATGTCTAACTCTCCTTAGTGACATGTCTCTCTTTTGGGGAATGTGTAGAGCATTTAGAACCCGGTCACCGTAAAACAATAATGTTTTAAATTGGCGAGGTTCTGAGTGCTCTATCTTGCTCTTTGCATCATGAGTTCCTAAACACTTTTGACCTCTCTCAAAATTGAAAGGAAAAAAGTCTTCGCCTGTTATTGTAGACAGAATGAGGAACTTTCAATATTGCTAGGATGCAGAGAAGAGTTTCTTGGGTAAGATAAGTGCTGTGAATTTCTCTTTACAGGTGTGTCTCTTCCTTGGGGAAGGTGTAGAGCCCTCCTAGCTTGGGGGCCTTAAGACTGATCTAGGGTCCCGATATTCTGAGTACTCTATCTTATCGTTTGTACCTGGGCTCCCTAACACTGGTCCCTTCTCCCAGAATTGGAAGAACAAAGTTTGGACTGTTTACTGTGGATAGTGCAAGGTTCATTAAGCCTTGCTAAGATTCAAAGCACAGTTGCCTGGGACAGAACAATGCTTTCTATTTCTCCTAAGTGGCTTGTCTCGCTTTTGGAAAATTTGAGAGCACTCAGAACTTAGAGACCTTAAAACAATTTTCTTTATGGTCCCCAAATTCTGAGAACTCTCTCTTGTTATTTGCATCCTGTGCTCCCAAACCCTCCACAGCTCTCCCATAATGCAAGGAAAAATGATTGACCTGCGGATGGTGACAACAAGAGGGGCTTTGAACCATGCCAGGATGCACACAGGGGCTGCTAGAAACCGAACGGCGTTGTCTATTTCTCTTTGGGGGCTGGTCTTTTCTTTTTCGAAGCTATAGAGCATTCAGATCCTTGGCACCATAAAACAATTTTGTTTTCAGTTCACCACATTCTCAGTGCTCTATCATGTCGTTTTCATCCTGAGTATAGTAACACTGGTCAGCCCACCCTTAATTGCAAGGAAAAATTCGGACTTGTTACTGTCGACAATGTAAGGGGTGGCTTGAAGCCCTGCTAGGATGCAGACCGCTGTTGCCTGTGATAGAACATGCTGTCTATTTCTCTTTAGTGGCTTCTATCTCCTTTGAGGAATTGTAGAGCCTTCAGAACTTGGGCACCATAAAATATTGTTTATCTCACGGAAGGTCTTAGTGCTCTATCATTTCAGCCCTCCCAGTGGTAAGGAAAAAAACGGAACCTGTGATTGTAGACAGGATGAGACACTTTCTGTCTTGCTAGGATGCAGACCAGAGCTTCTTGGGAAGATTGGTGCTGTCAATTTCTCTATGGAGGCGTGTTCCTCCTTTGGAGAAGGAGTAAACCCTCATTGCTTGAGGGACTTCAAACTGTTTCAAGGTCCCCAAGTTCTGAGTGCTCCCTCTTTTCTTTTTTTAAAATTAATTTATTTATTTATTTGTTCATTAATTTTCTGTGTGAAAACAATGTACAGAGGGCATACAATTACATGTGCAAGACAATGAGTACATTTTTTATAAAGTATTTTAACGTCCTCCTTTGTTTCCGCTTCCCATCTTTTCCCATCCTCCTCTTGCCCTCCCCCACAGTCCTCCCCGCTCCCAAACCCCCCACCACTGACAAACCAAAGTTGTAAAGTTCATTTTGAACATAATGACTTGTACATCGCATTTTTGCAATGGGTCCACCTGTATCCCTATTTAAACGAATTGTTTTTCCCCTTCCTCTCCACAATTTACACCAAGATGAAATACAGTGAAAGCAGTGGTTATACAATGGGGGAGGGACTTACAAATTAAAGATAATTGATCTTATGAATGTGTCATAAACAATCGCTTGAAAGCTAATAAAAGTCATGTGAATACATATCTTAGGGTTCGTTTTATTAACATCACCACATCTGACTTTTTCTGCTTTACTCAAACTTTCGTTTGCATGCTGAACTAGCTAACACTGGTCAACATTCCCAGAATTGGAAGAAAATATTGGACTGGTTACTGTGGATGGACGGTATAAGGGGCTTTCTGCCATGCTAGAATGCAGACCGGAGTAACCTGGGTTAGAAAGATGCGGTCTATTTCTATTTAGACGCTTGTCTCTCCTTTGGGGAAGGTGTAGATCGTTGCGTATTTGAAGTCTGAAAAACAATTTTGTTTTAAGGCGCCGAATTTCTGTGTTGCTCTGTCTTGTCGTTTGCATCCTGTGCTTCCAAACACTTTTCAACTCTCCATTAATTGCAAGGAATATGATTGGACCTCTGATTGTTGACAGTATATGGAACTTTCAGTCTTGCTAGGATGTAGATTAGTGGTTAGTGGGAAAGGTCGGTGCTGTCCATATATCTTTGGAGGCTTGTCTTTCCATTGGGGAAGGAGTAGAGCCTCCTCACTTTGGGACCTTAAAACTGTTTTAAGGTCACCAATTTCTGAATGCTCTATCTTGTCGTTTGCATCCTGAGCTGGCTCACACAGGACAGCTTTCCCAGAATTGGATGAAACAAATTGGACTGGGCTCTGTGGACAGCGTGAGGGGCATTAAGCCCTGTTGGATGCAGACCAGAGTTTCCTGGGAGAGAAAAATGCAGTCTATTTCTATTTAGCTGCTTTTCTCCCCTTTGGGGAAGTTGTAGAACACTCACGACCTTGGTCCCTATGTCGTGAGTGCTCTTTCTGTTATTTGCATACTATGCTCCTAAAACCTGTTCAGCTCACCCAATATTTCAAAGATAATTTTTGACCTATGGCTGGTGATACCGAGAGGGGCTGTGTACCATGCCAGCATGCACATAGGAGCTACTAGAGACCGAAATATGCTGTCTATTTCTCTTTGGTGGATTGTCTCTTCATTATGGAAGGTGGAGAGTATTCACAACTGAGACGCCAAAAAACAGTTCTGTTTTGAGGTACCCAAGTTCTCAGGGCTCTATCTTGTCGTTTTCATCCTGAGCTCACTAACACTGCTCAGCAATCCCAGAATTGCAAGGACAAAATTGGGACTGGTTAATGGGGACAGTGTGAGGAGGTTTAAGCCCTGCTAGGATGCAGACCAAAGATGCCTGGGATAGACCGATGCTCTCTAACTCTCCTTAGAGCCCTGTCTTTCCTTTGGGGAATGTGTAGAGCATTTAGAACCTGGTCACCTTAAAACAATAATGTTTAAATCGTCAAGGTTCTGAGTACTCTATCTTGTGCTTTAAATCCTGAGTTCCTAAACACTTTTGACTCTCTCAGAATTAAAAGGAAAAAAATTTTACCTGTCATTGTAGACAGAATGAGGAACTTTCTATATTGCTAGGATGCAGAGCAGAGCTTCTTGGGAAAGATGGGTTCTGTGAATTTCTCTTGGGAGGCGTCCTCTTCCTTGGGGTAGGTGTAGAGCCCTCCTTCCTTGGGGGCGTTAAGACTGTTCTAGGGTCCCCATATTCTGAGGACTCTATCTTATCATTTGTACCTGGGCTCCCTACCACTGGTCACTTCTCCCAGAATTGGAAGAACAAAGTTTGGACTGTTTACTGTGGATAGTGCAAGGGTCATTAAGCCCTGCTAAGATTCAGAGCACAGTTGCCTGGGACAGAACAATGCTTTCTATTTCTCCTAAGTGGCTTGTCTCGCTTTTGGGAAAAGATGAGAGCACTCAGACCTTGGAGACCTTAAAACAATTTTCTTTATGGTCCCCAAATTCTGAGAACTCACTGTTGTAGATTGCATCCTGTGCTCCCAAACCCTCCACAGCTCACCCAAAATTGCAAGAAAAAAAGATTGACCTGCGGATGGTGACACCAAGAGGGGCTTTGAACCATGCCAGGATGCACACAGGGGCTGCTAGGAACCGAACGATGTTGTCTATTTCTCTTCGGGGGCTGGTCTTTTCTTTTACGAAAGTATAGAGCATTCAGTACTTTCGTGCCATAAAACAATTTTGTTTTAAGTTCCCCACATTCTCAGTGCTCTATCTTGTCATTTTCATCCTAAAATTGGTCAGCCCACCCTGAATTGCAAAGAAAAAATTCGGACTTGTTACTCTGGACAGTGTAAGGGGCTTCAAGCCCTGCTAGGATGCAGACCACTGTTGCCTCTGATAGAACCATGCTGTCTATTTCTCTTTAGTGGCTTGTATCTTCTTTGAGAAATTGTAGAGCCTCCAGAACTTGGGCACCAAACAATAGTGCTTACCTCACCGAAGGTCTGAGTGCTCTATCTTGTCATTTACATCCTGAGATATCAAAAACTTTTCAGCCCTCCCAGTGGTAAGGATAATAACGGAACCTGTAACTCTAGACAGGATGAGACACTTTCTATCTTGCTAGGATGCAGACTCGAGCTTTTTGGGAAGATTGGTACTGTCAATTTCTCTATGGTGGCGTGTCCCTCCTTTTGGGAAGGAGTAAACCCCCATTGCTTGGGGGCCTGCATTCTGTTTCAAGGTCCCCCAGTTCTGAGTGCTCCAAATTTCTTGTTTTTAAATTTATTTATTTTTTTCTTCATTTATGATTTTGTGAAAACAATGTAGAGAGGGGTTACAATTACTTGTGCAAGATAATTAGTACTGTTTTTATATAAAGTATTGTAACGTCCTCCTTTGTTTCCCCTTCCCATCTTTTCCCATCCTCCTCCTACTCTCCTCCACAGTCCTCCCCACTCCCATACCCCCATCACTCACAAACCAAAGTTGTAAAGTTCCTTTTGGACATAGCGACTTGTACATCGCATTTTTGCAATGGGTCCACCTGTATCCCTATTTAAATGAATTGTTTTCCCCTTCCCCTGCACAAATTATTCCGACATGAAATACAGTGAAAGTTGTGGTTATACAATGGGGGAGGGACTTAAAAAGTAAAAAAAGAAATGATCTTTACAATGTATCATAAACAGTTGCTTGAAAGCAAATAAAAAACATTTGAATACATATCTTAGGGTTCATTTCATTAACATCACCTTATATGACTTTCTCTGCTTCACTCAAACTTTGTTTGCATGTTGAACTCGCTAACACTGGTCAGCTCTCCCAGAATTGGAAGAAAAAAATTGGACTGTTTACTGTGGATGGACAGTATAAGGGGCTTTCAGCCATTCTAGGATGCAAACCGGAGTAACCTGGGTTAGAAAGTTGTGGTCTATTTCTATTTATAGGCTTGACTCTCCTTTGGGGAAGGTGTAGATCATTGAGAATTTGAGCCCTGAAAAACAATTTTCTTTTAAGGCGCCAAATTTCTGTGTTGCTCTATCTTGTCGTTTGCATCCTGTGCTTCCAAACACTTTTCAGCTCTCCCAGAATTGCAAGGAATATAATTGGACCTGTTATTGTTGACAGTATATGGAACTATCAGTCTTGCTAGGATGTAGATTAAGCCTTAGTGGGAAAGGTCGGTGCAGTCTATATATTTTTGGAGGCTTGTCTCTACCTTGGGGAAGGAGTAGAGCCTCCTCACTTTGGGACCTTAAAACTGTTTAAGGTCACCAATTTCTGAGTGCTCTATCTTGTCTTTTGCATCCTCAGCTCGCTAACACAGGTCAGGTTTCCCAAGATTGGATGAAACAAATTGGACTGGGCTCTGTGGACAGTGTGAGGGGCATTTAGCCCTGATGGATGCAGACCAGAGTTGCCTGGGCGAGAAAAATGCAGTCTATTTCTAGTTTGCGGCTTTTCTCTCCTTTGGGGAAAGTGAAGAGCACTCACAACCTGTTTTAAGGTCCCCAGGTTGTGAGTGCTCTTTCTTGTTTTTTGCACCCTGTACTCACAAAATCTGCTCAGCTCTCCCAATATTTCAAGGAAAACTTTTGACCTATGGCTGGTGATACCGAGATGGGGTGTGAACCATGCCAGGAAGCACATAGGAGCTACTAGAGACCGAAATATGCTGTCTACTTCTCTTTGGTGGCTTGTCTCTTCATTATGGATGCTGCAGAGTATTCACAACTGAGGCGCCAAAAAACAGTTCTATTTCAAGGAGTCTGTGTGAGAGATTTTGTTGGACAAAGAGCTTCAAGGAAGCATGCCTGCAGGAAGGAGGTGTTGGTTCAAGGATTCCCATACACTTGGCTGCACCTTTATAGCCTCTACCTTTATTCTTACTATATTCTTCTTGGCTGTACATTCGTTGCCTTTATTCTCATTTTGGCTATTTTTCTATTGATCCGGGAACAGAGCATGTTGTATATTTTCCGGTACAATAGAGACGGCTTCTCTAAGTAATAAAGACTAAGTTCAAAGATTAAATGTGGGCAATTCCCCAATCAATCTATCATCTGATGTGACGGTTCCTCCAGAAACTCCTACAAATTCACAAGCGGTTTTGCAGCTCATGCATAGTAAATATAGAGACTTAAAATTTCCAGATATGTCCAACAGATAAAATCAATGAATTAAACTAAGTTAGAAAGAGTTATCCCAGTAGTTCAGAGAGTTCTAAAAAAGAAGGGACCTCTGGTTATAAAAGAAAAAGAAAGATTCTCCCAACAGTTATGATTAAGTTTAGTCCAACTTATGTTACAGGGAATAGATGGTGTTTTCACACAAAATATAAAGTTAGTAACATATTTCCTAAACCAACCAAGAATGATTTCCTTATACAGGAGCTTATAAAGATGAAAACAGTTGGATAAAAATAAAATTATAAAGAGTATAATGTAAGTACAGCCCTGTCTTAGGTTTGTTAATTATTAAACATAAAAAGGCTGAATAGATGACGTATTCTATTAAACAATATGCTAGACTTGTTTCGCACCACTTAGCTTAAACAGTTGGTGGGATAGTCATCAATTTTCATGTAATTCATCACTGTTTTGCTTTAAAGAAATTGATTACGTGCTTAAATAAACAAAGAATCTATGTCACAATCACACACTGTATAACAATGTTAATTCTCCTCAACAAAGAGACACACAGATGCAACTCTTTTAAGTCTGTGTCTGTTTGCCAGTTCGCCAACTCCTTTGCCCACCTATCCTGAGATCCTTGTCATGTCGGTCCCAGTGCTCCGGCCGAGTTGGTCCGTCGCAATATTTCTCTTTGGTTGTTTGTCTCTTCATTATGGAAGGTGGAGCGTATTCACAACTGAGGCGCCAAAAAACAGTTCTGTTTTAAGGTACCCAGGTTCTCAGGGCCCTATCTTGTCGTTTCCATCCTGAGCTCCCTAACACAGCTCAGCAATCCCAGAATTGCAAGGAAAACATTGGGACTAGTTAATGGGGACCATGTGAGGAGGTTTAAGCCCTGCTAGGCTGCAGACCGAAGATGCCTGGGATAGACCGATGCTGTCTAACTCTCCATAGTGCCCTCTCTTTCCTTTGGGGAATGTGTAGAGCATTTAGAACCTGGTCACCATAAAAAATAATGTTTTAATCGCCAAGGTTCTGAGTATTCCATCTTGTTCTTTGCATCCTGAGTTCCTAAACACTTTTGACCTCTCTCAGAATTAAAAGGAAAAAAATTTCACCTGTTATTGTAGACAGAATGAGGCACTTTCAATATGGCTAGGATGCAGAGCAGAGCTTCTGGGGAAAGATGGGTGCTGTGAATTTCTCTTGGGAGGCGTGTCTCTTCCGTGGGGAAGGTGTAGAGCCCTCCTTCCTTGGGGGCCTTAAGACTGTTCTAGGGTCCCCATATTCTGAGTACTCTTTCTTATCATTTGTACCTGGGCTCCCTAATACTGGTCACTTCTCCAAGAATTGGAAGAACAAAGTTTGGACAGTTTATTATGGATAGTGCAAGGGTCATTAAGCCCTGCTAAGATTCAGAGCACAGTTGCCTGGAAAAGAACAATGCTTTTTATTTCTCCGAAGTGGCTTGTCTCGCTTTTGGGAAAAGATGAGAGCACTCAGACCTTGGAGACCTTAAAACAATTTTCTTTATGGTCCCCAAATTCTACTCCCAAACCCTCCACAGCTCTCCCAAAATTGTAAGGAAAAAATATTGACATGCGGATTGTGACACCAAGAGGGGCTTTGAATCATTTCAGGATGCACACAGGGGCTGCTAGAAACCGAACGATGTTGTCTATTTCTCTTCAGGGATTGGTCTTTTCTTTTTTGAAGGTATAGAACATTCAGAACCTTGGTGCCATAAAACAATTTTGTTTTAAGTTCCTCACATTCTTATTGCTCTATCTTGTCATTTTCATCCTGAGCATCCTAATTCTGGTCAGCCCACCCTGAATTGCAAGGAAAAAATTCGGACTTCTTACTGTGGACAGTGTAAGTGTCTTCAAGCCCTGCTAGGATGCAGACTGCTGTTGCCTGTGATAGAACCATGCTGTCTATTTCTCTTTAGTGTCTTGTATCTCCTTTGAGGAATTGTAGAGCCTTCAGAACTTGGGCAACTTACAATATTGTTTACCTCACCGAAGGTCTGAGTGCTCTATCTTGTCGTTTACATCCTGAGATCTCCAAAACTTTTCAGCCCTCCCAGTGGTAAAGAAAAAATGGAACGCATGATTGTAGACAGGATGAGACACTTTCTGTCTTGCTAGGATGCAGACCAGAGCTTCTTGGGAAGATTGGTACTGTCAATTTCTCTATGGAGGCTTATAAAATCTCATTGCTTGGGGGCCTTCAAACTGTTTCAAGGTGCCCAAGTTCTGAGAGCTCCATCTTTTCTTGCTTTTAAATTTATATATTCATTTATTGTTCATTTATTTTTTGTGAAAACAATGTACAGAGGGGTTACAATTACATGTGCAAGATAATGAGTACATTTTTTATAAAGTATTGTAACGTCCTCCTTTGTTTCCCCTTCCCATCTTTTCCCATCCTCGTCCTGCCCTCCCCAACAGTCCTCCCCGCTCCAATACCCCGCACCACACAAAAACCAAAGTTGTAAAGTTCGTTTGTAAAGTACATCGCATTTTTGCAATGGGTTCACCTGTATCCCTATTTAAAAGAATTGTGTTTCCCCTTCCCCTGCACAAATTATACCGACATTAAATACAGTGAAAGCAGTGGTTTTACGATGGGGGAGGGACTTAAAAAGTAAAAAAGAAATGATCTTATGAATGTGTCATAAACAATCGCTTGAAAGCAAATAAAAAACATTTGAATACATATCTTAGGGTTCATTTCATTAACATCACCTCATCTGATTTTCTCTGCTTTACTCAAACTTTCGTTTGCATGCTGAACTAGCTAACACTGGTCAGCTTTCCCAGAATTGGAAGAAAATATTGGACAGGATACTGTGGATGGACAGTATAAGGGGCTTTCTGCCATGCTAGAATGCAGACCGGAGTAACCTGGGTTAGAAAAATGCGGTATATTTCTATTTAGAGTCTTGTCTCTCCTTTGGGGAAGGTGTAGATCATTGAGAATTTGAGCCCTGAAAAACAATTTTCTTTTAAGGCGCCAAATTTCTGTGTTGCTCTATCTTGTCGTTTGCATCCTGTGCTTCCAAACACTTTTCAGCTCTACCAGAATTGCAAGGAATATAATTGGACCTGTTATTGTTGACAGTATATGGAACATTCAGTCTTACTAGGATGTAGATTAGGGATTAGTAGGAAAGGTCGGTACTGTCCATATATCTTTGCAGGCTTGCCTCTCCATTGGGGAAGGAGTAGAGCCTCCTCACTTTGGGACCTTAAAAATGTTTTAAAGTCACCAATTTCTGAGTGCTCTATGTTGTCGTTTGCATCCTGAGCTCGCTAACACAGGTGAGCTCTCCAAGAATTGGATTAAACAAATTGCACTGGGCTCTGTGGACAGTGTGAGGGGCATTAAGCCCTGATGGATGCAGACCAGAGTTGCCTGGGCGAGAAAAATGCAGTCTATTTCTATTTAGCGGCTTTTATCAGCTTTGGGGATGGTGTAGAGCACTCACAACTTGGGGACCTTAAAACAAGGTCCCCAAGTTGTGAGTGCTCTTTCTTGTTATTTGCATCCTGTGCTCTCAAAACCTCCTCAGCTCTCCCAATATTTCAAAGAAAACTTTGGACCTATGGATGGTGATACCTAGAGGGGCTGTGAAACATGCCAGGAGGCACATAGGAGATACTAGAGACCGAAATATGCTGTCTATTTCTCTTTGGTGGCTTGTCTCCTCTTTATGGAAGGTGGAGAGTATTCACAACTGAGGCGCCAAAAAACAGTTCAGTTTTAACGTACCCAAGTTCTCAAGGCTCTGTCTTGTCGTTTTCATCCTGACCTCCTTAACACTGCTCAGCAATCCTAGAATTGTAAGGAAAAAATTGGGACTGGTTAACGGGGACAGTGTGAGGAGGTTGAAGCCCTGCTTGGATGTAGACCGAAGATGCCTGGGGTAGATCGGTGATGTCTAACTCTCCTTAGAGCCCTGTCTTTCCTTTGGGGAACGTGTAGAGCATTTAGAACCTGGTCACCTTAAAACTATAATGTTTAAAATCGTTGAGGTTCTGAGTGCTCTATCTTGTTCTTTGCATCCTGAGTTCCTAAACACTTTTGACTCTCTCAGAATTAAAAGGAAAAAATTTTTACCTGTTATTGTAGACAGAATGAGGCACTTTCAATATTGCTAGGATGCAGAGCAGAGATTCTGGGGAAAAATGGGAGCTGTGAATTTCTCTTTGGAGGCGTGTCTCTTCCTTGGGGTAGGAGTAGAGCCCTCCTTCCTTGGGGGCCTTAAGACTGTCCTAGGGTCCCCATATTCTGAGGACTCTATCTTATCTTTTGTACCTAGGCTCCCTAACACTGGTCATTTCTCCCAGAATTGGAAGAACAACGTTTGGACTGTTTACTGTGGATAATGCAAGGGTCATTGAGCCCTGCTAAGATTCAGAGCACAGTTGCCTGGGACCGAACAATGCTTTCCATTTCGCCTAAGTGGCTTGTCTCGCTTTTGGGAAAAGTTGAGAGGACTCAGAACTTGGAGAACTTAAAACAATTTTCTTTATGGTCCCCAAATTGTGAGAACTCTCTCTTGTTGTTTGCATCCTGTGCTCCCAAACCCTCCACAGCTCTCCCAAAATTGTAAGGAAAAATATTGACCTGCGGATGGTGACAACAAGAAGGGCTTTGAACCATGCCAGGATGCACACAGGGGCTGCTAGAAACCGAACGATGTTGTCTATTTCTCTTCGGGGGCTGGTCTTTTCTTTTTCGAAGGTATAGAGCATTCAGAACCTTGGTGCCATAAAATAATTTTGTTTTAAGTTCCCCACATTCTCAGTGCTCTATCTTGTCGTTTACATCCTGAGCATCCTTACTCTGGTCTTCCCACCCTGAATTGCAAGGAAAAAATTCGGACTTGTTACTATGTTCCATGTAAGGAGCTTCAAGCCCTGCTAGGATGCAGACTGCTGTTGCCTGTGATATAACCATGCTGTGAGGGTTAGGGTTAGGGTGAGGGTTAGGGTTAGGGTTAGTGTAAGGATTAGGATTAGGGTTAGAGTTAGGGTGAGGGTGAGGTTTAGGGTTAGGGTTAGGCTTAGAGTGAGGATGAGAGTGAGGGTGAGGGTTAGGGTTAGGTTTAGGGTGAGGGTTAGGTTTCGGGTTAGTGTAAGTATAAGGGTTAAGGTGAGGGGTAGGGTGAGGGTGAGGTTTAGGGTTAGGGTGAGGGTGAGGGTTAGGGTTAGGGTTAGGGTGAGGCTTAGGGTGAGGGTTAGTGTTAGAGTGAGGGTTAGGGTTAAGGTGAGGGTTAGGGTTAGGGTGTGGTTTACGGTGAGGTTTAGGGTTAGCATTCGGTATAGTCATAGGATGAGCTTTAGGGTGAAGGTTAGGGTTAGGATTAGCGTGGGGGTGAGGGTGAGGGTTACTGTGAGGGTTAGACAGTTTTAGGGTTAGGGTGAGGGTGAGGTTAACGGTTAGTGTGAGGATTAGTGTGAGGGTGAGGATTTGGGTTATCATTAGGTTTAGGGTGAGGGTTAGGATGAGTTTTAGGGTTCGGGTTAGGGTGAGGGTTGGTTTAGGGTTAGGGTTATGGTGAGGGTGAGGGTTAGGGTGAGGTTTAGGGTTAGGGTTAGGGTTAGGGTGAGGGTGAGGTTTAGGGTTAGGGTTAGGGTCAGGGTTAGGGTTAGGGTGAAGGCTAGGCTGAGGGTGAGGGTTAGGGTGAGGCTTCGTTTGAGGGTGAGGGTGAGGGTTAGCGTTTGGGTTAGTGTTAGGATGAGGATGAGGGTTAGGGTGACCGTGAGGGTTCGGATGAGGCTGAGGGTTAGGGTTAGTGTGAGGATAACGGTTAGGCTGAGAGTTAGTGTGAGGGTGAGGGTTAGGGTTATCATTAGGGATAGGGTGAGGTTTAGGATGAAGGTTAGGGTTAGGGTGAGGGTTAGGGTTAGGCTTAGGGTGAGGGTTACAGTTAGGGTTTTGTTTAGAGTGAGGGTGAATTTTAGGGTGAGGGTGAGCTTGAGGGTTAGTGTTAGGGTTAGGGTTAGGGTAAGGGTGAGGGTGAGGGTGACTGTGAGGGTTAGGGTTAGGGTTGGGGTTAAGGTAGTGTTAAGGGGAGGATTAGGGATAGGATTAGGGTTAGGGTTAGGGTTAGGCTGAGGCTGAGGTTGAGGGTGAGGGTTAGGGTTAGGTTTAGGGTGAGGGTTAGGGTTAGTGTGAGGGTTAGGGTGAGGGTGAGGGTGAGGGTGAGGGTGAGAGTTAGGGTTAGGATTAAGTTTTGGGTGAGTTTTAGGGTTAGGGTTAGGGTTAGGGTTATTGTTAGGGTTAGGATTAGGGTTAGGGTGAGGATGAGGTTTAACCTTAATGTTAGGGTTAGGTTTAGGGTGAGGGTGAGGGGGAGGGATAGGATTAGGATTAGTGTTAGGGATAGGTTTAGGCTGAGGGTGAGGGTGAGGTTAAGGGTGAGGGTTAGAGTTAGGGTTAGGGTAAGGGTGAAGGCTAGGATGAGGGTTAGAGTGAAGGTGAGAGTGAGGGTGAGGGTTTCAATTATTTAAGGGTTAGGGTTATTGTTAGGGTGAGGATTAAATTGAGGTTGAGTGTTAGTGTGAGGTTTAGGGTTAGGGTGCGTATTAGGGTTGGAGTTAGGGTTAGGGTTAAGGTTAGGGTGATGTTTAGGGTGACGGTGAGTGTTAAGGTGAGGTTTAGGGTTCTGGAGAGTGTGAGGGTTAGTGTGTGGGTGAGGGGGAGGGTTAAGCTTAGTGTAAGGATAAGAGTTAGGGTGAGGGTGAGGGTGAGGGTGAGGGTGAGGTTTAGGTTTAGCGTTAGTGTTTGGGTGAGGGTTAGGGTGAGGGTTAGGATTAGGGTGATGGTGAGGGTGAGTTAGGGTTAAGGTTAGGGTTAGTGTGAGGGTGAGGGTGAGGGTTAGGTTTAGGATTAAGGTTAGGATTAGGTTTAGGCTGAGGGTGAGGGTGAGGGTCAGGTTGAGTGTTAGGGTTAGGGTGAGGGTTAGGGTTAGGCTGATGTTTACAATGAGGGTTAGGGTGATGGTGAGGGTTTGAGTGAGGGTGAGGGTTAGTGTGTGGGTGACAATTAGGCTTAGGGTGAGGATTAGAGTGACGGTGAGTGTTAGGGTGAGGGTGAGGATTAGGCTTAAGGTTAGCTTTAGGGTGAGGGTAAGGGTTAGGGTGAGGGTTAGGTGAGGGTGAGTCATAGGGTTAGTGTTAGGGTTACAATTAGAGTGAGTGTGAGTGTTAGGGTTGGGTGAGGGTTAGGGTTAGGGTGAGCATTAAGGTTAGGGTGAGGGATAGGTTTAGGGTGTGGGTGAGGGGGAGGGTTAGAGTTAGGGTGAGGGTTAGGGTTAAGGTGAAGGTTAGGTTTAGGTTGAATGTGAGGGCGAGGGTTAGGGTTAGGTTAAGGGTTAGGGTGAGGGCTAGGGTAGGGGTGAGGGTTGAGTTTGAGGGTGAGGGTTTGGGATAGTTAAGGGTTAGGATTAGGGATAGGGTGAGGATTAGCATGAGGGTCAGGGTGAGGGTAGGGTTAGGGCTAGGGTGAGGGTTAAGGTTAGGGTTAGGGTGAGGGCTTGGGTTAGGTTGATGTTTAGGGTGAGGGTGAGGTTTAGGGTGAGGGTGAGGGTTCAGGTGAGGGTGAGAGTTAGTGTGTGGATGAAGGTTAGGTTTAGGTTGAGGGTTAGGGTGATGGTGTGGGTTAGGGTGCGGGTAAGTGTTAGGGTTAGGGTTAGTATGAGGGTTAGGTTTATGGTTAGGGTGAAGGTTAGAGTAAGGGTTAGGGTTAGGTTTATGGTTAGGGTTAGGTTAGGTTGAGGCAGAGGGTGATGGTTAGTGTTAGGATTAGGGTTATGGTTAGGTTTAGGCTGAGAGTCAGGGTGAGGGTGAGGGTTAGGATTAGGGTTACGGTTAGGGTGAGGGTTAGGGTTAGGATTACGGTGAGTTTAGTGGGACCGGGAGTGTTAGGTTTAGGGTTAGGGTTAGGGTGAGGTTTAGGGTTAGGATTAGCTTTAGGGTTAGGGTGCGGGTGAGGGTTAGGGTAAGGATTAGGGTTAGGGTTAGGATTAGGCTGAGGGTCAAGTTGAGGATAAGGGTGTGGTTTAGGGTTAGAGTAAGGGAGAGGGTTAGGGTGATGTTTACGGTGAGGTTGAAGGTTAGGGTGAGTTTGAGAGTTCGGGTGAGGATGAGGGTTAGGGGGTGAGTGAGGGTTAGGGTTTGGGTTAGTGTAAGTTTTAGGTTTTGGTGAGGGTTAGTTTTAGGGTGAGGGTGAGGGTTTGGGTTAGGTAAGGGTTAGGGTTAGGATTAGGGTGAGGATTGGGGTGAGGGTGAGGGTAAGTGTGAGGGTTAGGTTTAGGGTTAGGGTGATGGTTACAGTTAGGGTGAGGTTTAGGGTGAGAGTGAGTGTTAGGTTTAGGGTTAGGTTGAGGGTGAGGGTGAGGGTTAAGGTTAGAGTTAGGGTTAGGGAGAGATTTAGGATGAAGACTAGGGTTAAGTTTAGGGTGAGGCTGAGGGTGATGGTTAAGGTTCGAGTTAAGGTGAGGCTGAGGGTGAGGTTGAGGGTGACGATTAGGGCTAGGCTTAGGATTAGGGTTAGGTTTCGGTTTAGTCTGTGGGTGAGAGTGAGGGTGAGGGTTAGTGTTAGGGTGAGATTTAGGGTTAGGATTAGAGTGAGGGCTAGGTAGAGGGTGAGGGTAAGGGTGATGGTGAGAGTAGGGGTGAGGGTGAGGGTTTGGGTGAGGTAAGGGTTAGGGTTAGGGTTAGGTTGAGGGTTAGGGTGAGGGGTAGTGTTAGGGTTAGGGTGAGGGTTAGGGTTAGTGTGAGGGTTAGGGTTAAGGTTAGGGTTAAGGTAAGGGTGAGCATAAGGGTTAGGGTGAGGGTTAAGGTGAGGTTTAGGGTTATGTTTAGTGTTAGGGTTAGGGTGAGGGTTGGGATTATGGTGAGGGTTTGGGTTAGGGTGAGGGTTTAATTTAGGGTTAGGGTAAGGTTTAGGATTAGAATGAGGGTTAGGGTTAGGGTGAGGGTGAGGATTAATTAGGTTTAGGTTTAGGTTTAGGGTTAGGTTCAGGGTGTGGGTGAGGTTTAGGGTTAGGGTTAGGTTTAGTGTGAGGTTTAGGGTTAGGGTTAGGGTTAGGGTGAGGGTAAGGGTTAGGGTTCGGTTTAGCGTGAGGGTGAGGGTTAGGGTTAGGGTTAGGGTGAGGTTTAGGGTTAGGATGGGTGTTAGGGTGACCGTGAGAGTTAGGGTGAGGGTGAGGGTTAGGATTAGTGTGAAGGTTAGTTTTAGGGTGAGGGTGAGGGTTAGGGTAAGTGTTAGGGTTAGGGTTAGGGTGAGGGTGAGGGTGAGGTTGAGGTTTATGGTTAGTATTAGGATTAGAATTAGGATTAAAGTTAGATGTAGGTTTAGGCTGAGGGTGAGGGTGGGTATGAGAGTTAGGGTTAGGTTTAGGGTTAGGTTTAGGGTGAGGGCTAGAGTGGGTTGAGGGTTGAGGGTGAGGGTTAGGGTAAAGGTTTAGGTTAGGAAAGGGTTAGGGTTTGGGTTAGGGTGAGCATTAGGATGATGGTGATTGTGAGGGTGAGGGTTAGGGTTAGGTTGAGGGTTAAGGTTAGGGTTAGGGTGAGGGTTTGGGTTAGTGTAATGTGTAGGGTAAGGGTGAGGTTTAGGTGAGGGTGAGGGTTCAGGTGAGGGTGAGAATTAGTGTGTGGGTGAGGGCTAAGGTTAGGTTGAGGGTTAGGGTGACGGTACGTGTTAGTGTGAAGGTAAGGTTTAGGTTTAGGGTTAGTAGGAGGATTAGGGTTAGGGTTAGGGTGAGGGCTAGGGTAAGGTTAATGTTAGGGTTAGGGTGAGCATTAGCGTAAATGTGAGGGTTAGGGTTAGGTTTAGGATTAGGGTGAGGGTAAGTTTAGGGTGAGGATTAGGGTGAGTGTGAGGGTTAGGTTTAGCGTTAGGGTTAGTGTGAAGGTTAGGTTGAGGGTTAGAGTTAGGGTTTAAGGTGAGGGTGAGAGTTAGGTTTAGCATTCTGGTGAGGGTTAGCATTAGGGTTAGGATTAGGGTTAGGGTGAGTGTCAGGGTATGGGTGAGTGTTAGGGTTAGGGTTAGGATGAGGGTGAAGGTGAGGGTGAGGGTTAGGGTTAGCGTTAGGGGCAGGGTGAGGGTGAGGGTTAGGCTTAGGGTTAGGGTTTTGGAGGGTGAGTTTTAGCGTTAGGATTAGGGTTAGGGTTAGGGTTCACCTGAGGGTCAAGTTGAGGGTGAATGTGGAGGTTCGGGTGAGGATTAGGGTTATGGTGTGGGTGAGGGTTATGTATATGGTGAGGGTTAGGTTGAGGGTTAGGGTTAGGGTTAGGGTGAGGGTGAGGGTTAGGGAGAGGGATATGTTAAGGGTTAAGGTTAGGGTTAGGGTTAGGTTATGGGTTAGGGTTAGGGTGATGATTAGGTTGAGTTTGAGGGTGAGGATGAGGTTGAGGGTAAGGGTAAGGGTGAGGATGAGGTTTAGGGTTAGCATTAGGGTTAGGGTTAGGTTTAGCGTGAGGGTTAGGGTTAGAGTTAGGGTGAGGGTGAGGGTGAGGGTGAGAGTGAGGGTGCGGGTTAGGGTTAGGGTTAGGTATAGGGTGAGGGTGGGGGTGAGTGTGAGGGTTAGGGTTAGAGTTAGGGTGAGGTGAGGTTTAGGGTTAAGTTTAGGGTTGGGGGTAGGGTTAGGTTTGGGGTGAGGGTAAGGTTTAGCGTGAGGGTGAGGGTGAGGGGGGTGAGGGTGAGGGTGAGGGTGAGGGTTAGGTTTAGGTTTAGGATTAGGGTTAGGGTTAGGGTGAGGGTTAGGGTTAGTGTTAGGTTTAGGGTTAGGGTTAGGTTTATTGTTAGGGTTAGGGTTAGGGTGAGGATGAGGGTGAGGGTTAGGCTTAGGGTGATTGTGAGGGTGAGGGTTAGGGTTAAGATAATGGTTAGGGTAAGGGTTAGGATTAGGTTTAGGTTTAGGGTGAGGGTTAGGGTTAGGGTTAGGGTTAGGGTTATTGTTAGGTTTAGGGTTAGTGTTAGCATGAGGGTTAGGGGTAGGTTTAGGGTTATTGTTAGGCTTAGGGTTAGGGTAAGGGTGAGATTGAGGGTGAGGTTTAGGGTTAGGGTAAGGGTGAGGTTTAGGTTTAGTTTTAGGGTTAGGGTTATTGTTAGGATTAGGTTGAGGGTGAGGGTGAGGGTAAGGGTGAGGGTTAGGTTTAGGGTTAGGGTTACAGGTAGGGATAGGGGTAGGGTGAGGGTTAGGGTTAGGGTGAGTGTCAGGTTTAGGGTTAGTGTTAGGGTTAGGGTGAGTGTGAGGGTGAGGTTTAGGGTTAGGGTTAGGTTAGGGTTCGTTTGAGGGTGAGGTTTAGGGTTATGATAATGGTTAGGGTTAGGTTTAGGCTGAGAGTTAGGGTATGGTTGAGGGTATGTGTGAGGGTTAGCGTTCGGGTTAGGGTTAGGGTGAGGGTTAGGGTTAGTGTAAGGGTTAGGGTTAGTATTAGGTTCAGGGTTAGTGTGAGGGTAAAGGTTATGGTGAGGGTTAGGGTGAGGGTAAGGTTTAGGGTTAGCATTAGATTTAGGGTTAGGGTTAGCGTGAGGGTTAGGTTTAGAGTTAGAGTGAGGGTGGGGGTGAGTTTGAGGGTGAGGGTGAGGATTAGGGTTAAGGTTAGGTTTAGGATGAGGGTGAGGGTTAGGTTTAGACTGAGGGATAGGTTTAGTGTGAACGTTACGGTTAGGTTTAGGGTTAAGGTTAGGGTGAGGGTAAGGGTTAGAATGAGTGTTAGGGTGAGAGTGAGGGTTAGGTTTAGTGTGAGTTTTAAGGTGAGGGCTAGGGTGAGGGTGAGGGTTAGGGTTAGGTTTAGGATTAGGGTGAGGGTGAGGTTTAGGGTTAAGGTTAGGGTGAGGATTAGGGGTAGGTTTAGGGTTAGGGTTAGCATGATGGTTAGGGTTAGGGTTAGGTTTAGGGTTATTGTTAGGGTTAGAGTTAGGGTGAGGGTGAGGGTGAGGTTGAGTATTGGGGTTAGCGTCAGGTTTAAGGTGAGTGTGGGGGTGAGGGTTAGGGTTAAGATAATGGTGAGGGTTAAGGTTTGGCTCTGGGTTAGGGTGAGGGTGAGGCTGATGGTAAGGGTTAGGGTTAGGGTTAGGGTGAGGGTTAGGGTTAGTGTGAGGGTTAGGGTTAGGGTTAGGGTGAGGTAAGGATTAGGGTGAGTGTTAGGTTTAGGGTGATATTTAGGGTGAGGGTGAGAGTGAGGGTTTTGGTTAGGTAAGTGTTAGGGTTAGGGTGAGTTTTAGGGTGAGGTGAAGGTTAGGGTGAGGGTTAGGGTTTGTGTGAGTGTTAAAGTTATGATTGGCATTAGGGTGAGTGTTAGTTTTAGGGTGATGTTTAGGGTGAGGGTGAGGGTTTGGTTGAGGGTGAGGGTTCATGTGTGGAGGAGAGTTAGGGTGAGGTTCAGGGTTTGTGTGAGTGTTAAAGTTAGGGTTAGGGTTAGGGTGAGGTAAAGTGTTAGGGTGAGGGTTAGGGTGAGGTTGAGGTTTAGGTTTAGCTTTAGGGTTAGGTTGAGGGTTAGGGTGAGGTTTAGTGTTAGGGTGAGGTTTAGGGTTAAGGTTATTGATAGGGTTAGGGTTATTTTTAGGGTTAGGGTTAGGGTGAGGATTACGGTTAGGATTAGGGTAAGGGTTAGGTTTAGGGTGATGATTAGGGTGAGGGTAAGGGTTAGGGTTAGGGTGAGGGTTTTGGTGAGGGTGAGTGTTAGGGTTAGGGTGAGGGTTAGGATGATAGTGAGGGTTAGGGTTAGAGTTAGGGTTATTGTTAGGGTTAGGCTTAGGGTGAGATTAAGGGTGAGGTTGAGTGTTAGTGTTAGGTTTAAGGTGAGTGTGAGGGTGAGGGTTAGGGTTCATATAATGGTTAGGGATAAGATTACCATGAGGATTAGGGTTAGGGTGAGGGTGAGGGTTTCGGTTAGGTAAGGATTAGGTTTAGGGTGAGGTTTAGGGTGAGGGTTAGGATTAGGGTGAAGGTTAGGGTTAGGGTTATTTTAAGGGTTAGGTTTAGGGTGATGATTAGGGTGAGGGTGAGGATGAGGGTAATGGTGAGGGTGAGGGTGAGGGTTAGGGTTAGCATTAGGGTGAGGGTTAGGGTTAGAGTTAAGGTGAGGGTGAGGGTGAGGTTGAGGGTTAGGATGAGGGTTAGGGTTAGGGTTAGGGTTAGGGTGAGGGTGAGGGTTAGGATTAGGTTTAGGGTTAGGGTTAGGGTGAGATTGAGGGTGAGGGTGAGGTTTAGGTTTAGGGTTAGGGTGAGGTTTAGGTTTAGGTTTAGGGTTAGGCTTATTGTTAGGGGTTAGGTTTAGGGTTAGGGTGAGGGTGAGGGTGAGGGTTAGTGTTAGGGTTAGGGTTAGGTTATGGGTAGTGTTAGGGTGAGGGATAGGGTTAGTGTGAGGGTTAGGTTTAGGTTTAGGTTTAAGGTTTGTCTTATTGTTAGGGTTAGGGTTAGGGTTAGGGTTAGGTTGAAGGTGAGGATATGGGTTAGGGTTAGTTTTAGGTTTAGGGTTAGTGTGAGGTTTAGGGTTATGGTTAGGGTGAGGGTAAGGATTAGGGTGAGGTTTAATGTTAGGGTGAGAGTCAGGGTGAGGGTTCCAGTTAGGTAAGGGTTAGGTTTGGGTTAGGGTGAGTGTTAGGGTGAGGTTGAGTGTAAGGGTGAGGGTGATGGTTCAGGTGTGGGTGAGGGTTAACGTTTGGGAGAGGGTTAGGTTTAGGGTGAGTGTTAGGGTTTGTGTGAGTGTTAGGGTTAGTGTTAGGTTGAGGAAAAGTTTTAGGGTGAGGGTTAGTGTGAGTGTGAATGTTTTGGTTAGGTTGAGGGTTAGGCTGTGTGTGAAGGTTAGGGTAAGGTGAGTGTTAGGATGACGGTGAGGGTGAGGATGAGGGTTAGGGTTAGCATTACTTTTAGGGTGAGGTTTAATTTTAGGGTTTGGGTTAGGGTGAGGGCTAGAGTGATGTTGAGTGTTAATTTTAGGGTGAGGGATATGGTGAGGATTAGGTTTAGGGTTAGGGTTAGGGTTAGGCTGAGGGGTAGGTTTAGTGTTAGGGTGAGGTTTAGGTTTGGTGTGAGGGTTAGGTTTAGTGTTAGGGTTAGCGTTAGTGTTAGTCTGAGGTTTAGGGTTAGGGTTACGATGAGGGTAAGGGTTAGGGTAAGGTTTAGTGTGAGGATGAGGTTGAGGGTGAGGGTTTTGTTTAGGTAAGGGTTAGGGTTGGGGTTAGGGTGAGGGTGAGGGTTAGGGTTAGGCTTTGGGTGAGGGTGAGGGTTAGGATAAGGGTTAGGGTTAGTGTGAGGGTTAGGGTTAGTATTAGAGTTAGGTTTAGGGTTATTGTTAGGGTTAGGGTTATGGTGAGGGTGAGGGTGAGGGTTTGGGTTAGAGTTACGTTTAGGTCGAGTGTGACGGTGAGGGTTAGGGTTACCATAAAGTTTAGGGTTAGGATTAGGCTGAGGTTTAGGGTGAGGTTTAGGCTATGGGTGAAGGTTAGGGGTAGGTTTAGGGTGAGGTTTAGGGTTAGTGTAATGGTTAGGGTTAGGATTAGGCTTAGGGTTAGGGTTAGCGTGAGGGTTAGGGTTAGAGTTAGAGTGAGGGTGAGGGTGAGGTTGAGGGTGAGTGTGAGGATTAGGGTTAGGGTTAGGTTTAATATGAGGGTGAGTGTGAGGTTTAGGCTGAGGGTTAGGTTTAGTGTGAACGTTAGGGTTAGATTTAGGGTTAGGGTTAGGGTGAGGGTAAGGGTTAGGGTGAGGTTTAGGGTGAGGGTGAGGGTTTCGGTTAGGTAAGGATTAGGGTTAGGGTTACAGTGAGGGTGAGGGTTAGGGTGAAGGTTTGGGTTAGGGTGACGGATAGCTTTAGGGTTAGGGTGAGTGTTAGGGTTAGGGTGATGGTTAAGGTGAGGTTGAGTGTTAGTGTGAGGTTGATGGTTCGGGTGTGAGTGAGGGTTAAGGTGTGCGAGAGGGTAAGGTTTAGGGTAAGGGTTAGGGTTTGTGTGAGTGTTAGGGTTAGGGTTAGGGTGAGGAAAAGTGTTAGAGTGAGGGTTATGGTGAGGGTGAGTGTTTTGGTGAGGGTGAGTGTTAGGGTGTGGGTGAGGGTTAGGGTTAGGGGACTGGTAGGATGACAGTGAGGGTTAGGGTGAGGGTTTGGGGTTGGGTTCTTGTTAAAGTTAGGGTGAGGCATATATGGTATATAACATATGAGCACCGTTATATATTACAGACTGTGATAGACAATTTGCTCCAGGAAAGTTAGAATGAACTTGTGACTTTAAATGAGCATCATTATTCCCCAATACTGTGAATTTCCGGAAATTAAGTAATCACTTAATCACGATCAAAAAAAAAAAAAGAACCTTGGGGAAGGGAGGGAGGGAGGGGATGGTAGGGGGAAAACAATGGAGGGGGTAACAATGTTCAAGAGGAAGTGGAAGTGTACTCATTACCTCACTCATGTAACTGTAACCCTCTGTATAGTATCTCTACAATAAAAAAAAAATAAAGTTAGGGTGAGGGTTAGGCTTAGGGTTAGCGTTAGAGTGAGGGCTAGTGTGAGGGTTAGGTTAAGGGTTAGGTTGAGGGTTAAGATTAAGGTTAGGGTTAGAGTGAGGGTTAGGGTGAGGTTGCGGGTTAGGGTTACCATTACTTTTAGGGTGAGGTATAAGTTTAGGGTTTGGGTTAGGATGAGGGATAGGGTGAGGGTGAGTGTTAGGGATAGGGTGAGGGATATGGTGAGTATTAAGGTTAGGGTTAGGGTAAGGGTTAGGCTGAGGGGTAGGTTTAGGGTTAGAGTGAGGTTTAGGTTGAGTGTGAGGGTTAGGTTTAGGGTTAGGTCTAGGGTGAAGGTTAGCGTAAGGGTCAGAGTTAGGGTGAGAGTGAGGGTGAGGGTTAGAGTGAATGTTAGGTTGAGGACTAGTGTTAGTGTGAGGATGAGGTTGAGGTTGAGGGTGAGGGTTAGGGGTAGGATTAGGTTTAGGATGAGGGTGAGGGTTAGATTTAGGCTGAGTGTTAGGTTTAGTGTGAACGTTAGGATTAGGTTTAGGGTTAGGGTTAGGGTGAGGGTAAGGGTTAGAATGAGTGTTAGGGTGAGAGTGAGGTTTAGGTTTAGCGTGAGTTTTAAGGTGAGGGCTAGGGTGAGTGTGAGGGTGAGGGTTAGGTTTAGGATTAGGGTGAGGGTTAGGGTTAGGGTGAGGGTTAGGGTTAGGGTTAGGTTTAGAGTTAAAGTTAGGGTTATTGTTAGGGTTAGGGTTAGGGTGAGGTTGAGGGTGAGGTTGAGTGTTAAGGTTAGCGTTAGGTTTAAGGTGAGTGTGAGGGTGAGGGTTAGGGTTAAGATAATGGTGAGGGTTAAGATTAGGCTGAGGGTTAGGGTGAGGGTGAGGTTGAGGGTAAGGGTTAGGGTTAGGGTGAGGGTTAGGGTGAGGCTTAGGTTTAGGGGAGGTTTAGGGTGAGAGTGAGGGTTTCGGTTAGGTAAGGGTTAGGGTTAAGGTGAGGTTTAGGGTGAGGTGAGGGTTAGGGTGAGGGTTAGTGTTTGTGTGAATGTTAAAGTTAGGGTTAGGGTTTGTGTGAGTGTTAGGTTTAGGGTGATGTTTAGGTTGAGGGTGAGGGTTTGGGTGAGGGTGAGGGTTCGGTTGTGGGAGAGGGTTAGGGTGAGTTTGAGGGTTTGTGTGAGTGTTAAAGTTAGGGTTAGGGTTAGGGTGAGGTAAAGTGTTAGGGCGACGGTTAGGGTGAGGGTGAGGGTTTGGTTTAGCATTAGGATTAGGATGAGTGTGAGGGTGAGGGTTAGGGTTAGGGTGAGGTTTAGGGTAAGGGTTATTGATAGGTTTAGGGTTATTGTTATTGTTAGGGTTAGGGTGAGGGTTATGATTATGGTTAGGGTAAGGGTTAGGTTTAGGGTGAAGTTGAGGGTTAAGGTTGAGAGTGAGAGTTTTGGTGAGAGTGAGGGTTAGGGTGTGTGTGAGTGTTAGGGTTAGGGCGAGGGTTAGGATGATAGTGAGGATTAGGGTGAAGGTTAGTGTTAGGGTTAGGGTTATTGTTAGGGTTAGGTTTAGGGTGAGGGTAAGGATGAAGTTGAGTGTTAGTGTTAGGGTTAGGTTTAAAGTGAGTGTGAGGGTGATGGTTAGGGTTAAGATAATGGTTAGGGTTAAGATTAGCATGAGGGTTAGGGTGAAGGTGAGGGTGAGGGTTTCGGTTAGGTAAGGGTTAGGATTAGGGTGAGGTTTAGGGTGAGGGTTAGGGTTAGGGTGATGGTTAGGGTTAGGGTTAGGTTAAGGGATAGGGTTAGGGTGATGATTAGGGTGAGGGTGAGAGTGAGGTTGAGGGTAAGGGTGAGTGTGAGGGTGAGGGTTAGTTTTAGCATTAGGGTTAGGGTTAGGGTTAGCGTGAGGGTTAGGGTTAGAGTTAGGGTCAGGGTGAGGGTGAGGTTCAGGGTGAGGGTGAGGGTTAGGTTTATGGTTAGTATTAGGGTGAGGGTGAGGTTTAGGATTAGGTTTAGGGTTAGGGTTAGGTTTATTGTTAGGGTTAGGGTTAGGGTCAGGTTGAGGGTGAGGGTGAGGGTGAGGATTAGGGTTAGGGTGAGGGTGAGGGTTAGGGTTAGTTTTAGGTTTAGGCTTAGGGTTGGGGTGAAGGTTCGAGGTATGGTGAAGGTTAGGGTGAGGCTGAGGTTTAGGGTTAGGTTTAGGATTAGGTTTAGGGTTAGGGTGAGGGTGAGGGTTAGGGTTAGGTTTTGGGTTAGGGTTAGGGATATTGTTAGGGTTAGGGTTAGTGTGAGGGTGAGGGTGAGGGTTAGGGTTAGGGTTAGGTTTAGGGTGATTGTGAGGGTGAGGGTTAGTGTTAAGTTAATGGTTAGGGTAAGGGTTAGGATTAGGGTTAGGTTTAGGGTGAGGGTTAGGGTTAGGTTTAGGATTAGGTTTAGGGTTATTGTTAGGATTAGGGTTAGTGTTAGGGTGAGGGTTAGGATAAGGGTTAGGGTTAGGGTTATTGTTAGGGTTAGGGTTAAGGTTAAGGTGAGATTGAAGGTGAGGTTGAGGGTTAGGGTTAGGATGAAGTTTAGGTTTAGGTTTAGTGTTAGGGTGTTATTTAGGGTTAGAGTGAGGGTGAGAGTGAGGTTTAGGGTTAGGGTTAGGTTTAGGTTGAGGGTTAGGGTTAGTGTGAGGTTTACGGTTAGGGTGAGGGTAAGGGTTAGGGTGAGGTTTAGGGTGAGGGTGAGGGTGAGGTTTAGGGTTAAGATAATGGTTAGGGTAAGGGTTAGTATTACGGTTAGGGTGAGCGTTAGGGTTAGGGTTAGGGGTACGGTTATTGTTAGTTTTAGGGTTAATGTTAGGGTGAGGGTTAGGGTTAGGGTTATTTTTAGGTTTGGGATTAGGGTTAGGGTGAGATTGAGGGTGAGGTTTAGGGTTAGAGTTAGGGTGAGGTTTAGGTTTAGGTTTAGCTTTAGGGTTATTGTTAGGGTTAAGTTTAGGGTTAGGTTGAGGGTCAGGGTAAGGGTTAGGTTTAGGGGTAGGGTTACGGTGAGGGAGGGGTAGGGTGAGGTTTTGGGTTAGGGTGACGGTTAGGTTTAGGGTTAGGATGAGTGTTTGGGTTAGGGTGATGTTTAGGGTGAGGGTGAAGGTTAGGGTGAGGATGATGGTTCCGGTGTGGGTGAGGGTTAGGGTTTGGGAGAGGGTTAGTTTTAGGGTGAAGATTAGGGTTTGTGTGAGTGTTAGCGTTAGGGTTAGGGTGAGGAAAAGTGTTAGGGTGAGGGTTAGTGTGAGGGTGAGGGTTAGGGTTTGGGTGAGGGTTATGTTTAGGTGCGTGTTAGGATGAGGGTGAGGGTTAGGGTGAGGATTTGGGTTTGGTTTAGAGTTAGCTTTATGGTGAGGGTTAGTGTTATGGTTAGAGTGAGGGCTAGGGTTAGGATTACCTTTAGGGTTAGGGTGAGGATAAGGGTTATGGTGAGGGTTAGGGTTAGGATGAGGGTTAGGGTTAGGGTGAGGGTGAGGATGAGGGTGAGGGTTAGGTTTCGGGTTAGGTTTGGGGTTAGGGTTAGGTTTTGTCTGAAGGTGAGGATGAGATTGAGGGTAAGGCTCAGTGTTAGGGTTAGGATTAGGTTTAGGGTGAGGGTTATGTTAATGGGAGGGTTTGGGCTAGGATTAGGGTTAGGGTTAGGGTGAGGGTAAGGGTTAGGGTGAGGGTTGGGGGGATGGTGAGGAATAGGGTTATTGTGAAGGTGAGAGTAAGGAGTAGGGCTAGGGTAAGGGTTAGTGTTAGGGTGAGTGTTAGGGTTAGGGTTAGGGTTAGGGTGAGGGTGAGGTTGAGTGTGAGGGTTAGGTTTACGGTTAGGATTAGGGTGAAGTTGAGGGTGAGGTTAGGGTTAGAATTAAGGTTAGGGTTAAGATTAGGGTGAGGATTAGGGTGAGGGTGAGGTTTAGGATTAGGGTAATTGTTAGGGTTTGGGTGAGGGTGAGTGTGAGGGTGAGGGTTAGGTTTAGGTTCAGGGTGAGGGTGAGGTTTAGGGTTAGAGTTAGGATTAGGGTTATGGTCAGGGTTTTTCTGTGGGTGAGGATGAGTTTAGGGTTAGGGTTAGGGTTATCGTTAGGGTGAAGGTGAGTTTTTGCGTGAGGGTTGGGTTTAGATTAGGGTTAGGGTGAAGTTGAGAGTGAGGGTTAGGGTTAGGATTAGGGTTAGGTTTAGGATTAGGGTGAGGATTAGGGTGATGGTGAGAGTTACGGTGAGGGTTAGGTTTAGGATGAGGTAAGGGTGAGAGTGAGGTTTTGGGTGAGGGTGAGGTTTCTGGTGAAGGTGAGGGTTAGGGTTAGGTTTAGGGTTAGGATGACGGTGAGGGTTAGGGTGAGGCTGACGGTGAGAGTTAGGTTTATGGTTAGTGATAGGGTGAGGTTTACAGTGAGGGTTAGTGTTAGGGTTAGGGTGAGGATGACGGTCAGGTTTAGGTTTAGGATTAGGTTTAGGGTTAGAGTTAGGCTTAGGTTGAGGGTCAGGGTGAAGGTGAGTGAGAGGGTTAGGGTGAGGGTTAGGGTTAGGGTTACGTTGAGGGTTAGGGTTAGGGTGAGTGTGAGGTTGAGGGTTAGGGTGAGGTTGCGGGTGAGGGTGAGGGTTAGGGTTATGGTTAGGGTAAGGGTTAGGGTTAGTATGAGTGTTAGGTTTAGCTTTAGGTTTAGAGTTAGGGTTAGGATTAAGTTGAGGGTGAGGGTGAAGGTTAGGGATAGGGTTAGATTTAGGGTGAGGGTTAGGGTTAGTGTGAGGTTTAGGGTTAGGGTTAGGGTGAGGGTAAGGGTTAGGGTGTGGTTTAGGGTAAGGGTGAGTGTAAGGGTGAGGGTTTCGGTTAGTTAAGGTATAGGGTTAGGGTTAGTGTGAGGGTGAGGGTTAGGCTGAGGGTTAGGGTTAGTGTGACGTTTGGGTTTAGGGTTAGGGTGTCTGTTAGGATTAGGGTGATGTTTAGGATGAGGGTGAGGGTTAGGGTGAGGGTGATGGTTCGGGTGTGGGTGAGGGTTAACGTTTGGGAGAGGGTTTGGTTTCGTGTGAGGTTTAGGGTTTTTGTGAGTGTGAGGGTAAGGGTTAGGGTGAGGAAAAGTGTTAGGGTGAGGGTTAGGGTGAGGGTGAGTGTGTTGGTGAGGGTGAGGGTTAAGGTGTGGGTGAGGGTTAGGGTTAGGTGAGTGTTAAGATGACGGTGAGTGTTAGGTTGAAGGTTTGGGTTTGGGGTAGTGTTAGCGTTAGGGTGAGTGTTAGGGTTAGTGTTAGGGTTAGAGTGAGGGCTAGCGTGAGGGTTAGGTTTAGGGTTAGGGTGAGGGTTAGGGTTAGGGTTAGGGTTAGGGTGAGGGTTAGGTTGAGGTAAAGGTTAGGGTAAGCATTACTTTTAGGTTGAGGTTTAAGGTTAGGGTTAGGGTGAGGGTGAGGGCTTGGGTGATGGTGAGTGTTAGGGTTAGAGTGAGGGATATGTTGAGGCTTAGGTTTAGGGTTAGGGTGAGGGTTAGTCTGTGGGGTAGGTTTAGGGTTAGGGTGAGGTTTAGGTTTAGTGTGAGGGTTAGGTTTAAGGTTAGGGTGAGGGTTAGGTTTAGGGTGAGGGTTAGGGTGACGATGAGGTTTAGGGTTTGGATTAGCGTGACAGTTAGGGTTAGTGTTAGGGTGAAGGTGAGGGTGGGGTTTAGGATTAGGGTTAGGGTTAGGGTTAGGTTTAGGGTTATTGTTAGGGTTAGGGTTAGGGTGATGGTGAGGGTGAGGTTTAGGGTTAGAGTTAGGTTTAGGGTGACTGCGAGGGTGAGGGTTAGGTTTATGATAATGGTTAGGTTTGGATTGGGCTGAGGTGTCTGGTGAGGGTGAGCGTGAGGGTGAGGGTTAGGTTTAGCGTCGGGGTTAGTCTTAGGATGAGGGTTAGTGTTAGTTTAAGGGTTAGGGTTACAATTACGTTTAGGGTTAGGGTGAGGGTAAGGGTTATGGGGACGGTTTGGGTGAGTGTGAGGGTGAGGGTTAGGGTTAGGGTTGGGTTTGGGATGAGGGTGAGGCTCAGAGGTAGGGATAGGATTAGGGTGAGGGTTAGAGTTATTGTGAGGATTAGGGTTAGGTTGACGGTAAGTGTTTGGTTGAAGGTTAGGGTGAGGTTGAGGGTTAGGGTTAGCAATAGTTTTAGGGTGAAGTTTAGGGTTATGGTTAGGGTGAATGTGAGATGTGAGGGCTTGGGTGAGTGTGAGTGTTAGGGTTAGGGTGAGGGATAGAGTGAGGATTAGGATTAGGGTTAGGTTTAGGGTGAGTTTTAAGCTGAGGGGTAGGGTGAGGGTTAGGGTTAGGTTTAGGGTTAGGTATAGGGATATTGTTAGGGTTAGGGTTAGCGTGAGGGTGAGGTTTAGGGTTAGGTTTAGGGTGAATGTGAGGCTGACGGTTAGGGTTAAGATAATGGTTAGGGTAAGCATTAGGATTAGGGTTAGGTTTAGGGTGAGGTTTAGGGTTAGGTTTAGGGTTAGGGGTATGGTTATTATTAGGTTTAGGGTTAGTGATAGGGTAAGGGTTAGGGTTAGGGTTAAGGTTAGGGTTAGGGTCATTTTTAGAGTTAGGTTTAGGGTGAGATTGAGGGTGAGGTTTAGGGTTAGGGTAATTTTTAGGGTTAGGGTTAGGGTTAGGGTGTGGGTGAGGTTGAGGTTTAGGGTTAGGGTTAGGTTTAGGGTGAGGGTTAGGGTTAGTGTGAGGTTTAGGGTTCGGGTGACCGTAAGGGTTACGGTGAGGTTTAGGGTGAGAGTGAGGGTGAGGGTGAGGGTTAGGGTGAGGGTGAGGGTGAGGGTGAGAGTTAGGTTTAGGTTTAGGATTAGGGTTAGGGTTAGGGTGAGGGTGAGGGTGAGGGTTAAGGTTAGGTTTCAGGTTAGAGTTATGGTTATTGTTAAGGTTACTGTTAGGATGAGGGTGAGGGTGAGGGTGAGAGTTAGGGTTAGGTTTAGGATTAGGGTTAGGGTTAGGGTGAGGGTGAGGGTGAGGGTGAGGGTTAAGGTTAGGTTTCAGGTTAGAGTTACGGTTATTGTTAAGGTTACTGTTAGGGTGAGGGTGAGGGTGAGGGTGAGGGTGAGGGTTAGGGTTAGGGTTAGTTTTAGGGTCATTGTGAGGGTGAGGGTTAGGGTTAAGATAATGGTTAGGGTAAGGATTAGGTTTAGGGTGAGAGTTAGGTTTATGGTTAGGGTTAGGGCTACTGTTATTTTTAGGGTTAGGGTTAGAGTTAGGGTGAGGGTTAGGGTTAGGGTTAGGGTTAGGGTTATTGTTAGGGTTATTTTTAGGGTTAGGGTGAGATTGAGGGTGAGGTTTCGTGTTAGGGTTAGGGTGAGGTTTAGGTTTAGGTTTAGCGTTAGGGTTATAGTTAGGGTTAGGGTTAGGGTTAGGGTGAGGGTGAGGGTGAGGGATAGGGTTAGGGTTAGGTTTAGGCTGAGTGTTAGGCTTAGTGTGAGGTTTAGGGTTAGGGTTAGGGTGAGGGTTAGGTTTAGAATTAGGTTTAGGGTGAGGTTGAGGGTGAGGTTGAGGGTTTCGGTTAGGTAAGTGTTAGGGTTAGGGTCAGGGTGAGGGTGAGGGGTAGAGTGAGGGTTAGGGTTAGGGTGACAGTTAGGTTTAGGGTTAGGGTGAGTGTTAGAGTTAGGGTGATGTTTAGGGTGAGGGTGAGGGTTAGAGTGAGGGTGATGGTTTGGGTGTGGGTGACGGTTAGTGTTTGGGAGAGGGTTAGGTTTAAGGTGAGGATTAGGGTTTGTGTGAGTGCTAGGGATAGGGTTAGGGTGAGGAAAGTGTTAAGGAGATGGTTAGTGTGAGGGTGAGTGTTTTGGTGAGGGTGAGGGTTAGGGTGTGGGTGAGGGTTAGGGTTATGTGAGTGTTAGGATGACGGTGAGGGTTAGGGTGAGGGTTTGGGTTTGGGTTAGTGTTAGCGTTCGGGTGAGGGTTACTGTTAGGGTTAGAGTGAGGGCTAGGGTGAGGGTTAGGTATAGGGTTAGGGTGAGGGTTAGGATTAGGGTTAGGGTTAGGGTGAGGGTTAGGTTGAGGTAAAGGTTAGGGTTAGCATTACTTTTATGATGAGGTTTAAGGTTAGGGTTAGGTTTAAGGTGAGAGCTAGAGTGAGGGTGAATGTTAGTATTAGGGTGAGGGATATGTTGAGGCATAGGGTTAGGGTTAGGGTGAGAGTCAGGCTGTGGGGTAGGTTTAGGGTTAGGGTGAGGTTTAGGTTTAGTGTGAGGGTTAGGTTTAGGGTTAGGGTGAGGGTTAGGTTTAGGGTGAGCATTAGGGTGAGGGTGAGTTTTGGGTTAGCATTAGGGTTAGGTTTAGCGTGGTGGTTAGGGTTAGAGTTAGGGTGAGGGTGAGAGTGAGGGTTAGGATTAGGGTTATATGAGGGTTAGGGTTAGGGATAGGTTTAGGAATATTGTTAGGGTTAGGGTTAGGGTGAGGGTTAGGTTTAGGGTGAGCGTTAGGGTGAGGGTGAGGTTTAGGGATAGCATTAGGGTTAGGGAAAGCGTGATGGTCATGGTTAGAGTTAGGGTGAGGGTGAGGGTTAGGATTAGGGTTGGGGTGATGGTTAGGGTTAGGGTTAGATTTAGTGTTATTGCTGGGTTAGGGTTAGGATGAGGGTGAAGATGAGGGTTAGAGTTAGGTTTAGGGTGAGTGTGAGGCTGAGGGTTAGGTTTATGATAATGGTTAGGGTTAGGATTAGGCTGAGGTTTAGGGTGAGGGTGAGGGTGAGGGTTAGGCTTAGGCTTAGGATCAGGGTTAGGGTTAGTGTAAGGGTTAGGGTTAGGATTAGGTTTAGGGTGATGGTTAGGGTTAGGGTGATGGTTAGGGTTAGGGTGAGGGTGAGGGTGAGTGTTAGTGTTACGGTGAGGGATATGGTGAGGATTAGAGGTATGGTAGGGTTAGGGTTAGATTTAGGGTTATTGTTAGGGTTAGGGTGAGGTTGAGGGTGAGGGTTAGGGTTAGTGTAAATGTTAGGGTTAGGATTAGGTTTAGGGTTAGGGTGAGGGTAATGGTTATGGTGAGGGTTAGGGTGAGGATGAAGGTTAGGGTTAGGGTGAGGGTGAGGGTGAGGGTGAGGGTTAAGTTTAGGGTTAGGTTTCTGGTTAGGGTTAGGGTTTGTCTGAGGGTGAGGATGAGGTTGAGGGTAAGGGTTAGTGTTAGGGTTAGGATTAGGTTTTGGGTGAGTGTTATGGTTAGTGGGAGGGTTTGGGCTAGGTTTAGGGTTAGGATTAGGGTGAAGTTAAGGGTTAGGGTGAGGGTTGGGGGAGGGGGAGTGATAGGGTTAGTGTGAAGGTGAGGGTAAGGGGGAGGTCTAGGGTAAGGTTTAGTGTTAGGGTGAGGGTTAGGGTTAGGGTTAGGGTGAGGGTGACGTTTCGTGTGAGGGTTAGGTTTAGGGTTAGGGTTAGGGTGAAGATGAGGGTGAGGTTAGGGTTAGAATTAAGGTTAGGGTTAAGATTAGGGTGAGGATTAGGTTGAGGGTGAGGGTTAGGATTAGCGTTATTGTTAGAGTTAGGGTGAGGGTGAGGGTGAGGGTGAGTGTTTGGTTTGGGTTTAGGGTGAGGGTGAGGGTTAGTGTTAGTGATAGGATTAGTTTTAGGGTTAGGGTTAGGGTGAAGTTCAGGGTGAGGTTAGGGTTAGAATTAAGGTTAGGGTTAGTATTAGGGTGAGGGTTAGGTTGAGGTAAAGGTTAGGGTAAGCATTACTTTTAGGGTGAGGTTTAAGGTTAGGGTTAGGGTTAGGGTGAGGGCTAGGGTGAGGGTGAGTGTTAGGGTTAGGGTGAGGGTGAGGGTGAGTGTGAGGGTGAGTGTGAGGGTTAGGGTTAGAGTTAGGTTTAGGGTGAGTGTGATGTTTAAGGTTGGGGTTACGATAATGGTTAGGGTTAGGATTAGGCTGAGGGTTAGGGTTAGGGTGAGGGTGAGGGTTAGGGTTAGCGTTAGGGTTAGGCTTAGGATGAGGGTTAGTGTTAGTGTAAGGGTTAGGGTTAGGATTAGGTTTACGGTTAAGGTGAGTGTAAGGGTTATGGTGAGGGTTAGGTTTAGGGTGAGGGTGAGTGTGAGGGTGAGGGTTAGGGTTAGGGTGAGGGTGAGGGTTAGGGTTAGGGTGAGGGTTTGGGTTATGGTTAGGATGAGGGTGAGGCTCAGAGGTAGGGATAGGATTAGGGTGAGGGTTAGAGTTATTGTGAGTGTTAGGGTTAGGTTGATGGTAAGTGTTTGGTTGAGGGTTAGGGTGAGGGTGAGGTTTAGGGTTAGCAATAGTTTTAGGGTGAGGTTTATGGTTATGGTCAGGGTTAATGTGAGGGCTTAGGTGAGTGTGAGTGTTCTGGTTAGGGTGAGGGATAGAGTAAGGAATAGGATTAGGGTTAGGTTTAGGGTAAGGTTGAGGGTTAGGGTTAGGTTTAGGGTTAGGGTTATGGTTATTGTTAAGGTTACTGTTAGGGTGAGGGTGAGGGTGAGGGTTAGGGTTAGGGTTGGTTTTAAGGTGATTGTGAGGGTGAGGGTAAGGGTTAAGATAATGGTTAGGGTAAGGGTTAGGATTAGGGTCAGGTTTAGGGTGAGAGTTAGGGTTAGGGTTAGGGTTAGGGGTACTGTTATTTTTAGGTTTAGGCTTAGGGTTAGGGTGAGGGTTAGGGTGAGGATTAGGGTTAGGGTTAGGGTTAGGGTTAGGGTAAGATTGAGGGTGAGGTTTAGGGTTAGGTTTAGGGTGAGGTTTAGGGTTAGGTTTAGCGTTAGGGTTATAGTTAGGGTTAGGGTTAGGGTTAGGGTGAGGGTGAGGGTGAGGGGTAGGGTTAGGTTTAGGTTTACGCTGAGTGTTAGGGTTAGTGTGAGGTTTAGGGTTAGGGTTAGGGTGAGGGTAAGGGTTAGGGTGAGGTTTAGGGTGAGGGTGTGGTTGAGGTTGAGGTTTTCGGTTAGGTAAGGGTTAGTGTTAGGGTTAGGGTGAGTGTGAGGGGTAGAGTGAGGTTTAGGGTTAGGGTGACAGTTAGGTTTAAGGTTAGGGTGAATCTTAGGGTTAGGGTGATGTTTAGGGTGAGGGTGAGGGTTAGGGTGAGGGTGATGGTTCGGGTGTGGGTGAGAGTTAGGGTTTGGGAGAGGGTTAGGTTTAGGGTGAGGATTAGGGTTTGTGTGAGTGTTAGGCTTAGCGTTAGGGTGAGGAAAAGTGTTAGGGAGAGTGTTAGTGTGAGGGTGAGTGTTTTGCTGAGGGTGAGGGTTAGGGTGTGGGTGAGGGTTAGGGTTATGTGAGTGTTAGGATGACGGTGAGGGTTAGGGTGAGGGTTTGGGTTTGGGTTAGAATTAGCGTTCGGGTGAGGGTTACTGTTAGGGTTAGAGTGAGTGCTAGGGTGAGGTTTAGGTTTAGGGTTAGGGTGAGAGTTAGGATTAGGGTTAGGGTTAGGGTGAGGGTTGGGTTGAGATAAAAGTTAGGGTTAGCATTACTTTTATGGTGAGGTTTAAGGTTACGGTTAGGGTTAGGGTGAGGGCTAGGGTGAGGGTGAGTGTTAGGGTTAGGGTGAGGGATATGTTGAGGCTTAGGGTTAGGGTTAGGGTGAGGGTTGGGCTGTGGGGTAGGTTTAGGGTTAGGGTGAGTTTTAGGTTTAGTGTGAGGGTTAGGTTTATGGTTAGGGTGAGGGTTTGGTTTAGGGTGAGCGTTAGGGTGAGGGTGAGTTTTAGGGTTAGCATTAGGGTTAGGGTTAGCGTGACAGTTTGGGTTAGAGTTAGGGTGAGGGTGAGAGTGAGGGTTAGGTTTAGGTTGAGGGTGAGGGTTAGGGATAGTTTAGGGTTATTGTTAGGGTTAGGGTTAGTGTGAGGGTTAGGTTTAGGGTGAGGGTTAGGCTGGGGGTGAGGTTTAGGTTTAGCATTAGGGTTAGGGTTAGCATGAGGGTTAGGGTTAGAGTTAGGGTGAGGGTGAGGTGAGGGTTAGGTTTAGGGTTAGGGTGAGGGTTAGGTTTAGGTTTAGGTTTAGGGTTATTATAAGGGTTAGGCTGAGGGTGAGGGTGAGGTTGAGGGTTAAGGTTAGAGTTAGGTTTAGGTTGAGTGTGAGAGTGAGGGTTAGGGTTACGATAATGGTTAGCGTTAGGATTAGGCTGAGGGTTAGGGTGAGGGTGAGGGTGAGGGTGAGTGTTAGGGTTAGGGTTAGAGTTAGGCTTAGGATCAGGGTTAGGCTTAGTTTAAGGGTTAGGGTTAGGATTAGGTTTAGATTTAGGGTGAGTTTAAGGTTTATGGTGAGGGTTAGGGTTAGGGTGAGTGTTAGGTTTAAGGTGAGGGTGAGGGTGAGTTTGTGGGTGAGGGTTAGGTTTAGGGTGAGGGTGAGGTTTAGGGTTAGGGTGAGGGTTACGATTAGGGTTAGGGTTAGGATGAGGGTGAGGCTCAGAGGTAGTTATAGGATTAGGGTGAGGGTTAGAGTTATTGTGAGGGTTAAGGTTAGGTTGAGGGTAAGTGTTTGGTTGAGGGTTAGGGTGAGGGTGAGGGTTAGGGTTAGCATTAGTTTTAGGGTGAGGTTTACGGTTATGGTTAGGGTTAAGGTGAGGGCTTGGGTGAGTGTGAGTGTTCGGTTAGGGTGAGGGATAGAGTGAGGATTAGGATCAGGGTTAGGTTTAGGGTGAGTTTTAGGCTGAGGTCTATGGTTAGAGTGAGGGTTGCGGTTAATGTGAGGGTTAGCGTTAGGGTTCGGGTGAGGATTATCTTATGGTGAGGTTTAGGGTGAGGGTGAGGGTTAGGGTTAGCATTAGGGCTAGGGTTAGTGTTAGCATGAGGGTTAGGATTAGAGTTAGAGTGAGGGTGAGGGTGAGGTTGAGGGTGAGGTTTCGGTTTAGGATGAGGGTGAAAGTTAGGTTTAAGCTGAGGGCTAGAGTTAGGGTGAGGGTTAGGGTTACGGTTATTGTTCGGTTTAGAGTTATTGTGAGGGTTAGGTTTAGGGTGAGGGTTCGGATTAGGGTTAGGTTAAGGGTTAGGTTTAGCGTGATAATGTGGGTGAGGGTGAGGGTTAGGGTGAAGTGAGGGTTTTGGTGAGGGTGAGGGTTAGGGTGTGGGTGAGAGTTAGGGTCAGGGTGAGGGTTAGCATGATAGTGAGGGTAAGGGTGAGGTTGAGAGTTAGAGTTAGGGTTAGGTTTAAGGTGAGCGTGATGGTGAGTGTTAGGGTTAAGATAATTGTTAGGGTTAAGATTAGGCTGAATGTTAGTGTGAGGGTGAGGGTTTGGTTTAGGAAGGGTTAGGTTTAGGGTGAGGATTAGGGTGAGGATTAGGGTTAGGGTGAAGGTTAGGGTTTGGGTTAGGTTAAGGGTTAGGGTTAGGGTTATGATTAGGGTGAGGGTGAGGGTGAGGTTGAGGGTAAGTGTGAGGGTGAGGGTGATGGTTAGGTTTAGCATTAGGGTTAGGGTTAGGGTTAGAGTTAGGGTGAGGGTGAGGTTGAAGGTGAGGGAGAGGGGTAGGGCTAGGGTTAGGGTTAGGTCTAGGTTTAGGGTTAGGGTGAGGATGGTGGTGAGTATGAGGGTTAGAGTTAGGGATAGTTGTAGGGTGAGTGTGAGGGTTAGGTTTAGGTTTAGGGTTAGTGTTAGGGTTATTTTGGGGTGAGGGTTAGGGTTAGTGTGAGGGTTAGGGTGAGGGTGAGAGTTAGGGTGAGGATGAGGGTTAGGGTTAGCATTAATTTTAGGGTGAGGTATAAAGTTAATGTTTGGGTTAGTGTTAGGGCTAGGGTGAGGGTGAGTGTTAGGGATAAGGTGAGGGATATGGTGAGGATTAGGTTTAGGGTTAGGGTCAGGCTTAGGCTGAGGGGTAGGTTTAGGGTTAAGGTGAGGTTTAGGTTTAATCTGAGGGTTAGGTTTAGGTTTAGGGTTAGGGTTAATGTGAGGGTGAGGGTGAGAGTGAGGGTTAGGTTTACAGTGAGTGTTAGGGTGATGGCTAGTGTAAGTTTGAGGGTTAGGGTTAGGGTTAGTATTAGGGTGAGAGTGAGGGTTAGGATTAGGGTTAGGGTGAGGGATAGGGTTAGGGTTAGTGTTAGGGTTAGGTTTGGGGTGAGAGTTAGGGTTAGGGTGAGGGTTAGGTTGAGAGTGAGGGTTAGGGTGAGGATGAGGGTTAGGGTTAGCATTAATTTTAGGGTGAGGTTTAAGGTTAGTGTTTGGCTTAGCGTGAGGCCTAGGGTGAGGGTGAGTGTTAGGGATAAGGTGAGAGATATGGTGGGGATTAGGGTTAGGGATGGGTGAGGGTTAGGCTGAGGGGTAGGTTTAGGGTTAGGGTGAGGTTTAGGTTTAGTCTAAAGCTTAGGTTTAGGGTTAGGATAAGGGTTAGGGTGAGGGCTAGGGTGAGAGTGAGGGTTAGGTTTAGAGTGAGTGTTAGGGTGAGGGCTAGTGTGAGGTTGAGGGTTAGGGTTAGTGTTAGGGTGAAGGTGGGGGTTAGGATTAGGGTTAGGGTGAGGGATAAGGTTAGTGTTAGGGTTAGGTTTAGGGTTATTGTTAGGGTTAGGGTTAGGGTGAGGGTGAGGGTTAAGTTTAGAGTTAGGTTTAGGGTGAGTGTGAGTGTGAGGGTTAGGGTTAGGGTGAGTATGAGGGTTCTGTGAGGGTTAGGATTAGGGTTAGGGTTAGGGTGAGGTTTAGTGTGAGGGCTAGGGTTAGGGTTAGGGTTAGGCTGAGGGTTAGGGTGACGGTTAGGGTTAGGGTTAGGGTGAGGGCTAGGGTGAAGTTGAGGGTTAGGATGAGGGTGAGGGTTTGTGTGAGTGTTAGGGTTAGGGTTAGGGTGAGGAAAAGTGTTTGGTTGAGGGTTAGTGTGAGGGTGAATGTTTTGGTGAGGGTGAGGTTTAGGCTGTGGGTGAGGGTTAGGATTATGTGCGTGTTAGGAAGACGGTGAGGTTTAGGGTGAGGGTTTGGGTTTGGGTTAGGGTTAGCGTTAGGGTGAGGGTAAGGGTTAGTGTTATGGTTAGAGTGAGGGCTACGGTGAGCTTTAGTTTTAGGGTTAGGGTGAGGGTTAGGATTAGGGTTAGGGTTAGGGTGAGGATGAGGGTTAGGGTTAGCATTACTTTTAGGGTGAGGTTTAATTTTAGGTTTTGGATTAGGGTGAGGTCTAGGGTGAGGGTGAGTGTTAGGGATAGGGTGAGGGATATGGTGAGGATTAGGTTTAGGGTTTGGGTGAGGGTTAAACTGAGGGGTAGGTTTAGTGTTAGGGTGAGGTTTAGGTTTAGTGTGTGGGTTAGGTATAGGGTTAGGATTAGGGTTAGTCTGAGGTTTAGGGTTAGGGTTAGGGTGAGCTTTAGGGTGAGGGTGAGGGTGAGGATGAGGGTTTCGGTTAGGTAAGGTTTAGGATTGGGGTTAGGGTGAGGTTTTGGGTTAGGGTGTCTGTTAGATTTAGGGTTAGAGTGAGTGTTAGGGTTAGGGTGATGTTTAGGGTGAGGTTGAGTGTTAGGGTGAGGGTGATGTTTCAGGTGTGGGTGAGGGTTAAGGTGTGAGAGAGGGTTAGGTTTAGGGTGAGGGTTAGGGTTTGTGTGAGTGTTAGGGTTAGGGTTAGCGTGAGGAAAATTGTTAGCGTAAGGGTTAGTGTGAGGGTGAGTGTATTGGTGAGGGTCAGTGTTAGGGTGTGGGTGAGGGTTAGGGTTAGGTGAGTGGTAGGATGACGGTGAAGATTAGGGTGAGGATTTGGGTTTGGTTTAGGGTTAGCGTTAGGGTGAGGGTTAGGGTTAGTCTTAGGGTTAGACTTAGGGCTAGGGTAAGAGTTAGCTGAAGGGTTAGGGTGAGGGTGAGTGTTAGGGATAAGGTGAGGGATATGGTGAGGGTTAGGGTTATGGTTAGGGTGATGGTTAGGCTGAGGTGTAGGTTTAGTGTAAGGGTGAAGTTTAGGTTTAGTGTGAGGGTTAGGTTTAGGGTTCGGATTAGGGTGAAGGTTAGGGTTAGGGTGAGTGTTAGGGTGAATGTGAGGATTAGGGTTAGAGTGAGTTTTAGGGTGAGGGCTATTCTGAGGGTGAGGGTTAGGGTTAGAGTTAGGGTTAGGGTGAGGGTGAGGGTTAGGTTTAGGGTGAGGGTGAGGGTTAGATTTAGGGTTAGTGTTAGGGTTAGGATTAGGGTTATTGTTAGGGTTAAGGTTAGAGTGAGGGTGAGGGTGAGGGTTAGGGTTAGGATTAGGGTTAGGTGTAGGGTTATTGTTAGTTTTAAGGTTATGGTGAGGGTGAAGGTTAGAGTTAGGGTTAGGGTTAGGGTTAGGTTTAGGGTGAGTGTGAGGGTGACCTTTATTGTTATGATAATTGTTAGGGTTAGGATTAGGCTGAGGGTTAGTGTGAGGTTGAGGGTATGGGTGAGGATTAGTGTTAGGTTTAGGGTTAGGGTGAGGGTGAAGCTTAGGGTTAGTGTAAGGGTTAAAGTTAGGATTAGTTTTAGGGTTAGGGTGAGGGTAAGGAGTATGATGAGGGTTAGGGTGAGGGTGAGGGTTAGGGTTTGCATTAGGCTTAGCGTTAGGGTGAGGGTGAGGGTTAGGGTTAGGGTTAGGTTTAGGATGAGGGTGAGTGTTAGGTTTAGTGTGAACGTTAGGGTTAGGTTTAGGGTTAGGGTTAGGTTGAGGGTAAGGATTCGAATGAGTGTTAGGGTGAGAGTGAGGGTTAGGTTTAGCGTGAATTGTAAGGTGAGGGCTAGGGTGAGGGTAAGGGTTAGGGTAAGGTTTAGTGATATGGTGAGGGTGAGGTTTAGGGTTAGGGTTAGGTTGAGGGTTAGGGTGAGGGTTAGGGTTAGGGTGAGTGTTAGGGTTGGGGTTATTGATAGATTTAGGATTATTATTAGGGTTAGGGTTAGAGTGATTGTTCAGTTTAGGGTTAGGTTAAGGGTTAGGGTTAGGGTGATGATTAGGGTGAGGGTGAGGGTTAGGGTGTGTGTGAGTGATAGTGTTAGCATGAGGGTTAGGATGATAGTGAGGGTTAGGGTTAGGGTTACGGTTAGGGTTATTGTTAGGGTTAGGGTTAGGGTGAGGGTAAGGGTGAGGTTGAGTGTTACGGTTAGGGTTAGGTTTAAGGTGAGTGTGATGGTGAGGGTTAGGGTTAAGATAATGGTTAGGGTTAAGCTTAGCATGAGGGTTAGGGTGAGGATGAGGGTGAGGGTTTTGTTTAGGTAAGGGTTAGGTTTAGGGTGAGGTTTAGGGTGAGTGTTAGGGTTAGGGTGAAAGTTAGGGTTAGGGATAGGTTAAGGGTTAGGTTTAGGGTGATGATTAGGTTGAGGGTGAGGGTGAGGGTGAGGTTGAGGGTGAGGGTGAGGGTGAGGGTGAGGGTTAAGGTTAGCATTAGGTTTAGGGTTAGGGTTAGCGTGAGGGTTAGGGTTAGATTTAGGGTGAGGGTGAGGTTGAGGGTGAGGGTGAGGGTTAGGGTTAGGGTTATGGTTATGGTTAGGTTTATTGTTAGGGTTAGGGTTAGGGTGAGGGTGAGGGTTAGGGTTAGGGTGAGGGTGAGGGTGAGGGTGAGGTTTAGGGTTAGGTTTAGGGTTAGGGTTAGGGTTAGGTTTGGGGTGAGGGTTAAGGTTAGGGTGAGTGTTAGGGTGAGGCTGAGCGTTAGGGTTAGGGTTAGGTTTAGGATTAGGTTTAGGGTTAGGATGAGGGTGAGGCTTAGTGTTAGGTTTAGGGTTAGAGTTAGGGTTATTGTTTGGGTTACGGTTAGGATGAGGGTGAGGGTAAGGTTTAGGTTTATGGTTAGGGTTAGGGTGATTGTGAAGTTGAGGGTTAGTGTTAAGATAATGGTTAGGGTAAGGGTTTGGATTAGGGTGAGTGTTAGGGTGAGGGTGAGGGTGAGGGTTAGGGTTAGGTTTAGGTTTAGGGTTAGGGTTAGGTTTGGGGTGATGGGTAGGGTTAGGGTGAGTGTTAGGGTGAGGCTGAGGGTTAGGGTTAGGTTTAGGATTAGGTTTAGGGTTAGGATGAGGGTGAGGATTAGTGTTAGTTTTAGGGTTAGAGTTAGGGTTATTGTTTGGGTTAGGGTTAGGGTGAGGGTGAGGGTGAGGTTTAGGTTTAGGATTAGGGTTAGGGGGATTGTGAGGTTGAGGGTTAGTGTTAAGATAATGGTTAGGGTAAGGGTTAGGATTAGGGTTAGGGTTAGGGTGAGGGTTAGGATTAGGTTTAGGGTTAGGGTAGGGTTATTGTTATGTTTAGGGTTAGGGTTAGCGTGAGGGTTAGGGTTAGGGTTAGCGTTATTTTTAGGCTTAGGGTTAGGGTTAGGGTGAGATTGAAGGTGAGGTTTAGGGTTAGGGTTAGGGTGAGGTTTAGGTATAGATTTAGGGTTAGAGTTATTGTTAGGGTTAGGTTTAGGGTTAGGGTGAGATGAGGGTGAGGGTTAGGGTTAGGGTTAGAGTTAGGGGTAGGGATAGTGTTAGGGTGAGGGTTAGATTTAGTGTGAGGGTTAGGTTTAGGTTTATGTTTAGGGTTAGGGTTATTATTAGGGTTAGTGTTAGAATTAGGTTGAGGGTGAGGGTGAGGGTTAGGGTTAGGGTTAGGTTTAGGGTGAGGGTTAGGGTTAGTGTGAGGTTTAGGTTTATGCTTAGGGTGAGGGTTATGTTTAGGGTTAGGTGAAGGGTTAGGTTTAGGGTGATAATTTGGGTGAGGGTGAGGGTTAGGGTCAGGTGAGGGTTTTGGTGAAGGTGAGGCTTAGGGTGGGGGGAGATTTAGGATCAGGGTGAGGGTTAGGATGATAGTGAGGTTTAGGGTGAGAGTTAGGGTTAGGTTAGGGTTATTGTTAGGGTTAGGGTTAGGGTGAGGGTAAGGGTGAGATTGAGTGTTAGGGTTAGGGTTAGGTTTAAGGTGAGTGTGATGGTGAGGGTTAGGGTTAAGATAACGGTTAAGGTTAAGATTAGGCTGAGGGTTAGTGTGAGGGTTACGGTGAGGGTTTCGGTTAGGTAAGGGTTAGGATTAGGGTGAGGTTTAGGGTGAGGGTTAGGGTTAGGGTGAAGGTTAGGGTTAGAGTTAGCTTAAGGGTTAGGGTTAGGGTGATGATTAGGGTGAGGGTGAGGGTGATGGTGAGGTTGAGGTTGAGTTTAAGGGTTGGGCTGGGGTGAGGGTCAGGGTTAGCATTAGGGTTAGGGTTAGGGTTAGCGTGAGGGTTAGGGTTAGAGTTAGGGTGAGGGTGAGGGTGAGGTTGAGGATAAGGGTGAGGGTTAGGGTTAAGGTTAGGAATAGAGTTAGGGTGAGGGTGGGGATGAGTGTGCGGGTTAGGTTTAGGGTTAGGGTTAGGTTGAGGGTGAGGGTTCAGGTTAGGTTTAGTGTTAGGTTTAGGTTTAGGTTTGGAGTGAGGGTTAGGGTTAGGGTTGGGTTTAGGATTAGGGTTAGGGTTAGGGTGAGGGTAAGGGTTATTGTTAGGTTTAGGGTTAGGGTTTGGGTTATTGTTAGGGTTATAGTTAGGGTGAGGGTGAGGGTAAGGTTTAGGTTTAGGGTTAGGTTTAGGGTGATTGTGAGGGTGAGGGTTAGGGTTAAGATAATGGTTAGGGTAAGGGTTAGGATTAGGGTTAGTGTTAGGGTGAGGGTTAGGATTAGGTTTAGTGTTAGGGTAGGGTTATTGTTAGGTTTAGGTTTAGGGTTAGCATGAGGGTTAGGTTTAGGATTATTGTTAGGCTTAGGGTTAGGGTAATGGTGAGATTGAGGGTGAGGTTTAGGGTTAGGTTTAGGGTGAGGTTTAGGTTTAGGTTTAGTGTTAGGGTTATTGTTAGGGTAAGGTTTAGGGTTTGGGTGAGGTTAAGGGTGAGGGTTAGGGTTAGGGTGAGGCTTAGGGTGAGGGTGAGGGTGAGGGTTTTGGTTAGGTAAGGGTTAGGTTTAGGGTTAGAGTGAGTGATAGGTTTAGGGTGATGTTTGGGGTGAGGTTGAGTGTTAGGGTGAGGGTGATGTTTCAGGTGTGGGTGAGGCTTATCGTGTGGGAGAGGATTAGGTTTAGGCTGAGGGTGAGGGTTTGTGTGAGTGTTAGAGTTAGGTTTAGGGTGAGGAAAAGTGTTAGGGTGAGGGTTAGTGTGAGGGTGAATGTTTTGGTGAGGGTCAGTGTTAGGGTGTGGGTGAGGGTTAGGGTTAGGTGAGTGTTAGGATGACGGTGAGGGTTAGGGTGAGGGTTTGGGTTTGGGTTAGGGTTAGCGTTAAGGTGAGAGTTAGGGTTAGTGTTAGGGTTACAGTGAGGGCTAGGGTGGGGGTTAGGTTTAGGGTAAGGGTGAGTGTTAGGATTAGGGTTAGGGTTAGGGTGAGGTTTAGGTTGAGGATGAGGGTTAGGGTTACCATTATTTTAGGGTGAGGTTTAATTTTAGGGTTTGTGTTAGGGTGAGGGCTAGGGTGAGGGTGAGTTTTAGGGATAGGGTGAGGGATAACGTGAGGATTAGGTTTAGGGTTAGGGTGAGGGTTACGCTGAGGGGTAGGGTTAGGGTTAAGGTGAGGTTTAGGTTTAGTGTGAGGGCTAGGTTTAGGGTTAGGGTTAGGGTTAGTCTGAGGTTTAGGGTTTAGGGTTAGGGCGAGTGTAAGTGTTAGGGTGAGGTTTAGGGTGAGGTTGAGGGTGAGGGTGAGGGTTTCGGTTAGGTAAGGTTTCAGATTGGGTTTAGGGTGAGGGTGAGGGTTAGGGTGAGGTTTGGGTTGGGGTGACGGTTAGATTTTTGGTTAGGGTGATTGTTTGGGTTAGGGTGATGTTTAGGGTGAGGTTGAGTATTAGGTTGAGGGTGATGGTTCCGGTGTGCCTCAGGGATAAGGTGTGGGAGAGGGTTAGGTTTAGGGTGAGGGTTAGGGTTTGTGTGAGTGTTAGGATTAGGATTAGGGTGAGGAAAAGTGCTGGGTGAGGGTTAGTGTGAGGATGAGTGTTTTGTTGAGGGTGAGGGTTAGGGTGTGGGTGAGGGTTAGGGTTAGGTGAGTGTTAGGATGACGGTGACGGTTAGGGTGAGAATTTGGCTTTGGGTTACGGTTAGCGTTAGGGTCAGCGTTAAGGTTAGTATTAGGGTTAGACTGAGGGCTAGGGTAAGAGTTAGGTTAAGGGCTACGGTGAGGGTTAGGATTAGGGTGAAGGTTAGGTTGGGGATGAGGGTTAGGGTTAGCATTAATTTTAGAGTGAGTTTTAAGGTTAGGGTTAGGGTTAGGTTTGAGGGTTAGGCTGAGGGGTAGGTTTAGGGTTAGGGTGAGGTTTAGGCTTAGTGTGAGGGTTAGATTTAGGGTTAGGGTTAGTGTTAGGGTGAGCTTAGGGTTAGGGTGAGGGTTAGGGTGAGAGTGAGGGTTAGGGTTAGAGTGAGTGTTAGGGTGAGGGCTAGTGTGAGGGTGAGGGTTAGGGTTAGGTTTAGGGTTAGGGTGAGTGTGAGGGTTAGGATTACGGTTAGGGTGAAGGTTAGGTTTAGGGTTAGTGTTAGGGTTAGGTTTAGGGTTATTGTTAGGGTTAGGGTTATGGTGAGGGTGAGGGTGAGGGTTAGGGTTAGAGTTAGGTTTAGGGTGAGTGTGAGTGTGAGGGTTAGGTTACAATAATGTTTAGGGATAGGATTAGACTGAGGGTTAAGGTGAGGTTGTGGGTATGGGTGAGGTTTAGGGTTATGGTTAGGGTTAGTGCTAGGGTGAGGGTTAGCATAAGGATTAGGGTTATGATTAGGTTTAGGGTTAGGGTGAGGCTAAGGGTTAGGGTGAGGGTTAAGTGAGGGTGAGGTTTAGGGTTAACGTGAGTGTTAGGGTGAGTGTTTGGGTGAGAGTTAGGGTTAGGGTTAGGGTTAGGCTGAGGGTGAGGGTTAGGTAGAGGGTGAGTGTGAGTGTGAGGGTGAGGGTAAGGTTGAGTGTTAGGTTTAGGGTTAGGGTTAGAGTTATTGTTAGGGTTAGGGTTAGGGTGAGGGTTGGGTGAGGTTGAGGGTGAGGTTTAGGATTAGGTTTAGGGTTAGGGTGAGAGTGAGGGTGAGGGTTAGTGTTAGGATTAGGGTTAGGGTTAGGTTGAGGGTGAGGGAGAGGGTGAGGGTTTGGGTTAGGGTTTGATTTAGGGATAGGTTTAGGGTTAGGATGAGGGTTAGGGTGAGGGTTCGGAGTAGGGTGAGGTTTAGGATTAGGGTGAGGGTGAGGGTGAGGGTGAGGGTAAGTGTGTGTGTTAGCATTAGGATTAGGGTTAGGTTTAGGGTTAGGCTGAGTTTGAGGGTCAGGTTGAGGGTGAGGGTTAGGTTTAGGGTGAGGGTTAGGCTTAGTTTAAGGGTGAGAGTTAGGGTTCGGGTTCGGGTTCGGTTGAGACTGAGGGTTAGGGTGTGGGTGAGGTTAAGGTTTAGGGTTAGGGTTAGGGTTAGGGTTAGCGTTAGGGTTAGGGTTAGGGTGAGGATAAGGGTTAGGGGGAGGCTTAGTGTGAGGGTGAGTGTTAGGGATAGGGTGAGGGTAAGGTTTAGATTTAGGGTGAGGGTTAGGGTTAGGGTTAGGTTTAGGCTGAGGGTGAGGGTGAGCGTTAGGGTTAAGGGATAGGTTTAGGGTGAGGGTGAGGGAGAGAGTTAGGTTTAGGTTTAGGGTTAGGCTTAGGGTGAGGGAGAGAGTGAGGGTGAGGGTTAGGGTGATGTTTAGGTTTATGGTTAGCATGAGGGTTAGGATTAGGGTGATGTTTAGGGTGAGAGTGAGGGTTAGGGTTAGGGTTAAGGTTAGGGTGAAGGTAAGTGTTAGGGTGAGGGTCAGGGTTAGGGTTAGGGTTAGGGTGAGGATTAGGGTGAGGATTAGGGTTTGATTTAGGTTTAGTGTGGGGGTAAAGGTTAGGGTTAGGGTTAGGGTTAGGGTTAGGGTGAGGGTGAGGGTTAGGGTTAGTGTGAGCTTTAGGGTTAGGGTTAGGGTAAGAGTAAGGTTTAGGGTGAGGTTTAGGGTGTAAGTGAGGGTTAGGGTTATCGTGAGTGTTAGCGTGACGGTTAGGGTGAGGGTTAGGGTTAGGGTTAGGGTTAGGGTGAGTGTGAGGGTTAGGGTTAGGTTTCGGGTTAGGGTTAGGGTTAGGGTTAGAGTTAGGTTGAGGGTTAAAGTTAAGTTTATGGTTAGGGTTACGTTTAGGGTTATTGTTAGGGTTGGGGTGAGGGTTAGGGTGAGGTTTAGCATTAGGTTTAGGATGAGGGTGAGGGTTAGGGTTAGGGTGAGGCTTAGGTTTAGGGTTAGGGTTAGGGTGAGGGTAAGGTTTAGGGGGATGGTTAGGGTGAGAGTGTGGGTTAGGGTTATCGTGAGTGTTAGGGTGAGGGTTAGGGTGAGAGTTAGTGTTAGTGTTAGGGTGAGGGGTGGAGTAAGGATGAGGTTTACGGTTAGATTTAGGGTGAGGGTTAGGGTTAGGTTTATGTTTAGGGTAAGGTTGAAGGTTAGGGTAAGGGTGAGGTTTCGCGTGAGTGTGAGGGTAAGGGTTAGGGTTAGGGTTAGGGTGAGGTGTAGGGTTAGGGTTAGGGTAAGTGTTTGGGTTAGTGTGAGTGTTAGGGGGAGGGTTAGGTTGAGGGTGAGGGTGAGGGTGAGGGTTCGGGTTAAGGGATATGGTTAGGTTGAGGGTGAGGGAGAGGGTTAGCTTTAGGATTAGGGTTAGGCTTAGTGTTAGACTTAGGGTGAGGGAGAGGGTGAGGGTGAGGGTTAGGGTTATGGTTAGGTTTAGGGTTTGCGTGAGGGTTAGAGTTAGGCTTAGGTTGAGGGAGAGGGTGAGTTTGAGGGATATGATGATGGTTAGTTTTAGGTTTAGCGTGAGGGTTAGATTAGGGTGATGTTTAGGGTGAGAGTCATGGTTAAGGTGAGGGGGAGGTTTCGGGTGAGGGTTAGGGTTAGGGTTAGGGTGAGTGTTAGGGTGAGTATTAGGGTGAGTATTAGGGTTAGGTTTAGTTTTAGGGTGGGGGTGAGGGTTTGGGTTAAGGTTAGGGTGAGGGTTAATGTTAGGGTGACAGTTAGAATTAGTATGAGGTTTAGGGTTAGGGTTAAGTTGAGCGTAAGGGTTAGGGTGAGGTTTAGGGTGAGAGTGAGGATTAGGGTTATCGTGAGTGTTAGAGTAAGGGTTAGGGTGAGGGTTAGGGTTTGGGCTACGCTTAGAGCGAGGGTGAGGGTTAGGGTTAGGGTGAGGGTGAGGGTTAGGTTAGGGATAGGTTGAGGGTTAGAGTTAAGGTTATGGTTATGGTTAGGGTTAGGGTTATTGTTAGGGTTGGGGTGAGGTTTAGGGTGAAGGCGATTGTTAGGGTTAGGTTTAGGGTGAGGGTAAGGGTTAGGGTGAGGGTTAGGTTGAGAGTGAGGGTTAGGGTTATTGTGAGTGTTAGAATGAGGTTTAGGGTGAGAGTTAGGGTTAGGGTTAGGTTGATGGATAGGGTAAGTTTGAGGGTTAGGTTTAGGTATAGGGTGAGGTTTAGGGGTAGGTTTAGGGCTAAGGTTAGAGTGAGGGTAGGGTTAGGTTTAGGGTGAGGGTTAGGTATAGTGTGAGGGTTAGGGTTAGGGTAAGTGTTAAGGTGAGGGTAAGGTTTAGTTTGAGGGCTAGGTTGAGGGTTCCGGTGAGGTTGACGGTTAGGGTGAGGATGAGGGTTAGGGTTAGTTTTAGGATTGGGGTGAGGGTGAGGGTGAGGGTGAGGGTGAGGGTTAGAGTTAGGGTTAGGTTGAGCGTGAGGGTTAGGGTTAGGATGAGGTTTAGGTTTAGGTTTAGGGTTAGGGTGAGGTTGAGGGTGAGGGTTAGGGTTAGAATTAGGGTGAGGGTTAGGTTTAGGGTTAAGATAGGGTGAGATTGAGGTTGAGTATTAGGGTTAGGATTAGTGTTAGTGTTAGGGTTTGGCTGAGGGTGAGGGTTAGGGTTAGGGTTTGGGTGAGGACTAGGGTGAAGGTGAGGGTTAGGGTTAGTGTTAGTGTTAGGGTGAGGGTAAGTGTTAGGTTCAGTATTAGGGTGAAGACTCGGTTGAGGGTGAGGTTTAGGGTTAGGGTTAGGGATTGGGTGAGGATTAGGGTTAGAATTAGGGTTAGTGTGAGCTTTAGGCTGAGGGGTAGTGTTAGGTTTAGTTTGAGGGTTAGGTTTAGTGTGAGGGTTAGGGTTAGGTTTAGGCTTAGGGTAAGGGTAAGGGTTAGGGTGAGGGTGAGGGTTAGGTTCAGCTGAGGGTTAGGTTTAGTGTGAGGGTTAGGGTTAGGTTTAGGCTTAGGGTAAGGGTAAGGGTTAGGGTGAGGGTGAGGGTTAGGTTCAGCATTAGGATTAGGCTTAGGGTTAGGATGAGATTTAGGGTTAGGTTTAGGGTTAGGGCGAGGGTGAGGGTAAGGTTTAGGGTAAGGATTAGTGTTAGCCTTAGGATTTGGTTGAGGGTGAGGGTGAGGGATAGGGTGAGGGGTAGGGTTAGGTTGAGGTTAGGTTTAGGGTTAACATTAGGCTTAGGATGAGTGTTAGGTTGAGGGTCAGGGTTAGAGTTAGGGTGAGGTTTAGGGTGAGGGTTAGCCTTAGGGTTAGGTGAGGGTTAGGTTTAGGATTGTGGTTAGGGTGAGGGTGAGGGTTAGGTTTAGAGTTAGGGTAAGGTTTAGCGTTAGGGTTAGGGTTAGGGTAAGGGTGAGGGTTAGGGTTTGGGTTAGGGTGAAGGTAAGTGTTAGGGTGAGGGTTAGGGTGAGGGTGAGGGTTAGGTTCAGCATTAGGGTTAGGCTTAGGGTTAGGGCAAGGGTGAGGGTAAGGGTTAGGGTTAGGATTAGTGTTAGCCTTAGGATTTGGTTGATGGTGAGTGTGAGGGTTAGGTTGAGGGCTAGCGTTAGGGTGAGGGTTAAGGTTAGGGTTAGGGTTAAGGTGAGGGTGAGGGTTAGGGTGAGGGTTAGGATTTAGGGTTAGGATTAGGGTGAGGGTTAGGGTGAGGTTTAGATTTAGGGTTAGGGTAAGGGTGAGGATTATGGATAGGGTTCGTGTGAGGGTTACCTTTAGTGTGAGGGTTAGGTTGAGGTTGAGGGTTAGGGTTAGGTTTAGGGTAAGGGTGAGGGTGAGAGTGATGTTTATGCTAAGGTTTAGGGTTAGGGTGAGGGTGAGGGTGAGGGTGAGCGTGAGGGTTCGGATGAAGTTGATGGTGAGGGATAGGGTTAAGGTAAGGTTTAGGTTTAGGGTAAGGGTGAGGATCAGCTTGAGGGTGAAGGTTAGGGTGAGAGTTAGGGTTAGGGTGAAGGTTAGGGTTAGGGTTAGGGAAAAGGTTAGTTTTAGGATGATGTTTAGGCTGAGGGTGATGTTTAGGGTGAGGGTGAGGGTGAGAGTTTGCGTGTTAGGATTAGGGTTAGGGTGACGCTTACGTTGGGGTTAGGGTTACGATAAGGGTTAGGGTGAGGGTGAGGTTTAGGGTTAGGGTTAGCGATAGGGGTAGGGTGAGGTTTAGGGTATGGCTAAGGGTTAGGGTGAGGGTTAGGGTGAGGGTGAGGGTTAGGGTTAACGTGAGTGTTAGGGTGAGTGTTAGGGTGAGAGTTAGGGTTAGGGTTAGGCTGAGGGTGAGGGTTAGGTAGAGGGTGAGTGTGAGAGTGAGGGTGAGGGTAAGGTTGAGGGTTAGGTTTAGGTTTAGGGTTAGGGTTATTGTTAGGGTTAGGGTTAGGGTTAGGGTTGGGTGAGGTTGAGGGTGAGGGTTAGGATTAGGTTTAGGGTTAGGGTGAGTGTGAGGGTGAGGGTTATTGTTAGGATTAGGGTTAGGGTTAGGCTGAGGGTGAGGGAAAGGGTGAGGTTTTGGGTTAGGGTTTGATTTAGGGATAGGTTTAGGGTTAGGATGAGGGTTAGGTTGATGGGTAGGAGTAGGGTGAGGGTTAGGATTAGGGTGAGGGTGAGGGTGAGGTTGAGGGTAAGTGTGTGTGTTAGCGTTAGGATTAGGGTTAGGGTTAGGGTTAGGCTGAGTTTGAGGGTCAGGTTGAGGGTGAGGTTTAGGTTTAGGGTGAGGGTTAGGCTTAGGTTTAGGGTGAGAGTTAGGGTTCGGGTTCGGTTTCAGGTGAGACTGAGGGTTAGGGTGTGGGTGAGGTTTAGGTTTAGGTTTAGGTTTAGGGTTAGGGTTAGTGTTAGGGTAAGTGTTAGGGTTACGGTTAGGCTGAAGGAGAGAGTGAGGGTGAGGGTTATGGTTAGTGTTAGGGTGAAGGTGAGGGTGAGGTTGAGGATAAGGGTATGTGTTAGCGTTAAGATTAGGGTTAGGTTTAGGGTTAAGCTGAGGTTGAGGTCAGAGTGAGGGTGAGGCTTAGGGTTAGGGTGAGGGTTAGGCTTAGGGTTAGGGTGAGAGTTACGGTGAGTGTTCGGGTTCGGGTGAGACTGAGGGTTAGGGTGTGGGTGAGGTTTAGGTTTAGGGTTAGGGTTAGTGTTAGGGTTAGGGTTAGGCTGAAGGAGAGGGTGAGGGTGAGGGTTAGGGTTAGGGTTAGGGTGAGGGTTAGGGTTAAGGTGAGGGTGAGGGTGAGGGTAAGGGTGTGTGTTAGCGTTAGGATTAGGGTTAGGTTTAGGGTTAAGCTGAGGTTGAGGGTCAGGGTGAGGGTGAGGGTTAGGATTAGGGTGAGGGTTAGGCTTAGGGTTAGGGTGAGAGTTAGGGTGAGGGTTCCGGTTCGGGTGAGACTGAGGGTTAGGGTGTGGGTGAGGGTTAGGTTTAGGGTGAGGGTTAGGGTGACGGTGAAGGTTATGGTGTGGGTGAGGTTTACGGTTAGGTTTAGGGTGAGGTTTAGGTTTATGGTTAGGATGAGGGTTAGGATGAGGATTAGGGTTAGGTTTAGGGTTAGAGTTAGGGTTAGGGTTAGGTTTAGGGTTATTGTTAGGGTTATGGTGAGGGTGAGGATGACGGAGAAGTTTAGGGTTAGGGTTAGGTTTTGGGTGAGGGTGAGGTTGAGGGTGTGGGTTAGGATTAGGGTTATTGTTAGGCTGAAGGGGGGTTAGTGTTAGAGTTAGGGTGAGGGTAAGGGTTAGTGTGAGGTTTAGGGTGAGGGTGAAGGTTAGAATGAGGGTTAGGGTTAGAGTTATGCTGAGAGTGAGGGTGAGGGTGAGGGTGATGGTTAGTGTTAGAGTTAGGGAGAGGGTGAGGGCTAGGGTGAGGGTGAGGCTTAGGGTGAGGGTGAGGGTGAGGGTTTGGGTTAGGTTTAGGGTTAGGATGAGGGTTAGGCTGAGGGGTAGGGTTAGGGTTAGGGTGAGGTTTAGGTTTAGTGTGAGGGTTAGGGTTAGGGTTAGAGTTTAGGGTAAATGTAAGGGTTAGAGTGGGGTTATGGTTAGGATGAGGGTTAGGGTTAGGGTTAGGGTGAGGTTTAGTGTTAGGGTTATGGTTAGGATTAGGGTTAGGCTGAGGGTTAGGGTGATGGTTAGGGTTAGGTTTAGGGTGAGGGCTAGGGTGAGGGTGAGGTTTATGGTGAGGTTGAGGTTGAGGGTTTGGTTTAGGTTTAGGTTTAGGATGAGGGTTAAGCTGAGGGGTAGCTTTAAGGTTAGGATGAGGGTTAGTTTTAGTTTGAGGGTTAGGGTTAGGTTTATGGTGAGGGTAAGGTTTACGGTGAGTTTTAGTTTGAGGGTTAGGGTTAGTGTTAGTGTTGGGGTGAGGTTTAGGGTGTGGGTTATGGTTAGGGTGAGGGTTAGTGTGAGATTTAGGGTTAGAGTTAGGTTGGTTTAGGGATAGCGTTAGGGTGAGGGTGACGTTGAGGGTGAGGTTTAGGATTAGGACTGGGTAAGGGTTAGGTTGAGGGTGAAGTTGAGGGTTAGGTTTAGGATTAGGATTAGGATTACTGTTAGGTTGAGGGTGAGTGTGAGGGTGACGTTTTGGGATAGTTTTAGGGTTAGGGTGAGGGCTAGGTTGAGGGTGAGGGTTAGGGTGAGGGTGAGGGTGAGGGTTAGGGTGAGGGTGAGGTTCAGGATGAGGGTTAGGCTGAGGAGTAGCATTAGGGTACTGTGAAGGTTAGGGTTAGTGTGAGGGTTAGGGTGAGGGTGAGGGTGATGGTAAGGTTTTGGGTGAGGTTTAAGTTGATGCTGAGAGTTAGGGTTAGGGTGAGGGTGGGGGTGAGGGTGAGGTTTAGGTTTAGGGTTAGGATAAGGGTTAGGTTGAGGGTGAAGGTGAGGGTTAGGTTTAGGGTGAGGGTTAAGTTGAGGGTGAGGGTGAGGGTGACGTTTTGGGTTAGGGTTAGGGTTAGGGTTAGGGTGAGGGCTAGGGTGAGCGTGAGGTTTAGGGTGAGGGTGAGGATGAGGTTGAGGGTTAGTGTTAGGGTTAGATTGAGGGTTACTCTTAGGGTGAAATTTAGGGTGAGTGTGAGGGTTAGGGTTAGGGTGAGGGTGAGGGTGAGGGTTAGGGTTAGGGTTAGGGTCAGGGTGTGGTTGTGAGTTAGGTTTAGGGTTAGTGTTAGGGTGAGTGCTAGGGATCAGGTTCGGGTTTGGGTGAGACTGAGATTTAGGGTGTGTGTGAGGGTGAGGGTGAGGGTTAGGGTTAGGGTACGGGTTTGGGTTAGGGTTAAGGTGAGGGTTAGGGTGAGGGTGAGGTTGAGGGTGAAGGTGAAACTGAGGTTTAGGGTGTGGGTGAGGGTTAGTTTTAAGGTGAGGGTTAGGGGGAGGGTTAGGTTGACGGTGCAGGTGAGGGTTAGGGTTAGGTTTAAGGTTAGACTGTGGGTGAAGGGGAGGGTGATGGTGAGGATTCGGGTTATGGTTAGGGTTAGGGTGAGTGTTATGTTGACGGCGCAGGTGAGGGTTAGGGTTAGGTTTAGGGTTAGGCTGTGGGTGAGGGGGAGGGTGATGGTGAGGGGTCGGGTTAGGGTGAGTGTTAGGCTTAGTGTTAGGGTGAGGGTTAGAGTTAGGGTAATATTTATGGTGAGGTTGAGGTTTAGGCTGAGGGTCAGGGTTCGGGTGAGACTGAGGGTTAGGGTGTGGGTGAGGGTTAGGTTTAGGGTGATGGTTAGGGTTAGGGTGCAGGTGAGTGTTAGGGTTAGGGTAAGGGTTAGGGTGACTGTTAGGGTTAGGGTTAGGATGAAGTTTAGGATGAGGGATAGGTTTCGGTTTATTGTGAGAGTTACGGTTAGGATGAGGGTTAGGGTGAGAGTTAGGGTGAGGGTTAGGGTTAGGGTTAGGGTGAGGGTGAGGGTAAGGGTTAGGGTGAGGGTTAGGGTGAGGTTAAGTGTTTCGGTTACGGTAAGGGTGAGGATTAGGGATAGGGTTCGGGTGAGGGTTACCTTTAGTTTGAGGCTTAGGTTTAGGGTGAGGGTTAGGGTTAGGTTTAGAGTAAGGGTGAGGGCGAGGGTGAGGTTTAGGTTTAGGTTTAGGGTTAGGGTGAGGGTGAGGGCTAGGGTGAGTTTGACGGTTCAAGTGAGGTTGATGCTGAGGGGTAGCGTTAAGGAATGGGTTAGGGTTAGTGTTAGGGTGAGGATCAGGGTGAGGGTGTGGGTTAGGGTGAGAGTTATGGTTAGGGTGAAATTTAGGCTTAGGGTTCGGGAGAGGGTTAGTTTTAGGGTGATGTTTAGGCTGAGGGTGATTTTTAGGGTGAGGGTGAGGGTGAGAGTTAACGTGAGGGTTAGTGTTAGGGTTAGGGTGAGGTGAGGATGATGCTTAGGTTTAGGGTTAAGATTTGGCTGAAGGTGAGGGTGAGGGTGAGGGTTAGGGTTAGGGTAATGTTTAGGGTGAAAGTGAGTGTTAGAGTGAGGGTGAGGGTTCCAGTGAGACTGAGGGTTAGGGATTGGGTGAGGGTGAGGTTGAGGGTGAGGGTTAGGGTTAGGGAGAGGGTGAGGGTTAGGCTTAGGGTTAGGGTGAGGGTTAGGATGAGGATGAGGGTTAGTGTTACGGTAAGGGTTAGGGTGAGTGTGAGGGTTAGGGTTAGGTGTAGGGATAGGGTGAGGTTTAGGGTGAGGCTAAGGGTTAGGGTGAGGGATAAGGGTGAGGGTTAGATTTAGTGTGAAATTTAGGGTGACGGTGAGTGTGAGGTTGAGGATGAGTGTTAGGATTAGGGTTAGGGTTATTGTTAGGGTTATGGTGAGGGTGAGGTTGAGGGAGAGGGTTAGGGTTAGGTTTAGGGTGAGGGTGAGCATGAGGGTGTGGGTTAGGGTTAGGGTGAGGGTGAGGGTAAAGGTTAGGGTGAGGTTTAGGGTTAGGGTGAGTGTTAGAATGATGGTTAGGGTTAGAGTTAGGCTGAGAGTGATGATGAGGGTGAGGGTGATGGTTAGGTTTAGAGTTAGGGAGAGGGTGAGGGCTAGGGTGAGGGTGAGGCTTGGGGTGAGGGTGAGGGTGAGGGTGAGCGTTTGGGTTAGGTTTAGGGTTAGGATGCGAGTTAGGCTTAAGGGTAGGGTTAGGGTTAGGGTGAGGGTTAGGGTTAGTGTGAAGGTTAGGGTTAGGGTTAGGGTTAGGTTAAGGGTAAGAGTTATGGTGGGTTTAGAGTGCGGGTGAGGGTTAGGGTTAGGGTTAGGGTGAGGTTTAGTGTGAGGGTTAGGGTTAGGGTTAGGGTTAGGCTGAGGGTTAGGGTGAGGGTTAGGGTTAGGTTTAGGGTGAGGGCTAGGGTGAGGGTGAGGTTTAGGGTGAGGGTGAGGGTGAGGATTTGGTTTAGGTTTAGATTTAGGATGAGTGTTAAGCTGAGGGGTAGCTTTAGGTATAGGGTGAGGGTTAGTTTTAGTTTGAGGGTTAGGTTTAGGGTTATGATGAGGGTAAGGTTTCGGGTGAGGTTTAAGTTGAGGGTGGGGGTTAGGTTAGGGTTAGGATGAGGTTTAGGGTGTGTGTTATGGTTAGGGTTGGGGTTAGGGTGAGGGTTAGGGTTAGGTTTAGGCTTAGGGTTTGGTTGGAATAGGGTTAGGTTTAGGGTGACTGTTAGGTTTAGTGTGAGGGTTAGGGTTACGGTGAGGGTTAGGGTTAGGGTTAGAGTGAGGGTGACGTTGAGGGTGAGGTTTAGGGTCAGGGCTGGGTAAGGGTTAGGTTGAGGGTGAAGGTGAGTGTTAGGGTTAGGATTAGGGTTAGGGTTAGGTTGAGGGTGAGTGTGAGGGTGACATTTTGGGTTAGGTTTAGGGTTAGGTTGAGGTCTTGGTTGAGGGTGAGGTTGAGGGTTGGTTTAGTTTTTGGTTTAGGATGAGGGTTAGGCTGAGTGGTAGCGTTAGGGTAGTGTGAGGGTTAGTGTTAGTGTGAGGGTTAGGTTTTGGGTTAGGGTTACGTTGAGGGTAAGGTTTAGGGTGACGGTTAGGTTGAGGGTGAGGGTTAGCGTTAGGGTGAGTGTGAGGGTGAATGTTAGGGTGAGCGTTAAGCTTAAGATTAGGGTGAGGGTTAGGGTTAGGGTTAAAGTTAGGGTTAGGGTGAGGGTTAGGGTGAGGGTTAGGATTAGGGTTAGGGTTAGGGTGAGGGTGAGGTTGAGGGTGAGGTTTAGGGTTAGGGTTTTGGTAAGGGTTAGTTTGAGGGTGAAGGTGAGGGTTAGGGTTAGGGTGAGGGTTAGGGTGAGAGTTCTGGTTAGGGTTAGTGTTAGGGTTAAGGTGAGGGTGAGGTTTAGGCTTAGGGTTAGGGTAAGGGTTAGGTTGAGGGTGAAGGTGAGGATTAGGGTTAGTTTTAGTTTTAGGGATAGGGTTAGGTTGAGGGTGAGGGTGAGGGTGTCGTTTTGGGTTAGGGTTAGGGTTAGGGTGAGGGTGAGGGCTAGGGTGAGCATGAGGGTTAGGTTGAGCGTGAGGATGAGGTTTATGGTTAGGGTAAGGGTTAGGGTTGGGTTAATGTGAGGATCAGGTTGACCTTGAAGGTTAGGATGAGAGTTAGGTTTAGGGTTAGGGTTAGGTTGAGGGATAGTGTTAAGGTGAAATTTAGGGTAAGCGTGAGGGTTAGGGTTAGGGTGAGGGTGCGGGTTAGGATAAGGCTTAGGGTTAGGGTGAGGGTAAAGGTGAGGGTTAGGTTTAGGGTTATTGTGAGGGTGAGGGCTAGGGTTCCGGTTCGGGGTCGGGTGAGACTGAGGGTTAGGGTGTGGGTGAGGGTGAGGGTTAAAGTGAAACTCAGGTTTAGGGTGTGGGTGAGGGTTAGGTTTAAGGTGAGAGTTAGGGTTAGGGTTAGGGTTAGGGTGAGGGTTAGGTTGCCGGTGCAGGTGAGGGTTAGGTTTAGGTTTAGGGTTAGGCTGTGGGGGAGGGGGAGGGTGATGGTGAGGGTTAGGGTTAGGGTAATGTTTAGGGTGAAAGTGATTGTTAGGTTGAGTGTGAGGGTTCCGGTGAGACTGAGGGTTAGGGTGTGGGTGAGGGTGCGGGTGAGGTTTAGTGTTAGGGTAAGCGTTAGGGTGAGTGTTAGGGTTAGGGTTTGGATGAGGGTTAGTATGAGGGATAGGGTTAGGGTTATTGTGAGGGTTAGGGTTAGGGTGAGGGTTAGGGTTAGGGTAAGGGTGATGGTTTGGGTTAGGGTTAGGGTTAGCGTGAGGGTAAGTGTTAGGGTGAGGGTTAGGGTGAGGTTTAGATTTCGGGTTAGGGTAAGGGTGAGGATTAGGGATAGGGTTCGGGTGAGGGTTACCTTTAGTGTGAGGGTTAGGTTTAGGGTGAGGTTTAGGGTGAGGTTTAGGGTAAGGGTGGGGTGAGGGTGTGGTTTAGGGTTAGGTTTTTGGTTAGGGTGAGGGTGAGGGCTAGGGTGTGTGTGAGGGTTCGGGTGAGGGTGATGGTGAGGGGTAGCGTTAAGGTAAGGGTTGGGGTTAGGGTTAGGGTGAGGATCAGGTTGAGGGTGAGGGTTAGGGTTAGAGTTAGGGTTAGGGTGAAGGTTAGGTTTAGGGTTAGGGAGAGGGTTAGTTTTAGGGTTAGGGTTAGGGTTAGTGTTAGGATTAGGGTTAAGCTGAGGGATAAGGTGAGGGTAAGCGTTAGGGTGAGGGTTAGAATTAGTGTGAAGTTTAGGGTAAGGGTGAGGGTGAGCTTGAGGTGGAGGGTAAGGATTAGGGTTAGGGTTAGGGTGAGTGTGAGGTTGAGGGTTAGTGTTAGGATTAGGGTTAGGGTTAGGCTGAGGGTGAGGGAGAGGGTGATGGTTTGGGTTAGGGTTTGATTTAGGGATAGGTTTAGGGTTAGGATGAGGGTTAGGGTGAGGGGTAGCAGTAGGGTTAGTGTGAGTGTGAGTGTTAGGGTTAGGGTTAGAGTGAGGGTAAGGCCTATGGTGAGGGTTAGTTTGAGGGCTAGTGTTTGGCTGGGGTTAGGGTAAGTGTGAGGGTTAGGGTGAGTGTTAGGGTTAGGGTTAGGTTGAGCTTAAGGATTAGGGTGAGGGATAGGGTAGGGTGAGGGTGACAGGTTTAGGTTTATTGTTAGAGTTAGGGTGAGCTTGAGGATGAGGGTTAGAGTTAGTATTACTGTTAGGGATAGGGTTAGGTTTAGGGTGAGGTTGAGGGTTAGGGTTAGGGTTAGGGTGTGGGTTAGGGTTACGGTTAGGGTTATGGTGAGGGTTTGGGTTAGGTTAAGGGTTAGGATGAGGGTTAGGATGAGGGATAGGTTTAGGGTTATGTTGAGGGTTAGGGTTAGTGTGAGGGTTAGGCCTAGGTTTCGGGTTCAGGTGAGGGTAAGAGTTAGGGTGGGGTTTATGGTGAGAGTGAGGGTTAGGGATAGTGAGACGGTTAGGGTTAGGGTGAGGGTAAGTTTTAGTGTGAGCATTAGGGTGAGGGTTAGTTTTAGGATTAGGGTTAGGGTGAGAGTTAGGGTGAGGGTTAGCGTTAGGGTTAGGATTAGGTTTCGGGTGAGGGTAATGGTTAGGCTGAGGGATAGGGTGAGGGTGATGGTTAGGGTTAGGATGATGGTTAGGGTTCAGGTGAGGGTTAGGGTTCGGATCAGGGTTAGGGTGAGGGCTAGGATGAGGTGAGGGTTAGGGTTAGAGTTAAGGTTAGGGTGAGGGTAGGTTTTAGGTTTAGGGTGAGGGTTAGGTTGAGGAGTAGGGTTATGGTTAGGTTGAGTTGAGGGTTAGGTTTAGTGTGAATGTTAGGGTTAGGATTAGGGTTAGGGTTAGGATGATTGTAAGGTTTAGGGTGAGGGTTAGGGTTAGGGTGAGTGTAAAAGTTAGGATTAGGGTTAGGGTGAGCGTTAGGCTGAGGGGTGGGGTTAGGGTTAGGCTGAGTTTCTGTGAGGGTGAAGGTTAGGGTTAGGGTTAGGTTTATGGTTTGGTTGAGGGTTAGGTTTAGTGTGAGGGTTAGGGTTAGGGTTAGGGTAAGGTTTAGGGTGAGGGTTAGGGTGGGGGTGATGGTTAGGGTGAGGGTGACGGTTAGGGTTAGGGTTAGGGTGAGGGTGAGTGTGAGGGTTAGTGTTAAGATTAGGATTAGGGTTAGGGTTAGGCTGAGGGTGAGGGTGAGGGTGAGGGTTAGGGTTAGTTTTACAGTTAGGGTTAGGATGAGGGTTAGCGTTAGGCTTAGGGTTAGGATGAGGTTTAGGCTGAGGGGTAGGTTTAGGGTTAGGGTGAGGGTTAGGGTTATTGTGAGTGTTAGTGTGTGGGTGAGGGTTAGGGTGAGGGTGAGGGTTAATGTTAGATTTAGCGTTAAGGTGAGGGCTAGGGTGAATGTGAGGTTTAGGTTTAATGGTAGGGATAGGGTGAGGATTAGGTTTAGTGTTAGGCTGAGTGTTATTGTGAGGGTTTGGTTTAGCTTTAGGGGAAGTGTTAGTGTGAGCATTAGGGTTTGTGTCAGGTTTATGGTTAGGGTGAGGGTAAGGGTTAGGGTGAGGTCTAGGTTGAGGGTGAGGGTTAGGATGAGGGTTAGGGTTAGGATGAGAATTAGGGTGAGGGTTAGGGTTAGGGTTAGTGTTAGTGTTAGGATGAGGGTTAAGGTGAGGGTTAGGGTTAGGGTGAGGGTGAGGTTGAGGGGTAGGGTTAGGGTTAGGGATAGGTTTAGGGTTAGGCTGAGAGTGAGGGTGAGGGTGAGGGTGAGGTTTATGCTTAGGGGTAGGGTGAGGTTTAGGGTTACTGTGAGGGTTAGGGTGAGGGTGAGGTTAAGGGTTAATGGTTAGGTTTAGGGTTAGGGTGAGGGTTAGAGTTAAGGTTAGGGTGAGGGTTAGGATTAGGATTAGGGTTAGGGTGAGATTTAGAGTGATTGTAAGGTTTAGGGTTAGGGTAAGTGTTGGGTGTAGGGTGAGAGTGAGGGTTAGGTTTAGGGTGAGATTTAGGTTTAGAGTGAGGGTTAGGGTTGGGATTAGTGTTAGGGCAAGGGCTAGGGTGAGGTTGAGGGTTAGGGTTAGGATTAGGGTTAGGGTGAGTTTTAGGGTTAGCTTTAGGGTGAGGGGTAGGGTGAGGGGTAGGGTTAGGGTTAGGATTAGGGTAAGAGTGACACTTAGGGTGAGAGTTAGGGTTAGGGTTATTGTGAGGGTTAGGGTTATGGTGAGGGTTAGGGTTAGGTATCGGGCTAGGTTGAGTGGGAGTGTTAAGGTTAGGGTTAGGGTTAGGGTGAGGGTTAGGGTTAGGTTTAGGGTGAGGGTTACGGTGAGGTGTAGGTTTAGGGTTAGGTTGAGGTTTAGGGTTAGGGTTAGGTTTCACGTGAGAGTAAGGGTTAGGGTGATGATTAGGGTTAGGATTAGGGTTAGGGCTAGGGTTAGGCTGAGGGTGAAATTGAGGGTTAGGGTTAGGGTTAGATTGAGGACTAGTTTGAGGGTTATGGTTATGGTTAGGGTTAGTGTTAGTATTAGGGTTAGGGTGAGGGTTAAGGTGAGAGTGAAGGTTAGGGTTAGAGTGAGGATTAGGGTTCGGGTTAAGGTTAGGTTTAGGATTAGGGTTAGGGTGAGTGGTAGGGTGAGGGTCAGTGTAAGGTTTAGTGTGAGGGTTAGGTTCAGGTTTAGGGTGAGGGTGAGGATGAGGGGTTGTGTTAGTATTAGGGTGAGAGTTAGGGTTAGGTTGAGGTTTTGGGTTCATGGGAGGGTTAGGGTGAGGTTGAGGTTAGGGTAAAGTCAGGATAAGGGTTACGGTGAGGGTTAGGTTGAGGGTGAAGTTTAGTGTTAGCACTAGGGTTACGGTGTGAGTAAGGTTTTGGGTGAGTGTTCGGGTGAGGGTGAGATTAGAGTTAGTGTGAGGGTAAGGGTTAGGGTGAGGTTTAGGGTGAGGATGAAGTTTAGGGTTAACATTTGCGTTAGGGTGAGGGTGAGGGTTAGGGTTAGCGTTAGGGTTGGGGTGAGGTCTAGGGTGAGGTTGAGGGTTAGGGTTAGATTTAGGGATAGGGTGAGGATTAGGGTTAGGGTTAAGGTTAGGGTGAGGTTTAGGCTGAGGGTTAGGGTTAGGGTTAGGGTGAGGGTTAGGTTTAGTGTGAGGGTTAGGGTTAGGGTTAGGGTGAGGGTAAGGTTTAGGTTGAGTGTTAGAGTGAGGGTAAGGGTTAGGGTTACCATTAGTTTTAGGGTTAAGGTTATGATGAGGATGAGGAACAGGGTGAGGTTGAGGGTTAGGGTTAGGGTGAATGTTAGCATTAGTTTGAGGATTAGGGTGAGGGTGAGGGTAAGGGTTAGAGTGAGGGAGAAGGTTACGTTTAGTGTTAGGATGAGGGTTAGGCTAAGGGGTAGGGTGAGGGTTAGGGTATGTGTGAGGGTATGTGTGAGGGTTAGGGTTAGGGTTAGGGTTAGGGTGAGGTTTAGGGTGAGGGTGAGGGTTAGGTTTAGGGTGAGGGTTAGGGTTAGGGTTAGTGTGAGGATTAGGGTGAGAGTGAGGGTTAGGGTTAGCGTGAGGGTAAGGGTAAGGGTGAGGATTAAGTTGAGGGTAAAGTTTATGGTTAACATTAGCGTTAGGTTGAGGGTGAGGGATAGGGTTAGTGTTAGAGTTGAAGTGAGGGATAAGGTTAAGGTGAAGGTTAGGTTTAGAGTTAGCGATACGGTGAGGATTAGTGTTAGGGTTAAGGTTAGGGTGACAGTTAGGCTGAGGGGTAGTGTTAGGGTTAGGGTGAGGATTAGGTTTAGTGTGAGGGTTTGGGTTAGGTTTAGGTTTAGGGTGAGTTTAAGGGTTAGGGTGAGTTTTAGAGAGTGGGTAAGGGTTATGGTTAGCATTATTGTTAGGGTTAGGATGAGGGTGAGGGTCAGGGTGATGGGGAGGGTTAGTGTTCCCTTGAATGTTAGGGTTAGTGTGAGGATTAGGGTGAGGGTAGGTTAAGTGTTAGGGTGAGGGTTAGAGTGAGGGAGAGGTTTAGGATGAGGGTTAGGCTGAGGGGTAGGGTTAGGTGTAGGGTGAGGGTTAGGGTAAGTGTGAGGGTAAGGGTTAGGGTTAAGGTTAGGGTGAGGTTTAGGGTGAGGGTGAGGCTGAGGTTTAGGATTATGGTTAGGTTTAGGGTTAGATTGAGAGTGAGTGTGAGGGTGACCTTTTGGGTTAGGTTTAGGGTTAGGGTGAGGGCTAGGTTGAGGGTGAGGGTTAGCGTGAGGGTGAGGTTGAGGGTTTGGGTTAGGTTTAGGTTTAGGATGTGGGTTAGGCTGAGGGGTAGCATTAGGGTAGTGTGAGGTTTAGGGTCAGTATGAGGGTTAGGGTTAGGGTAAGGGAAAGGTTTACGGTGAGGGTTAGGTTTTGGTTGAGGGTTAGGGTTAGGGTGAGTGTTAGGGTGAGGGTTAGGGTGAGGGTGAGGGTGAGGGTGAGGGTGAGGGAGAGGTTTAGGTTTAGGGTTAGGGTAAGGGTTAGGTTGAGGGTGAAGATCAGGGTTAGGGTTAGGGTGAGGGTTAGGGATAGGGTTAGTGTTAGGGTGAGGTTGAGGTTTAGGGTTAGGGTTAGGGTAAGGGTTAGGCTGAGGTTGAAGATGAGGGTTAGGGTTAGGATTAGTTTTAGGGTTAGGTTTAGGTTGAGGGTGAGGGTGAGGGTGAGGTTTTGGATTAGGGTGAGGGTTAGGGTGAGGGCTAGGCTGAGAGTGAGGGTTTGGGTGAGGGTGAGGATGAGGTTGAGGATTAGGGTAAGGGTTATTGTTAGGGTTAGGGTGAGGATTAGTGTGACCATGAAGGTTAGGATGAGAGTTAGGGTGAGGGTGTGGGTTATGGTTAGGGTGAGGTTGAGGGTGAGAGTGAGGGTTATGGTTAGGGTTAGGGTGAGGTTGAGGTTGAGGGTTAGGTTTAGGGTTAGTGTTAGGGTGAGGGCTAGGGTTTGGGTTCGGGTTCGGATGAGACTGAGGGTTAGGGTGTAGGTGAGGGTTTGGGTGAGTGTTAGGGTTAGGGTACGGGTTAGAGTTAGGGTTAAGGTGAGGGTTAGGGTGAGGGTGAGGTTGAGGGTGAAGGTGAAACTGAGGTTTAGTGTGTGGGTTTGGGTTAGGTTTAAGGTGAGGTTTAGGGTTAGGGTTCTGGTTAGGATGAGGGTTAGTTTGATGGTGCAGGTGAGGGTTATGGTTAGGTTTAGGGTTAGGCTGTGGGTGAGGGGGAGGGTGATGTTGAGGGTTAGGGTTAGGGTAATTGTTAGGCTTAGGGTTTGGGTGAGGCTTAGAGTTAGGGTGATATTGAGGGTGAGGTTGAGGTTTAGGCTGAGGGTCAGGGTTCGGGTGAGACTGAGGGTTAGGGTGTGGGTGACGGTTAGGTTTAGGGAGAGGATTGGGTTAACGGTTAGGGTTAGGGTGCGGGTGAGGGTTAGGGTTAGGGTAAGGGTTAGGGTGAGTGTTAGGGTTAGGGTTAGGGTGAGGGTGAGGGTTAGGCTGAGGATTAGGGTTAGGTTTAGGGTAAGGGTGAGGGTGAGGGTGAGGTATAGTGTTAGGTTTAGGGTTAAGGTGAGGGTGAAGGCTAGGGTGAGTGTGAGGGTTCGGGTGATGTTGAGGGGTAGGGTTAAGGTAAGGGTTAGGGTTAGGGTTAGGGTGAGGATCAGGGTGAGGGTGAGGGTTAGGGTAAGAGTTAGGGTTAGTGTGAAGGTTAGGGTTAGGGTTAGGGAGAGGGTTAGTTTTAGGGTGATGTTTAGGCTGAGGGTGATGCTTAGGGTGAGGGTGAGTGTGAGAGTTCGAGTGAGGGTTAGGGTTAGGGTTAGGTTGAGGTGAGGGTGATGCTTAGTTTTAGGGTTAGGGTTTGGCTGAGGGTGAGGGTGAGGGTGAGGCTTAGGGTTAGTTTGAGGGTTAAGGTTAGGGTTAGGGTGAGGGTGAGGGTGAGGGTGAGGGTTAGGGTTAGGGTAATGTTTAGGGTGAAAGTGAGTGTTAGGGGAAGGGGAGGGTTCCGGTGAGAATGAGGGTTAGTGTGTGGGTGAGGGTGCGGTTGAGGGTTAGGGTTAGGGTAAGGGTTAGTGTGAGTGTTAGGGTTAGGTTTAGGATGAGGGATATGGTTAGTGTTATTGTGAGGGTTAGGGTTAGGGTGAGTGATAGGGTGAGGGTGAGGGTGAGGGTTAAGCTTAGGGTTAGGGTTAGGGTAAGGTTAAGGGTTAGGGTGAGGGATAGGGTGAGGGTGAGGGTGAGAGTTAGGTTTAGGGTTAGTGTTAGAGTTAGGATGAGGTTGAGGGTGAGGGTTATGGTTAGTATTACAGTTAGGGATAGGGTTAGGTTTAGGGTGAGGTTGAGGGGTAGGATAAGGGTTAGGGTGTGGATTGGAGTTATGGTTAGGGTTAGGGTGAGGGTTTGGGTTAGGTTTAGAGTTAGGATGAGTGTTAGGATGAGGGATAGGTTTAGGGTTAGGTTGAGGGTTAGGGTTAGTGTGAGGGTTAGGCTTAGGTTTCGGGTTAAGGTGAGGGTAAGATTTAGGTTGAGGGTTATGCAGAGAGTGAGGTTTAGGGTTAGGGTGACAGTTAGGGTTAGCATGAGGGTAACGTTTAGTGTGAGCATTAGTGTGAGGGTTAGGTTTAGGGTTAGGGTTAGGATGAGTGTTAGGGTGAGGGTTAGCGTTAGGGATAGGGTTAGGTTTCAGGTGAGGGTAAGGGTTAGGGTGAGAGTTATGGTGATAGTGACAGTTAGGGATAGGGTGAGGTTTAGTGTTTGGATCAGGGTTACGGTGAAGGCTAGCATGAGGTGAGGTTTAGGGTTAGGGTTAGGGTTAGGGTGAGGGTAGGTTTTAGGTTTAGGCTGAGGGTTAGGTTGAGGAGTAGGGTTATGTTTAGGTTGAGGGTTAGGTTTAGTGTGAAGGTTAGGATTAGGACTAGGGTTAGGGTTAGGATGAGGGAAGGGTTAGGGTGAGGGTTAAGGTTAGGTTGAGGGTTAAGGTTAGGATTAGGGTTAGGGTGAACGTTAGGCTGAGGGTTACGTTTAGGGTTAGGCTGAGCGTGTGTGTGAGGGTGAGGGTTAGGGTTAGGGTAAGGGTTACGGTTAGGTTGAGGTTTAGGTGTAATGTGAGGTTTAGGGTTAGGGTTAGAGTGAGGTTAGGGTTACTGTGAGGGTTAGGGTGTGGGTGAGGGTTAGGGTGAGGGTGAGGTTTAGGTTTAGGGTTACAGATAGGGTGAGGATTAGTGTTAGCGTTAGGGTTAGGGTGAACGTTATGCTGAGGAGTATGGTTAGGTTTAGGCTGAGGGTGTTTGTGAGGGTGAGGGTTAGGGTTAGTGTGAGGGTTAGGGTAAAGGCAAGGGTAAGGGTTAAGGTGAGGGTTATTGTGAGGGTTAGGGTTAGATTTAGGGGAAGTGTTAGTGTGAGCATTAGGGGTAGTGTTAGGGTTAGGGTTAGGGTGAAGTTAAGGGTTAGGGTGAGGTTTAGGTTGAGGGTGAGGGTTAGGATGAGAGTTAGGGTTAGGATGAGAATTAGGGTGAGGGTTAGGGTTAGGGTTAGTGTTAGTGTTAGGATGAGGGTGAAGGTGAGGGTTAGGGTTAGGGTGAGGGTGAGGTTGAGGGTTAGTTTTAGGATTAGGGTTAGGTTTAGGGTTAGGCTGAGAGTGAGGGTGAGGGTGAGGGTGAGGTTTAAGGTTAGGGGTAGCGTGAGGTTTAGGGTTAGTCTGAGGGCTAGGGTGAGTGTGAGGGTAAGGATTAATGTTGAGGGTTAGGGTGAGGGTGAGGGTTAGGGTTAAGGTTAGGGTTAGGGTGAGGGTTAGGGTGAGGGTTAGGATTAGGGTTAGTGTTAGTGTGAAGTTTAGGGTGAGGATAAGGGTTAGGGTTCAGCGTAGGGTGAGAGTGAGGATTAGGGTTAGGGTAAGATTTAGTTTTAGGGTGAGGATTAGGGTTAGGATTAGTGTTAGGGGGAGGGCTAGGGTGAGGTTTAGGGTTAGCTTTAGGGTGAGGGTTAGGGTGAGGGTTAGGGTTAGGGTTAGGGTTATGGTAAGGGTGACTTTCAGGGTGACAGTTAGGTTTAGGGTTATTGTGAGGGTTAGGGTTAGAGTGAGGGTTAGGGTTAGGTTGTGGGCTAAGGTGAGTGGGAGTTTTAGGGTTAGGGTTAGGGATATGGTGAGGGTTAGGTTTATGTTTAGGGTGAGGGTTAGGGTGAGAGGTAGGTTTAGGGTTCGGGTGCAGGATAGGTTTAGTGTGAAGATTAGTGTTAGGGTTAGGGTTAGGGTTAGGCTAAGGCTGAGGGTGAGGGTTTGGGTTAGCGTGAGGTTTAGGTTTAGCGTTAGGGTGAGGGTGAGGGAGAGTGTGAAGGTTAGCGTTAGGATGAGTATTAGGGAGAGGGTTAGGGTTTGTGTTTGTGTTAGGGTGAGTGTGAGGTTTAGGGTAAGGGTTAGGGTGAGGGTGAGGGTGAGGGGTAGGGTTAGGATTAGGGTTAGGTTTAGGGTTAAGCTGAGGATGAGGGTCAGGTTCAGGGTGAGGGTTAAGTTTAGGGTTAGGGTGAGGTTTAGAGTTAGTGTGATGGTTAGGGTAAGGGTGAGGTTTAGGGTTAGGGTTAGGTTTAGGGTGAGGGTTAGTGTGAGGGATAGGGTTATGGTGAGGGTTTGGGTTAGGGTTAGGGTTAGGGTGGGGCTTAGGGTGAGAGTGAGGGTTTGGGTTAGTGTGAGGATTAGTGTTAGGTTTTCGTTTAGGGTTAGGATTAGAGTTAGGGTGAGGGCAAGGGTGAGTGTGAGGGTTAGGGTTAGGGTGAGGGTTAGGGTTAGGTTTAGGGTGAGGGTTAGGTTGAGGGCAGGTTTAGGGTTAGGGTGAGCTTAGGTTTAGAGTAAAGGTTAGGGTTTGGGTTAGGGTGAGGGTAAGGGTTATGGTGAGTGGTAGGGTTAGGGTGAGGCTAGGGTGAGGGTGAGGGTTATGGTTAGGGTCAGGGTTAGGTTTAGGTTTAGGGTGAGTGTGAGGTTGAGGGGTAGGATTAGGGTTAGGGTGAGGGTTAGGTTTAGTGTGAGGGTTAGGGTTAGGGTGAGGTTTTGAGTTTGTGTGAGGGTTAGGGTGAGGTTGAGGGTTAGGGTTATGGTGAGGGTAAGGGTTAGGGTGTGGGTTAGAGTGAGGGTGAGGGTTAGGGTAAGGGTGAGGGTTAGGGTTAGGGTTAGGTTGAGGTTTAGGGTTAGGGTTCAGGTTATTGTGAGGGCTAGCATGAGGGTGAGGTTCAGGGTGAGGGTGAGGGTTAGGGTTAGGCTGAGGGATAGGTTTAGGATTAGAATTAGGCTGAGGGCTAGAGTGAGGGTGAGGGTTAAGGTGAGGATTAGGGTTAGGGTGAGTTTTAGGGTGAGGCTAAGTGTTAGGGTGATGGTTAGGGTGAGAGTGAGGTTTAGGGTTCGGGTTAGGGTTCGTGTTAGGGTTAGGGTGAGGGTTAGGGTTAGGTTTAGTGTTAGGATGATAGTTAGGCTGAGGGATAGTGTTAGGGCTAGGGTGAGTGTTAAGGTTAGTATAAGGGTTAGGGTTAGTGTTAGGGTTAGGGTAAGGGTGAGGGTAAGTGTTAGGTTGTGGGTTAGGGTGAGTTTGAGGGGTAGGGTTAGCATTAGGGTTAGGGTTAATGTTATGGTGAGGGTTAGGGTGAGGGTGAGGGTAAGAGTTATGGTGAGTGTTATGGTGAGGGTGAGGGTTAGGTTTAGGGTGAGGGTTAGTGTTAGGGAGTGGGTTAGGGTGAGATTGAAGGTTATGATTAGCATTAGGGTTAGGGTGAGGATGAGGGTTAGGGTTAGGTTTAGGGTTAGGGAGAGGGCTATGCTGAGGGTGAGGGTTAGGGTTAGGGTTAGGGTGAGGTTAGGGTGAGGGTTATGGTTAGGGTTAGGTTTAGGGTGAGGGTTAGGGAGAGTGCGAGGGTTAAGGTGAGGGTGGGGGAGAGGGTTAAGGTGAGGGTTAGGGTTAGAATTAGGGTTAGGGTGAGGGCTAGGATGAAGGTGAGATTTAGGGGTTATGGTGAGGTTTAGAGTTCGGGTTAGGGAGAGGTGTAGGGTTAGGGTCAGAATGCGGCTTAGGTTTAGTGTGTTTGTTAGGGTTAGGTTTAGAGTTAGGGTGAGGATTAGGGTTAGAGTGAGCGTTAGTGTTAGCGTGAGTGTTAGGGTGAGGGTTATGGTAAGGGTGAGGATGAGGGTTACCATTAGGATTAGGGTTAGGGTTAGTATGAGGGTAAGGGTAAGGGTGAGGGTTAGGGTTAGGGTGAGGCTTAAGGTTAGGATTAGGGTATTGGTGAGCGTTAGGCTGAGGGGTGCGTTTTGGGTTAGGCTGAGCGTGTCTGTGACGGTGAATGTTCGGGTTAGGGTTATGGTTATGGTTAAATTGAGGTTTAGGTTTAGTGTGAGGGTTAGGGAGCGGGTTAGGGTTCGGGGGAAGTTAAGGTTTAGGGTGAGGGTTAGGGTGAGGGTGATGGTTAGGGTGAGGGTGAGGTTTAGGGTTAGGGTTAAGGTGAGGGTGAGTGTGAGTGTTAGGGTTAGGATTAGGGTTAGGGTTAGGGTTAGGCTGAGGGTGAGGGTGAGGGTGAGGTTTAGGGTTAGGTTTCGGGTTAAGGTGAGGGCTAGGGTGAGTGTTAGTGTTAGGTGTAGGGTTACGGATAGGGTGAGGATTAGGTTTAGTGTTAGGGTGAGGGTTATTGTGACGGTTAGGGTTAGCTTTAGGGGTAGTGTTAGTGTGAGCATTAGGGCTAGTGTTAGGGTTATGGTTAGGGAGAGGGTAAGGGTTAGGGTGAAGTGTAGGTTGAGGGTGAGGGTTAGGGTTAGGGTTACGGTGAGGGTGAGTTTGAGGGTTAGGGTTAGGATTAGGGTTAAGTATAGGGTGAGGCTGATGGTGAGTTTGAGGGTGAGGGTGAGGTTTAAGGTTAGGGGTAGGGTGAGGTTTAGGGTTATTGTGATGGTTGGGGTGAGGGTAAGGGTTAATAGTCAGGGTTAGTGTGAGGGTGAGGGTTAGGGTTAATGTTAGGGTGAGGGTTAGGGTGATGGTTAGGATTAGGGTTAGGGTTAGGGTGAGGTATAGGGTGATTGTAAGTTTCAGAGTTAGGGTTAGGGTTCGGCGTAGGGTGAGAATGAGGGTTAGGGTTAGGGTGAGATTTAGTTTTAGGGTGAGGGTTAGGTTTAGGATTAGTGTTAGGGATAGGGCTAGGGTGATAGTGAGGGTTAGGGTAAGGTTTAGGGTGAGGTTTAGAGTATGGTTTAGGGTGAGGGTTAGGGTGAAGGGTAGTGTTAGGGTTAGGATTATGGTAAGGGTGACACTTAGGGTTAGGGTTATTGTGAGGGTTAGGGTTAGGGTGAGGGTTAGGGTTAGGTTGCGGGCTAGGGTGAGTGGGAGGGTTAGGGTTAGGGTGAGGGTTAGGGTTAGGTTTAGGGTTAGGGTTAGGTTGAGAGATACGTTTAGGGTTAGGGTGCAGGATAGGTTTAGTGTGAAGATTAGGGTTATGGTTTGGGTTAGGGTGAGGGTAAGGGTTATGGGGAGGGTTAGGTTGCGGGTGAGGGTTAGGATTATGATTGGGGTTAGGGTTAGGGTTAGGCTGAGTGTGAGGGTGAGGGTTAGGGTGAATTTTAGGGTTTGTGTGAGGTTTAGGGTGAGGTTGAGTGTTAGGGTTAGGGTGAGGGTAAGGGTTAGAGTGAGGGTGAGTGTTAGGGTTAGGGTTAGGGTGAGGGTGAGGGTTAGGTTTAGGGTTAGGTTGAGGTTCAGGGTTAGGGTTAAGGTTAGGGTGAGGTTCAACGTGAGGGTGAGGTTCAGGGTGAGGATGAGGGTTAGGGTTAGGGAGAGGGATAGGTTTAGGATTAGAATTAGGCTGAGGGCTAGGGTGAGGGTGAGGGTTAGGGTGAGGATTAAGGTTAGGTTTAGGGTTAGGATAATGGTTAATTGAGGGTTAGGGCTAGGGCTAGGGTGAGGGTTAAGATTAGTATGAGGGTTAGGGTTAGTTTTAGGGTTAGGGTTAGGGTGAGGGTCAGGGTTAGGTTGAGGGTTAGGGTTAGCGTGAGTGTTAGGGTGAGGGTTAGGGTTAGGGTTAGGGTTAGGGTGAGTGTTAGACTGAGGGGTAGGCTTAAGATTAGGCTGAGGGTGTCAGTGAGGGTGAGGGTTAGGGTTAGTGTGAGGGTTAGGATGAGGTTGAAGGTAAGGGTGTCTGTGAGGGTTAGGGTCAGGTTTAGGGTGAGGGTGAGGGTTAGGGTTAGGGTTAGGATTAGGATTAGGTTTCGGGAGAGGCTGAGGGTAAGGATGAGGTTGAGGATGAGGATTAAGTTTAGGTTTAGGGTGAGGTTTAGGGTTAGTGTGAGGGTTAGGGTGAGGGTCAGTGTAAGGGTTAATGGTGAGGTTTAAGGTGAGGGTGAGGTTTAGGATTAGGGTAAGGTTTAGGGTGAGGGTTAGGGTGAGGGTTAGGGTGAGGGTTAGGGTTATGGTGAGGGTAAGTTTTAGGGTTAGTGTGGGGCTTAAGATGAGAGTGAGGGTTAGGGTTAGAGTGAGGGTTAGGTTTAGGGTGAGGGTTAGGGTTAGCATTAGGGTTAGGGTGAGGGCAAGGGTGAGTGTGAGGGTTAGGGTTATGGTTAGGGTTAGGGTGAGGGTTAGGGTTAAGTTTAGGGTGAGTGGTAGAGTGAGGGGTAGGTTTAGCGTTAGGGTGAGGATTAGGGTTAAGATTAGGGTTAGGGCTAGGGTTAGGCTGAGGGTGAAATTGAGGGTTAGGGTTAGGGTTAGTTTGAGGGCTAGGGCGAGTGTAAGTGTTAGGGTTAGGGTTAGGTTTAGGGTAAGGGTTAAGGTGAGAGTGAGGGTTAGGGTTAGGGTGAGGATTAGGTTTCAGTCAAGGGTTAGGGTTAGGATTAGGTTTAGGGTGAGGGCTAGGGTGAGGGTCAGTGTTAGGGTTAGGGTGAGGGTTGGGTTTAGGTTTAGGGTGAGGGTGAGGTTGAAGGGTTGTGTTAGTGTTACGGTGAGGGTTAGGGTTAGGTTGAGTTTTTGGGTTTGTTTGAGGGTTAGGGTGAGGTTGAGGGTTAGGGTTAGCGTGAGGATAAGGGTTAGGTTGAGGGTTTGGTTGAGGGTGAAGTTTAGTGTTAGCATTAGTGTTACGGTGCGAGTAAGGTTTGAGGTGAGTGTTAGGGTGAGGGTGAGGTTTAGGGTGAGTGTTAGTGTGAGGGTAAGGGTTAGGTTTAGCATTAGTGTTAGGGTTAGGGTTAAGATGAGGGTGAGGGTCAGGGTGAGGGTGAGGGTTAGGGTTAGGGTGAATGTTAGCGTTAGTGTGAGGATTGGGGTGAGGTTGAGGGTAAGGCTTAGGGTGAGGGTTAGAGTGAGGGAGAGGGTTAGGTTTAGGGTTAGGTTGAGGGCTAGGTTGAGGGTGAGGGTTAGAATGAGAGTGAGGTTGAGAGTTTGGGTTAGGTTTAGGTTTAGGACGAGGGTTAGGCTGAGGGTTAGCGTTAGGGTAGTGTGAGGGTTAGGGTTAGTGTGAGGGTTAGGGTTAGGGTTAGGGTGAGGGTAAGGTTTAGGGTGAGGGTCAGGTTTTGGGTAAGGGTTAGGGTTAGGGTTATGGTGAGGGTTAGGGTTAGGGTTGGGGTGAGGGTGAGGGTGAGATTTAGGGTTATTGTTCGGGTAAGGGTTAGGTTGAGGGTGAAGGTGAGGGTTAGGTTTAGTTTTAGGGTTAGGGTTATGTTGAGGGTGACGTTTTGGGTTAGGGTTAGGCTTAGGGTTAGGGTGAGGGCTAGGGTGAGCATGAGGGTTAGGGTGAGGGTGAGGATGAGGTTGATGGTTAGAGTTAGGGTTAGGGTGAGGATCAGGGTGACCGTGAAGGTTATTAGGGTGAGGGTTAGTGTTAGGGTGAAATTTTGGGTGAGGGTGAGGGTTAGGGTTAGGGTGAGGGTGAGGGTGAGGGTTAGGGTTAGCATTAGGGTTATGGTGAGGCTGAGGTTCTGGGTTAGAGTGAGAGTGAGGGTGAGGATTAGGTTTAGGGTTAGTGTTAGGGTGAGGGCTAGGGTTCAGGTTCGGGTGAGACTGAGAGTTAGGGTGTGGGTAAGGTTGAGGGTGAGGGTTAAGGTTAGGGTACGGGTTAGGGTTAGGGTTAAGGTGAGGGTTAGGTTGAGGGTGAGCTTGAGGGTGAAGGTGAAAGGGAGGTTTAGGCTGTGGGTGAGGGTTAGGTTTAAGGTGAGGGTTAGGGTTAGGGTGAGGGTTAGGGTAAGGGTTAGGTTGACGGTGTAGGTGAGGGATAGGGTTAGGTTTAGGGTTAGGCAGTGGGTGAGGGGGAGGGTGATGGTGAAGGTTAGGAATAGGGTGAGTGTTAGGCTTAAGGTTAGGGTAAGGGTTAGAGTTAGGGTGATATTTAAGGTGAGGTTGAGGTTTAGGCTGAGGGTCAGGGTTCGGGTGAGACTGAGGGTTAGGGTGTAGGTGAGGGTTAGGTTTAGGGAGAGGATTAGGGTGAAGGTTAGGGTTAGGGTTAGGATGAGGGTTAGGATGAGGGATAGGGTTAGGGTTATTGTGAGGGTTAGGTATAAGGTGATGGTTAGGGTGAGGGTGAAGGTAAGGATTAGGGTGAGGGTTACGGTGAAGTTTAGAGTTTTGGTTAGCATAAGGGTGAGGATTAGGGATAGGTTTCTGGTGATGGTTACCATTAGTATGAGAGTTAGGTTTAGGGTGAGGGTTAGGGTAAGTTTTAGGGTAAATGTGAGGGTGAGGTGAGGTTTAGGTTTAGGTTTAGGGTTAGGGTGAGGGTGAGGGCTAGGGTGAGTGTGAGGATTTGGGTGAGGGTGATGGTGAAGTGTAGGGTTAAGGTAAGGTTTAGGGTTAGGGTTAGGGTGAGGATCAGGGTGAGGGTGAGGGTTAGGGTGAGTGTTAGGGTTTGGGTGAAGGTTAGGGTTAGAGTTAGGGAGATGGTTAGTTTTAGGGTGATATTTAGGCCGAGGGTGATGCTTAGGGTGAGGGTGAGGGTGAGATTTTGCGTGAGGGTTAGGGTTGGGGTTAGGCTGAGGTGAGGGTGATGCTTAGGTTTAGGGTTAGGGTTTGGATGAGGGTGATGGTGAAGGTGAGGGTTAGGATTAGGGTGAGGCTTAAGGTTAGGGTTAGCGTTAGGGTAATGTTTAGGGTGAAAGTGAGTTTTAGGGTGAGGGTGAGGGTTCCGGGTAGACTGAAGGTTAGGGTGTGGGTGAGGGTGCGTGTGAGGGTTAGGGTTAGGGTAAGGGTTAATGTGAGTGTTAGGGTTAGGAATAGGATGAGGGTTAGGATGAGGGATAGGGTTAGGGTTATTGTGATGGTTAGGGTTAGGGTGAGGGTTAGGGTGAGGGTTAAGGTGAGGGTTAGGTTTAGGGTTAAGTTTAGGGTGAGGGTAAGGGTTAGGGTGAGGGTTAGGGTGAGGGTGAGGGTTAGGGTTCGGATCAGGGTTAGGGTGAGGGCTAGGATGAGGTGAGGGTTAGGGTTAGGGTTAGGGTTAGGGTTAGGGTGAGGGTAGGTTTTAGGTTTAGTGTGAGGGGTAGGTTAAGGAGTAGAGTTATGGTTAGTTTGAGGGTTAGGTTTAGTGTGAAGGTAGGGTTAGTATTAGGGTTAGGGTTAGGATGAGATAAGGGTTAGGGTGAGGGATAGGGTTAGGGTGAGGGTTAAGGTTAGGATTAGGGTTAGGGTGAGTGTTAGGCTGAGGGGTACGTTTAGGGTTCCGCTGAACGTGTGTGTGAGGGTGAAGGTAAGGGTTAGGGTTAGGGTTATGGTTAGGTTGAGGGTTAGGTTTAGTGTGAGTGTTAGGGTTAGAGTTAGGGTTAGGGTTAGGGTGAGGTTAGGGTGAGGTTGATGGTTAGGCTGAGGGTGAGGGTTAGGGTTAGGGTTAGGGTGAGGGTGAATGTGAGGTTTAGGGTTCGGATGAGGGTTTGGTTTAGGGTTAGGCTGAGGGTCAGGGTGAGGGTGAGGGTGAGGGTTAGGCATACGGTAAGGTTTAGGATTAAGGTTAGGATGAGGGTTAGGGTTAGGTTTAGGGTTAGGATGAGGGTTAGGCTGAGGGTGAGGGTGAGGCTGAAATTGTGGGTTTGGGTTAGGGTGAGAGTTAAGGTGACAGTGAGGGTTAGGGTTAGGGTGAGGATTAGGGTTCAGGTTCGGGTTAGGGTTAGGATTAGGGTTAGGGTGAGGGCTAGGGTGAGGGTCAGGGTTAGGGTTAGTGTGAGGGTTAGGTTTAGGTTTAGGGTGAGGGTGAAGTTGAGGGGTTGGGTTAGTGTTAGTGTGAGGGTTAGGTTTAGTGTGAGGTTTAGGGTTAGGTTGAGGCTTAGGGTTAGGGTGAGGGTAAGGGTTAGGGTGAGGTTTAGGGTGAGGGTGAAATTTAGGGTTAACATTAGCGTTAGGGTGAGGGTGAGGGTTAGGGTTAGTGTTAGGGTTGGGGTGAGGGCTAGGGTGAGGTTGAGGGTTAGGGTTCGAATTAGGGATAAGGTGACGTTTAGGGTTAGGGTTAAGATTAGGGTGACAGTTAGGCTGAGGGGTAGGGATAGGTTTAGGGTGAGGGTTAGGTTTAATGTGAGGGTTAGTGTTAGGGTTAGGGTTAGGTTAAGGTTTAGGGTGAGTGTTAGGGTGAGGGTAAGGTTTAGGGTTAGTATTAGTGTTAGGGTTAGGGTTAGGATGAGGGTGAGGGTCAGGGTGAGGGTGAGGGTTAGGGTTAGAGTGAATGTTAGCGTTAGTGTGAGGATTAGGGTGAGGGTGAGGGTAAGGGTTAGGGTGAGGGTTAGAGTGAGGGTGAGGGTTAGGTTTAGGGTTAGGATGAGGGTTAGGCTGAGGGGTAGGGTTAGGGGTAGGGTGAGGGTTAGGGTAAGTGTAAGGGTTAGGGTTAGGGTTACGGTGAGGTTTAGGTTGAGTGTGAGGGTTAGGTTTAGTGTGAGGGTTAGGTTTAGTGTGAGGGTTAGGGTTATGGTTAGGGTGAGTTTTAGAGTGAGGGGTACGGTTAGGGTTAAGGTGAGGCTTAGGTGTACTGTGAGGGTTAGGGTTAGGCTTAGGGTTAGTGGTAGGGTGAGGGTTAGGGTGAGCGTTACGGTTAGGGTTATAGTTAGGGTTTGGTTGAGGTTGAGGGTTAGCGTTAGGGTCAGTGTTAAGGCCAGGGTGAGGGTTAGGGTGAGGGTTACCGTTAGGGTTATATTTAGGGTTAGGTTAGGGTGAAGGTTAGGGTTAGGGTTATTGTTAGGGTTATGGTTAGGTTTAGGGTTAGGATGAGGGCGACGGTGAGCGTTAGGGTGAGTGGCAGGTTTAGGGTTAGGATGAGGGTTAGGTTTATTGTGAGGGTTAGGGTTAGGGTTAGGGTTAGGATTAGGGTGAGGTTAAGGGTTAGGGTGAGGGTTAGTGTGAGGGTGAGGTTTAGGTATAGGATTAGGTATAGGGTTAGGGTGAGGCTGAGGGTGTGGGTGAGGGTTAGGTTTAGGGTAAGGATTAGGGTTAGTACTAGGGTGAGGATGAGGGTTAGGGTGAGCCTTAGGCTGAGGAGTATGGTTAGGGTTAGGCTGAGGTTGTGTGTGAGGGTGAGGTTGAGGGTTAGTGTGAGGGTTAGGGTAAGGGCAAGGGTAAATGTTAGGGTGACGGTTATTGTGAGGGTTAGAGTTAGCTTTAGGGGTAGTGTTAGTGTGAGCATTAGGGTTAGTGTTGGTTTAGGGTTAGGGTGAGGGTAAGGGTTAGGGTGAGGTATAGGTTGAGGGTGAGGGTTAGGGTGAGGGTTAGAGTTAGGATGAGAATTAGGGTGAGGGTTAGGGTTAGGGTTAGTGTTAGTGTTAGGATGAGGGTGACGGTGAGGGTTAGGGTTAGGGTGAGGTTGAGGTTGAGGGTTAATTTTAGGATTAGTGTTAGGTTTAGGGTTAGGCTGAGGGTGAGGGTGAGGGTGAGGTTTAAGTATAGGGGTAGGGTGAGGTTTAGGGTGAGGGGTAGGGTGAGGCTGAGGGTTAGGGTGAGAGTTAGAGTGTGGTTGAGGGTTAGGGTTAGGTTAGGATAAGGGTGAGGGTTAGGGTTAGGGTTAGGTTGAGGTTTAGGGTTAGGGTTCAGGTTATTGTGATGGATAGCGTGAGGGTGAGGTTCAGAGTGAGGGTGAGGGTGAGAGTGAGTTTTAGGGTTCGGGTTAGGGTTAGGGTGAGGGTTAGGGTTAGGTTTAGGGTTAAGATGATGGTTAGGCTGAGGGATAGTGTAAGGGCTAGGGTGAGGGTTAAGTTTAGTATGAGGGTTAGGGTTAGTGTTAGGGTTAGGGTTAGGTTGAGGGTCAGTGTATGTGTTAATGGTGAGGGTTAGGATGAGGGGGAGGTTTACGGTTAGGGGTAGGTTTAGGGTGAGGGTTAGTGTGAGGGTTAGTGGTAGGTTTAGGGTGAGGGTTAGCGTGAGGGTTAGGGTGAGGATTAGGATTATGGGTAACGAGGGTAACTGTTAGGGTTACGTTTAGGGTTAGGGTGGGGCTTAGGGTGAGAGTGAGGGTTAGGTTTAGGGTGAGGGTTAGGGAGAGGATTAGGGTTAGAGTGAGGGCAAGAGTGAGTGTGAGGGTTAGGGTTACGGTTAGGGTGAGGGTGAGGGTTAGCATTAGGTTTAGGCTGAGGGGTAGGGTGAGGGGTAGGTTTAGGGTTAGGGTGGGGGTTAGGGTTAGGGTTAGGGTGAGGGTGAGGGTAAGGTTTAGGGTGAGCATCAGGGTTAGGGTGAAAGTTAGGGTTAGGATTAGGGTTAGGGCTAGGGTTAGGCTAAGGGTGAGGGTGAGGGTGAAATTGAGGGTTAGGGTTAAGGTTAGGGTTAGGGTGAGGGTTAAGGTGAGATTGAGGGTTAGGTTTAGGGTGAGGGTTAGGGTTCAGGTTCGGGTTAGGGTGAGGGCTAGGGTGAGGGTCATGTTTAGGGTTAGGGTGAGGGTTAGGTTTAGGTTTAGGGTGAGGGTTAGGTTGAGGGGTTGTGTTAGTGTTAGGGTGAGGGTTAGGTTTAGTGTGAGGGTTAGGGTTAGGTTGAGGCTTAGGGTTAGGGTGAGGGTAAGGGTTAGGGTGAGGTTTAGGGTGAGGGTGAAGTTTAGGGTTAACATTAGCATTAGGGTGAGTGTGATGGTTAGGGTTAGTGTTAGGGTTAGTGTGAGGGCTAGGATGAGGTTGAGGGTTAGGGTTAGAAATAGGGATAAGGTGACGATTAGGGTTAGGGTTAAGATTAGGGTGACATTTAGGCTGAGGGGTAGGGATAGGTTTAGGGTGAGGGTTAGGTTTAATGTGAGGGTTAGAGTTATGGTTACGGTGAGTTTTAGAGTGAGTGTTAGGGTGAGGGTTAGGGTGAGGGTTACCGTTAGGGTTATATTTAGGTTTAGGTTGAGGGTGAAGTTTAGGGTTAGGATTATTGTTAGGGTTATGTTTAGGTTTAGGGTTAGGATGAGGGTGACTGTGAGGGTTAGGGTGAATGGCAGTTTTAGGGTTAGGATGAGGGTTAGGTTTCTTGTGAGGGTTAGGGTTAGGATTAGGGTTAGATTAAGGTTTATGGTGAGGGTTAGTGTGAGGGTGAGCGTTATGGACAGGATTAGGTTTAGGGTTAGGGTTAGGCTGAGGGTGTGGTTAGGATTAGGGTGAGGACTAGGATGAGGATGAGGGTTAGGGTGAGGGTGAGGTTGAGGGTTTGGGTAAGGGTGAGTTTTAGGGTTAGAGTTAGGCTTATGGTTAGGGTGAGGGTTAGGGTTAGGGAGAGGTTTAGGGTGAGACTGAGGTTTTGGGTTAGGGTTAGGGTGAGGGTTAGGGTTAGGGTTATAGTTAGGGTGAGGGTAAGGGTGAACGTGAGGGTTAGGGTTATGGTTAGGGTTAGGGTGAGGGTTAGGGTTAGGTTTAGGGTGAGGGTTAGGGTGAGGGTATGTTAAGGTTTAGAGTGAGGGTTAGGGTTAGGGTTAGGGTGAGGGTGAGGGTAAGGGTTATGTTGAGCGTTAGGGTTAGGGTGAGGATTAGGGTTAGTGCTATGGTTAGGCAGAGGTTTTGGGTGAGGGTGAAATTGAGGGTTAGGGTTAGGGTTAGGTTGAGGGCTTGGACGAGTGTAAGGGTTAGGGTTAGGGTTTGGGGGAAGCTTAAGTTGAGAGTGAGGGTTAGGGTTAGAGTGAGGATTAGGGTTCGGGTGAGGTTTAGGGTTAGGAGTAGGGTTAGGGTGAGGGCTAGGGTGAGGGTGAGGGTTATGGTTAGGTTCAGGGTTAGGTTTAGGTTTAGGGTGACGGTGAGGATGAGGGGTGGGGTTAGGGTTAGGGTGAGGGTTAGGTTTAGTGTGAGGGTTAGGATTAGGTTGATGTTTTGAGTTCGTGTGAGGGTTAGGGTGAGGTTTAGGGTTAGGGTTAGGGTGAGGATAAGGGTTAGGGTGAGGTTTAGGTTGAGGGTGAAGTTTAGTGTTAGCATTAGGGTTACGGTGCGAGTAAGGTTTTGGGTGAGTGTTAGGGTGAGGGTGAGGGTTAGGGTTAGGTTGAGGGTAAGGGTTAGGGTGAGGGTTAGGGTGAGGGTGAAGTTTAGAGTTAACATTAGCGTTGGGGTGAGGTAAGGTTTAGCGTTAGGGTGAGGGTAAGGGTTACGGTGAGGGATAAGGTGAGGGTGAAGTTTAGGGTTAACATTAGCGTTAGGGTGAGGGTACGGGTTAGTGTTAGTGTTAGGGTTGGGTTGAGGGCTAGGGTGAGAGTGAAGGTTAGGGTTAGAGTTAGGGATAGTGTGAGGATTAGGGTTAGGGTTAAGGTAAGGGTGACAGTTAGGCTGAGGGTTAGGGTTAGGGTTACGTTGAGGGTTAGGGTTAGGGTTAGATTGAGTGTGAGGGTAAGGGTTAGGTTGAGTGTTAGAGTGAGGGTAAGGGTTAGGGTTAGCATTCGTGTTAAGGTTAGGGTTAGGATGAGGGTGAGGTTCAGGGTGAGGTTGAGGGTTAGGGTAAGGGTGAATGTTAGGATTAGTGTGAGGATTATGGTGAGGGTGAGAGTAAGGGTTAGGGTGAGGGTTAGTGTGAGGGAGAAGGTTAGGTTTAGGGTTAGGATGAGGGTTAGGCTGAGGGGTAGGGTTAGGGGTAGGGTGAGGGTTAGGGTAAGTGTGAGGGTTAGGGTTAGGTTTAAGGTTCGGGTGAGGTTTAGGGTGAGGGTAAGGTTTAGGTTTAGGATTAGGGTTAGGGTTAGGGTTAGGGTGAGGTTTAGAGTGAGGGGTAGATTTAGGGTTCGGGTGAGGCTTAGGTGTAGTGTGAGGGTTAGGGTTAGTTTTAGGGTTAGGCTTAGGATTAGGGTTAGGGTGAGTGTTAGAGTGAGGGTAAGGGTTAGGGTTAGCATTAGTGTTAGGGTTAGGGTTAGGATGAGGGTGAGCGTCAGGGTGTGGGTTAGGCTTAGCCTTAGGTTTAGGTTTAGGTTTATTTTTAGGGTTATGGTGAGGGTGAGGTTGAGGGAGAGTGTTAGGATTAGGGTGAGGTTTATGGTGAGGGTGAGGGTGAGGGTGTGGGTTAGGATTAGGGTTCGGTTTTGGCTGAGGGGGAGGTTTAGGGTTAGGGTTAGGGTGAGGGTAAAGGTTAATGTTTAGGTTTAGGGTGAGTGTGAGGATTAGAATGAGGGTTAGGTTTAGAGTTAGGCTGAGATTGAGGGTGAGGGTGAGGGTGATGGTTAGTGTTAGAGTTAGGGAGAGGGTGAGGGCTAGGGTGAGGGTGAGGCTTAGGGTGAGGGTGAGGGTGAGGGTTTGGGTTAGGTTTAGGGTTAGGATGAGGGTTAAGCTGAAAGTTAGGGTTAGGGTTAGGTTTATGGTTAGGATGAGGTTTAGGTTGAGCGTTGGGGTTAGGTTGAGGGCTAGATTTAGGGTTAGGGTTAGGCTTAGGGTTATTGTTAGGGTTATGGTGAGGGTGAGGTTGAGGGAGAGGGTTAGGGTTAGGGTTAGGTTTAGGGTGAGGGTGAGGGTGAGTTTGTTGGTTAGGATTAGGGTTAGTTGTTAAGCTGAGGGGGAGATTTATAGTTAGGGTTAGGGTGAGGGTAAGGATTAGGGTGAAGTTTAGGTTGAGGGTGAGGTTTAGAATGAGGGTTAGGTTTAGAGTTAGGATTAGGTTGAGGGTGTGGGTTAGGGTTAGGGTTAAGGTGAAGATGAGGGTGAGAGTTAGGTTTAGGGTTAGTGTTAGGGTGAGGGCTAGGGTCCGTTTCGGGTTTGGGTGAGACTGAGGGTTAGGGTGTGGGTGTGAGTGAGGGTGAGGGTTAGGGTAAGGGTACGGTTTAGGGTTAGGGTTAAGGTGAGGCTTAGGGTGAGGGTGAGGTTGAGGGTGAAGGTGAAACTGAGGTTTATGGTGTGGGTTAGGGTTAGGTTTAAGGTGAGGGTTATGGTTAGGGTTAGGGTTACGGTGCAGGTGAGCGTTAGGTTTAGGTTTAGCGTTAGGCAGTGGGTGAGGGGGAGGGTGATGGTGAGGGTTAGGGTAAGGTGAGTGTTAGGCTTAGGGTTAGGGTGAGGGTTAGAGTTAGGGTGATATTTAGGGTGAGGTTGAGGTTTAGGCTGAGGGTCAGGGTTCGGGTGAGACTGAGGTTTAGGGTGTGGGTGAGGGTTAGGTTTAAGGAGAGGATTAGAGTGATGGTTAGGGTTAGGTATAGGATGAGGGATAGGCTTAGGGTTATTGTGAGGGTTAGGGTTAGGGTGAGGGTTAGGGTGAGAGTTAGGGTGAGGGTAAGGGTTAGCGTTATTGTGAGGGTGAGGGTAAGGGTTAGGGTGAGGTTAGGGTGAGAATTAGAGTTTGGGTTAGGGTAAGGGTGAGGATTAGGGATAGGGTTTGGGTGAGGGTTACCTTTAGTGTGAGGGTTAGGTTTAGGGTGAGGGTTAGGGTTAGGTTTAGGTTCAGGGTGAGTTTGAGGGTGATGATGAGGGGTAGGGTTAAGGTAAGGTTTAGGGTTAGGGTTAGGGTGAGGATCAGGGTGAGGGTGAGGGTTAGGGTGAGAGAGGTTTAGGGTGAAGGCTAGGGCTAAGGTTAAGGAGAGGGTTAGTTTTAGGGTGATGTTTAGGCTGAGGGTGATGTTTAGGGTGAGGTTGAGGGTGAGAGTTTTCGTGAGGGTTAGGATTAGGGTAAGGGTGACGTGAGGGTGACGCTTAGCTTTAGGGTTAGGGTTTGGCTGAGGGTGAGGGTGTGGGTGAGGGTTAGGGTTAGGGTAAGGGTTAGGGTTAGTGTTAGGGTTAGGTTTAAGATGAGGGTTAGGATGAGGTATAGGGTTAGGGTTATTGTGAGGGTTAGGGTTAGGGTGAGGGTTAGGGTGAGGATTAGGGTGAGGGTTAGGGTTAGGTTTAGGGTTAGGGTGAGGGTAAGGGTTAGGTTGAGGGTGAGGGTGAGAGTTAGGTTTAGGGTTAGTGTTAGAGTTAAGGTGAGGTTGATTGTGAGGGTTATGGTTAGTATTATGGTTAGGGATAGGGGTAGGTTTAGGGTGAGGTTGATTGTTAGAATTAAGATTAGGGTGCGGGTTACGGTTACAGTTAGGGTTAGGGTGAGGGTCTGGGTTAGGTTTAGGGTTAGGATGAGGGAAAAGTTTAGAGTTAGGTTGATGGTTAGGGTTAGTGTGCGGGTTAGGCTTAGGTTTCGGGTTAAGTTGAGGGTAAGGTTTAGGGTGAGGGTTATGCTGTGAGTGAGGGTTAGGGTTAGGGTGACAGGGTTAGGGTGAGGGTAAGGTTTAGTGTGAGCATTAGGGTGAGGGTTATGTTTAGGGTTAGGGTTTGGGTGAGAGTTAGGGTGAGGTTTATCGTTAGGGTTAGGGTTAGGTTTCAGGTGAGGGTAAGGGTTAAGCTGAGGGTTAGGATGAGGCTGAGGGTTAGGGCTCGGATCAGGGTTAGGGTGAGGGCTAGGATGAGGTGAGGGTTAGGGTTAGGGTTAGGGTTAGGATTAGGGATAGGGTTAGGATTAGGGTAAGGTTTAGGGTGAGGGTTAGGGTTAGGGTGAAGGTTAAGGTTAGGATTAGGGTTTGGGTGAGCGTTAGGCTGAGGGTTACGGTTAGGGTTAGGCTGAGCGTGTGTTTGAGGGTGAAGGTTAGGGTTAGTATTAGGGTTATGGTTAGGTTGAGGGTTAGGTTTAGTGTGAGGGTTAGGGTAAGGGTTAGGGTGAGGGTAAGGGTTAGGGTGAGGATTAGGGTGAGGGTGATGTTTAATCTGTGGGTGAGGGTTAGGGTTAGGGTTAGGGTGAGATTGAGTGTGAGGGTTACGGTTAGGTTTACGGTTAGGTTTAGGATGAGGTTTAGGGTTAGTTTTAGGGTTAGGATGAGGGTTAGGCTGAGGGGTAGGTTTAGGTTTAGGCTGAGGGTCAGGGTGTGGGTGAGGGTTAGGGTGAGGGTGATGGTTAGGGTTAGGTTTAGGGTTAAGTTGAGGGCTAAGGTGAGGGTGAGTGTTAGGTTTAGGGTTAGGGATAGGGTGAGGATTAGAGTTAGTGTTCGGGTTAGGGTGAACATTAGTCTGAGGAGTATGGTTAGGGTTAGGGTGAGGGTGTGTGTGATGGTGAGGGTTAGGGTTAGTGTGAGGGTTAAGGGTAAGGGCAAGTGTAAGGTTTAGGGTAAGGGTTATTGTGAGGGTGAGAGTTAGGGTTACGGTTAGGGTTAGGGTGAGGGTTAGGGTGAGGGTTAGGTTTAGGATTAGTGTTAGTGTTAGGATGAGGGTGAAGGTGAGGTTTAGGGGTAGGGTGAGAGTGACGTTGAGGGTTATTTTTAGGATTAGGGTTAGGTTTAGGCTTAGGCTGAGGGTGAGGGTGAGAGTGAGGGTGAGGTTTAAGTATAGGGGTAGTGTGAGGTTTAGGGTTAGTGTAAGGGTTAGGGTGAGGGTGAGGGTAAGGGTTAATGGTGAGGGTTAGGGTGAGGGTGTGGGTTAGGGTTAAGTTTAGGGTTAGGTTGAGGGTTAGGGTGAGGGTTAGGATTAGGGTTAGGGTTAGTGTGAGGTTTAGGATGATGGTAAGGTTTAGGGTTAGGGTTACGGTTTGGCATAAGGTGATAGTGAGGGTTAGGGTTAGGGTGAAATTTAGGGTTAGGGTGAGTGTTAGGGTTAGGATTAGTGTTAGGGTGAGGGCTAGCGTGAGGTTTGGGGTTAGGATTAGAGTGAGGGTTAGGGTGAGAGGGAGGTTTAGGGTTAGGGTGCAGGATAGGTTTAGTGTGAAGATTAGGGTTAGGCTGAGGGTGAGGGTGAGGGTTAGGGTGAGTTTTAGGGTTAGTGTGAGGGTTAGGGTGAGGTTGAGGATTAGGGTTGAGGGTAAGATTTTGGGTGTGGGTTAGAGTGAGGATGAGTGTTAGGGTTAGGTTTAGGTTAAGGGTGAGGGTTAGAGTGATGGTTAAGTTTAGGGTTAGGGTTAGGGAAAGAGTGAGTGTTAGGTTTAGGGTTAGGTTGAGGTTTAGGGATAGGGTTAAGGTTAAGGTGAGGGTTAAGTTGAGGGTGATTTTCAGGGTGCGAGTGAAGGTTAGGGTTAGTGTGAGGAATAGATTTAAGATTAGAATTAGTCTGAGGGTGAAGGTGAGGGTGAGGGTTAGGGTGAGGATTAATGTTAGGGTGAGGTTTAGGGTGAGGCTAAGGGTTAGGGTCATGGTTCGGGTGAGGATGAGGGTGAGGTTTAGGGTTCGGGTTAGGGTTTGGGTACGGGTTAGGGTGAGGGTTCGGGTTACGTTTAGGGTTAGGATGATGTTTAGGCTGAGGGATAGGGTTAGGGCTATGGTGAGGTTTAAGATTAGTATGAGGGTTAGGGTTAGTTTTAGGGTTAGTGTTAGGGTGAGGGTAAGGGTTAGGTTGAGTGTTAGGGTGAGGGTGAGGGGTAGGGTTAGCATTAGGGTTAGGGTTAGGGTTAGGGTGAGGGTAAGGGTTATGGTGAGGGTTAAGATGAGGGTGAGGGTTAGGTTTAGGTTGAGGGTAAGTGTTAGGGAGAGGGTTAGGGTGAGGGTGAAGGTTAGGATTAGCATTAGGTTTAGGGTGAGGATGAGGGTTAGGATTAGGGTTAGGGTAAGGGAGAGGGCTAGGCTGAGGGTGAGGGTTAGGGTTAGGGTTAGGGTGAGGGTTAGGTTTAGGGTTAGTGTTAGGTTTAGGGTGAGGGTTAGGGAGAGTGCGAGGGTTAGGGTGAGTGTGCAGTAGAGAGTTAAGGTGAGGGTTAGGGTTAGAATTCGGGTTAAGGTGAGGGCTAGGATGAGGGTGAGGGTTAGGGTTAGGGTGAGGGTTAGGGTTTGGGTTAGGGTAAGTGGTAGGGTGAGGTGTAGGTTTAGGGTCAGATTAGGTTAGGTTTAGTGTGATTGTTAGGTTTAGGTTTAGAGTTACGGTGAGGATTAGGGTTAGATTGAGGGTTAGTGTTAGCGTGAGTGTTCGGGTGAGAGTTAGGGTGAGGGTTAGGGTTAGGGTGAGCGTTAGACTGAGGGGTAGGCTTAAGGTTAGGCTGAGGGTGTGGGTGAGGCTGAGGTTTAGGGTTAGGGTGAGGGTAGGGTTAGTGTGAGGGTTAGGATGAGGGTGAGGTTAATGGTGTGTGTGAGTGTTAGGGTCAGGTTTAGGGTGAGGGTGAGGGTGAGAATTAGGGTTAGGGTTAAGGTTAGGTTTAGGATTAGGCTTAGTGTGAGGCTGAGGTTGAGGGTGAGGGTTAAGTTTAGGGTTAGGGTGAGGTTTAGGGTTAGTGTGATGGTTAGGGTGAGTGTCATTGTAAGTGTTAATGGTGAGGGTTAGGGTGAGGGTGAGGTTTAGGGTTAGGGTCAGGTTTAGTGTGAGGTTTAGGTTGAGGGTTAGGTTTATGGTGAGGGATAGCATGAAGGAAAGTGTTAGGGTTAGGGTTAGTGTTAGGGTGGGGCTTAGGGTGAGAATGAGGGTTAGATTTAGGATGAGGGTTAGGGTTAGGATTAGGGTTAGGGTGAGGGCAAGGGTGAGTGTGAGGGTTAGGGTTATGGTTAGGGTTAGGGTGAGGGTTAGGGTTAAGTTTAGGGTGAGGGTTAGGGTGAGGCGTAGGTTTAGTGTTAGGGTGAGGGTTAGGGTTAGGGTTAGGGCGAGGGTAATGTTTAGGGTGAATGTCAAGGTTAAGGTGAGGGTTAGGGTTAGGATTAGGGTTAGGGCTAGGCTTAGGCTGATGGTGAGTTTGAGATTGAAATTGAGGGTTAGGTTTAGGGTGTTGCGACCGCCTCGACCAGCAAGGAAGACGCGACACTACGCTCTTCTCTCTGCAGTTTATTCAGGACCTTTGAGTAATCTTCTGACCCCAACCCCGGGGAAAATTCCACACAGCCTTAATACCCACTGGGTAGCAAACCCTGATACGCCACGAGGGAACCACCAATAGGTTCAGGTGCTCGAAAGCAAGCCAGATTCTTTGCCTTAGCCATATAACGAGTTGTTTACCACAGAGAGCACTCGCCATCGGGAAGGCGGAGGGTGGAAGCCGGTGCAATCTTCCAGGTGCGGCTGCATGCAGCTCTTTAAATTAGGGTTAGGTTGAGGGCTAGGGAGAGTGTAAGGGTTAGGGTTAGGGTTAGGGTTAGAGTGAGGATTAAGGTTCGGGTGAGGGTTAGGGTTAGGATTAGGGTTAGGGTGAGGGCTAGGGTGAGGGTCAGGGTTAGGGTTAGGGTGAGGGTTAGGTTTAGGTTTAGGGTGAGAGTGAGTTTGAGGGGTTGGGTTAGTGTTAGGGTGAGGATTAGGTTTAGTGTGAGGTTTAGGGTTAGGTTGAGGTTTTGGGTTGGTGTGAGGGTTAGGGTGAGGTTGAGGGTTAGGGTTAGGGTGAGGATAAGGGTTAGGGTGAGGGTTAGGTTGAGTGTGAATTTTAGTGTTAGCATTAGGGTTACGGTGCGAGTAAGTTTTGGGGTGAGTGTTAGGGTGAGTGTGAGGCTTAGGGTTAGGGTGAGGGTAAGGGATAGGGTGATGGTTAGGGTGAGGGTGAAGTTTAGGGTTAACATTAGCGTTAGGGTGAGGGTGAGGGTTAGGGTTAGGGTTAGGGTTGGGGTGAGGGCTAGGGTGAGGTTGAGGGTTAGGGTTAGAATTAGGGATAAGGTGAGGATTAGGGTGAGGGTTAAGGATAGGGTGACAGTTAGGCTAAGGGGTAGGGTTAGGGTTAGGGTGAGGGTTAGGTTTAGTGTGAGGGTTAGGGTTAGGGTTAAGGTGAGGGTAAGGTTTAGGGTGAGTGTTAGCGTGCTGGTAAGGGTTAGCATTAGCATTAGTGTTAGGGTTAGTGTTAGGATTAGGGTGAGGGTCAGGGTGAGGGTGAGGGTTAGGGTTAGGGTGAATGTTAGCGTTATTGTGAGGATTAGGGTGAGGGTGAGGGAAGGGTTAGGGTGAGGGTTAGAGTGAGATAGAGTTTTAGGTTTAGGGTTAGGATGAGGGGTAGGCTGAGGGGTAGGGTTAGGGGTAGGGTGAGGCTTAGGGTAAGTGTGAGGGTTAGGATTAGGTTTAGGGTTAGGGTGAGGTTTAGGGTGAGGGTGAGGGTTAGTTTTAGGGTGAGGGGTAAGGTTAGGGTTAGGGTGATGCTTAGGTGTAGTGTGTGTGAGGGTTAGGGTTAGGGTTAGGGTTAGGGTGAGGATTAGTGTGAGAGTGAGGGTTAAGATTAGCGTGAGTGGTAGGGTGAGGGTTAGGGTGAGGGTTATGGTTAGGGTTATACTTAGGGTTTGGTTGAGGGTGAGGGTTAGGGTTATTGTTAGGGTTATGTTTAGGGTTAGGGTTAGGGTTAGTGTGAGGTTAAGGGTTAGGGTGAGTGTTAGGGTGAGGGTGAGGGTTAGGGATAGGATTAGGGTTAGGGTTAGGCTGAGGGTGAGGGTTACGGTTAGGGTTATTGTTAGGGTTAGGGTTAGGGTTAGGGTTAGGTTGAGGGTGAGGTTAAGGGTTAGGGTGAGGGTCAGGGTGAGGGTGAGGGTTAGGGATAGGAGTAGGGTTAGGGTTAGGGTTAGGCTGAGGGTGAGGGTGAGGGTTAGGGTTTGGGTGAGGTTTAGGGTTAGAGTTAGGCTTAGGGTTAGGATGAGGGTTTGAGTGAGGGTTAGGTTTAGGGTGAGGTTTAGGGTTAGCGTTAGGGTGAGGGTGAGGGAGAGGCTGAAGGTTAGGGTTAGGATGAGGATTTGGGTTAGGGTTAGACTGAGGGGGAGTTTTAGGGTTAGGATTAGAGTGAGGGTAAAGTTTAGGTTGAGTTTTAGGGTGAGGGTGAGGGTTAGAATGAGGGTTAGGTTTAGAGATAGTCTGAGAGTGAGGGTGAGGATGAGGGTGGTGGTTAGGGTTAGAGTTAGGGAGAGGGTGAGGGCTAGGATGAGGGTTAGGCTTAGGGTGAGGGTGAGGGTGAGGGTGAGGGTTTTGGTTAGGTTTAGAGTTAGGATGAGGGTTAGGCTGTAGGGTAGGGTTAGGGTTAGGGTGAGGGTTAGGGTTAGTGTGAGTGTTAGGGTTAGGGTTAGGTTTAGGGTAAGGGTAAGGCTAAGGTGGGGTTAGGGTGAGGGTGAAGGTTAAGTTTAGGGTGAGGGTTAGTGTGACAGTGAAGGTTATGATGTGGGTGAGGTTTTGGCTTAGATTTAGGGTGAGGGTTAGGATTAGGGTTAGGATGAGGGTTAGGATGAGGGTAGGGTTAGGTTGAAGGTTAGAGTTAATGTTAGGGTTAGGTTTAGGGTTAGGTGTAGGTTAAGGTTATGGTGTGGGTGAGGTTAGGTTTAGGGTTAGGTTTAGGTTAAGGTTATGGTGTGGGTGAGGTTGACGGAGAGGCTTAGGGTTAGGATTAGGTTTAGGGTAAGGGTGAGGGTGAGGGTGTGGGTTAGGATTGGGGTTAGGGTTAGGCTGAGGGGGAGGTTTAGGGTTAGGGTTATGGTGAGGGTAAGGGTTAGGGTGAGTTTTAGGTTGAGGGTGAGGGTTAGAATGAGGGTTAGATTTAGAGTTAGGCTGAGAGTGAGGGTGAGGGTGAGGGTAATGGTAAGGGTTAGAATTAGGGAGAGGGTGAGGGCTAGGGTGAGTGTGAGGCTTAGAGTGAGGGTGAGGGTGAGGGTGAGGGTTTGAGTTAGGTTTAGGGTTAGGATGAGGGTTAGGCTGAGGGTTAGGGTTAGGGTTAGGGTGAGGGTTAGGGTTAGTGTGAGGGTTAGGGTTAGGGTAAGGGTAAGGGTTAGGGTGGGGTTAGGTTGAAGGTGAGGGTTAGGGTTAGAGTTAGGGTTAGGGTAAGGGTAAGGATTAGGTTGGGGTTCGGTTGAGGGTGAGGGTTAGGGTTAAGGTTAGGGTTAGTTTTAGTTTGAGGGTTAAGGTTAGGGTTATGGTGAGGGTAAGGTTTACAGTGAGGTTTAGGTTGAGGGTGAGGGTTAGGTTTAGGGTTAGGGTGAGGGTAAGTTTTGGGTGACGGTTAGTTGGGGGTGAGGGTTAGGGTTAGGGTTTGTGTTTGTGTTAGGCTTTGGGAGAGAGTGAGGGTGAGGTTGAGAGTTAGGGTGAGGGTGAGGTCTCCGGTGAGGGTGAGAGTTAGTATGTGGTTTAGGGGTAGGGTTAGGTGAGTGTTAGGGTGCGGAGTAGAGTGAAGGTGAGTGTTTCGATTTGGGTTAGGAATATGGTGAGGATTATGATTAGGTTTAGGGTTACTGTTAGGTTTTGGCTGAGGGTGCGTGTGAGGGTGAGTGTAAAATGGTGAATGTTAGGGTGAGGGTGAGGGTTAGGGTTAGGATTAGTGTTAGGGTTAGGTTTTGGCTAAGGGTGAGGGTTAGTGTTAGGATTAGGGTGAGGGTTAGGGTGACGGTGAGGTTTAGGGTTAATATTAGAGTTAGGGTGAGGGTTAGGGTTAGCCTTAGGGTGAGGGTTAGGGTGAGGTTTAGGGTTAGGTATAGGGGTTAGGGTTAGGGTTAGGGTGAGGGGTAGAGTCAGGGATAGGGTAGGGTTAGGGTTAGGGTTATTGTTAGGGTTAGGGTGAGGGTGAGGGTTAGGGTGAGGTTTAGGACGAGGGTAAGGTTGAGGGTTAATGTTAGGATTAGGGTAAGGGTTAGCTTTAGGCTGACGGTGAGGGTTAGGGTTAGGCTTAATGTGAGGTTAAGGATTAGGGTGAGGGTTAGGGTGACGGTGAGGATGAGGGTTAGGGTTAGGGTTGGGGTTAGGCTTAGGGTGAGGTTGACTGTGAGGGTGAGGGTTAGGTTTAGGGTTAGTGTTAGGGTGAGATTAATGGTTAGGTTGTGGGTTAGGATGAGGGTGAGGTTTAGGGTTAGGATTAGGGTTAGGGTTAGGGTTAGGCTGAAGGTGATTGTGAGCGTGAGGGTGAGGGTTAGGGATAGGTTTAGGGTGAGGGAAAGGGTGAGGGTGAGGGTAAGGGTGAAGGTGAGGGTGAGGGTTTCCGTTAGGTAAGGATTAGGGTTAGGATGAGGATTAGGCTATGGGTGAGGTTTAGGGTGAGGGTTGGGTTTAGGGTGAGGGTGTGGGACCGGTTTAGGGTGAGGGTTATGGTGTGTGTGAGGGTTAGGGTTAGGGTGAGGGTTAGGGTTAGGTTTAGGATGTGTGTTAGGGTGTTGGTGAGGGTTACGGTAAGGGTGAGGGTTAAGGTTAGGGTGAGGGTGAGGGTTAGGTTTAGAGTTAGGGTTAGGGTGAGGGTTAGGGTGAGGGGTAGTGTTAGGGTTAGGGTGAGGGTTAGGGTAAGGGTGAGGGTAAGGTTTAGAATTAGGGGTAGGTTTAGGGTGAGGATAAGGGTTAGGGTGAGGGTTAGGATGAGGGTGAGTGTTAAGGTTAGGGTGAGTGTGAGGATTAGTGTTAGGTGAGGGTTAGGGTTAGGGTTAGGGTCAGAGTGAGGGTTAGGTTTAGGGTTAGGGTTAGGGATAGGGTTAGGGTAAGGGTGAGCGTGAGGGAAAGGGTTAGGTTTAGGATTAGGGTTAGGGTTAGGGTTAGGGTTAGGCTTAGGGTGAGGGTGAGGGTGAGGTTTAGGGTTAGGTTGAGGTTTAGGGTTAAGGTTAGGATGAGGGTTAGGGTTAATATTAGGGTTTCAGTGAGGTTTAGAGTGAGGTTTAGAGTTAGCGTTAGAGTCAGGATTAGGGTTAGGGTTAGGGTGAGGGGTAGGGTTAGGGTGAGATTTAGGTTTCATGTCAGGGATAGGGTTAGGGTTAGGGTTAGGGAGAGGGTAAGGGTTAGGGTTACGGTGAGAGTGAGGGTTAGGATTAAGATGAGGGTGAGTGTTAGGATTAAGGGTAGGGTGAGGGCTAGGGTGAGGATGAGGGTTAGGGTTAGGGTTAGGCTGAGGGTGAGTGGTAGGATTAGGGTTCCGGTGAGGGTTAGGTTTAGTGTGAGGGTTAGGATAAGGTTTAGTGTTTGGGTGAGAGTAAGGGTTAGGGTGAGGGTTAGGGAGAGAATGAGGTTTAGGGTTAGCCTTAGGTTTAGTGTGAGTGTTAGGGTGAGGATTAGGGTTAGGGTTAGGGTTAGGCTTCGGGTGAGGGTGAGGGTGAGTGTTAGGGTTAGTGTGAGGGTTAGGGTTAGGTTTAGGGTTACTGTGAGGGTAAGGGTTAGAGTGAGTATTAGGGTGAGAGTGAGGGTTAGGGTCATTGTAAGTGTTAGGTTGAGGGTTAGGGTTAGGGTTAGGGTTAGGCTTAGGGATAAGTGGTGGATTGTAGGGAGCCGAGGTGAGACTCCGCCCACTCCCTTGCAGCTTTGAGGTAACCACCCCAGACGGTGCTTGGCGGGACGCCTGGGCTGTGCGCGTGCACGAGCCAGGTAGAGCCCCCAGCCAATCCCATGACACCTGGTGACGGTGAAAGGCAGGCGACCAACAATAGAAAGACCCGCGTTCCGATTCTCATATATAAGCGGCTGTGTTTCGGGTGCACGCTCTCTCGCGCCCAAGCTCTCCTACAACTAAAAGGCTCTCCAATAAAGCGTGATCTGAGAAGACTCCTGGTGTGGTGGTCGTTTTTCCTCGCTGGTCGAGTAGACGGTCACTACAACTGGTGCTGAAACCCGGGAACGAACCTGGGACGGGACCCGCGCGAGAGGCCGAATTGGAGCCAGAACTCAACACGCGGAGAGGAGACGTCGGTAAATATCCCCCGGTATGCTGTTCACTGTAGATTTAGATATTTATTGTTGCTTGCATTGCTTCTTCCTTTGTGGCTTGTCTTTTTGATGGTGCGCATTTGCCTCGAGGAGGGAGGGTTTGATTTAATCCAGGAAGGACGCAAAGTACTAACGCAGCATCAGGATAGTCTATCAGAGTCAGCATACAGTAAGGGGGAGGAAAATAGGCCTAAAAGAAAAAGGGAAAAAAGAGAAAAGGATCCTAAAGAATTAAAGCAAGAGGGGCTGCAGCCCTCACAAAAGGAGAAGGGTTTTAGGGAGGGGCTCTCGAGGAGACCCCTGTGCCCTTCTTTAAAAGCAAACCGGTTCTCAGCCCTACATGTGGAAGGGCGGGACCAAGAATATAGTAATCTTGTGAGTGACTCAGAGGAAGAAATGTTAGAGGAGGAGGGAGAGCAGCTCGATCCAGCTGATAGTGAAGAGTTAGAAGAGGCTGCAGCGGAGCACGTGGCAGACAGATATGGAGGGTGGCGCCCCCTAGGGGTGGGAGTACCGCAGCAGCCAGGGAGAGGAAACGGAGCTGCCCCTCACCCGTCAGCCCCCCCGCCGTGCCCGCCCGCAGGGAAGAGTCACTTTATAAAAGAAAAAACCTGGTCGCGATTAGCAGCCGCTTTCCCAGTCTTTGAGAATCCCATTACTGCTGAAAGAAATTTTGAGCCGGTTTCCTACTCCCAGTTAAAAGATTTAGTTGAGGCAGTCAGGACTTATGGAGTGACGGCCAATTATACCACTGCCTTGTTTCAAAGGCTAACTATTAATGCTATGATTCTGTGGGAGCAAAAACTGTTCAATATTTTCCTGAATTAGTGGCTAAACAGGCAATTTTGATCTGAGGAAAAAAAATAAAAATAAAAAAAAATAAAAAAATAAAAAAAGAGGCAATTTTGGGTATAAAGTATTGTTTGATGCACTTTGCAAAAATTCCAGATAAATTAATTATTCCATACACCCGTGAGCAAGTTGAAATTTTAGCAGCCACAGTGGATATGTGGGCAATTCTTGTTTGCTCATTTCCAAATGTAATTGATAATCATTATCCTAAGCATCCTCTGCTTGCCATAGTTAACAAAAATTTAGTGTATTTTCCTGTTGTCACTTCAAAGGAGCCCTTGGCTGATACTCTAACCATCTTTACGGATGGATCAAAATCTGGACAAGGTGCCTTTTTTGTTCAAGGACACAAACAGCCGGTAGTCTTTAATTTTCGGCCGAATGTCCCACAGGCTGTTGAATGTTTAATTGTGCTTGAAGTTTTTAAAAGATTTGATCAACCTTTTAATTTATTTTCTGATTCATTATATGTTGTAAATGCCGTTGCTTCTCTTGAAGTTGCTGCTTCAGTTAAGCAGGCCAGTACAATTTCTAATGTTTTGTTACAGATTCAATCCCTTATCTTAAACAGAAAACATCCTTTTTATATTGGACATATTCGTGCCCACTCTATGTTGCCGGGCCCGATGGCAAAGTGTAATGATTTGGTGGACCAGGCAACTCGGGCTACGGCTCTGGTTGCTGCTGATCCTGTAGAGTTGGCAAAAGACTTTCATAGATTGTATCATGTACCTGCTAATACTCTTAGGAAAAGATATAATTTGTCCAGGCATGTGGCAAGAGATATTGTTAAAGCCTGTAAATCTTGTGTTACCTTTCTTCATCCTCCCCATGTGGGGGTAAACCCCAGGGGGTTGAGACCAAACGCCCTATGGCAAATGGATGTTACTCATCTGACGGAATTTGGTAAGTTGAAATATTTACATGTGTCTGTGGACACCTTTTCTGGTGTCATTCATGCCACACCTTTGGCAGGAGAAAAGGTGTCTCACGTCAAAATACACTGCTTAGAAGATTGGGCAGCTTGGGGAAAGCCCCTTAGACTCAAGACGGATAATGGCCCTGCTTATACTTCCCATGGTTTTCGCGCCTTTTGCGCACAAATGCAGGTTGCCCATACCACCGGATTGCCCTACAATCCTCAAGGACAAGGTATAGTGGAAAGAGCTAATAGAAGCATAAAAGAAATGCTTCAAAAACAAAAAGGGGGAGTTGCTGAGTCTGCGTCCCCCAGGGAAAGACTTTCTCTTGCGCTCTTTACCCTTAATTTTTTAATTCTAAATGACAACGATCAGTCTGCCGCAGATCGGCATATGACAAAAGACTCCATGGATACTAAAGACATGGTTATGTGGAAGGATGTTATTAATAATAAATGGTATGGACCGGATCCGGTAATAACGAGATCCAGGGGAGCTGTTTGTGTTTTTCCACAGAGTCAAGAAGTACCTCACTGGGTGCCAATGAGACTGACCAGGCCAGTGGAGACTGCAGAAGAACCCCATCTTGAAGATGCCATCCACTCAGCTGATCTTCCTGCTGTTAGCAACAGTGCTAATAGCAATCCCTGTGATAGCTAAACCAATGATGCTGTGGGCTGTTACAATTTACTGACTGGATTGCCTCTGTGGTGTCCTTTTCCAAAGAGCGGGTGGGAGTCGGAATGTTTTTAGCCTGCTGCTTGGGAGGATGCGTGGTCTGCCTATGGTTGGTCTGTCGCCTTCGAGCCCAAACCAGAAGGGACAAGGTTGTTATCTTGCAAGCATTAGCCGCTTTGGAGAGTGGATCCTCACCCCAGATTTGGCTGTCGGCCCTAAGAGGCAGTTAAGCCTTACCATTCTGCATAGCCTTAGCACCCCGAGGGATCAGGGAATCCCATTGCACCGGGACAAGTATGCAACTTGTAATTTGGGACAGGGTGCAAGGCAAGTGCACTGCACTTGAGGAGATGGTTCTCATCTCCTCAAGAAGAGCATGCTGGGTTGCAAGTGGGTTGATGCCCAAGATCCCACCTCTGCAAAAAAGGCATCGGACGGGCCTGGTCATCACTGGGGAAGGCGCGCCCCTCAGGCGAAGGCCAGTGCAAGGTCCTCTCATTAATGTCTTAGACAGAGGCCCAACCTCTACTCTTACCTGTTGCCATAAAACAAAGAAGGGGGAACTGTAGGGAGCCGAGGCGAGACTCCGCCCACTCCCTTGCAGCTTTGAGGTAACCACCCCAGACGGTGCTTGGCGGGACGCCTGGGCTGTGCGCGTGCACGAGCCAGGTAGAGCCCCCAGCCAATCCCATGACACCTGGTGACGGTGAAAGGCAGGCGACCAACAATAGAAAGACCCGCGTTCCGATTCTCCTATATAAGCGGCTGTGTTTCGGGTGCACGCTCTCTCGAGCCCAAGCTCTCCTACAACTAAAAGGCTCTCCAATAAAGCGTGATCTGAGAAGACTCCTGGTGTGGTGGTCGTTTTTCCTCGCTGGTCGAGTAGACGGTCACTACAGTGGATGACGGTTAGGTTTAGGGTTAGTGTTAGGGTTAGGGTTAGGATTAGGTTTTGGGTGAGGGTGAGTGTTAGCGTGAGGTTTAGGGGTAGGGTGAGGGTTAGGGTTAGTGTAAGGGTTTGGGTTAGGGTTAGTGTAAGGGTTAGGGTGAGGGTTAGGGTGAGAATGAGGGTTAGGGTTATTGTGAGTTTTCGGGTGAGGGTTAGGGTGAGGGTTAGGGTTAAGCTTAGGTATAGGGTGAGTGTGAGGGTTAGGGTTAGGGTTAGGGTTAGGGTTAGGGTGAGGGTTAGGGTTAGCATTAGGGTTACTGTGAGGATGAGGTTTAGGGTTAAGGTTAGGTTGAGGGCTCCTCTGTGGGTAAGTGTTAGGGTTAGGGTTAGGGATAGGGTGAGGATTAGGGTTAGGGTTAGGGTGAGGGTGAGGTTTAGCTTTAAGTATAGGGTGAGGGTTGGGGTCGGGTGTGGGTTAGGGTAAGTGTAAGCGTTAGGGTGAGGGTGAGGGTGAGGGATAGGGTTAGGGTTATGGTGAGGGTGAGGGTTAGAATGAGGGTTAGGGTTAGGGTTAGGGTGAGGGTTCGGGTGAGTGCGCGGTTTAGGGTTAATGTTAGGGTTAGGGTGAGGTTTAGGGTGAAGGTTAGGGTTAGGGTTAGTTTTAGGGTGAGGGTTAGGGTTAGGGTTAGTGTTCGGGTGATGGTTAGTGTTAGAGTGAGGCCTAGCGTGAGGGTGAGGGTTAGGGATAGGCTTAGGTTGAGGTTTAGTGTTAGGGTTAGTGTTAGCGCTAGGGTGAGATGTAGGGTTAGGGTTAGGGTGAGGTTAAGGTTTAGTGTGTGGGTCAGGGTTAGGGGAAGTTTTAGGGTGAGGCTAAGGGTTAGAGTGAGGGTTAGGGTGAGAGTGAGGGTTAGGTTTAACGAGAGTGTTAGGGCGAGGGTTAGGGTTAGGGTTAGGGTGAGGGTGAGCGTTAGGGTGAGGTTTAAGGTTATTGTGAGGGTTAGGGTTAGGGTTAGGGAGAGGGTGAGGTTTAGGGTTAGGTTTTGGGTGAGGGTGAGAGTTAGGGTTAGGATTAGGGTTAGGTTTAGGGTTAGGCTGAGGGTGTAGTGAGGGTGAGGGTTATGGTTAGGGTTAGGGTTAGGGTGAGGTTTAGGGTGAGGTTGAGGTTGAGGATTAGGTTTAGGGTTAGGGTGAGCGTTACAGTGAGGCTAAGGTTGAGGGTGAGGTTTAGGATGAAGGTTAGTGTTAGGGTTTGGGTTAGGGTGATGTTTAAGGGGAGGGTGAGGGTTAGGGTGAAGGTAAGGGTTCGGGTGAGACTGACGGTTAAGGTGTGGGTGAAGGTTAGGTTTAGGGTGAGGTTTAGGGTGATGGTGAAGCTTACGGTGCGGGTGAGGGATAGGAATAGGATTAGGGTTAGGGTGAGTGTTACAGTGAGGCTAAGGTTGAGGGTGAGGTTTAGGATGAGGGTTAGTGTTAGGGTTTGGTTAAGGTGATGTTTAAGGGGAGGGTGAGGGTTAGTTTGAGGGTTAGGGTGATGGTGAGGGTGAGGGTTAGCGTTAGGGTTAGGACGAGAGTTAGGGTGAGGGTTAGGTTTAGGGTTAGGGTTAGGGTGAGTGTTAGGTTTAGGGTTAGAGTGAGGGTTAGGGTGAGGGTGAGGGCTAGGGTAATGGTTATGGTTAGGGTTACGGTTAGGTTGAGGGTGATTGTTAGCATTAGGGGTAGGGTTAGGGCTAGGTTGAGGGTGAGGGTTAGGGTTAGGGTAAGGGTGAGGTTTAGGGTGAGGGGTAGGGTAAGGCTGAGAGTGACGGTTAGGGTTATCATGAGTTTTAAGTTGAAGTTAGGGTGAGGGTTAGGGTTAGTGTTAGGTTTATGTTTAGGGTTAGGGTGAGGTTGAGGTTAAGGGTGAGGGTGAGGGTTAGGGTTAGGGTTAGGGTTAAGTTGCCGGTTAGAGTTAGGTTTAGGGTTAGGGTTAGGTTTATTGTTAATGTGAGGGTTAGGGATAGCGTGAGTATTAGTTTTAAGGTTAGGGTTAGGGTGAGGTTTAGGGTGAGGGTGAGTGTTAGGGTTAGAGTGACGATTAGGGTGATGGACAGCGTTTGGGTTAGGGTTAGGGTGAGGATTAGTTTTAGCAGTAGGGTTACTGTGAGGGTGAGGTTTAGGGTTAGGGTTAGGATGAGGTCTAGTGTGAGGGTGAGGGTTAGGGTTAGGGGTAGGAATGGGTGAGGATTTGGGTTAGGGTTAGGGTTAGGGTGTGGGTTAGGGTTGGGTTAGGGTTAGGTTGAGTGTGAGGGTGAGGATGAAGGATAGGGTTAGGATTAGTGTTAGGGTGAGGGTGAGGGTTAGGATTAGGTTTAGGGTTAGGACTTGGGTCAGGGTGAGGGCAAGGGTGAGGGTGAGGGTTAAGGTTAGGGTTAGGGTGATGGTTTCTGTGAGGGTGAGGTTTAGGGTTAATGTTAGGGTTAGGGTGAGGGTTAGGGTGATGTTTAGGGTTAGGTTTAAGGTTAGGGTGAGGTTTAGGGTGAGGGTTAGGGTTAGGGTTAGGGTTAGCATGAGGGTTAGGGTTAGAGTGAGGCCTAGGTTGAGGGTGAGAGTTAGGGTAAGGGTTAGGATGAGGTTTAGTGTTAGGGTTAGTGTGAGCGGTAGGGTTAGGGTTAGGGTGAGGGTAAGGTTTAGTGTGAGGGTTAAGGTTAGGGTAAGTGTTAGGGTGAAGGTAAGGGATTGGGTGAGGGTTAGGGTGAGATTGAGGGTGAGGCTTAACGTGAGTGTTAGGGTGAGGGTTAGGGTGACTGTTAGGTTTAGGGTTAGGGTTAGGGTGCGGGTGAGGGTTAGGGTTAGTGTTAAGGTTCGGGTTCGGGTTAGGATTAGGGTGAGGGTGATGTTTAGGATTAGAGTTAGAGTTAGGGTTAGGTTTATTTTTAGTGTTAGGTTTAGGGTGAGGGTGCGGTTGAGGATGAGGGTTAGGGTTAGTGTTAGTATTAGGGTGAGGGTGAGGATGAGGGTTAGGGGTAGGATTAGGATTAGGTTTAGGCTGAGGGTGAGGGTGAGAGTTAGGGTAAGGGTTAGTTTTAGGGTTAGGGTTAGGGATAGGATGAGGGGTAGGGTGAGGGGTAGGGTTAGGGTGAGGGTGAGGGTGAGGTTTAGGGTTAGAGTTAGGGTGAGGGTTAGGGTGAGGCTAAGGGTTAGAATATGGGTTAGGGTGAGTTTTAGTTTCAGGGTTAGGGTTAGGGTGATGTTTATGGTGAGGGTGAGAGTTAGCCTGAGGGTGAGATTTCGGGTGAGACTGAGGGTTAGTGTGTGGGTGAAGGTTAGGTTTAGGGTTAGGGTTAGGGTGACAGTGAATTTAGGGTGCGGGTGAGGGTTAGAGTTAGGGTTTGGGTGAGGGTTTGGGTGAGGGTTAGGGTTAGGGTTAGGGTTAGCGTTAAGGTGAGGGTTAGGTTTAGGATTAGGGTGAGTGATAGGGTTAGGGTGAGGGTTAGGGATATAGTTAGGGTTTGGGTGAGGGTGACGGTGAGGGAGAGGGTTAGGGTTAGGGTTAGTTTTAGAGTTAGGCTGAGGGTTAGGTTTAGGATTAGGGTTAGGGTTAGAGTTAGGTTGAGGGTGAGGGTGAGGGTTAGCTTTAGGGTTAAGTTGAGTGTTAGGGTTAGGGTTAGGGCTAGGGCGAGGGATAGGTTAGGTTTAGACTTAGGATGAGGGTTAGGCTGAGGGGTAGGTTTAGGGTTAGGGTGAGGTTTAGGGTTAGTGTGAGGGTGAGGTTATGTTTAGTGTTAGGGTGAGGGTTAGGGTTAGGGTTAGGGTGACGTTTAGGTTGAGGGTGAGGGTTAGGGTTAGAGTGAGGATTAGGGTGATGGACAGCGTTTGGGTTAGGGTTAGGCTGAGGATTAGGGTAAGGGTTAGGGTTATGGTTATGGTTAATGTGAAGGTGTGGATTAGGGTTAGGTTAGGTTGAGGCTAAGGGTTAGGGTGAGGGTTAGGGTGATTGTGAGGGTTAATGTTAGGGTTAGTGTTAGGGTGAGGGTTAGGGTGAAGGTTAGTGTTTGGGTTAGGGTTAGAGTGAAGGTGAGGATGAGGGTTAGGTTTAGGTTTAGGGTGAGGGTGAGGGTTAGGTTTAGGGTTAGGGTGAGTGTTAGAGTTAGGGTGTGGGTTAGGTTAGGGTTAGGTTTAGGGTGAGAGTGAGGGTTAGGGTGAGGGTGAGGGTAAGTTTGAGAGTTAGGGTTAGGTTTAGGGTTCGAGTGAGGGTGAGGATGATGGTTATGCTTAGGATTAGTGTTAGTTTTATGATTTGGCTGAGGGTGAGATTGAGGCTGAGGGTTAGGGTTAGGGTTAGGATGACGGTTAGGGTGAGGGTGAGGTTTAGGGTTAATGTTAGGGTTAGGGTGAGGGTTAAGGTGAGGGTTAGGGTTAGGGTTAGATTGAGGGTTAGGGTTACGCTGAGGTTTAGGGTCAGGCTGAGTGTTAGTGTTAGGATTAGGGTTAGGTTTAGGCTTAGGCTGAGGGTGAGTGTTAGGGTGATTGTGAGGGTTAGAGTGTTAGGGTGAGGGGTTAGGGTTATTATGAGGGTGAGTGTTAGGATTAGGGGTAGGCTATGGGCTAGGTGAGGGTGAGGGTTAGGGATAGTGTTAGGGTTTGGGGTAGGTTTACTGGTAGGGTTCGGTTTAGGATGAGGTAAGGGTTAGGGTGAGGTTTAGGTTGAGGGTGATGGTTAGGGTTTGCATTAGGGTTAGGGTTATGGTTAGGCTGTGGGTGAGGCTGAAGGTGAGAATTAGGGTTAGGCTGAGGGTTATGTCTAGGTTATGGTTAGGGTGAGGGTTAGGGTGAGGTTTAGGCTTAGTATGAGCGTGAATGTTAAGATTAGGGGTAAGGTGAGGGATACAGTGAGGGTCAAGATTAGGGTTAGGGTTAGGGTGAGGGTTGGGGTGAGGGTTAGGGTTAGGGTTTAGGGTGAGGGTTAGTGTTAGGGTTAGGGTTAGGGTGAGGCTAAGGGTTAGCGTTAGGTTTAGGGTGATGGTGAAAGTTAAGGTTAGGGTTAGTGTTAGGGTGAGGGTTAGGGTGAGGGTTAATTTTAGGGTTAGGGTTAGAGTGAGGGTGAGGATGAGTGTTAGGGTTAGGGTTAGGGTTAGGGTGAGGATGAGGTCTAGGGAGAGGGTTAGGGTTAGGGTTAGGGTGAACTTGAGTGTTAGGATTAGTCTTAAGATTAGTTCTAGGGTTAAGGTGAGGTTTAGGGTTAGGTTAAGTGTGAGGTTTACAGTGAGGTGTAGTGTTAGAGTTAGGGTGAGGGTTAGGTTTAGTATGAGGGTTACGGTTAGGGTTTGGGTGAGGGTAAGGGTTAGGGTGAGATTTAGGCTGAGAGTGAGTGTTAGGGTTATTGTTAGTTTTAGAGTGAGGGTTAGGGTTAGGGTTAGGGCTCGGGTCAGGATGAAGGTTAGGGTTAGGGTTAGGGATAGGGTGAAGATTAGGGTTAGGTTTAGGGTTACTCTGAGCTTAGGCTGAGGGGTAGGGGTAGGGTTAGGTTGAGAGTTAGGTTTAGTGTGAGGGTTAGGGTTAGGATTAGGGTTAGGTTTAGGGTGAGAGTAAGAGTTAGGCTGAGGGTTAGGTTGAGGGTGAGCTTTAGTGTTGGCATTAGGTTTAGGGTGAGTGTTAGGGTTAGGTTTAGGGTGAGGGTTAGGGTGAGGATTAGGGTTACAGTTAAGGTGAGTGTTAGTGTTAGGGTGTGGACTAGGTTAGGGTTAGGTTGAGGGTGAGAGTGAGGGTTAGGTTGAGGGTGAGGGTAAGGGTGCGACGTAGGGTTAGGGTTAGGGTGAGTGTGAGGGTGAAGGTGAGGGTTATGGTTAGGAATAGTGTTAGGGTTCGATTAACCTGAGGGTGAGGGTGAGGTTGAGGTTGAGGGTGATGGTTAGGGTTAGGGTTAGGGTGACGGTTAGGTTGAGGGTGAGGTTTAGGGTTAATGTTAGGGTTAGGGTGAGGGTTAAGCTGAGGGTTTTGTTTAGGTTTAGGCTGAGTGTTAGGGTTAGGATTAGGGTCAGGTTTAGGGTTAGGCTGAGGGTGAGGATTAGTGTAATTGTGAGGGATAGTGTTAGGGTGAGGGTTAGGGTTAGTATGAGCGTGAGTGTTAGGATTAGTGGTAGGATGAGGGCTAGGGTGAGCGTGATGGTAAGGGATAGGGTTAGGGTTTGGGTTAGGGTGAGTTATAGTGTTAGAGTTAGGGTGAGTTTTAGGGTGAGGGTGAGGGATAGGTTTTACATTAGGGTTAGGGTTACAGTTTGGCTGAGGATGAGGGTGAAGGTTAGAATTAGGGTTAGGGTGAGGGTTAGGTCTAGGTTAGGGTTAGGGTGAGGGTAAGGGTGAGGGTTAGGGTTAGGATGAGGGTGAGTATTAGGATTAGGGGTAGGGTGAGGGCTAGGGTGAGGGTGAAGATTAGGGATAGGGTCAGGGTGAGGGTTAGGGTGAGTGGTAGGGTTAGGGTGAGGGTGAGGTTTAGGTTTAGTGTGAGGGTTAGTGTTAGGGTTAGGGTTTGGGTGAGGATAATGGTTAGGGTGAGGGTTAGGGTGAGAGTGAGGTTTAGGGTTATCCTTAGGTTTAGTGTGAGTGTTAGGTGAGGTTTTGGGTTAGGGTTAGGGTTAGGTTTAGGGTGAAGTTGAGGGTGAGGGTGAGGGTTAGGGTTAGTGTTAGGGATAGAGAGAGGGTGAGGGTTAGGGTTAGGGGTAGAGTTAGGATGAGGTTTAGGTTGAGGCTTAAGGCGAGGGCTAAGGTTAGGGCTAGAATTAGGGTTAGGTTTAGTGTGAGGATTAGGGTTAGGGTTAGGGTTAGGTTTAGGGTGAGGATAAGTGTTAGGTTGAGGTTTAGGGTGAGGGTGAGGTTTAGGGTGAAGGTGAGGGTTAGGGTGAAGGTTATGGTGAGGGTTAGGGTGAAAGTTTGGATTATTGTTAGGTTTAGGGTGAGTGTGAGTGTGAGGGTGAGGTTTAGGTTTAGGGTTATTGTTAGAGTTAGCGTGAGGGTGTGGGTGAGGGTTAGGGTTAGGATTAGGGTTATGGTTAGGTTTAGGTTGAGGGTGAGTGTGAGGGTTAGGTTTAGAGTTATGGTGAGGATTTGGGTTAGGATTTAGGCTTAGGATGAGGTTTAGGCGGAGTGGCTGGGTTAGGGTTAGTGTGAGGGTTAAGGTTAGTAGGAGGGTTAGGTTTTAGGTTAGTGTTAAGGTGAGGGTAAAGTTAGGGTGAGGGTTAGGGTGACGGTGAAAGTTAGGGTTAGGGTGAGTGTTAGGGTTAGCATTAGGGTTACGGTGAGGTTGAGGTTGAGAGTTAGGGTTAGAGTGAGGGCTAGTGTTTGGGTGAGGGTTAGGGTTAGGTTTAGGGATAGGGTGGGGATTAAGGTTACGTTTAGTCTGAGGGTGAGGGTGAAGGTTAGGGTTAGGTTTAGGGTGGGTTAGGTTTAGGGTGTGGGTTAGGGTTAGCATTAGGGTTAGGACTTGGTCAGGTGAGGGCGACAGTGAGGGTGAGGGTTAGGTTTAGCGTTACGGTGAGGGTTAAGGTGAGGGTGAGGTTTAGATTAAGTTTGGGTTAGGATGAGGGTTAGGGTGAGGTTTAGGGTTAGGGTCAGGCTCAGGGTTAGAGTGAGCGTTAGGGTTAGAGTGAGACCTAGGCTGAGGGTAAGGGTTGGGGTTAGGGTTAGGGTGAGGTTTAGTGTTAGGCTTAGGGTTAGGGTTACGGTGAGTGGTAGAGTTAATTTTAGCATGAGGGTAAGGTGTAGTGTGAGGGTTAGGGTTAGGGTTAGTGTTAGGGTGAGGTTTAGGGTGATGGTTAAGTTTATGGTTAGGGTTAAGGTGAGGGTGAGTGTTAGGGTGAGAGTTAAGGTTAGGATTAGGCTGAGGGTTAGGGTGAGGTGAGGGTCAGGGCTAGGGTGAGGGCTAGGTTTAGAGTTAGGGTTAGGGTTAGGATGAGGGTTAGGGTGAGGGTTAGGGTTAGGGTGAGGGTTAGGGTTAGGTTTAGGGTTAGTATGAGAGTTAGGTTTAGAGTGAGGCCTAGGCTGAGGATGAGGGTTAGGGTTAGGGTTAGGATGAGGTTTAGTGTTAGGGTGCAGGCAAGGGTAAGTTTTACTGTGAGGGTTAAGATTAGGGTAAGTGTTAGGGTGAGGGAAAGGGTTTGGGTGAGGGTTAGGGTGAGAGTGAGGGTTAGGGTTAGGGTTAACGTGAGTGTTAGGATGATGGTTAGAATTAGGGTTAGGTTTAGGTTGAGGGTGAGGGTAAGGTGAGGGTTAAAGTTCGTGTTCGGGTTAGGGTTAGGGTGAGGGTGATGTTTAGAATTAGAGTTAGGGTTAGGGTTAGGGTTATTTTTAGGATTAGAGTTAGGGTTAGGGTGAGGATGAGGGTTAGGGTTAGTGTTAGTGTTAGGGTGAGGGTGAACTTGAGGGTTAGGGGTAGGATTAGGATGAACTTTAGGCTGAGGGTGAGGGTGAGGGTGAGAGTTAGGGTAAGGGTTAGGTTTAGGTTTAGGGTTAGGGTTATAATGAGGGGTAGGGTGAGGGGTAGGGTTAGGGTTAGGGTGAGGGTGAGGTTTAGGGTTAAGGTTAGGGTGAGGGTTAGGGTGAGGCTAAGGGTTAGGGAGAGGGTTAGGGTGAGGGTTAGTTTCAAGGTAAGGTTAGGGTGATGTTTAGGGTGCGGGTGAGGGTTAGCATGAGGGTGAGGATTCGGGTGAGTCTGAGGGTTAGGGTGTGGGTGAAGGTTAGGTTTAGGCTGAGGGTTAGGGTGATGGTGAATTTAGGGTGTGGGTGAGGGTTAGGGTTAGGGTTAGGGTGGGGGTTAGGGTGAGGGTTAGGGTGAGGGTTAGGGTTAGGGTTAGGGTTAGGGTGAGGGTTAGTGACACGGTTAGGGTAAAAGTGAGGTTGAGTGTGAGGGTAAGTTTAGGGGTAGGGTTAGGGTGAGGGTTTTGGTGAGGGTGAGAGCTAGGGACAGGGTTGGGGTTAGGGTTAGTTTGAGGGTGATTGATTGGATTGGGGGTAAGATTAGGGCTAGGGTGAGGGTGAGGGTTAGGGTTAGGGTAAGTGTGAGGGTTACAGTGAGGTGTAGGGTTAGAGTTAGGGTGAGGTTTAGGTTTAGTGTAAGGGTTCCGGTTAGGATTAGGGTTAGGTTTAGGGTGAGAGTCAGGGTTAGGCTGAGGCTTAGGGTGAGGGTGAGCGTTAGGGTTAGCATTAGGGTTAGGGTTACGTTTACAGTGAGTGTTAGGTTTAGGTTTTGGGTGAGGGTTCGGGTTTGGGTTCGGGTTAGGTTGAGGGTTAAGCTTAGGGTTAGGGTGAGGTTGAGGGTGAGGATGAGGGTTAGGGTTAGGTTTAGGGTTAGAGTGAGGGTTAGGGTGAGGCTAAGGGTTAGGGTGAGGGTTAGGGTGAGGGTTAGTGTTAGGGTTTGTGTTAGGGTGATGTTTAGGTTGAGGGTGAGGGTTAGGGTGAGGGTAAGGGCTCGGGAGAGACTGAGGGTTATGGTGTGGGTGAAGGTTAGGTTTAGGGTTAGGGTTAGGGTGATGGTGAAGGTTAGAGTGTGGGTGAGGGTTAGGGGTAGTGTTAGGGTGAGGGTTAGGGTGAGGGTTATGGTGAGACTAAGGGATAGTTTGAGGGTTAGGGTGAGGGTGAGAGTGATGGTGAGGGTTAGGGTTAGGGTGAGGGTTAGGATTAGAGTTAGAGTTTGGGTGAGTGTTAGGTTTAGGGTTAGAGTGAGGATTAGGGTAAGGGTTTAGGGTTAGGGTTAGGGTTAGGGTGAGTGTGATTGTTAGCATTAGGGGTAGGGTTGGGGCTAGAGTGAGGGTGAGGCTTACGGTTAGGTTAAGGGTGAGGATGAGGGTGAGGGGTAGGTTTAGGGTGAGAGTGAGGGTTAGGGTTATCATGAGTTTTAGGGTGAGTTTTACGGTGAGGTTTAGGATTAGTGTTAGGTTTAGGTTTATGGTTAGGGTGAGGGTAAGGGTGAGGGTGAGGGTTAGGGTTAGGGTTAGTGTTAGGGTGAGGGTTAATGTTAGGTTGAGGATTAGGTTGAGGTTTAGGGTTAGGGTTAGGGTTAGGGTGAGGGTTAGTGTGCGGGTCAGTTTTAAGGTTAGGGTTGGGTTAGGGATATTGTTAGTGTGAGAGTTAGTGTTAGGGTTAGGGATAGGGTTAGGGTGAGGGCTAGGCTGAGGGTTAGGGTTAGGGTGATTGTGAGGGTGAGGTTTAGGTTAGATTTAGGTTTAGGATGAGTTTTAGGCTGAGGGGTAGGTGTAGGGTTCGGGTGAGGGTTCGGGTGAGGGTGAAGGTGAGGGTTTGGGTTAGCGTTAGGGTTAGGGTGAGGACTAGGGTGAGGTTGTGGTTTAGGGTTAGGGTTAGGGATAGGGTGAGGATTAGGTTTAAGGTTAGGGTTAGTGTAAGGTTTTGGCTGAGGGTGAGAATGAGGGTGAGGGTGAGGGTTGAGGTTAGGTTTAGGGTTAGGAAGAGTGTTAGGCTGACGGGTAGGGTTAGGGTTCGTGTGAGGGTTAGGGTTAGTGTGAGGGTTCGGGTTAGGGTGAGGGTTAGGATTAGGGTTAGGTTTAGGTTTAGTGTGAGGTTAAGGGTTAGGGTTAGCATTAGGGTTAGGGTGAGTGTGAGGGTTAGGGTTAGGGTTAGGGTAAAGACTAGGGTGAGGTTGTGGGTTAGGGTTAGCGTTAGGGTTAGGGTTAGGTTTAGTTTGAGGGTGAAGGTTAGGGTTAGGGTTAGCGTGAGGGTTAGGTTTAGGGTGAGGGTTAGGGTTAGTGTGAGGGTTAGGATAAGGCTTATGGTGAGTGTAAGGGTTAGGGTGAGGGTTAGGCTGAGAGTCAGGGTTAGGGTTATCATGAGTGTTAGGGTGAGGGTTAGGCTTAGGTATAGGGTGAGTGTGAGGGTTTGGGTTAGGGTTAGGGTTAGGATGAGGGTTAGGTTTAGGGTTAGGGTTAGGGTTACGGTTAGGATTAGTGTGAGGGTTTGAGTTGGGGTTAGCGTTATGGTGAAGGTTAGGGTTAGTTTTAAGGTTAGTGTGAGGGTGAGGTTTAGGCTGGGGTTTAGGGTGAGGGTGAGGATTAGGGTGAGGGTGAAGGTTATGGTGAGGATTAGGGAGATGGTTAGGGTTAGAGTGACAGTGAGGGTTAGGTTTAGGTTTAGTGTGAGGGTTAGGGATAGGGTGAGTGTTAGGGTTAGGGTTAGGTTTAGGATGAGGGTGAGGGTGAGGGAGAGGTGTTGGGTTAGCTTTAGTTTTAGAGTTAGTTTGAGGGTGATTGTGAGGGTTAGTTTTGAGGTTAAGGTGAGTGTTATGGTTAGGGTTAGGGTTAGGGTGAGGGATGTGTTAGGTTTAGGCTTACACTGAGGGTTAGGCTGAGGGGTAGGGTTTGGGTTATTGTGAGAGTTAGGGTTAGTGTGAGGGTTAGGTTATGTTTAGTGTTAAGGTGAGGGTTAGGGTTAGGTTGAGGATTAGGTTGAGGTTTAGGGTTAGGGTTAGGGTTAGGGTGAGGGTGAGGATTAGAGTTAGCACTAGGGTTTCAGTGAGGGTGAGGTTTAGGGTTAGGGTTAGGATGAGGTCTAGTGTGAGGGTGAGGGTTAGGGTTAAGGTTAGGGATGGGTGTGGATTGGGGTTAGGGTTAGGGTGAGGGTGCAGGTTATGGTTCGGGTTAGGGTGAGGGTTAGGGTTACGATTTGGGTTAGGGTTGGGTTAGGGTTAGGGTGAGTTTGAGGGTGAGGATGAGGTATAGGGTTATATTTAGGGTTAGGGTTAGGGTGAAGGTGAGGGTGATGTTTAGGGTTAGGATTAGGGTTAGCGTTAGGTTGAGGGAGAGGGTGAGGGTTAGGCTGAGGATGAGGGTAAAAGTGAGGTTGAGGGTGACTGTGAGTGTGAGGGTGAGGGTGAGGATAGGTTGAGGATTAGGGTTTGGGTTAGGATTACGGTGAGGGTTAGGCTGAGGGGTAGGGTTAGCGTGAGTGTTACGGTAAAGGTTAGGATGAGGGTGAGTGTTATGATTAGTGGTAGGGTAAGGGCTAGGTTGAGGGTTAGGCTTAGGCTGAGGGTTAGGGTGAGTGTTAGGATTAGGGTTCCGGTGAGGGTTAGGTTTAGTGTGAGTGTTAGTGTAAGGGTTAGGGTTTGGGTGAGAGTAAGGGTTAGGGTGAGGGTTAGGGAGAGAATGAGGTTTAGGGTTAGCCTTAGGTTTAGTGTGAGTGTTAGGGTGAGGATTAGGGTTAGGTTTAGGTTTAGGGTTAGGTTTCGGTTGAGGGTGAGTGTTAGTGTTAGGGTTAGTGTGAGGGTTAGGGTTACTGTGAGGGTTAGGGTTAGGGTTAGGGTTACTGTGAGTGTGAGGGTTAGGGTGAGAGTGAGGGTTAGGGTTATCTTAAGTGTTATGTTGAGGGTTAGCGCTAGGGTTAGGGTTAGGCTTAGGGTTAAGTTGGGGATGACGGTTAGGGTTAGGGTTAGAATGAGGGTTAGAGTTAGGGTTAGGGTGAGGGTGAGGGTTAGGGTTAGGGTTAAGGTTAGGGTGACGCTAAGGGTTAAGGTGAGGTTGAGGGTGAGGTTGAGGGTTTGGGTGAGGGTGAGGGTTAGGGTGAGGGTGAGGGTGAGGGCTAGGGTAAAGTTTAGGATTAGGGTGAGTGAGTGTTAGGATTGGGGTAAGGTTAGGGCTAGGGTGAGAGTGAGGGTTAGGGTTAGGGTAAGGGTGAGGGTTAGGTTGTGGGGTAGGGTTAGGGTTAGGGTAAGGTTGAGGTTTAGGGTAAGGGTTAGGTTTAGGGTGAGGGTTAGGTTTAGGGTTAGGGATAATTTAAAGGTTAGCTTTAGGGTTAGGGTTATTTTTAGGGTTATGCTGTGTGTGTGGGTGAGGGAGAGAATTGGATTAGGTTTAGGTTTAGGGTGAAGGTGAGAGTGAGGGTAAGGGTTAGGATTAGGGTTAGGGTTAGTGTTAGGCCGAGGGTGAGGGTTAGGGTTAGGGTTAGGGTTAGGCTGAGGGTAAGGGTTAGGGTGAAGGTCAGAGTGAGTTTGAGGGTTAGGCTGAGGGTGAGGGTAAATGTGAGGTTGAGGCTTAGTATTAGGGTTAGGGTTAGGGTTAAGCTGAGGATGAGGATGAGGATGAGGATGAGGGTGAGGGTGAGGTTTAGGGTTAAGGTTAGGGTGAGGGTGAAGGTGAGGGTTAGGGTGAGGGTGAGGGTGAGGGATTGGGTTAGCTTTAGGGTTAGTGTGAGCGTTAGGATGAGGGGTAGTGTTAGGGTTAGGGTTAGGGTTAGGGTGAGGATGAGGGTTAGGGGTAGGGTTAGGGATAGGGATAGAGTGAGCGTGAGGGAAAGGTTTAGGGGTAGAGTTAGGGTAAGGTTTAGCGTGAGGTTTAGGTTGAGGGCTAGGGTTAGGGTTAGAGTTAGGTTTAGGGTTAGTGTGAGGATTATGGTTAGAGTTAGGTTTAGGGTTTGGGTTAGGGTGAGGGTAAGGTTTAGGTTGAGGTTTACAGCGAGGGTGAGGATTAGGGTGAAGGTGAGGGTTAGGGTGAGGGTTAGGGTGAGGATTTGGGTTAGTGTTAGGGTTAGGGTGATGGTGAGGGTGAGGGTGAGGATGAGGTTAAGGGTTAGGATTATTGTTAGAGTTGGGGTGACGGTGAGGGTGAGTGTTGGGTTTAGATTTAGCATGGGGGTTTGGGTTAGGATTTAGGCTTCGGATTAGATTTAGGCTGAGTGGTTGGGTTAAAATTAGGGTGAGGGTTAATGTTAGTATGAGGTTTAGGTTTTTGTTTAGTTTTAGGGTGAGGGTAAAGTTAGGGTGAAGGTGAAAGGTAGGGTTAGGGTGAGGGTAAGGGTGAGGGATAGGGTTAGAGTTACAGTGAGGGTGAGGGTTAGAGTGAGGGCTTAGGGTGGGGGTTAAGTTACAGTTTAGGGTGGGGTTAGGGTTACCATTAGGGTTACGGTGAGGGTGAGGTTGAGGGTTAGGGTTAGAGTGAGGGCTAGTGTTTGGGTGAGGGTTAGGGTGAGGTTTAGGGATAGGGAGAGGATTAGGGTTATGGTTAGGGTAAGTGTGAGGGTGAGGGTTAGGGTTAGGTTTAGGGTGGGTTAGGTTTAGGGTGTGGGTTAGGGTTAACCTTAGGTTTAGGACTTGGGTCCGGGTGAGGGTGATGGTGAGGGTGAGGGTTAGGGTTAGCTTTAGGTTGTGGGTTAGGGTGAGGGTGACGTTTAGGGTTAAGGTTAGGGTGAGGTTTAGGGTTAGGGTTATGGAGAGGGTTAGGGTGAGGGTTAGGGTGAGCGTTAGGGTTAGGGAGAGGGTTAGGGTGAGGGTTAGGGTTAGAATGAGGCCTAGGCTGAGGCTGAGGTTTTGGGTTAGGGTTAGGGTGAGGTTTAGTGTTAGGCTTGGCGTTAGCGTTAGGGTGAGTGGTATTGTTAAGTTTAGAGTGAGGGTAATGGTTTTATTTGAGGGTTAGGGTTAGGGTTAGTGTTAGGGTGAGGTTTAGGGTGATGGTTAGGTTTAGGGTTAGGGTTAAGATGAGGGTGAGTGTTAGTGTGAGAGTTAAGGTTAGGGTTAGGTTTAGGGTGAGGGTGAGGGTGATGTTTAGGATTAGGGTTACTGTTAGGGTTAGGGTTATTATTAGCATTAGGGTTAGGGTGAGGGTGAGTGTGAGGGTTAGGGTTAGGATTAGGGTTATGTTTAGGCTGAGGGTGAGGGTGAGGGTCACGGTTAGGGTTAGGGTTAGGTTTACGGTTAGGAAGAGGGTTAGGTTGAGGGGTAGGGTTAGGATGAGGGTCAGGGTTAGCGTTAAGGTTAGGGCTACGGTTAGGGTGAGGGTAAGGGTTAGGGTAAGGGTTAGGGTGAGGGTGAGTGTTAGGTTTAGAGTTAGGGTTATGATGACGGTGAGTTTGAAGGTTAGTGTTTGGGTTGGGTTAGGATATGGGTGAGGGTTCGGGTTTGGGTTAGGTTAGTGCTAGGGTGAGGTTTAGGGTTAGGATGAGGGTTAGGCTTAGGGTTACGGTTAGGGTTAGAGAGTGAGGGTTAGGGTTAGTGTGAGTGTTAGGGTAAGGATTAAAGTTAGGGTGAGGGTAAGAGTTAGTGTGAGGATTAGGGTGAGGGTGAGAGTTGCGGTTAGGGCGAGGGTGAGGGTTAGGCTTAGGGTTAGAGTTAGGGTTAGGTTGAGGGTTAGGGTGAGGGTGAGGGTGAATGTGAGGCTTTGGGTTAGGCTTATGGTTAGGCTGAGGGTTGGAATGAGTTAGGGTGAGGGTTAGGGTTAGGGTTAGGGTTAGCAGGAGGGTTAGGGTTAGAGTGAGGCCTAAGGTGAGGGTGAGGGTTAGGGTTAGGGTTAGGATGAGGTTTAGTGTTAGGGTTAGTGTGAGGTGTAGGGTTAGGATTAGGGTCAGGGTAAGGTTTAGTGTGAGGGTTAAGGTTAGGGTAAGTGTTAGGATGAGGGTAAGGGTCTGGGTGAGCGTTATGGTGAGAGTGAGGGTTAGGGTTACGGTGAGTGTTAAGGAGAGGGTTAGGGTGACAGTTAAGGTTAGGGTTAGGGTTAGGGTGATGGTGAGTGTTAGGGTGAGGGTTAAGGTTCGGGTTCAGGTTAGGGTTAGGGTAAGGGTGATGTTTAGGATTAGAGCTAGGGTTAGGGTTAGGATTATTTTTAGGGTTAGGGTTAGAGTGAGGGTGAGGATGAGGGTCAGGGTTAGTGTTAGTGTTAGGGTGAGGGTGAGGGTGAGGGTGAGGGTTACAGGTAGGATTAGGAAAAGATTTAGGCTGAGGGTGAGTGTGAGGGTGAGAGTTAGGGTAAGGTTAGGTTTAGGGTTAGGGTTAGGGATAGGATGAGGGTTAGGGAGAGGGTTAGGGTTAGGGTGAGGGTGAGGGTGAGGTTTAGGGTTCTGGGTAGGGTGAGGGTTAGGGTGAGGCTAAGGGTTCGGGTGAGGGTTCGGGTGAGGGTTATTTTCAGGGTTAGGTTTAGGGTGATCTTTAGGGTGAGGGTGAGGGTTAGCGTGAGGGTGAGGATTCAGGTAAGACAGGGTTAGAGTGTGGGTGAAGGTTAGGTTTAGGGTGAGGGTTAGGGTGAGGGTTAGGGTAAGGGTTAGGGTTAGGGTTTATTGTGAGGGTGAGGGTTAGGTTTAGGGTTAGGGTGAGGGTTAGGGTGTGGCTAAGGTTTAGGGTGAGTTTTAGGGTGATGGTGAAGCTTAAGGTTAGGGTTAGTTTTAGGGTGAGGGTTAGGGTGAGGGTTAGTGTTAAGGTTAGGTTTAGAGTGAGGGTGAGGATGAGGGTTATGGTTAGGGTTATGGTTAGGGTGAGGGTTAGGGTGAGGGTGAAAGGGTAGGGAGAGGTTTAGGATTAGTGTTAGGGTGAGGGTGAGTGTTAGGATTAGAGTAAGTTTAGGGCTAGGGTGAGGGTGAGGGTTAGGGTTAGGTTAAGTGTGAGGTTTACGGTGAGGTGTAGGGTTAGAGATAGGGTGAGGGTTAGGTTTAGTATGAGGGTTACGGTTAGGGTTAGGGTTTGTGTGAGGGTAAGGGTTAGGGTGAGATTTAGGCTAAGAGTGAGTGTTCGGGTTATCATGAGTTTTAGGGTGAGGGTTAGGATTAGGGTAAGGGTTAGGGTTAGGGCTAGGGTGAGGGTGAAGGTTAGGTTTAGTGTGTTAGGGATAGGGTGAGGATTAGGGTTAGGGTTAGGGTTAGTCTGAGCTTAGGCTGAGGGGTAGGGTTAGGGTTAGGTTGAGGGTTAGGTTTAGTTTGAGGGTTAGGGTTAGGTTTAGGGTGAGAGTAAGGGTTAGGCTGAGGGTTAGGGTGAGGGTGTGGGTTAATGTTAGGGTTAGTGTTATGGATGTTTTTAGGGTGAGTGTTAGGGTTAGGTTTAGGGTGAGGGTGAGGGTGAGGGTTAGGGTTAGGTTTTAGGTGAGTGTTAGAGTTAGGGTGTGGGTTAGGTTAGAGTTAAGTTGAGGTTGAGGGTGAGGGTTAGGGTGAGGGTGAGGGTAAGGGTGAGAGTTAGGGTTAGGGTTAGTGTTAGAGTGAGTGTGAGGGTGATGGTTATGGTTAGGATTAGTGTTAGGGCTAGGATTTGGCTGAGGGTGAGTTTGAGGGTGAGGTTTAGGGTTAGGGTTAGTGTGACGGTTAGGGTGAGGGTGAGGTTTAGGGTTAATATTAGTGTTAGGGTGAGGGTTCAGGTGAGGGTTATGGTTAGTGTTAGGGTAAAGGTTAGGGTTAGGTTGAGGGTTAGGGTTAGGGTGAGTGTTAGGGTTAGTATGAGGGTAAGTGTTAGGATTAGGAGTAGGGTGAGGGTGAGGGTAATGGATAGGTTTAGGGTTTGGGTTAGGGTGAGTGGTAGGGTTAGAGTTAGGGTGAGGTAAGGGTTAGGGTGAGTTTTAGGGTGAGGGTGAGGGATAGGGTTTGCATTAGGGTTAGAGTTACGATTAGGCTGAGGGTGAGGGTGAAGGTTAGAATTAGGGTTAGGGTGAGGGTTAGGTCTAGGTTAGGGTTAGGGTGAGGGTTAGGGTGAGGGTTAGGTTAGGATGAAGGTGAGTGTTAGGATTAGGGGTAGGGTGAGGGCTAGGGTGAGGGTGAAGATTAGTGTTAGGGTGAGGGTAAGGGTGAGTAGTAGGGTTAGGTTTAGGGTGAGGGTTAGGTTTAGTGTGAGGGTTAGGTTTAGGGTTAGGGTTTGGGAAAGGGTAATGGTTAGGTTGAGGGTTAGGGTGAGAGTGAGGTTTAGGGTTAGCCTTAGGTTTAGTGTGAGTGTTAGTGTGAGGGTTAGGGTTAGGGTTAGTGTTAGGTTTAGGGTGAGGGTGAGGGTGAGGGTTAGGGTTAGGTTTAGGGATAGAGTGAGGGTGAGGGTTAGGGTTAGAGGTACAGTTAGGGTGAGGTTTAGGGTGAAGGTTAGGGCGAGGGCTAGTGTTAGAGTTTGAGTTAGACTTAGGGTTAGTGTGAGGATTAGTGTTAGGGATAGGGTTAAGGTGAGGGTAAGGGTTAGGTTGAGGTTTAGGTTGAGGGGGAGGTTTAGGGTGAAGGTGAGAGTCTCGGTGAGGGTTAGGGTGAGGATTTGGGTTAGTGTTAGGGTTAGGGTGATGGTGAGGGTGAGGTTGAGGGTGAGGCTGAGGTTTAGGGTTAGGGTTAGGGTTAGAGTTAGTGTGAGGGTGAGGGTGAGGGTTAGGGTTAGGATTAGGTTTATGGTTAGGTTTAGGTTGAGGGTGAGTGTGAGGGTTAGGTTTAGAGTTAGGGTGAGGATTTGGGTTAGGATTTAGGCTTAGGATGAGGTTTAGGCTCAGTGGGTGGGTTAGGGTTAGGGTCAGGGTTAAGGTTAGTATGAGGGTTAGGTTTTAGGTTAGTGTTAGGGTGAGGGTAAAGTTAGGGTGAGGGTTAGGGTGAAGGTGAAAGTTAGGGTTAGGTTGAGGGTTAGGATGAGGTATTCGGTTAGGGTTAGGGTGAAGGTGAGGGTTATGGTGAGTGTTAGGGTTAGGGTCAGGGTTAGGTTGAGGGTTAAGGTTTGAGTGAGGCCTATGCTGAGGCTGAGGGTTTGGGTGAGGGTTAGGGTGAGGTTTAGTGTTAGGCTTAGGGTTAGGGTTACGGTGAGTGGTAGAGTTAGGTTTAGTTAGGTGAATGGTAGAGTTAGGTTTAGCGTGAGGGTAAGGTTAGTGTTAGTGTTAGGGTAAGGTTTAGGATTATGGTTAAGTTTAGGGTTAGGGTTAAGATGAGGGTGAGGGTTAAAGTGAGACATAAGGTTAGGGTTAGGCTTAGGGTGAGGGTGATATTTAGGATTAGGGTTAGGGTTAGGGTTATTGTAAGGGTTAGGGTTAGGCTGAGGGTGAGTGTGTAGTTTAGGGTTAGGATTAGGGTTGTGTTTAGGCTGAGGGTGAGGGTGAGTGTGAGGGTCATGGTTAGGGTGAGGGTTAGGTTTAGGGTTAGGTTTAGGGTTAGGATGAGGGTTAGGGTGAGGGGTAGGGTTAGGGTGACTGTGAGGATTAGGGTTAAGGTTAGGGCTACGGTTAGGTTGAGCGTAAGGTTTAGTGTGAGGGTTAGGGTGAGGGATAGTCCCAGGAATAGGGTTACGGTTAAGGTTAGGGTGAGTGTTAGGATTAGGGGTAAGGTTAGGGCTAGGGTGAGGTTGAGGTTAAGGGTTTGGGTAAGGGTGAGGGTTAGGGTGAGGGGTAGGGTTAGAATTATGGTGAGGTTTAGGTTTAGTGTGAGGATTACAGTTAGGGTTAGGGTTTGGGTGAGGGTTAACATGAGAGTGAGGGTTAGTATTATCGTGAGTTTTAGGGTAAGGGTTAGGGTGAAGGTTATTGTTAGGGTTAGGGTTAGGGATTGCTTGAGGTTTAGGGTTAGGGTTAGGGTGAGGTTTAGGGTTACGGTTAGGGTAAGGATGAGGGTTAGAGTTAGGGTTAGGGTTAGGGTTAGGGTTAGGATAAGGGTTAGGATGAGGGGTAGGGTTAGGGATAGGGTGAGCGTTAGGGTTAGTGTGAGGTTTAGGGTTAGGGTTAGGGTTAGGGTTAGGGTTAGGGTGAGGGTTAGGGTGAGGGTAAGGCTTAGGTTGAGGGTGAGGTTGAGGCTTAGGGTTAGGATTAGGGTTAGGGGTAGCGTTAGGCTGAGGGTTTGGGTTAAGGTTAGGGCTAAGGTGAGGGTAAGGCTTAGAATGAGGGTTAGAGTGAGGGTGAGGGTTAGGCTAAGGGTGAGGGTGAGGGTGAGGTTGTGGTTTAGTATTAGGGTTAGGGTTAGGGTTAGGCTGAGGGTGAGAGTGAGGGTTAGGTTTAGGGTTAGGGTGAGGGCTAGGGTGAGTGTGAGTGTTAGGGTGAGGGTGAGGGTGAGGGTGACGGTTTGGGTTAGGTTTGGGGTTAGGGTTAGGGTTAGGGTGAGGTTTAGGGTGAGGCTAAGGATTAGGGTGAGGGCTAGGCCGAGGGTTAGTGTTAGGGTTAAGGTTAGGGTATTGTTTAAGGTGAGGGTGAGTGTTAGGGTGAGGGTGAGGGTGAGGGTGAGACTGAGGGTAAGGGTATGTGTGAGGGTTAGGTTTCGGGTGAGGGTTAGGGTGAAGGTTAAATTTAGTTTTCGGGTGAGGGTTAAGGTTAGGGTTAGGGTCAGGGTTAGGCTTAGGATTAGGGTGAGTGTTAGGATTAGGGGTAGGGTGAGGGCTAGGTTGAGGGTGAGGGTTAGGGTTTGGGTTAAGGTGAGGGTTAAGATGAGTGGTAGGATTAGGGTTCTCGTGAGGGTTAGGTTTAGTGTGAGGGTTAGGGTTAGGGTTGGGGTTTGGGTGAGGGTAAGGTTTAGGGTGAGGGTTAGGGCGAGAGTGAGGTTTAGGGTTAGCTTTAGGGTTAGTGTGAGTGTTAGGTTGAAGGTTAGTGTTAGGGTGAGGGTTAGGTTTAGGGTGAGGGTGAGGGTAAGTATTATGTTTAGTGTGAGAGTTAGGGTTAGTGTGGGGGTTAGGGTTAGGGTTACGGTGAGGGTAAGGTTTAGGATTAGTGTTAGGATTAGGTATAGGTTGGGGATGAAGGTTAGGGTTAGGGTTAGGGTGAGGGTTAGGGTTAAAGTTAGGGTTAGGTTTAGGGTTAGGATGAGGTTTACGGTTAGGTTTAGAGTTAGGGTTACTGTGAGGATTAGGGTTAGGCTTAGGTTTAGGGTGGGGGTGAGCATAAGGGTTACGGTGAGATTTAGGGTGAGGGTTAAGGTTTGGGTGAGGGTGAGGGTTAGGGTGATTTTTAGGGTTAGTGTTAGGTTGAGGGTAAGGGTTAGTATGAGGGTGAGTGTTAGGATTAGGGGTAGGGTGACGGCTGGGGTGACGGTGAGGTTTATGGAGAGGTTAGGGTTTGGGTTAGGGTGAGTGGTAGCGTTCGGGTTAGGGTGAGGGTTATGTTGAGGGTGAGGGTTAGGGTTTGCATTAGGGTTAGGGTTAGGGTTAGGCTGAGGGTGAAGGTGAAGGTGAGAATTAGGGTTAGGGTGAGGGTTAGGGTTAGGTTAGGGTTAGGGTGAGGATTAGGGTGAGGGTTAGGTTTAGGATGAGTGTTAGGGTTAGGATTATGTTTAGGTTTAGGCTTAGGCTGAGAGTGAGGGTTAGGGGGATTGTTAGTGTTAGTGTTACGGTGAGGGTTAGGGTTAGTATGAGGGTGAGTGTTAGGATTAGGGGTAGGGTGAGGGCTAGGGTGAGGGTGAGGTTTAGGGATAGGGTTAGAGTTTGCATTAGGGTGAGTGGTAAGGTTAGGGTTAGGGTGACGTAAGGGTTAGGGTTTGGGTGAGGGTTAGGCTGAGCATTAGGGTTAGGGTCAGGGTTAGGGTGAGAGTGAGGCCTAGGCTGAGAGTGAGGGTTAGGGTTAGGGTTAGGGTGAGGATTAGTGTTAGGCATAGGGTTAGGGTTAGTGTGAAGGGTAGGGTTAGGTTTAGCCTGAGTGTAAGGTTTAGTTTGAGGTTGAGGGTTAGGGTGAGTGTTAGGGTGAGGTTTAGGTTGATGGTTAGGTTCAGGGTTAGGGTTAAGGTGAGCGTGAAGGTTAGGGTGAGAGTTAAGGTTAGGGTTAGGGTTAGGTTTAGGGTAAGGGTGGTTTTTAGGATTAGGGTTAGGGTTAGGGTTATGGTTATTGTTAGGGTTAAGGTTAGTGTGAGGGTGAGGGTGAGGGTTAGGGTTAGGATTAGGGTTAGGTTTAGTCTGAGGTTTAGGGTTAGGGTGAGGGTTAGGTTTAGTGTTAGGGTTAGGGTTAGGATGAGGTTAGGGTGAGGGGTGGGGTTAAGGTTAGGGCTATGGTTAGGGTGAGGGTAAGGGTTAGGGTGAGGGTTAGGGTGAGGGTGAAGTTTAGGGTTAGGGTTAGGTTTATGGTGACGGTTAGTTTGAAGGTTAGGGTTTGGGTTGGGTTAAGATGAGGGTGAAGGTGAGGGTGAGGGTTAGGGTTAGGGCGAGGGTAAGGGGTACGGTTAGGGTGAGGGATAGTTTGAGGGTGAGGGTGAGGGTTACGGTTAGGGTGAGGGATAGGTTGAGGGTTAGGGTTAGGGTTAGGGTTAGGATTAGGGTTAGGGTCAGGGTGAGGGTCAGGGTTAGGTTTAGAGTGAGTGTGAGGGTGAGTGTGAGGGTTTGGGTTATGATTAGGGTTAGGCTGAGGGTTAGGGTTAGGGTTAGGGTTAGGGTGAGGTCTAGGTTGGGGTGAGGTTTAGGGTTAGGTTTAGAGTGAGGTTTAGGGTTAGGGTTAGGGCGAGGGGTAGGGTTAGTGTGAGGGTTAGGTTTAGTGTCAGGGATAGGGTTAGGGTTAGGGTTAGGGTGAGGGTAAGGGTTAGGGTGAAGTTTACGGTGAGAGTGAGTGTTAGGGTTCGCGTGAGTGTTACAGTGAGGGTTAGTGTGAGGGTTAGGTTTAGCATTAGAGCTAGGGTGAGGGTTAGTGTGAGGGTTTGGTTTAGTGTTAGGGTTATGTTGAGAGTGAGGGTGAGGGTGAGGTTTAGGGTTAGGATTAGGGTTAGGGTTCCGGTTAGGCCAAGGGTGAGTGTGAGAGTGAGGGTTAGGGTTACGGTTAGGGTTAGGGTAAGGTTTAGAGTGAGGGTGAGAGTGAGGGTTAGGGTTAGGCTTAGGATTAGGGTTAGGGTCAGGGTGAGGGTCAGGGTTAGTGTTAGGGTTATCGTGAGGGTTAAGGTGAGGGTGAGGGTTAGGGATAGTGTGAGGTTTACGATTAGGATGAGGGTGAGTTTTAGGATTAGGGGTAGGTTGAGGGCTAGTGTGAGGGTGAGGGTTAGGGTTTGTGTTAGGGTGAGGTTTAGGGTGAGTGGTAGTATTAGGGTTCCGGTGAGGGTTAGGTTTAGTGTGTGGGTTAGGGTTAGGGTTGGGATTTGCGTTAGATTGAGGGGTAGGGTTAGTGTGAGGGTGAGGGTTAGGGTTAGGCTTAGGGTTAGTCTGAGGCTGAGGGTGAGGGTGAGGGTTAGTCTTAGGGTTAGGTTTAGGTTTATGGTTAGGGTTAGGATTAGGGTTAGGGTGAGGGGTAGGGTTAGGTTGAGTATAAGGGTTAGGGTTAGGGTTAGGGTTAGGGTTAGGTGAGGGGAAAGTTTAGGGTGATTGTTAGGGTGATGGTGAGGGTTAGGGTTAGGGTTATGGTGAAGGTTAGTTTGAAGGTTAGGTTTTGTTTTGGGTTAAGGTGAGGGTGAGGGTTAACGTTATGGTTAGGGTTAGGGTGAGGTTTAGGGTGAGGGCAAGGGTGATTGTGAGGTTTACAGTTAGGGTGATGTTTAGGGTGAGGGCGAGGTTTAGGATTAGGGTTAGGTTGAGTATAAGGGTTAGGGTTAGGGTTAGGGTGAGGGTTAGGGTTAGCATTAGGGTTAGGGTGATGGTTAGGGTGGCTAAGTGTTTGGGTTAGGGTTAGGGTGAGGGTGAGAATTAGGGTTAGCGTTAGTATTAGGGTGAGTGTTAGGGTTAGAATTAGTTTTAAGCTGAGGGTTAGGGTGAGGGTGAGGCCCAGGGATAGGGTTAGGGTTAAGGTTAGGGTGTGTTAGGATTAGGGGTATGGTTAGGGCTAAGGTGAGTTTGAGGTTAAGGGTGAGGGTTAGGGTGAGGGTTTTGGGTTAGAGTTATGGTGAGGTTTAGCTTTAGTGTGAGGATTACCATTGGGGTTAAGGTTTGGGTGAATTTAAGGTTTAGGGTGAGGGTTAAGGTGAGCATGAGGGTTAGGGTTATCGTGAGTTTTAGGGTGAGAGTTTGGGTGAAAGTTAGGGTTAGAGTTAGGGTTAGGGTTAGGGATTGGTTGAGGTTTAGGGTTAGGGTTAGGGTTAGGGTGAGGTTTAGGGTGAGGGTGAGGGTTAGAGTTAGGGCTAGGTTTAGGGTAAGGGTTAGGATGAGGGGTAGGATGAGGGGTAGGATGAGGGGTAGGGTTAGGGATAGGGTGAGCGTTAGGGTTAGTGTGAGGTTTAGGGTTAGGTTTAGGTTTAGGGTTAGAATAAGGGTTAGGGTTAGGGTTAGGCTGAGGGTGAGGGTAAGGCTTAGGGTGAGGGTGAGGTTGAGGCTTAAGTTTAGGATTAGTTTTAGGGGTAGTCTTAGGCTGAGGGTGAGGGTTAGGGTTAGGGTTAAGGTGAGGGTTAGGCTAAGGGTGATGGTGAGGGTGAGGGTGAGGTTTAGTTTTAGGGTTAGGGTTAGGGTTAGACTGAGGGTGATGGTGAGGGTTAGGATTAGGGTTAGGGTGAGGGCTAGGGTGAGGGTTAGGGTGAGGGTGAGGGTTAGGGTTAGGGTGAGGGTTAGGGTGAGGGTGAGGGTTAGGGTTAGGGTTAGCGTGAGTGTGAGGGTTAGGGTTACGTTAAGGGTTCTCCTGAGGGTTAGGGTGATGTTGAGGGTTCGGGTAAGCGTGAGGGTTAGGGTCAGGATGAGGGTGAGTGTTAGGGTTAGGTATAGGGTAGGGTTAGGGTTGTGGTTTGGGTGAGGGTACGTTTTAGGGTGAGGGTTTGGGTGAGAGTGAGGTTTAGGGTTAGCCATAGGGATAGTGTGAGTGTTAGGGTGAGGGTTAGGGTTAGGGTGAGGGTTAGGTTTAGGGTGAGGGTTAGTGTTAGGTTAGGGTGAGGTTTAGGGTAAGTGTGAGGGTTAGGGTAAGGGTTAGGGTTACGGTGAGTGTAAGGATTAGGGTGAGGGTTAGTGTTATTGTAAGTGTTAAGGGTGAGGATTAGGGTGAGGGTTAGTGTTAGGCTTAGGGATAGGTTGGGGATGAGGGTTAGGGTTAGGGTTATTGTGAGGGTTAGGTTTATGGTTAGGGTTAGGCTGAGGCTTAGGATGAGGGTTCGGGTGAGGTTTAGGGTTAGCGGTACTGTGAGGATTAGGGTTAGGGTTAGGGTTAGGGTGAGGGTGAGCGTAAGGTTTAGGGTGAGGTTTAGGTTGAGGGTGAGGGTTAGGATGAGGGTGAGGGTTAGGGTGAGGGTTAGGGTTAGAGTGAGGGTGAGGGTTAGGGTTAGGTTGAGGTTGAAGGTGTAGGGTTAGAGTGAGGCCTAGGGTGATGGTGAGGGTTAGGGTTAGTGTTAGGATGAGGTTTAGGGTTAGGATTAGGGTTAGGGTAAGGGTGAGTGCTAGGGTTAGGTTTAGGTGTGGTGTGAGGTTGAGTGTTAGGATTGGGGTAAAAGTAAGGCTAGGGTGAGAGTGAGGTTTAGGGTTAGGGTAAGGGTGAGTGTTAGGGCGTGGGGTATTGTTAGAGTTAGGGTGAGGGTTAGGTTTAGTGTGAGGTTTAGCGTTAGGGTTAGAGAATGGGTGTGTGTAAGGATAAGGGTGAGTGTGAGAGTGAGAGTGAGGGTTAGGTTTATCATGAGTTTTAGGGTGAGGGTTACGGTGAGGGTTATGGTTAGTGTTACTGTTAGGGTTAGGGTGAGGTTGAAGTTTAGGGTAATGGTTCAGTTTAGGGTGAGTGTTTTGTTTAGGGTTAGGGATAGGGTGAGGGTTAGATTTAGGGTTAGGGTTAGGGTAATTGTTAGGGTTATGCTGAGTGTGAGGGTGAGGGATAGAATTAGGATTAGGGTTAGGTTTAGCGTGAGGGTGAGGGTGAGGGTAAGGGTTTTAGGATTAGGGTTAGGTTTAGGGTTAGGCTGTGGGTGAGGGTTAGAGTTAGGTTGAGGGTTAGGGTTCGGGTTAGGGTGAGGGTAGGGTTAGGTTGAGGGTTAGGGTGAGGGTGGGAGTTAGGGTTAGGGTTAGGTTTAGGGTGAGGTTTAGGGTGAGTGTTAGGTTTAGGGTCAGGGTTAGGTTGAGGGTTAGGGTAAGGGTTAGGGCTAGGGTTTGGGTTAGGGTTATGGTGAGGGTTAGGGTTAGAATTAGCATTAGGGTTGGGTGAGTTTGAGGATTAAGATTAGGGTTAGGGTGAGGGCTAGGGTGAGTGTTAGGTGAGAATTAGGGTTAGGGTTGGCATTAGGGTTAAGCTTAGCCTTAAGGTGAGTGTAATGTTTAAGTTTAGGGTTAGGGTGAGGGTGAGGGTGAGGATTAGGTTTAGGTTTAGCATGACGGTAAGGGATAGGGTGTGGGTTAGGTTAGGGTTAGGTTGAGGGTGAGGGTGAGGGATAGGGTGAGGTTGAGGATAAGGGTGAGACTTAGGGTTACGGTGAGGGTGAGGGTGAGTGTGAGGGTTAGGGTCAGGGTTAGGGTGAGGGTTAGGGTGAGCATTAGGGTTAGGGCTTGGGTGAGGGTGAGGCTTAGGTTTAGGGTTAGAGTGAGGGTTAGGGATAGGGTGAGGGTTAGGGTTAGTGTGAGGGTTAGGGTTAGGCTTAGGGTTAGGGTGAGGGTAAGGGTTAGGGTGAGGGTTGGGGTGAGAATGAGGGTTAGGGTTACCGTGAGTGTTAGGGTTAGAGTTAGTGTGAGGGTTAGGGTTTGGGTTAGAGTGAGCGTTAAGGTTAAGGTTAGGGTTAGCATTAGGGTGAGGGTGAGGATTAGGGTTAGGGTGAAGTCTAGAGTGAGGGTGAGGTTTAGGGTTAGGGTTAGAGTGAGGTTTAAGGTTACGGTTATGGTGAGGGGTAGGGTTAGGGTGAGGATTAGGTTCAGTGTCAGGGATAGGTTTAGGGTTAGGTTTAGGCTGAGGGTAAGGGTTAGGGTGAGGGTTACGGTGAGAATGATGGTTAGGGTTAATGTGAGTGTTACGATGAGTGTTAGGGTGAGGGTTAGGGTTAGCATTAGTGTTAGGGTGAGGGTTAGGTTTTGTGTTAGGGTTAGGTTTATGGTGAGGGTGAGAGTTAGAGTTAGGGTTAGGGTGAGGGTTAGGTTTAGGGTTAGGGATAGAGTGAGGGTGAGGGTTAGGGTTAGGGGTAGGGTTAGGGTGAAGGTTAGGGTGAGGTTTAGGGTGAGGGCTATGGTTAGGTTTAGAGTTAGCATTAGGGTTAGTTTGAAGAGTAGGGTTAGGGTTAGGGTTAGGGTGAGGGTAAGGGTTAGGGTGAGGGTTGGGGTGAGAGTGAGGGTTAGGGTTACCATGTTAGGGTTAGAGTTAGGGTGAGGCTTAGGGTGAGGGTTAGGGTGAGCCTTAGGGTTAGGGTTAGGGTTAGGGTGAGGGTGAGGGTTTGGGTTAGGGTGAGGTCTAGGGTGAGGGTGAGGTTTAGGGTTGGGGTTAGAGTGAGGTTTAGGGTTACGGTTAGGGTGAGGGGTAGGGTTAGGGTCAGGATTAGGTTTAGTGTCAGGGACAGGGTTAGGTTTAGATTTAGGCTGATGGTAAGGGTTAGGGTGAGGGTTACGGTGAAAGTGAGGGTTAGGGTTAGTGTGAGTGTTATGATGAGTGTTAGGGTGAGGGTTAGGGTTCGCATTAGTGTTAGGGTGAGGTTTAGGGTGAGGGTTAGTTTTAGTGTTAGGGTTAGGTTTAGTGTGATTGTGAGGGTTAGGGTTAGGGATAGGGTGAGGGTTAGGGTTAGGGTTAGGGATACAGTGAGGATGAGGGTTAGGGGTAGGGGTAGGGTTAGGGTGATGGTTAGGGTGAGGGATAGGGTGAGGGCTAGGATTAGGTTTAGTGTTAGCGTTAGGTTTAGTTTGAGGAGTAGGTTTAGGGTGAGGGTAAGGGTTAGGTTGAGGTTTATGGTGAAGGTGAGGTTTAGGGTGAAGGTGAGGGTGAGGTTGAGGGTTAGGGTGAAGGTTTGGGTTAGTGTTAGGGTTAGGGTGAGGGGTGAGGGTGAGGGTGAGGGTTAGGATTAGAGTTAGGGTGAGGGTTTTGGTTAGGATTTAGGCTTAGGATGAGGTTTAGGCTGAGTGGTTGGGTTATGGTTAGGGAGAGGTTTAAGGTTAGTGTGAGGGATAGGTTTTGGGTTAGTGTTAGGGTGAGGGTAAAATTTGGGTGAGTGTTAGGGTGAAGGTGAAGGTAAGGGTTAGGGTGAGGGTTAGGAGAGGGATAGGTTTAGTGTTAGGGTGAGGGTGAGGGTTAGAATGAGGGTTGGGGTTAGGGTTAAGTTTAGGGTTAGGGTGAGGGTGAGGGTTAGGGATAGAGTGAGGGTTAGTGTTTGGGCGAGGGTTAGGGTTAGGTTTAGGGATAGGGTGAGGATTAGGTTTAGGATTGGGTTGAAGGTGAGGGTGATGGTTAGGGTTAGGTTTTGTGTGAGGGTTAGGTTTAGGGTGTGGGTTAGGGTTAGCGTTAGGGTTAGGACATGGGTTAGGGTGAGGTCGACGGTGAGGGTGAGGTTTAGGGTTAGGCTGTGGGTGAGGGTTAGAGTTAGGTTGAGGGTTAGGGTTCGGGTTAGGGTGAGGGTAGGGTTAGGTTGAGGGTTAGGGTGAGGGTGGGAGTTAGGGTTAGGGTTAGGTTTAGGGTGAGGTTTAGGGTGAGTGTTAGGTTTAGGGTCAGGGTTAGGTTGAGGGTTAGGGTAAGGGTTAGGGCTAGGGTTTGGGTTAGGGTTATGGTGAGGGTTAGGGTTAGAATTAGCATTAGGGTTGGGTGAGTTTGAGGATTAAGATTAGGGTTAGGGTGAGGGCTAGGGTGAGTGTTAGGTGAGAATTAGGGTTAGGGTTGGCATTAGGGTTAAGCTTAGCCTTAAGGTGAGTGTAATGTTTAAGTTTAGGGTTAGGGTGAGGGTGAGGGTGAGGATTAGGTTTAGGTTTAGCATGACGGTAAGGGATAGGGTGTGGGTTAGGTTAGGGTTAGGTTGAGGGTGAGGGTGAGGGATAGGGTGAGGTTGAGGATAAGGGTGAGACTTAGGGTTACGGTGAGGGTGAGGGTGAGTGTGAGGGTTAGGGTCAGGGTTAGGGTGAGGGTTAGGGTGAGCATTAGGGTTAGGGCTTGGGTGAGGGTGAGGCTTAGGTTTAGGGTTAGAGTGAGGGTTAGGGATAGGGTGAGGGTTAGGGTTAGTGTGAGGGTTAGGGTTAGGCTTAGGGTTAGGGTGAGGGTAAGGGTTAGGGTGAGGGTTGGGGTGAGAATGAGGGTTAGGGTTACCGTGAGTGTTAGGGTTAGAGTTAGTGTGAGGGTTAGGGTTTGGGTTAGAGTGAGCGTTAAGGTTAAGGTTAGGGTTAGCATTAGGGTGAGGGTGAGGATTAGGGTTAGGGTGAAGTCTAGAGTGAGGGTGAGGTTTAGGGTTAGGGTTAGAGTGAGGTTTAAGGTTACGGTTATGGTGAGGGGTAGGGTTAGGGTGAGGATTAGGTTCAGTGTCAGGGATAGGTTTAGGGTTAGGTTTAGGCTGAGGGTAAGGGTTAGGGTGAGGGTTACGGTGAGAATGATGGTTAGGGTTAATGTGAGTGTTACGATGAGTGTTAGGGTGAGGGTTAGGGTTAGCATTAGTGTTAGGGTGAGGGTTAGGTTTTGTGTTAGGGTTAGGTTTATGGTGAGGGTGAGAGTTAGAGTTAGGGTTAGGGTGAGGGTTAGGTTTAGGGTTAGGGATAGAGTGAGGGTGAGGGTTAGGGTTAGGGGTAGGGTTAGGGTGAAGGTTAGGGTGAGGTTTAGGGTGAGGGCTATGGTTAGGTTTAGAGTTAGCATTAGGGTTAGTTTGAAGAGTAGGGTTAGGGTTAGGGTTAGGGTGAGGGTAAGGGTTAGGGTGAGGGTTGGGGTGAGAGTGAGGGTTAGGGTTACCATGTTAGGGTTAGAGTTAGGGTGAGGCTTAGGGTGAGGGTTAGGGTGAGCCTTAGGGTTAGGGTTAGGGTTAGGGTGAGGGTGAGGGTTTGGGTTAGGGTGAGGTCTAGGGTGAGGGTGAGGTTTAGGGTTGGGGTTAGAGTGAGGTTTAGGGTTACGGTTAGGGTGAGGGGTAGGGTTAGGGTCAGGATTAGGTTTAGTGTCAGGGACAGGGTTAGGTTTAGATTTAGGCTGATGGTAAGGGTTAGGGTGAGGGTTACGGTGAAAGTGAGGGTTAGGGTTAGTGTGAGTGTTATGATGAGTGTTAGGGTGAGGGTTAGGGTTCGCATTAGTGTTAGGGTGAGGTTTAGGGTGAGGGTTAGTTTTAGTGTTAGGGTTAGGTTTAGTGTGATTGTGAGGGTTAGGGTTAGGGATAGGGTGAGGGTTAGGGTTAGGGTTAGGGATACAGTGAGGATGAGGGTTAGGGGTAGGGGTAGGGTTAGGGTGATGGTTAGGGTGAGGGATAGGGTGAGGGCTAGGATTAGGTTTAGTGTTAGCGTTAGGTTTAGTTTGAGGAGTAGGTTTAGGGTGAGGGTAAGGGTTAGGTTGAGGTTTATGGTGAAGGTGAGGTTTAGGGTGAAGGTGAGGGTGAGGTTGAGGGTTAGGGTGAAGGTTTGGGTTAGTGTTAGGGTTAGGGTGAGGGGTGAGGGTGAGGGTGAGGGTTAGGATTAGAGTTAGGGTGAGGGTTTTGGTTAGGATTTAGGCTTAGGATGAGGTTTAGGCTGAGTGGTTGGGTTATGGTTAGGGAGAGGTTTAAGGTTAGTGTGAGGGATAGGTTTTGGGTTAGTGTTAGGGTGAGGGTAAAATTTGGGTGAGTGTTAGGGTGAAGGTGAAGGTAAGGGTTAGGGTGAGGGTTAGGAGAGGGATAGGTTTAGTGTTAGGGTGAGGGTGAGGGTTAGAATGAGGGTTGGGGTTAGGGTTAAGTTTAGGGTTAGGGTGAGGGTGAGGGTTAGGGATAGAGTGAGGGTTAGTGTTTGGGCGAGGGTTAGGGTTAGGTTTAGGGATAGGGTGAGGATTAGGTTTAGGATTGGGTTGAAGGTGAGGGTGATGGTTAGGGTTAGGTTTTGTGTGAGGGTTAGGTTTAGGGTGTGGGTTAGGGTTAGCGTTAGGGTTAGGACATGGGTTAGGGTGAGGTCGACGGTGAGGGTGAGGGTTAGGGTTAGCGTTAGGGTGAGGGTTAGTGTGAGGGTGAATTTTAGGGTTAAGGTTAGGGTTAGGGTCAGGATTAGGGGGAGGTTTAAGGTTAGGCTTAGGGTGAGGGTTAGGCTGCGCGTTAGGGTTAGGGTCAGGGTTAGGGTGAGAATGAGGCCTAGGCTGAGGGTGAGGGTTTGGTTTAGGGTTAGGGTGAGGTTTAGTGTTAGGCATAGGGTCATGGTTAGGGTGAGGGTTAGGGTTAGGTTTAGCGTGAGGGTAAGGTTTAGTGTGAGGGTTAGTGTTAGTTTGAGTGTTAGGGTGAGGTTTAGGCTGATGGTTAGGTTCAGGGTTAGGGTTAAGATGAGGGAGAGGGTTAGGATGAGAGTTAAGGTTAGGGTTAGGGTTAAGGTTAGGGTGAGGGTGATATTTAGGATTAGGGTTAGGGTTAGGGTTAGGGTTATTGTTAGGTTTAGGGTGAGGGTGAGGGTGAGGATTGGGGTTAGGATTAGGGTTAGGTTTAGACTGAGGGTGAGGATGAGGGTGAGGGTTAGGGTGAAGGTTAGGTTTATGGTTAGGGTTAGGGTTAGGATGAGGGTTAGGGTAAGAATTGGGGTTAGGGTGAGGGTGAGTGTTAGGGTTAGGGTTAGCTGTATGGTGATGGTTAGTTTGAGGGTTAGGGTTTGGGTTGGGGTAGGATGAGGGGGAGGGTTAGGGTGAGGGTTAGGGTTAGGGTTAGGGTTAGTGTTAGGGTGAGGGTAAGGGTTAGGGTTAGCTTTAGGGTTACAGTGAAGTTTAGAGTGAGGGTGAGGTTTAGGGTTAGGGTTAGGGTTAGGTTGAGTTTAAGTTTTAGGTTGAGGGTTAGGGTAAGGGTTAGGGTTAGGGTGAAAGTTTGTGTTATGTTTAGTGTTAGGTAGAGGGTTAGTCTGAGTATTAGGGTTAATGTTAGGGTCAGGGTTAGTTTTAGTGTGAGGTTTAGGGTTAGGGTTAAGGTTAGGGTGAGGGTAAGGGTTAGTGTGAGGGTTAGGGTGAGGTTGAGGGTTACGGTTAGTGTGAGGGATAGGTTGAGGGTTAGGGTTAGGGTTAGTGTTAGGGTTAGGGTGAGGCTTAGGGTGATGGTGAGGGTGAGTGTAAGGGTTTGGGTTAGGATTAGGGTTAGGCTTAGGTTTAGATTGAGGGTGAGGGTTAGGGTGAGTGTGAGGTTGAGTTTGAGGTTTTAGATTAGGATTAGGGTTAGGCTGAGGGTTGGAATGAGTGTTAGGGTGAGGGCTAGGGTGAGGGTGATTTTGAGGGTTAGGGTTAGGTTTAGGGTGAGGGTGAGGGTGACTTTTAGGGTTAGGATTAGTTTTAGGGTTAGGATTTGGCTGAGGGTGAGGGTGAGCGTGAGGGTTAGGCTTAGGTTTAGGGTGAGGGTTAGGGTGATGATGAGGTTTAGGGTTAATGTTAGGGTTATAGTGAGGGTTAGGGTGAGTGTTAGGGTTAGGGATAGGATAAGGGTGAAGGTTTGGGTGACGGTTAGTGTTAGGCTTAGGGTTAGGGTGAGATCTAGGGTGAGGGTGAGGTTTAGGGAGAGGGTTACATTGAGAGTGAGGTTTAGGGTTAGCATGAGTGTTACGGTGAGGGTTATGGTGAGGGTTAGGGTTAGGGTAAGGGTTAGGTTGAGGGTTAAGTTTAAGGTTAGGGTTAGGGTGAGGGTGAGGGTGAGGGTTAGGGTTAGGATTAGGGTTAGGGTTCCGGATAGGCTGAGGGTGAGTGTGAGGGTGAGGGATAGGGTTAGGGTGAGCGTTAGGGTTAGGTTTAGGGTGAGGGTGAGGGTGAGGGTTAGGGTTATCATGAGGCTTAACTTTAGGGTTAGGGTGAGGGTTAGGTTGAGGATTAGGTTTAGGGTTAGGGTTACGGTGAGGGTGAGGGTGTGGGTTAGGGTTAGGATTAGGGTCAGTGTTACGGTTAGGCTGAAGTTGAATGTGAGGGTGAGGGTTATGGTTAGGGTGAGGGTTAGAATTAGGTTTAGGGTGAGGATGAGGGTGAGTGTTAGGATTAGGGGTAGGGTGAGGGCTAGGGTGAGGTTGAGGGTTAGGGTTAGGGTTAGGGTGAGGGCTAGGGTGAGGCGTAGGTTTAGGGTTAATTTGGGCATTACGTTTAATGTGAAGGTTAAGGTTAGCTTAGGGTTATGGTGAGGGTAAGGGTTATGGTGAGGGTTAGGTGAGAATGAGGGTTAGGGTTACCATTAGTGTTTGGCTTAGGGTTATGGTTAAGTTTAGGTTTAGGGTGAAGGTTAGGGTGAGGATTAGGTTTGGGGTTAGCATGAGGGTTATGGATAATGTGTGGGTTAGGTTAGGATTAGGTTGAAGGTGAGGGTGAGGGTTAGGATTAGTGTTAGTGTTAGTATTTGGCTGAGGTTGAGGTTGAGGGTGAGGGTGAGGGTTAGGGTTAGGTTTAGGGTGAGGGTTAGGGTTAGTGTGAGGGTTAGGCTTAGGGTTAGGGTTATGGTGAGGGTTAGGGTGAGGGTTAGGGTGAACGTTTGATTTAGGGTTAGGATTAGGTTTAGGGTGAGGGTGAGTGTGAGGGTTAGGGATAGGTTTTGGATTAGGGTGAGGGTTAGGGTGAGGGTGAGGGCTAGGGATAGGGTTAGGGTTACGTTTTGGGTGAGGTTAAGGGTTAGGGTCAGATTTAGCCTGAGACTGAGTGTTAGGTTTATCGTGACTTTTAGGGGGAGGGTTAGGGTGAGGGCTTGGGTTAGGGTTAGGGTTAGAGTTAGGGTTAGGGTTTGGTTGAGGTTTAGGTTTAGGTTTAGGGTTAGGGTGAGGGTTAGGTTTAGGGTTAGGGTGAGGGTGAGGGTTAGAGTTAGAGGTAGGGATAGGGTTAGGTTTTTTTGTTAAGGTTATGGTGAGGGTGAGGGTGAGAGAGAGGGTTAGGGTTACATTTACGGTGAGGGTGAGGCTGAGGGTTAGGGTTAGGATTGGGTTAGGGTTAGGGTTAGGATGAGCTTTAATGTTAGGGTGAGGGTTAGTGTGAGGGTTAGGTTTAAGATTAGAGTAATCCTTACAGTGAGGGTGAGGGTTACAGTTAGCATTAGGGTTAGGGTGAGGGTCAGGATTAAGGTTAGGGTTAGGATTAGGGCTAGGTTGAGGGTGAAGGTTAGGGTTAGGGTTAGGGATAGGGTGAGGATTAGGGTTAAGGTTAGGTTTAGTCTGAGCATTAGGCTGAGGTGTAGGGTTAGGGTTAGGTTAAGGTTAGGTTTAGTTTGAGAGTTAGGGTTAGGTTTAGGGTTAGGTTTAGGGTGAGAGTAAGGTTTAGGCTGAGGGTTAGGGTGAGGGTGAGCGTTAGGGTTAGCATTAGGGTTAGGGTTAAGTTTAGGGTGAGTGTTATGTTTAGGTTTAGGGTGAGTGTGAGGGTGAGGGTTAGGGTTAGGGTAAGGGTGAGTGTTAGAGTTAGGGTGTGGGTTCGGTTAGGGTTAGGTTGAGGGTGAGGGTTAGGGTGAGGGTGAGGGTAAGGGTGAGAGATAGGGTTAGGGTTAGGGTTAGGGTGAGGGTGATGTTTAAGATTAGGGTGAGGTTTAGGGTCATTTTGAGGTTTTGGGTTAGGTTTAGGGTGAGAGTGAGGTTGAGGTTTAGGGTTAGGGTTAGGGTTAGTGTGAGGGTTAGGGTTAGGATTAAGGTTAGGGTGAGGATAAGGGTTAGTGTGAGGTTTAGGGTGAGGGTGAGGGTTACGGTTAGGGTGAGGGATAGGTTGAGGGTTAGGTTTAGGGTTAGGTTTAGGGTGAGGTTGAGGGTTAGGATGAGTGTGAGGGTGATTGTGACAGTTTGGGTTAGGATTAGGGTTAGACTTAGGGTTGGAATGAGTGTTAGGGTGAGGGGTAGGGTGAGGGTGAGTTTGAGGGTAAGAGGTAGGGTTAGGGTGAGGGTGAGGGTGACGGTTACGGTTAGGATTAGTTTTAGGGTTACGATTTGGCTGAGGGTGAAGGTGAGCATGAGGGTTAGGCTTAGGTTTAGGGTGAGGGTTAGGGTGATGATGAGGTTTAGGGTTAATGTTAGGGTTACAGTGAGGGTTAGCGTCAGTGTTAGGGTTAGGAATAGGGTTAGAGTGAGGGTGGGGTGATGGTTAGGGTTAGGGTTAGGGTTAGGGTGAGGGTTAGGGTTAGGGTGAGGGTTAGGGTGAGGGATAGGTTTAGGGTTAGGGTTAGGGTTAGGGTGAGGGTGAGGGTGAGTGTTAGGGTTAGGATTAGGGTTAGGGTTCCGGTTAGGCTGAGGTTGAGTGTGAGTGTGAGGGTTAGGGTTAGGATTTGTGTTAGGCTTAAGTTTAGGCTGAGGGTGAGGGTGAGGGTGAGTGTTAGGGTTAGTTTGAGCGTTAGGGTTAAGGCTAGGGTGAGGGTGAGACTTAGGGTTAGGGTTAGGGTGAGGGATAGGTATAGGGTGAGGGTTATAGGGTTAGTGTGAGGGTGAGGGTTAGGATTAGGGTTACGGTGAGGGTAAGGATTAGGGTGAGGGTTGGGTTGAGAGTGATGGTTAGGTTTATCGTGAGGCTTAGGGTTAAGGTTAGGGTGCGGGTTAGGGTGAGCATTAGGGTTAGGTTAGGGTTAGGGTTAGGGTGAGGTTAGGGTTAGGGTTAGGGTGACAGTTAGGGTGAGGCTAAGGGTTAGGGTGAGGGTTAGGGTGATGGTGACGGTTAAGGTTAGGGTTATTGTTAGGGTGAGGTTTAGGGTGAGGGTTAGTGTTAGGGTTAGGTTTAGAGTGAGGGTGAGGGTTAGGGTTAGGGTGAGGGTGAAGGTTAGGGTGAGGGTGAAGTCTAGGGCTAGGGTTAGGGTTAGCGTTAGGTTAAGGGTGAGTGTTAGGATTAGTAGTAAGATTAGGGCTAGGGTGAGGTGTAGGGTTAGAGTTAGGGTGAGGGATAGGTTTAGTGTGAGGGTTATGGTTAGGGTTAGGGTTTGGGTGAGGGTAACTGTTAGGGTGAGATTTAGGCTGAGAGTGAGTGTTAGGGTTATCGTGAGTTTTAGGGTGAGGGTTAGGGTGAGGGTTTGGGTTAGGGTTAGGTTTAGAGATAGGGTTAGGGTTTGGTTGATGTTTAGGTTTAGGTTTAGGGTGATGGTTAGGTTTAGGGCTAGGGTGAATGTGAGGTTTAGAGTTAGGGTGAGGTCTACGGTGAGGGTGAGGTTTAAGGTTAGGGTTAGTTTGAGAGGTACGTTTAGGTTGAGGGTTACGTTTAGTGTCCGGGATAGGGTTATGGTTAGGGTGAGGGTATGTGTTAGGGAGAGGTTTACAGTGAGAGTGAGGGTTATGGTTAGCGTGAGTGTTACAGTGAGGGTTAGGGTGAGGGTTAGGGTTAGCATTAGGGTTAAGGTGAGGGTTAGGATTAGGATTAGGGTTACGGTTAGGCTGAAGGTGAGTCTGAGAGTGAATGTTAGGGTGAGGGTGAGGGTGAGGGTGAGGGTTAGGGTTAGGAGTAGGGTTAGGGTGAGGGTTAGGGTGAGGGCTAGTGTTAGGGTTAGAGTTAGGTTTAGGGTTATGGTGAGTGTAAGGGTTAGGTTTACAGTTAGGATGAGGGTTTGGGTTAGGATTTCATCTTAGGATGAGGTTTACACTGAGTGGTTGTGTTAGGTTTAGGGTGAAGGTTAAGGATAGTATGAGGGTTAGGTTTTGGGTTATTGTTAGGGTGAGGGTAAAGTTAGGGTGAGGGTTAGGATGAAGGTGAAATTTAGGGTTAGGTTGAGGGTTAGGGTTAGGGATAGGGTTAGGGTTAGGGTGAGGGTGAGGGTTAGGGTTAGTGTTAGGGTTAGGCTTAGGGTGTGGGTGAGGGTGAGGGTGAAGGTTCGGATTAGGTTTAGGGTTAGGACTTGTGTCAGGGTGGTGGCAAGTTTGAGGGTGAGGGTTAGCGTTACGGTTAGGGTGATGGTTTGTGTGAGGGTGAGGTTTAGGCTTAATGTTAGTGTTAGGGTGAGGTTTAGGGTTAGGTTTAGGGTTAGGGTGAGGTTTAGGGTGAGGGTTAGTGTTAAGGTGAGGGTTAGCATGAGGCTTAGGTTTAGAGTGAGGCCTTGGGTGAGGGTGAGGGTTAGGGTTAGGGTTAGGATGAGGTTTAGTGTTAGGGTTAGTGTGAGGGTTAGGGTTAGGATTAGGGTGAGGGTAAGGTTTAGTGTGAGGGTTAAGGTTAGGGTAAGTGTTAGGGTGAGGGTAAGGGTTTGGGTGAGGGTTAGGGTGAGAGTGAGGGTGAGGTTTAACGTGAGTGTTAAGGTGAGGGTTAGGGTGACGGTTAGGGGTAAGGTTAGTGTTAGGTTGAGGGTGTGGGTTAGGGTGAGGGTTAAGGATTGGGTTCGGGTTAGGGTTCGGGTGAGAGTGATATGTAGGATTTGAGTTACTGTTAGGGTTAGGTTTATTTTAAGGTTAGGGTTAAGGTTAGGGTGCGTGTTAGGGTTAGTGTTACAGGTAGGGTGAGGGTGAGGTTGAGGGTTAGGGGTAGTATTAGCATTAGGTTTAGACTGAGGGTGAGGGTGAGAGTGAGATTTAGGGTAAGGGTTAAGTTTAGGGTTAGGGTTAGGGTTAGGATCAGGGTTAGGGTGAGGGGTAGGGTTAGGGTGAAGGTGATAGTGAGGTTTAGGTTTAGGAGTAGGGTGAGGGTTAGGGTGAGGCTAAGGGTTAGGGTGAGGGTTAGGGTGCGGGTTGGGGTTACGGTAATGTTTAGGGTGAGGGTGAGGGTTAGCGTGAGGGTGAGGATTCGGGTGATACTGAGGGTTAGGGTGTGGGTGAGGGTTAGGTTTAGGGTGAGGGTTAGGGTGACGGTGAATTTAGGGTGCGGCTGAGGTTTAGGGTGAAGTTTAGGGTGAGTGTTAGGGTTAGGGTTAGTGTTTGGGTTAGGGTGATGGTGAGGGTTAGGGTTAGTGTGAGGGTGAGGGTTAGGGTGAGGCTAATTGTTAGGGGGAGGGTTAGGGTGCTGGTGAGGGTTAAGGTTACGGTTAGTGTTAGGATGAGGGTTAGGGTGAGGGGTAGTGTTAGGGTTAGGGTTAAAGTGAGGGTGAGGGTTAGGGTTAGGGTTAGGGTTAGGGTGAGGGTGAGGGTGAGGTTGAGGGTGAGGGATAGGGATAGGGTTAGGGTTAGGATTAGGGTGAGGGTGAGTGTTAGGTTTAGGGGTAAGATTAGGGCTAAGGTGAGGGTTAGGGTTAGGGTCAGTGTGAGGGTTAAGGTGAGGTGTAATGTTAGAGTTAGAGTGAGGGTTAGGTGTAGTGTGAGGGTTACCGTTAGGGTTAGGGTTTAGGTGAGAGTGGGTGTTAGGGTTATCGTGAGTTTTAGGGTGGGGATTAGGGTTAGGATGAGGGTGAATTTTAGGATTAGGGGTAGGGTGAAGTCTAGGGTGAGTGTGAGGATTAGGGTTAGGGTTAGGGTGAGGGTTAGGGTGAGTGGTAGGGTTAGGGTAAGGGTGAGGGTTAGGTTTAGTGTGAGGGTTAGGGTTAGGGTTAGGGTTTGGGTGAGGGTAATGGTTAGGGTGAGGGTTAGTATGAGAGTGAGGTTTATGGTTAGCCTTAGGTTTAGTGTGAGTGTTAGGGTTAGGGTGAGGGTTAGGATTAGGGTTAGGTTTAGGGGGGGTTAGGGGTTAGGTTTAGGGTTAGGGTGAGGGTTAGTGTTAGGGTTAGGGATAGAGTGAGGGTGAGTGATAGGGTTAGGGGTAGGGTTAGGTTGAGGGTGAAGGTTAGGGTGAGGGGTAGGTTGATGGCTAGGGTTAGGGTTAGAGTTAGGGTTAGGGTTAATGTGAGGATTAGGGTTAGGGTTAGGGTTAGGGATAGGGTGAGGGTAAGGGTTAGGTTGAGATTTATGGTGAGGGTGAGGTTTAGGGTGAAGGTGAGGGTTAGGATGAGATTTAGGGTGAGGGTTTGGGTTAGTGTTAGGGTTAGGGTGAGGGTGAGGATGATGTTTAAGGTTAGGGTTAGTGTTAGAGTTAGGGTGAGGATGAGGGTGAGGGTTAGGGTTAGGATTAGGGTTATGATTAGGTTTAGGTTGAGGGTGAGGGTGAGGGATAGGTTTAGAGTTAGCGTGCGGGTTTGGGTTAGGATTTAGGCTTAGGATGAGGTTTAGACTGAGTGGCTGGGTTAGGGTTAGGGTAAGGGTTAAGGTTAGTGTGAGGCTTAGGTTTTGGGTTAGTGTTAGGGTGAGGGTAAAGTTAGTGTGAGGGTTACGGTGAAGGTGAACGTTAGGGTTAGGGTGAGGGTTAGGGTGAGGGATAGGGTTAGGGTGAGGGTGAGGGTGAGGGTTAGGGTTAGGGTTAGGGTTAGGGTCAGGGTTAGGGTGAGGGTTAGGTTTAGAGTGAGGCCTAGGCTGAAGGTGAGTGTTTGGGTTAGGGTTAGGGAGAGGGTTTGGGTTAGTGTTAGGGTTAGGGTGAGGGTGAGGATGATGCTTATGTTTAGGGTTAGTGTTAGAGTTAGGGTGAGGGTTAGGGTTAGGATTAGGGTTAGGATTAGGTTTAGGTTGAGGGTGAGGGTGAGGGATAGGTTTAGAGTTAGCGTGCGGGTTTGGGTTACGATTTAGGCTTAGGATGAGGTTTAGGCTGAGTGGCTGGGTTAGGGTTAGGGTGAGGGTTAAGGTTAGTGTGAGGCTTAGGTTTTGGTTTAGTGTTACGGTGAGGGTAAAGTTAGTGTGAGGGTTACGGTGAAGGTGAACATTAGGGTTAGGGTCAGCGTTAGGGTGAGGGATAGGGTTAGGGTGAGGGTGAGGGTGAGGGTTAGGGTTAGGGTTAGGGTTAGGGTCAGGGTTAGGGTGAGAGTTAGTTTTAGAGTGAGGACTAGGCTGAAGGTGAGTGTTTGGGTTAGGGTTAGGGTTGGGGTGAGTGGTAGGTTTAGTTTTAGCGTGAGGGTAAGGTTTAGTTTGAGGGTTAGAGTTAGGGTGACTGTTAGGGTGAGGTTTAGGGTGATGGTTATGGTTAGGGTTAGTGTTAAGGTGAGGATGAGGGTTAGGGTGAGAGTTAAGGTTAGTGTTAGGGTTAGGGTTAGGGTTAGGGTTAGGGGGATGTTTAGGATTAGGGTTAGGGTTAGGGTTATTGTTACGGTTAGGGTTAGGGTGAGGGTGATGGTGAGGGTGAGGGTTAGGGTTAGGATTAGGGTTAGGGTTAGGGTTATGTTTAGGGTTAGGATGAGGGTTAGTGTGAGGGTTAGGGTGAGGGTGAGCGTTACGGTTAGGGTGAGGGTTAGGGTTAGGGTTAGGGTGAGGTTGAGGGTTAGGGTGAGGGTTAGTCTGAGTGTGAGGGTGACTGTGAGGGTTTGGGTTAGGATTAGGGTTAGGCTGAGGGTTTGAATGAGTGTTAGGGTGAGGGTTAGGATGAGGGTGAGTTTGAAGGTAAGGGTTAGGATTAGGGTGAAGGTAAGGGTGAAGGTTAGGGTTAGAATTAGTTTTAGGGTTACGATTTGGCTGAGGGTGAATGTGAGCATGAGGGTTAGGCTTAGGTTTAGGGTGAGAGTTATGGTGATGATGAGGTTTAAGGTTAATGTTAGGGTTACGGTGAGGGTTAGGGTGAGTGTTAGGGTTAGGAATAGGGTTAGGGTGAGGGTTTGGGTGATGGTTAGGGTTAGGTTTAGGGTTAGGGTGAGGTTTAGGGTTAGGGTGAGGGTTAGGTTTAGGGTTAGTGTTAGGCTGAGGGTGAGGGTGAGGGTGAAGGTTAGGGTTAGGGTTAAGGTGAGCGTTAGGGTTAGGGCTAGGGTGAGGGTGAGGCTTAGGGGTAGGTTAGGGTGAGGGTTAGGGATAGGGTGAAGGTTTGGGTTAGTATGAGGGTTAGGGTTACAGTTAGGGTTAGGGTGAGGGTAAGGATTAGGGTGAGGGTTGGGTTGAGAGTGAGGGTTAGGGTTATCGTGAGGCTTAGGGTTAGGGTTAGGGTGAGGGTTAGGGTGAGGGTAAGTGTTAGCATGAGGTTTATGGTGATGGTGATGGTTAAGTTTAGGGTTAGTGTTAGGGTGAGCGTTAGTTTTAGGTTTAGGTTTAGAGTGAGTGTTAGGGTAAGGGTTAGGGTTAGGGTTAGGGTGAGGGTTACGGTGATGGTGAAGGCTAGGGCTAGGGTTAGGGTTAGCGTTAGGGTGAGGGTGAGTGTTAGGATTAGGGGTAAGATCAGGGTTAGGGTGAGGTGTAGGGTTAGAGTTAGGGTGAGGGTTAGGTTTAGTGTGAGGGTTATGGTTAGGGTTATGGTTTGGGTGAGTGTAACGGTTAGGATGAGATTTAGGCTGAGAGTGAGTGTTAGGGTTGTAGTGAGTTTTAGGGTGAGGGTTAGGGTTATCGTGAGGGTTAGGATTAGGGTTAGGGTGAGGTTTAGGGTGAGGGTTAGGGTGAGCGTCAGGTTTAGGGTTAGGTTTAGTGCTAGGGTGACGGTTAGGGTTAAGGTTAGGGTGAGGGTTAGGGTGAGGCTAAGGGTTACGGTGAGGGTTAGGGTGATGGCGACAGTTAGGGATATGGTTAGTGTTAGGGTGAGGGTTAGTGTTAGGGTTAGTTTTAGAGTGAGGGTGATTGTGAGGTTTAGGGTTAGGGTTAGTGTGAGGATTAGGGTGAGGGTGAAGGCAAGGGCTAGGTTTAGGATTAGTGTTAAGATGAGGGTGAATGTTAGGATTAGGGGTAAGATTAGGGCTAAGGTGAGGTGTAGGTTTAGAGTTAGGGTGAGGGTTAGGTTTAGAGTGACAGTTATGGTTAGGGTTAGGGTTTGGGTGAGGGTAACGGTTAGGGTGATTTTTAGGCTGAGAGTGAGTGTTAGGGTTATCATGAGTTTTAGGGTGAGGGTTAGGGTGAGGGTTTGGGTCAGGGTTAGGGTTAGAGTTAGGGTTAGGGTTTGGTTGAGGTTTAGTTTTAGGTTTAGGGTTAGGGTGAGGGTTAGGGTGAGCGTGAGGCTTAGAGTTAGGGTTAGGGATAGGTTTAGGGTTAGGGTTAATGTTAGTGTTATGGTGAGGGTGAGGGTGAGGGAGAGGGTTAGGGTTAGGTTTATGGTGAGGATGAGGCTGAGGGTTAGGATTAGGATTAGGGTTAGGGTTAGGGTTAGGTTGAGCGTGACCGTTAGTGTTAGGGTGAGGTTTAGGGTTAGGGTTAGGTTTAGGATTAGGGTAAAGGTTACAGTGAGGGTGAGGGTTAGAGTTAGCATTAGGGTTAGGGAGTGGGTGAGGATTAGGGTTGGGGTTAGGGTTAGAACTAGGGTGAGGGTGAAGGTTAGGGTTAGAGTTAGGGATAGGGTGAGGATTAGGGTTAGGGTTAGGGTTAGTCTGAGCATTAGGCTGAGGTGTAGGGTTAGGTTTAGGGTGAGGGTTAGGGTTAGGGTTAGGGTTAGGTTTAGGGTGAGAATAAGTGTTTGGCTGAGGGATAGGGTGAGGTTGAGGGTTACGGTTAGGATTAATGTTAGATTGAGGGTTAGGGTGAGGGTTAGGATGAAGGTTAGGGTGAATGTGAGGGTTTTGGGTTAGGTTTAGGGTTAGGCTGAGGGTTGGAATGAGTTTTAGGGTGAGGGTTAGGTTGAGGGTGAGGTTGAGGGTTAGGGTTAGGGTTAGGGTGAGCATGAGGGTGACCCTTAGGGTTAGGATTAGTTTTAGGTTTAGGATTTGGCTGAGGGTGAGGGTGAGAGTTAGGCTTAGGTTTAGGGTGAGGGTTAGGGTGATAATGAGGTTTTGGTTTAGGGTTAGGGTTTGGGTTAGGGTTAGGGTTAGGGATAGGATTAGGGTGAGTGTAAGGGTTTGGGTGAGGATTAGGATTAGGCTGATGGTTGGAATGAGTGTTAGGGTGAGAGTGAGTTTGAGGGTTAGGGTTAGGTTAAGGTGAGGGTGAGGGTGACGGTTAGGGTTAGGATTAATTTTAGGGTTAGGATTTGGCTGAGGGTGAGGGTTAGGCTTAGGTTTAGGGTGAGGGTTAGAGTGATGATGAGGTTTAGGGTTAATGTTAGGGATACGGTGAGGGTTAGGGTGAGTGTTAGGGTTAGGAATAGGGTTAAGGTGAGGGTTTGGGTGATGGTTAGGGTTAGGTTTAGGGTTAGGCTTCAGGTGAGGGTGAGGGTTAGGGTGAGAGTTAAAGTTAGGGTTACTGTTAGGGTTAGAATGAGGTTAATGTTTAGGATTAGGGTTAGGGTTCGTGTTAGGGTTATTTTTAGGGTTAGGGTGAGGGTGAGGGTTAGGGTTAGGGTTAAGGTGAGGGTAAGGCTTACGGTGAGGGTTAGAATGATGGTGAGACTTAGGCTAAGGGTGAGGGTGAGGGTGAGGGTTAGTATTAGGGTTAGGGATAGGGTTAGGGTTAGGCTGACGGTGAGGGTGAGGGTTAGGGTTAGGCTTAGGATGAGGGCTAGGGTGAGCGTGAGGGTTAGGGTGAGGGTTCGGGTGAGACTGAGGATAAGGTTAGGGGTGAGGGTTATGTTTAGGGTGAGGGTTAGGATGATGGTGAAGGTTAGGTTTCGGGTGAGGTTTAGGGTTAGGTTTAGGGTGAGTGTTAGGGTGAGGGTTAGGGTGAGGGTGAGGGTTAGGGTTAGGGTGAGGGTGAGGGTGAGGGTTAGGGTTAGGGTTTGGGTTAGGGTGAGGGTTAGGGTGAGGCTAAGGGTTAGGGTGAGAGAGGGTGAGGGTGAGGATTAGGGTTAGGGTTAGTGTTAGCTTGAGGGTTAGGGTGAGGGTTACGGTTAGGGTTAGGGTGAGGATTAGTGTGAATGTTAGGGTTAGGGTTAGAGTTAGGGTGAGGGTGAGGGCTAGCGTTATGTTTAGGTTAGGGTGAGGGTGAGTGTTAGGATTGGGGTGAGGTTAGGGCTAGGGTGAGAGTGTGGTTTAGGGTTAGGGTAAGGGTGAGTGTTAGCGTGAGGGGTAGCGTTAGAGTTAGGATGAGGGTTAGGTTTAGTGTGAGGTTTAGGGTTAGGATTAGGGTTTGGGTGAGTGTAAGGGTTAGGGTGAGTGTTAGAGTGAGAGTGAGGGTTAGGTTTATCGTGAGTTTTAGGATGAGGGTTACAGTGACGGTTAGGGTTAGTGTTAGGAATTAGGGTTAGGGTGAGGTTGAGGTTTAGGGTAATGGTTCGGTTTAGGGTGAGGGTTATGTTTAGGGTTAGGGATAAGGTGAGGGTTAGATTTAGGGTTAGGGTTAGGATTAGGGTTATTGTTAGGGTTATGCTGAGTGTGAGGGTGAGGGAGAGAATTAGGATTAGGGTTAGTTTTAGGGTGAGGGTGAGGTTGAGGTAAGGGTTAGCATTAGGGTTAGGGTTAGGGTTAGGCTGAGTGGGAGGGTTAGGGTTACGGTTAGGGTGAGGGTAAGGGCTAGGGTGAGAGTGAGGATTAGGCTGAGGGTAAGGGTGAGGGTGAGGTTGAGGGTTAGTATTAGGGTTAAGGGTTAGGTTTAGGCTGAGGGTGAGGGTGAGGGTTAGGTTGAGGGTTTGTGTTATGTTTAGTGTTAGGTTGAGGGTTCGTCTGAGGATTAGGGTTAGGTTTAGGGTGAGGTTTAGGGTTAGTGCGAGGGTTAGGGTTAGGATAAAGGTTAGGGTGAGGGTAAGGTTTAGTGTAACATTTAGGGTGAAGGTGAGCGTTAGGTTGAGGGATATGTTGAGGGTTAGGGTTAGGGTTAGTTTGAAGGTTAGATTGAGGGTTAGGGTGAGGATGAGGGTGAGTGTGAGGGTTTGTTTTAGGATTAGGGTTAGGCTGAGGGTTAGGGTCAGGGTTAGGGTTAGGGTGAGGGTTAGGGTGAGTGTGAGGGTGAGTGTGAGTGTTTGGGTTAGGATTAGGATTAGGCTGAGAGTTCGAATAAGTGTTACGGTGAGGGTGAGTTTGAGGGTTAGGGTTAGGGTGAGGGTGAGGGTGATGGTTAGGGTTAGGATTAGGGTTAGGGTTAGGTTGAGGGTGAAGGTTAGGGTTAAGGTGAGGGTTTTGGTGAAAGTGACTGTTAGGGTTAGCGTGAGTGTTGCGGTGAGGGTTAGGGTGAGGGTGAGGGTTAGGTTTATGTTTAGGTTTAGGCTGAGGGTGAGGGTGAGGGTGAGGGTTAGACTTAGGGTTATAGTGAGGGTTAGAGTTAGGATTAGGGTTGGTTTAGGGTTATTTTAGGGTTAGGGTGAGTGTGAGTTTGAGAGTGAGGGTGAGAGTTAGGGTTAGGGTGAGGGTGAGGTTGAGTGTGAGGGTGAAGATTGGTTTTAGGATGAGGTTTAGGGTAATGGTGAGGGTTAAAGTTAGGGGTAGGGTGAGGGTAAGAATTAGGGTGAGGGTTAGAGTGAGTGTGTGGGTGAGTGTTAGGGTGAGATTTAGGGTTAGCGTTAGGGTGAGTGTTAGAGTTAGGGTTAGGGTGATTGGTAGGGTTAGGGTTAGGGTGAGGTTTAGGTTTAGTTTGAGGGTTAGGGTTAGGGTTAGGGTTAGGGTTAGGTTGAGGGTTAGGGTTAGGGAGAGGGTTAGGGTGAGATTGAGGGTTAGGGTTAGCGTGAGTGTTAACGGAGAGGGTTTGGGTGAGGATTAGTTTTACATTAGGGTTATGGTGAGGGTTAGGGTGAAGGTGAGGGTTAAGATTAGGGTGAGGGGGAGGGGGAGGGTTAGGGTTAGGATTAGGGTTAGGTTGAGGGTTACGGTGAGGGTTAGTGTTAGGGTTAGGGTGAGTGTTAAGGTGAGGGTGAGGGTTAGGGTTAGGGTGAGGGTTAGGGTTAGGATGCGTGTGAGTGTTAGGATTAGGGGTCGGGTGAGGGCTAGGGTGAGGGTAAGGGTTTGTCTTAGAGTTAGGGTGGGGGGTAGGGTTAGGTTTAGTGTGAGGGTGAGGGTTAGGTTTAGGGTGAGGTGTTAGGGTTGGGGTTACGGTGAGGATTAGGTTAAGGGTGAGGGTTAGGGTTAGTGTGAGGTTTAGCATTATGGTTAGGGTTAGGGTGAGGGTAAGGGTTAGATTGAAGGTTAGGTTGAGAGTGAGGTTTAGGGTTAACATGAGTGTTAGAGTGAGGGTTAGGGTTAGGGTTAGGGTGAGGGTTAGGGTTAGGGTTAGGTTTAGGGTTAGGATGAGGGTGATGTTTAAGATTAGGGTGAGGTTTAGGGTTATTGTGAGGTTTAGGGTTATGGTTAGGGTGAAGGTGAGGGTGAGGGTTAGGGTTAGGTATAGGTTTAGGGTTAGGGTTAGGGTTAGGGTGAGGATGAGGGTTAGGACTAGGATTAGGGTTAGGGTTAGGCTGAGGGTGAGTGTGTGGTTTAGGTTGAGGGTGAGGGTGAGGTTGAGGGTGAGAGTGAGGTTGAGGGTGAGGGTGAGGGTGAGGATAGGTTGAGGATTAGTTTTAGGGTTAGGGTTACTTTGAGGGTTAAGTTTAGGGTTACGTTTAGGGTTAGGTTTATGGTTAGGATTAGGGTTAGGCTGAGGGGTAGAGTTAGGTAGAGTGTGAGGATTATGGTTAGGTTTAGGGTGAGGCTAAGGGTTAGGGTAAGGTTAGATTGGGGATGAGGATTAGGGTTAGGGTTAGGGTTATGGTGAGGGTCAGGGTGAGAGTGAGGGTTAGGGTTATTGTAAGTGTTAGGGTGAGGGTTAGGGTGAGTGTTAGTGTTAGGCTTAGGGATAAGTTGGGGATGAGGGTTAGTGTTAGGGTTAGGGTGAAGGTTCGGGTTAAGTTTAGGGTTAGGGTGAGGGTTAGGATGAGGTTTAGGGTTAATTTTAGGGTTAGGGTTACTGTGAGGATTAGGGTTGGGGTTAGGGTTAGGTTGAGGGTGAGTGTAAGGGTTAGGGTGAGGGTGAGGGTTAGGGTGAGGGTGAGGGTTAGGGTGACGGTTAGGGTGAGGGTTAGGTTTAGAGTTAGGGTTAGAGTGAGGGTGAAAGTTAGTTTTAAGTTGAGGTTGAGGGTTAGGTTTAGAGTGAGGCCTAGGGTGATGGTGAGGGTTAGGGTTAGGGTTAGGATGAGGTTTAGTTTTAGGGTTAGAGTTAGGCTTAGGGTGAGGGGTAAGGTTAGGGTGAGGATGAGGATAAGGTTTAGGGTTAGTGTTACATTGAGGGTTAGTGTTTGGGTGAGGGTTAGGCTGAGAGTGAGGGTTAGGGTTAATTTGAGTGTTAGGGTGAGGTTTAGGGTGACGGTTAGGGTTATGGTAAAGGGTGAATATGAGGGTTAGGGTTAGAGAGAGGCTTATTTTTAGGTTTAGGTTTAGGGTTAGGTTGAGGGTGATGGTGAGGGTTAGGGTTAGGTTTCGGTTTAGGGTTAGGGAGACTGTGAGGGTGAGAGTTACGGTTAGGATTATGGTCAGGATTAGGGTTCGGTTTAGGGTTAGGGTGAGGTGTAGGGTTAGGGTGAGAATGAGTGTTAGGGTTAGGGCTAGGGTTAGGCTGAGGGTGAGGATGAGGGTGGGGGTTAGGTTTAGGGTTAGGTTTAGTGTTAGGGTTAGGGTTATGGTTAGGGTTAGGGTGAGGGTAAGGTTTAGGTTGAGGGTTAGGGTGAAGGTGAGGGTTAGGGTTTGGGTTAGGGTTATGGTGATGGTTAGTTTCAAGTTTAGGTTTTGGGTTGGTTAAGGTAAATGTGAGGGTAAGATTGAGGGTTAGGTTATGGTTAGGGTTACGGTGAAGGTTAGGGTGAGGGCAATGGTGAGGGTCAGGTTTACGGTTAGGGTGAAGTATAGGGTGAGCATGAGTGTTAGAATTAGGGTTATGTTGAGTTTAAGGGTTAGGGTGAGGGTTAGGGTAAGGGTTAGGTTTAGCATTAGGGTTAGGTTGATGTTTAGGGTGAGGCTAAGTGTTTGGGTTAGGTTTAGAGTGATGGTGAGGTTTATGGTTATGGTTAGTATTAGGGTGAGTGTTAGGGTTAGAATTAGGGTTCAGCTGAGTGTTAGCGTGAGGGTGAGGCCCAGGGATAGGGTTAGGGTTAAGGTTATGGTGAGTGTTAAGATTAGGGGTAAGGTTAGGGCTAGGGTGAGGGTGAGGTTTAGGCTTAGGGTATGTGTGAGGGTTAGTGTGAGAGGTATGGTTAGAGTTAGGGTGAGGGTTAGGTTTAGTGTGAGGATTACGGTTAGGGTTAGGGTTTGGGTGAACGTAAGTTTTAGGGTGAGGGTTAGGATGAGAGTGAGGCTTAGTGCTATCATGAGTTTTAGGGTGAGGGTTAGGGTGAAGGTTAGGGTTAGGGTTCTGGTTAGGGTTAGGGATTGGTTGAAGTTTAGGGTTAGGGTTAGGGTGAGTTTTATGGTTAGGGTTTGTGTTACGGTGAGGGTGAGGGTGAGGGTAAGGCTTAGGGTGAGGGTGAGGTTGAGGCTTAGGGTTCGGATTAGGGTTAGGGGTAGCGTTGAGGGTGAGGTTTAGGGTTAGGTTTAAGGTGAGGGTAAGGCTTAGGGTGAGGTTTAGGGTGAGGGTGAGGGTTAGGCTTAGGGTGAGGGTGAGGGTGAAGGTGAGTGTTAGTATTAGGGTTAGGGTTAGGGTTAGGCTGAGGGTGAGGTTAAGGGTTAGGGTTAGGGTGAGGTTGAGGGCTAGGGTGTCTGTGAGGGTTAGGATGAGGACGAGAGTGAGGGTGAGGTTTTGGGTTAGGTTTAGGGTTAGGTATAGGGATAGGGTGAGGTTTACGGTGAGGCTAAGTATTAGGGTGAGGGTTAGGCTGAGGGTTAGTGTTAGGGTTAAAGTTAGGTTAATGTTTAGGGTGAGGGTGAGTGTTAGGGTGAGTGAGGGTTCAGGTGAGACTGAGGGTAAGGGTATGTGTGAGGGTTAGGTTTCGGGTGAGAGTTAGGGTTAGGGTTAGGGTGAGGGTTAGGGTGACGGTTAAGGTAAGGGTCAGTGTCAGTGTTAGGGTTAGGGTCAGGGTGGGGTTAGGGTGAGGCCAGGGATTAGGGTGAGGGTTAGGGTGAGGGTGAGGGTTAGGGTTAGTGTTAGGTAGAGGGCTAGGATTGGGTAACAGTTAGGTTTAGGGTTAGGGTGAGGATTAGTGTGAGGGTTAGGGTTAGGGTTAGGGTTAGGGTGAGGGTTAGGGTTAGGTTTAGGGTTAGAGTGAGGCTGAGGGTGAGGGGGAGGGTTAGGTTTAGGGTTAGCATGAGGGTTAGGGTTAGGGTGTGGGTTAGGTTAGGGTTAGGTTGAGGGTGAGAGTGAGGTTTTGGTTTAGTTTTAGGGTTAGGGTTAGGGATAGTTTTAGGGTTATTGTTAGGGTTAGGGTTCATGTGAGCGTTTGGTTTAGGGTGAGGGTTAGGCTGAGGGTGAGGTTTAGGTTTAGCATTAGGGTTAGGGTTAGCATGCGGGTTAGGGTTAGAGTTAGGGTGAGGGTGAGGTTGAGGTTTAGGATTAGGGTTAGGGTGAGGGTTAGGTTTAGGGTTAGGTTTAGGGTTATTGTAAGGGTTAGGCTTAGGGTGAGGGTGAGGGTGAGGGTGAGAGTAAGGGTGAGAGTTAGGGTTACGGTTAGGGTTAGTGTGACTGTTAGGGTTAGGGTTAGGTTTAGGGTTGGGGTGAGAGTAAGGTTTAGTGTGAGGTTTGGGGTGAGAGTGAGCGTTAGGGTTATGGTGAGTTTTATGGTGAGGGTTAGAATTAGGTTTAGGTTTAGGCTGAGGGTGAGGGTTAGGGTTAGCGTTAGGTTGAGGGTTAGGGTTATGGTTAGGGTTAGGATGAGGGTTAGAGTTAAGATTAGGGTTATTTTAGGGTTAGGGTGAGTGTGAGGTTGAGGCTGAGGCTGAGGGTTAGGGTTAGGGTGAGGGTGAGGTGGAGGGTGACGGTTAATTTTTGGGTTAGAATGAGGTTTAGGGAAAGGGTGAGGGTTAGGGTTAGGGTTAGGGTGAGGGTAAGAATTAGGGTGAGGGTTAGAGTGAGTGTGTAGGTGAGTTTTAGGGTTAGAGTGAGGTTTATGGTGAGATTTAGGGTTAGGGTTTGGGTGAGATTAAGGGTTAGGGTTAGGGTGACAGGTATGGTTAGGGTTAGGGTGAGGTTTAGGTTTAGTGCGTGGGTTAGGGTTAGGGTTAGTGTTAGGGTGAGGGTTAGGGTTTGTGTGAGGGTTAGGGTGAGATTGAGGGTTAGGGTTAGGGTTATGGTGAGGGTTAGGGCGAAGGTTAGAGTTAGGATTAGGTTGAGGGGGAGCGGGAGGTTTAGGGTTACGATTAGGGTTAGGTTGAGGATTAGGGTAAGGGTTAGTGTTAGGTTTAGGGTGAGAGTTAGGGTAAGGGTGAGGGTTAGGTTTAGGGTGAGGATTAGGGTTAGGATGAGGATGAGTGTTAGGTAGGGTGAAGGCTAGGGTGAGTGTGAGGTTTTGGGTTAAAGTTAGGGTCAGGGTTAGATAGAGGGGTAGGGTTAGGGTTAGGGTGAGTGTTAGGTTTAGTGTGAGGGTTAGGGGTAGGGTTAGGGTTTGTGTGAGGGTAAGGTTTCGGGTGAGGGTTAGGGTGAGTGTGAGGTTTACGGTTAGCCTTAGGGTTAGGGTGAGGTTTAGTGTGAGGGTTTGGATTAAGTTTAGGGTGAGGGTGAGGGTTAGGTTTAGGGTTATGGTGAGGATTAGAGTTAGGGTGAGGGTTAGGTTTAGTGTGAGGTTTAGCTTTGGGGTGAGGTTTAGGGTGAGGGTAAGGGTTATGGTGAGGGTTCGGGTGAGAGTGAGGGTTAGGGTTAGTCTGAGGCTTAGGGTTAGGGTGAGGGTGAGGGTCAGGGTTAGGGTTTGGATTAGGGTTGGGTTTAGGGTTAGGGTTAGGTTGAGGGTTAGAGTTAAGGTTATGGTTAGGGTTAGGGTTAGGTTTATTTTTAGGGTTGGGGTGGGGTTAGGGTTAGTCTGAGTTTTAGTGTTAGGATGAGGGTGAGGGGGAGGGTAAGGTTTAGGGTGAGGGTTAGGGTTTGGGTTAGCTTATGTTTAGGTTAAGGGTGAGGGTGAGGGTTAGGGTTAGGGTAAGGGTAAGAGTTAGGGTTAGGGTTAGGGTTAGGTATAGGGTGAGGGTGAGGGTTAGGGTTAGGTTTAGGGTTAGGGTGAGGGTTAGGGGGAGTATTAGGGTTATGGTTTGGGTTAGGGTTTTTGGGAGGATTAAGGTTAGGTTTACGGTTTGGGTTAGGTTTAGGGTGAGTTTAAGGGTTAGAGTGAGGTTTGGGGGAGGGGGTGGTATAGGGTGAGGGAAAGGGTTAAGGTGAGAGTAAGGGTGAGGGTTAGGTTTAGGGTTAGGTTTAGGGTGAGGGTGACGTTTTGGGTTAGTTTTAGAGTGAGGGTTAGGTTTAGGTTGAGGGTTAGGGATAGGGTCAGGGTTAGGGTGACTGTGAGTGTTAGGATTAGGGTTAGTGTTAGAGTTAGGCTGAGGGTGAGGGTGAGGGTAAGGGTTAGGTTTTGGGTGAGGTTTAGGGTTTGGGTTAGGGTTAATATGAGGGTTTGGTTTAGGTTTAGGCTTATAATGAGGGTTAGGCTGAGGGGTAATGATTTGGTTAGAGTTAGGTTTAGGGTTAGTGTGAGGGTTAGGTTTAGGGTTAGTGTTAGGGTGAAGGCAAGATTCAGGGTGAGGCTTATGGTTAGGGTGAGGGTTAGGGTGAGGGATATAGTTAGGGTTAGTGTTAGGGAGAGTTAGGGTGAGGGTTAGAGTTAGGGTTAGCGTTAGGGTTACTGTGAGGGTGAGGTTTAGGGTTAGGGTTAGGGTGAGGGCTCCTGTGATGGGAAGGGTTAGGGTTAGGGTTAGGGATAGGGTGAGGATTAGGGTTAGGGTTTGGGTGAGGGTGAGGTTTAGAGTTAAGGTTATGGTGAGGGTTAGGTTTGGGGTGTGGGTTAGGTTTGGGTTGAGGATTACAGTAAGGGTGAAGGTGAGGGTGAGGGATAGGGTTAGGGTTAGTGTGAGGGTGAGGGTGAGGGTTAGGTTTAGGATTAGGGTTAGGGTTAGGACTTGGGTTAGGGTGAGTGTGAGGGTGAGAATGAGGGTTGGGGTTACCGTTAGGGTGAGGGTTAGGATGAGGGTGAGGTTTAGGGTTAATGTTATGGTTTGGGTGAGGTTTACGGTGAGGGTTAGGGTTAGGGTTGGGGTGATGGTGAGGGTTAGGTTAGGGTTTGGGTGAGTGTTAGGGTGAGGGTTAGTGTTAGAGTGAGGCTTAGGGTGAAGGTCAGGGTTAGGGATAGGCTTAGTTTGAGGTTTAGTGTTAGGGTTTGTGTTAGGGTTAGGGTGAGGTGTAGGGTTCGGGTTAGGGTGAGGGTAAGGTTTAGTGTGTGGATATGGGTTAGGGTTAGCTTTAGGGTGAGGGTAAGGGTTAGGGTGAGGGTTAGGGTGAGAGTGAGGGTTAGGGTTAACGTGAGTGTTAGAGTGAGGGTTAGGGTTAGCGTTAGGGTTAGGGTGGGGGTTAGAGTTAGGGTTAGGGATAGGGTTAGGGTGAGGGTGATGTTTAAGATTAGGGTGAGGGTTAGGGTCATTGTGAGGTTTAGGGTAAGGGTTAGGGGGAGGGGGAGGTTGAGGGGTAGGTTTAGGGTTAGGGTTAGGGTTAGGGTGAGGTGAGGGTTAGGGTTGGGCTTAGGGAGAGGGTAAGGCTGAGGGTGAGGGTGTCGGTGAGGGTGAGGGTGAGGATAGGGTGAGGATTAAGGTTAGGGTTAGGGTTAAGGTGAGGTTTAGGCTGAGGTTTAGGGTTAGGGTTAGGGTGAGGGATAGGTTTAGGGCTAGTTTTAGGGTTAGGTTTAGGGTTAGGATGAGGGTTAGGGTGAGTGATAGGGTTGGGTTGAGTGTGAGGTTTAGGGTTAGGGTTAGGGTGAGGCTTAGGGTTAGGGTGAGGGTTAGGGTGGGGGTGAGGGTTAGGATAAGGTTTAGGGTTATGGTGACAGTTAGTTTGAGGGTTAGGGTTTTGGGTTGGGTTAGGGTGAGGGTGAGGGTTAGGGTGAGGTTTAGCGGTTGGGTTAGGATTAGGGTTAGGGTGAGGGTTAGGGTCAGGGTAAAGGTTAGGGTGAGGGTTACGGTTAGTGTGAGAGTTAGGGTTAGCATTAGAATAAGGGTATTGGTTAGGGTGAGGGTTAGGGTTAGGGTTAGTTTTAGGGTTAGGTTGAGGGTTAGGGTGAAGGTGAGGGTTAAGTTTAGGATTAGGGTTAGGGGTACATGTAGGCTGAGGGTGAGGGTGAGTGTGAGGGTTAGGGTTAGGTTTAGGCTGAGGGTGAGGGTGAGGGTTAGGGTTAGGATTAGGGTTAGGTTTAGGGTTAGGCTGAGGTTGAGGTGAGGGTGAGGGTGAGGATTAGGCTTAGGGTGAGGGTTAGGCTTAGGTTTAGGGTGAGGGTGATGGTGAGGGTGACTTTAGGGTTAGGGTTGGGGTTAGAGTGAGGGCTAGGTGAGGCTAAGTGTTAGGGTGAGCCTTAGGGTGAGGGTTAGTGTTTGGGTTTGGGTAAGGGTGATGTTTAGCGTGAGGGTGAGGATTAAGGTGATGGTAAGTGTTCGGGTGCGACTTAGGGTTAGGGTGTGCTTGAGGGTTAGGTTTAGGGTGAGGGTTAGGGTGATGGTGAAGTTTAGGGTGAGTGTGAGGGTTAGGGTTAGGGTTAGGGTGAGGGTTAGGGTGAGGGTTAGAGTGAGGCTAAAGGTTAGTTTGAGCGTTAGGGTGAGGGTGAGCTTTAGGGTTAGGGTTAGTGTTATTAGTGTGAGGGTTAGGGTTAGGGTTAGGGTTAGGGTGAGGGCTTGGATGAGGGTTAGGGTTAGGGTGAGGTTGAGGGTGAGCGTGAGGGTTCAGGTTAGTTTTAGGTTTAGGATGAGTATTAGGCTGAGGGGTAGGGTTAGGTTTCGGGTGAGGGTTAGGGTTAGTGAGGGTTACTGTTCGGGTCAGGGTTAAGGTGAGGATTAGGGTTAGGGTGAGAGTGAGGGTGAGGGATAGGGTTATGGTTATGGTGAGGCTGCGGTTTAGGGTTAGGGTTAGGGATAGAGTGAGAATTAGGTTTAAGGTTACGATTAGTGTTAGGTTTTGGCTGAGGGTGAGTGTGAGGGAGAGGGTGAGGGTTTAGGTTAGTTTTAAGGTTAGGATGAGTGTTAGGCTGAGGGGTAGGTTTAGGGTTCGGGTGAGGGTTAAGGTTAGTGTGAGGGTTATGGTTTGGGTTCCGGTTAGGCTGAGGGTAATGGTTAGGGTTAGGGTTAGGGTTAGGTTTAGGGTTAGGATTAGGTTTAAGGTGAGGGTATGGGTTAGGGTTAATATTAGGGTTAGGATAAGGGTGAGGGTTAGGTTAGGGTTAGGTTGAAGACTAGTGTGAGATTACGGGTTGGGTTAGGGTTAGGGATAGGGAGAGGATTAGGGTTAGGGTTAGGTTTAGTGTTAGGTTTTGGCTGAGGGTGAGGGTGAGGGTAAGGGTGAGGGTTAGGGTTAGTGTTAGGGTGGCAGTGAGGGTGAGGGTGAGGGTTAGGTTTAGGATTAGTGTTATAGTTAGGTATTGGCTGAGGGTGAGGGTGAGGGTGAGGGTTAAACTGAGGTTGAGGTTTAGGGTTAATGTTAGAATTAGGGTGAGGGTTAGGGTGAGGGTTAGGGTTAGGGTTAGGGTAAGGTTTAGGTTGAGGTTTAGGGGTAGGGGTAGGGGTAGGTTTAGGGTTAGTGTGAGAGTTAGAGTTAGGGTTAGGATTAGAGTTAGGGTTAGGGTTAGGGTTATTGTTAGGGTTAGGGTGAGGCTGAGGATGAGGGTGGGGGTGATGGTTAGGGTGAGGTTTAGGGTGAGGGTAAGGGTGAGGGTTAGTGTTAGGATTAGGTTTAGGGTTAGGTTTAGGCTGAGGGTGAGGGTGAGGGTTAGGGTTAAGTTGGGGTTAAGGATTAGGGTGAGGGTTAGGGTAAGGGTGAGTGTTAGGTTTAGGATTAGGGTGGGGGTTAGGCTGAGAGTGAGGGTGACGGAGAGGGTGAGGGTTAGTTTCAAGGTTAGTGTTAGGGTGAGGGTAATGGTTTGGGTGTGTGTAAGGGTGAGGGTGTGGGTTAGGTTTAGAATTAGGATTAATGTTAGGATTAGGCTGAGGGGGATGGTGAGGGTGAAGTTGAGGGTTAAGGTTAGGGTTAGTATGAGGTCTAGGGTGAGGGTGAGGGTTAGGGTGAGTGTGAAGTTGAGCATGAGGATTAGGGTTAGGTAAGGATTAGGGTTAGGTTGAGTATTAGTGTGTGGGTAAGGATTAGGGTGAGGGTTAGATTTAGGGTGATGTTTAGGGTGAGGGTTGGGGTGAGGGTGGGGGTTCGGGTTAGGGTGAGAGTTAGGGTGTGTGTGAGGGTTAGGGTTAGGGTGAGTTTTAGGGTGTCGGTGAGGGTTATAGTGAGGATGAGGGTAAGGGTTATAGTTAGGGTTGGGGTTAGGTTTAGAGTTAGGGTTAGGGTGAGGGGTAGGGTGAGGGGTAGTGTTAGGGTTAGGGTGAGGGTTACGGTTAGTGTTACGGTGAGGGTTACGGTTACGTTTAGGTTTAGGGTGAGGGTGAGTGTGTGGGTTAGGGTTAGGGATATGGTTAGGATGAGGGTGAGGGTGAGGGAGAGGGTTAGGTTTAGAATTAGGGTTAGTGTTAGGGTTAGGTTGAGGGTGAGCTTAAGGGTTAGGGTGAGGGTGAGGGTTAGGGTGAGGGTTAGGTTGAGAGTTAGGGTTAGGGTTAGGGTTAGGGTTAGAGTGAGGCCTAGGGTTATGGTAAGGGTTAGGGTTAGGGTTAGGATGAGGTTTAGTGTTAGGGTTAGGGTTAGGGTTAGGGTGAGGTGTAGGGTTAGTGTGAGGATGAGGGTAAGGTTTAGTGTGAGGGTTAGGGTTAGGGTTAGGGTTAGGATGAGGTTTAGTGTTAGGGTTAGGGTTAGGGTTAGGTTGAGGTGTAGGGTTAGTGTGAGGATGAGGGTAAGGTTTAGTGTGAGGGTTAGGGTTAGGGTTAGGGTTACAGTGAGGTTAAGGTTTTGGGTGAGGGTTAGGGTGAGAATGAGGGTTAGGGTTAATGTGAGTGATAGGGTGAGGGTTAATTTGACGGTTAGGGTTATGGTTAGGGTGAGTGTGAGGTTTATGTTTAGAGTGAGGGTTATTTTTAGGGTTAGGGTTAGGGTTAGGTTGAGGATGAGGGTGAGGGTTAGGGTTAGGGTTAGGGTTAGGGAGAGGGTGAGGGTGAGGGTTAGGTTTGGGATTAGGGTTAGGTTGAGGTTTAGGGTTCGGGTTAGGATTAGGGTTAGGGTGAGGATTAGTGTTAGCGTGAGGGTGAGGGTAAGGGTTAGGGTTACGGTTAGGCTGAGGGTGAGGGTGAGGGTTAGGGTTATGGTTAGGTTTAGGGTTAGGGTTAGGTTTAGGTTTAGGTTTAGGATTAGTGTTATGGTGAGGGGTAGGGTTAGGTTGAGTGTGAGGGTTAGGGGTAGGGTTATGGTTAGGTTTAGGATGAGGGTAAGGTTTAGGGTTAGGGTTAGGGTGATGGTGAGGGTTAGGGTTAGGGTTATGGTTATGGTGATGGTTAGTTTGAAGGTTAGGTTTTGGATTGGCTTAAGGTAAGGTTGAGGTTTAGGTTAAGGGTTAGGGTTATGGTTAGGTTTAGGGTGAGGGTTATTGTGAGGGCAAGCCTGAGGGTGAGGTTTACGCTTAGGGTGAAGTTTAGGCTGAGCTTGAGGGTTAGGATTAGGGTTAGGTTGAGTTTAAGGGTTAGGGTGAGGGTTAGGGTGAGGGTTAGGGTTAGCATTATGGTTAGGGTGGTCGTTAGGGTGAGGCTAAGTGTTTGGGTTAGTGTTAGGGTGAGGGTGAGTTTTAGGATTAGGGGTAAGGTTAGGGCTAGGGTGATGGTGAAGTTTAGGGTTAGGGTAATGGTGAGGGTTAGGCTGAGGGTGAGGGCTAGGGTTAGGTTTAATTAGGGTGAGGGTGAGTGTTAGGATTGGGGTAAGGTTAGGGCTATGGTGAGATTGAGGGTTACGGTTAGGGTAAGGGTGAGTGTTAGGGTGAGGGGTAGGGTTAGAGTTTGGGTGAGGGTTAGGTTTAGTGTGAGGTTTAGGTTTAGGGTTAGTGTTTTTGTGAGTGTAAGGGTTAAGGTGAGTGTTAGAGTGAGAGTGAGAGTTAGGTTTATCGTGAGTTTTAGGGTGAGGGTTACGGTGAAGTTTAGGGTTAGTGTTAGCTTTAGGGTTAGAGTGAGGGTGAGGTTTAGGGTAACGGTTCGGTTTAGGGTGAGGGTTATGTTTAGGGTTATGGGTAGGGTGAGGGTTAGATTTAGGGTTAGGGTTAGGGTTAGTGTTATTGTTAGGGTTATGCTGAGTGTGAGGGTGAGGGAGAGAATTAGGATTAGCGCTAGGTTTAGGGTGATGGTGAGGGTGAGTGTAAGTTTTAGTATTAGGGTTAGGGTTAGGGTTAGGCTGAGTGTGAGGGTTAGGGTTAGGGTTAGGGTGAGGGTAAGGGTTAGGGTGAGGGTTAGGTTGAGGGTGAACGTTAGGCTGAGGGTGAGGGTGAGGGTGAGGTTGAGGGTTAATATTATAGTTAGGGTTAGGTTTAGGCTGAGCGTGAGGGTGAGGGTGAGGTTGAGGGTTAGGGTTAGGGTGGGGTTTTTGGTTAGGTTTAGAGTTAGGATGAGGGTTAGGCTGAGGGGTAGGTTTAGGGTTAGGGTGAGGGATAAGTTTAGTGTGAGGGTTAGGGTTAGGGTTAAGGTGAGGGTGAGGGTAAGGTTTAGGGTGAGGGTTAGGGTGAGGGTGAGTGTTAGGGTTAGGGTTAGGTTTAGGGTGAGGTTTAGGGTGAGGGTTAGGTTTACAGTTAGTGTTAGGTTGAGGGTTAGGGTAAGGGTTATGGTTAGGGTTTGGGTTAGGTTTAGAGTGAGGGTGAGGTTTAGTGTTAGCATTAGAGTTAGGGTGAGGTTGAGGATTAAGTTTAGGGTTAGGGTGAGTGGTAGGGAGAGGGATAGGTTAAGGTTTAGGTTGAGGGTTAGGTTTAGTGTGAGGGTTAGGGTTAGGGTAAGGGTTACAGTGAGGGTAAGGGTTAGGGTGAGGGTTAGGTGAAATGAGGGTTAGGGTTAGCATTAGGGATAGAGTTAGGGTTAGGGTTAGGTTTAGGGTTAGGGTGAGGGTGAGGCTGAGGGTGAGGTTTAGGTTTAGGGTTAGCATGAGGGTTAGGGTTAGGGTGTGGATTAGGTTAGGGTTAGGTTTAGGGTGAGGGTGAGTGTTAGGGTGAGTGTGACGGTAAGGGTGAGACTTAGGGTTAGGGTTAGGATGAGGGTGAGGGTGAGGGATAAGATTAGTGTTGGTGTTGGGATTTGGCTGAGGGTGAGTATGAGTGTGAGGGTGAGGATTAGGGTTAGGGTTAGGGTGAGGGTTTGGGTTTGGGCTAGGGTGAGGATGAGGCTTAGGATTAGGTTTAGGGTGAGGGTTAGGGATAGGGTGAGGGTTAGGGTTAGTGTGAGGGTTAGGGTTAGGTTTAGGGTTCGGGTTAGGGTGAGGGTAAGGGTTAGCGTGAGGGTCGGGGTGAGAGTGAGGGTTAGGGTTATCGTGAGCATTAGGGTGAGGGGTAGGGTGACGGTTAGGGTTAGGGTTAGGGTGAGTGTGAGGGTTAGGGTTAGGGTGAGTGTTAGTTTTATGGTTAAGGTTAGGGTTAGGTTGAGGGTGAGGGTCAGGGTTAGGGTTAGAGAGAGGGTGAGGGTGAGGGTTAGGGTTAGGATTAGGGTTAGGTTTAGGGTTAGGGTTAATGGTTAGGATTAGGGTTAGGGTGAGGGTTAGGGTTAGGTTGAGGGTGAGGGTTAGGGTAGGGTGAGGGTTAGGGCTAGTGTGATGTTAGGGTTAATTTTAGGGTTAGGTTTAGGGTGAGAGTAAGGGTTAGGTTGAGTGTTGGGGTGAGAGTGAGGGTTAGGGTTATCGTGAGTGTTAGGGTGAGGGTTAGGGTGTGGGTTAGGTTTCGATTTCGGTTTAGGTTTATGCTGAGGGTGAGCGTGGGATGAGGGTGAGGGTTAGGTTTGGGGTGAGGGTTAGGGTTAGGGTTAGGGTTAGGTTGAGGATTAGAGTTAGGATTAGGGTTAGGGTTAGGGTTATTTTAGGGTTAGGGTGTGTGTGAGGTTGAGGGTTATGAGGGTGGTTAGGGTTAGGGTGAGGGTGAGGTTGAGAGTTAGGTTGAAGTTTTGGCTTAGGGTGAGGTTTAGGGTAAGGGTGAGGGTAAGGGTTAGGGTTAGCGTTAGGGTAAGAATTAGCCTGAGTGTTAGAGTGATTGTGTGGGTGAGTGTTAGGGTTAGGGTGAGTTTTAGGGTGAGATTTATGGTTAGTGTTTGGGTGAGGTTAAGGTTTAGTATTATGGTTAGAGGTAGGGTTAGGTTTAGGATGAGGTTTAGGTTTATTGTGAGGTTTAGGGTTAGGGTTAAGGTGAGGGTTAGGGTGAGGGTGAGGTTGAGGGTGAAGGTGAAACTGAGGTTTAGGGAGTGGGTGATGGTTAGGTTTAAGTTGAGAGTTAGGGTTAGGTTTAGGGTTAGGGTGAGGGTTAGGTTGATGGTGCAGGTAAGGGTTAGGGTTAGGTTTATGGTTAGGCTGTGGTTGAAGGGGCGGGTATTGGTGAGGGTTAGGGTTAGGTTGAGTGCTAGGCTTAGGGTTAGGGTGAGGGTTACAGTTAGGGTGAAATTTAGGGTGAGTTTGAGGTTTAGGCTGAGGGTCAGGGTTCGGGTGAGACTGAGGGATAGGGTGTGCATGAGGGTTAGGTTTAGGGAGAGGATTAGGGTGATGGTTAGGGTTAGGGTGTGGGTGAGGGTTAGGGTTAGTGTAAGGATTAGGGTGAGTGTTAGGGTTAGGGTTACGATGAGGGTTAGGACAAGGGATAGGGTTAGGGTTATTGTGAGGGTTAGTGTTAGGGTGAGGGTTAGGGTGAGGGTTATGGTGAGGGTTAGGGTTAGGGTGAAGGTAAGGGTTAGGGTGAGGGTTAGGGTGAGGTTTAGAGTTTGGGTTAGGGTAACTGTGAGGATTAGGGATAGGGTTCGGGTGAGGGTTACATTTAGTGTGAGGGATAGGTTTAGGGTGAAGGTTAGGGTTAGGTTTAGGGTAAGGTTGAGGGTGAGGGTGAGGTTTAGGGTTAGGTTTAGGGTTTGGGTGAGGGTGCGGGCTAGGGTGAGTGTGAGGGTTCGAATGAGGGTGATGGTGAGTGGTAGGGTTAAGGTAAGGGTTGGGGTTAGGTTTAGGGTGAGGATCAGGGTGAGGGTGAGGGCTAGGGTGAGAGTCAGGGTTAGGTTGAAGGTTAGGGTTAGGGTTAGGGAGAGGGTTAGTTTTAGGGTGATGTTTAGGCTGAGGGTGATGTTTATGGTTAGTGTGAGGGTGAGAGTTCGCGAGAGGGTTAGAGTTAGGGTTAGGGTGAAGTGAGGGTGACGACTAGGTTTAGGGTTAGGGTTTGGTTGAGGTTGAGGGTGACGGTGAGGGTTAGGTTTAGGATTAGGGTTAAGTTTAGGGTTAGGGTGAGGGTGAGGGTTAGGGTTAGGGTAACGTTTAGGGTGAAAGTGAGTGTAAGGGTGAAGGTGAGGGTTCCTTTGAGACTGAGGGTTATTGTGTGAGTGAGGGTGCGGGTGCGGGTTAGGGTTTGGGTAAGGGTTAGGGTGAGTGTTATGGTTAAGGTTAGGATGAGGTTTAGGATGAGGGTTAGGGTTAGGGTTATTGTGAGGGTTAGGGTTAGGGTGAGGGTTAGGGTGAGTGTTAGGGATAGGGTTAAGGTTAGGGTGAGGGTAAGTGTTAGGGTGAGGGATAGGGTGAGGTTGAGGATGAGAGTTAGGTTTAGGGTTAGTGTTAGAGTTAGGATGAATTTGAGGGTGAGGGTTGGGGTTAGTGTTATGGTTAAGGATAGGGTTAGGTTTAGGGTGAGGTTGAGGGTTAGGATTAGGGTTAGGGTGCGGGTTAGGGTTACGGTTAGGTTTAGGGTGAGGGTTTGTGTTAGGTTTAGGGTTAAGATGAGGGTTAGGATGAGGGATAGGTTTAGGGTTAAGTTGAGGGTTAGCGTTAGTGTGAGCATTAGGCTTAGGTTTCGGGTTAAGGTGAGGATAAGGTTTAGGGTGAGGGTTATGCTGAGAGTGAGGGTTAGGGTTAGGGTGACAGTTAGGGTTAGGGTGAGGGTAAGGTTTAGTGTGAGCATTAGGGTGAGGGTTAGGTTTAGGGTTAGGGTTTGGATGAGGGTTAGGGTGAGGGTTAGCGTTAGGGATAGGTTTAGGTTTTGGGTGAAGGTAAGGGTTAGAGTGATGGTTAGGGTGAGGGTGAAGGTGAGGGTGAAGTTTCGGATCAGGCTTAGGGTGAGGGCTAGGATGAGGTGACTGTTAGGGCATTAGGGTTAGTTTCACGGTTAGGCTTATGGTGAGGGTGAGGCTTAGGGTGAGGTTTAGGTTGGGGGTGAGGTTTAGGGTGAGGGTTAGGGTTAGGATGAGAATTAGGTTGAGGGTGAGGGTTAGGATTAGTGTTAGTGTTAGGATGAGGGTGATGGTGAGGGTTAGGGTTAGGGTGAGGGTGAGGTTGAGAATTAGTTTTAGGATTAGGGTTAGGTTTAGGGTTAGGCTGAGGGTGACGGTGAGGGTGAGGTTTAAGTATAGGGTAGGGTGAGCTTTAGGGTTAGTGTGAGGGTTAGGGTGAGGGTGAGGGTAAGGGTTAATGGTGAGGGTTAGGGTGAGGGTGAGGGTTAGGGTTAAGGTTAGGGTTAGGGTGAGTGTTAGGCTGAGGGTTAGGATTAGGGTTAGGGTTAGCGTGAGGTTTAGGGTGAGGCTAAGAGTTAGGGTTAGGGTTAGGGTTCTGCATAGGGTGAGAGTGAGGATTAGAGTTAGGGTGAGATTTAGGGTTAAGGTGAGGGTTAGGGTTAGGATTAGTGTTAGGGCGAGGGCTTGGGTGAGGTTTAGGGTTAGGTTTACAGTGAGCCTTAAGGTGAGAGGGAGGTTTAGGGTTAGGGTGCAGGATAGGTTTAGTGTGAAGATTAGGCGTAGGGTTAGGGTTAGGCTGAGGGTGAGGGTGAGGGTTAGGGTGAGTTTTAGGGTTAGTGTGAGGGTTAGGGTGAGGTTGAGGGTTAGGGTTAGGGTGAGGGTAAGGGTTAGGGTGAAGGTTAGAGTGAGGGTGAGGGTTAGGGTTAGTGTTAGGGTAAGGGTGAGTTTTAGGTTTAGGGTTAGGTTGAGGTTGAGGGTTAGGGTTAAGGTTAGGGTTAGGGTGAGGGTGAGGTTCAGGGTGAGGGCTATTGTTAGGGTTAGTGTGAGGGATAGGTTTAGGATTAGAATTAGGCTGAGGGCTAGGGTGAGGGTGAGAGTTAGGGTGAGGATTTGGGTTAGGGTGAGGTTTAGGGTGAGGCTAAGGGTTAGAGTGATTGTTAGGGTGAGGGTGAGGTTTAGGGTTCGGGTTAAGGTTCGGGTTTGGGTGAGGGTGAGGGTTAGGGTTAGGTTTAGGGTTAAGATGATGGTTAGGCTGAGGGATTTGGTTAGGGCTAGGGTGACGGTTAAGGTTAGTATGAGGGTTATGGTTAGTGTTAGGGTTAGGGTTAGGGTGAGGGTAAGGGTTAGGTTGAGGGTTAGGATGAGGTTGAGGGGTAGAGTTAGCATTACGGTTAGGGTTAGGGTTAGGGAGAGGGTTTGGGTGAGGGTAAGGTTTATGTTGAAGGTTACGGTGAGGGTGAGGTTTAGGTTTAGGGTGAGGGTAAGTGTTAGGGAGAGGGTTAGGGTGAGGGTGAAGGTTAGGATTAGCATTAGGGTTAGATTGAGGATGAGGCTTAGGGTTATGGTTTGGGTTAGGGAGAGGGCTAGGCTGATTATGAGGGTTAGGGTTAGGGTTAGGGTGAGGGTTAGGGTGAGGGTTAGGTTTAGGGTTAGGGTTAGGTTTAGGGTGAGGTTTAGGGAGAGGGTGAGGGTTAGGGTGAGGTTTAGGGTTAGGGTTAGGGTTAGGTTTAGGGTGAGGGTTAGAGAGAGGGTGAGGATTAAGGTGAGGGTGCGGGAGAGGGTTAAGGTGAGGGTTCGGGTTAGAATTAGGGTTAGGGTGAGGGCTAGGGTGAGGGTGAGGGTTAGGGTTAGGGTGAGTGTTATGGTGAGGTGTAGGTTTAGGGTCAGAGTGCGGCTTAGGTGTAGTGCGTTTGTTAGGGTTAGGTTTACAGTTAGGGTGAGGATTAGGGTTAGAGTGAGGGTTAGTGTCAACATGAGTGTTAGGGTGAGGGTCAGGGTGAAGGTTAGGGTTAGGTTTAGGGTTAGGGTGAGAGTTAGACTGAGGGGTAGGGTTAAGGTTAGGCTGAGGGTGTGGGTGAGGGTGAGGGTTAGGGTTAGGGTTAGGGTGAGGGTAGGGTTAGTGTGAGGGTTACGATGAGGTTGAGGGTAAGTGTGTGTGTGAGGGTTAGTGTCAGGATTAGGGTGAGGATGAGGGTGAGAGTTAGGGTTAGGATTAGGGTTAGGTTTAGGATTAGGCTTAGGGTGAGGGCGAGGTTGAGGGTGAGGGTTAAGTTTAGGGTTAGGGTGAGGTTGAGGGTTAGTGTGATGGTTAGGGTGAGGGTCAGTGTAAGTGTTAATGGTGATGGTGAGGATTAGGGTGAGGGTTAGGGTGAGGGTTAGGGTGAGGGTTAGGGTTATGGTGAGGGTTAGCATGAGGGTAAGTGTTAGTGTTAGGGTGGGGCTTAGGGTAAGAGTGAGGGTTAGGTTTAGGGTGAGGGTTAGGGTTAGGATTAGGGTTAGGGCGAGGGCAAGGGTGAGTGTGAGGGTTATGGTTATGGTTATGGTTAGGGTGAGGGTAGGGTTAGGTTTAAGGTGAGGGTTAGGGTGAGGTGTAGGTTTAGGTTAGGGTGACGGTTAGAATGAACGTCAGGGTTAGGGTGAGGATTAGGGTTAGGGCTAGGGTTAGGGTGAGGGTGAGGGTGAAATTGAGGGTAAGGGTTAGGGTTAGGGTGAATCTTGGCGTTAGTGTGAGGATTAGGGTGAGGGTGAGTGTAAGGTTCAGGGTAAGGTTTAGAGTGAGGGAGAGGCTTAGGTATAGGGTTAGGATGAGGGTTAGGCTGAGGGGTAGTTTTAGGGATAGGGTGAGGGTTAGGGTAAGTATGAGGGTTATGGTTAGGTTTAGGGTGAGGGTGAGGTTTAGGGTGAGGGTGAGGGTTAATTTAGGGTGAGGGTTAGGGATAGGGTTAGGGTGAAGTTTAGAGTGAGGGGTAGGGTTATTGTTAGGGTTTGGTTGAGGGTGAGGGTTAGCGTTAGGGTCAGTGTTAGGGTCAGGGTGAGGGTTAGGGTGAGGGTTACCGTTAGGGTTATAGTTAGGGTTAGGTTGAGGGTGAGGGTTAAGTTTAGGGTTATGGTTAGGGTTAGGGTTAGGATTAGGGTGAGTTTGAGGTTAAGGGTTAGGAATAGGGTTAGGGTTATGTTTAGGGTGAGGGTTAGTTTGAGGGTGAGTGTTAAGATTAGGGGTCGGTTGAGGGCTAGGGTGAGAATGAGGGTTAGGTTTAGGATTAGGGTTAGAGTTAGATTGAAGGTGAGGGTGAAGGTTTGGGTCAGGATTAGGGTTCAGGTTAGGGTTAAGTTGAGGGTGAGGGTTAGGGTTAGAGTTAGGGTGAGGGTTATGGTTAGGGTTAGGTTTGGGGTTAGGGTGGGGGTTTGATTTTGGTTTAAGCTTAGGATGAGTGTTAGGCTGAGGGGTAGGTTGAGGGTTAGGGTGAGGGTGAGGGTGAGGGTGAGGGTTAGGATTAGGGTTAGGGTTACGGTTAAAGTGAGGGTTGGTGTGAGGGTTAGTGTATAGTTGAGGGTTAGGGTGAGAGTGAGGGTGAGTTTTAAGGTTAGGATTAGATTTATGGTTAGGATTTGCCTGAGGGTGAGGGTTAGGCTTAGGTTTAGGGTGACGGTTAGGGTGATGGTGAACTTTAGGTTTAATGTTATAGATATTGTGAGGGTTAGGATGAGGGTTAGGGTTAGGGATAGGGTCAGGTTGAGGATTACAGTGAGGGTTACGGTGAGGGTGAGGTCTAGGGTGAGGGTTAGGGTTAGGGGTAGGTTTAGCGTGAGGGGTATGGTTAGGGTTAAGGTGAGGGTGAGGTTTAGTGTGAAGATTAGGATTAGGGTTAGCATTAGGGTGAGGGTAAGTGTTAGGGTGAAGGTTAGGGTGAGAGTGAAGTTAGGGTTAGTGTGAGTGTGAGTGTGAGGGTTAGAGTGAGGGTTAGGGTTAGCATTAGTGTTAGGGTGAAGATTAGGTTTATGGGTGAGGATTAGGGTTAGGGTTAGGGTGAGGGTGAGGGTGAGGCTTAGGGTTTGGATTAGGCTTAGGGTTATGGTTATGCTGAGATTGAGGGTGACGGTGAGGGTTAGAGTTATTGTGAGGGTTAGGGTTAGGCTTAGGGTGAGGGTTAGGGTTAGCCTTAGAGTTAGGGTGAGGGTTAGGTTGAGGGTTAGTTTTAGGGTTAGGGTTAGGATTAATGTGAGGGCTAGGGTTAGGACTATGGTTAGGGTGAGGGTGAGGTTGAGGGTTAGAGTTAGTGTGAGGGTGCGGGTTAGGGCGAAGGCTAGGGTGAGTGTGAGTGTTAGGATTAGGGGTAAGGTGAGGGCTAAGGTGAGGGGGAGTGTTAGGGTTTGGGTGAGGGTGAGGGTGAGGATTAGGGTGAGTGGTAGAGATAGGGTTAGGGTGAGGGTTAGGTTTAGTGTGAGGGTTAGGGTTACGGTTAGGGTTTGGTTGGGATTAAGGGGTAGGGTGAGGGTTAGGGTGAGAGTGAGAGTTAGGTTTAGGGTTAGTGTTAGAGTTACAGTGAGGTTGAGGGTTAGGGTTAGGGTTAGGGTGATGGTTTGGGTTAGGTTTAGGCTTAGGATGAGGATTAGGCTGAGGGATAGGGTTAGGGTTAGGTTGAGGGGTAGGGTTAGTGTGAGGGTTAGATTTACGTTTAGGGTTAGGGTGAGGTTAAGATTAAGGCTTAGGGTGAGGGTGAGGGTTAGGGTTAGGGTGAGGGTTATGGTGAGGGGTAGGGTTATGGTTAGGGTGAGGGTAAGGTTTAGTGTGAGGGTTAGGGTTAGGGTGAGGGTAGGCTGGGGGTGAGGTTGAGGGTGAGGGTTAGGGTTAGGGTGGGGGTGAGGGTGAGTGTGAGAGTTAGGGTTAGGGTTAGGCAGAGGGTTAGGGTTATGGTGAGGTTTAGGTTTAGGTTTAGGGTGAGGGTGAGGATGAGGTTTAGGGTGAGGGTGAGGGTGAGGGTTAGGGTTAGGGTTAGGGTGAGGGTTATGGTTAGGATTAGGGTAAGGGTTATGTTTGGGTTAGGTTTGGCGTTAGGGTGAGGGTTTGGTTTCGGTTTAGGCTTAGGATGGGTGTTAGGCTGAGGGGTAGTTTGAGGGTTAGGGTGACGGTTAGGGTGATGGTGAGGGTTAGGATTACAGTGAGGGTTAGGGTGAGGGTGAGGGTGAGGGTTAGGTTTAGGATTAGGGTTAGGGTTAGGGTTAAAGTGAGGGTTGGGGTGAGGGTTAGTGTATAGTTGAGGGTTAGGGTGAGAGTGAGGGTTATGTTTAGGGTGAGAGTGAGGGTGAATTTTAAGGTTAGGATTAGATTTATGGTTAGAATTTTCCTGAGAGTGAGGGTTAGGTTTAGGTTTAGGGTGACGGTTAGGGTGGTGGTGAACTTTAGGTTTAATGTTATAGTTATTGTGAGGGTTAGGATGAGGGTTAGGTTTAGGGATAGGGTCAGGGTGAGGATTACGGTGAGGGTTAGGGTTAGGGTGAGGGTGAGGCTGAGGGTGAGGGTTAGGGTTTGGGTTAGGGTAGGGGTGAGGGTGAGGGTACGGATAAGTGTTAGGGTTAGAGTTAGGCTCACAGTGAGTGTTAGGGTGAGGGTTAGGTTTAGGGTTAGGGTTAAGGTGAGGGTCAGGGTTAATGTGAGGGTTAGGGTGAGGGTGAGGGTTAGGTTTAGAGTTCGGGTTCGGGTTTGGGTTAGGGTGAGTGATATGGTTAAGGTTAGGGTTATGGTTAGGCTGAGGATTAGGGTAGGTTTAGGGCTAGGGTGAGGGTTAGGGTGAGGGCTAGGATGAGGGTGAGGGTTAGGGTTAGGGTTAGGGTGAGGGTTACTGTTAGGTTTAGGGTTAGTGTGAGGGTTAGTTTTATGGTTAGTGTTAAGATTAGGGTGAAGTTAAGGGTTAGGGTGAGGGTTAGGGTGAGAGTGAGGTTTAGGATTACCGTAAGTGTTAGGGTGAAGGTTACGATTAGGGTTAGGGTTAGGGTTAGGGTTAGGATTAGGGTGAGGGTTAGTGTTAGACTTAGGGTGAGGGTTAAGGTTAGGGTTAGTGTTAGGTTGAAGGTTAGAGGTAGTGTTAGGGTTAGGGTTAGGGTCAGGTTTAGGGTTATTGTAAGTTTTAGGGTGAATGTGAGGGTGAGGGCGAGTTTCACGGTGAGGGTGAGAGTTAAGGTTAGGGTTAGGATTAGGGTAAGGGTGAGGATGAGGGTTATGTTTAGGATTCATGTGAGGGTTAGGGTTAGGCTGAGGTTGAGGGTGAGGGTGAGTTTGAGGTTGAGGTTTAGGTTTAGGTTAAGGGTTAGTGTGAGATTAGGTTTAGTGTGAGAGTTAGGGTTAGGGTTAAGGTGAGTGTAAATGTTAGGGTGAGGGTTAGGGTGAGGGTGATTGTGAGGGTTAGGGTTAGGATTAGGGTGAGGGTGAGGGTATGGGTGAGGTTTAGGGTGAGGTTGAGGATTAGGTTGAGGATTAGGGTTAGGGTAAGGTTTAGGGTAGGGTGAGGGTGATGGTTAGGGTTAAGGTGATGTTTAGGATGAGGGTTAGGGTAAGAGTGAGTATGAGGTTTCGGGTGAGGTCAAGGGTTAGGGTGTGGGTGAGGGTTCAGGTTAGGTTGAGTATTAGGGTGACAGTCAGAGTTACAGTGAGGGTTAGGGTGAGGGTGAAGATTACGGTTAGTGTTAGGTTGTGGGTTAGGGTTAGGGTTAGGGTTATGGTGAGGGTTAGGTTGAGGGTTAGGGTTAGGGTTAGGGTTAGGGATAGGGTTAGGGTTAGAGTGAGGGTGAGGGTGAGGGTTAGGGTTAGGGTTAGAGTTAGGGTGAGGGTGAAGGTTTGGGTTAGGGATAGGGTTAGGGTTAGGGTTAGGGTGAGGGTTAGGGTGAGTGTGAGTGTTAGGATTAGGGGTAGGTTGAGGGCTAGGGTGAGAATGAGTGTTAGGTTTTGTATTAGGGTTAGAGTTAGGTCGAGGGTGAGGGTGGAGGTTTGGGTAAGGATTAGGGTTAGGGTTAGGGTTAAGTTGAGGGTGACGGTGAGGGTTAGGGTTAGAGTTAGGGTGAGGGTTATGGTTATGGTTATGGTTAGGGTGAGGGTTTGGTTTAGGTTTAGGCCTAGGATGAGCGTTAGGCTTAGGGGTAGGTTTAGGGTTAGGGTGAGGGTTAGGGTTAATGTGAGGGTTAGGGTTAGGGTTAGGGTTAGAGTGACGATAAGGTTTAGGCTGAGGGTTAGGGTGAGGGTGAGATTTAGGGTTATGGTGAGGGTTAGGGTGAGGGTTAAGGTGAAGGTTGGGGTGAGCGTTAGGGTATAGGTGAGGGTAAGGGTGAGGGTGAGCGTTTGGGTTAGGGTGAGAGTGAGGGTTAGGTTTAGGGTTAGGATTAGATTGAGGGTTAGAATTTGCCTGTGGGTGAGGGTTAGGCTTAGGTTTAGGGTGACTGTTAGGTTGATGGTGAGGTTTAGGTTTAATGTTAGGGTTAGGGTTAGTGTGAGGGTGAGGATGAGGGTTAGGGTTAGGGTGAGGGTAAGGTTTAGTGTGAGGGTTAGGGTGAGGGTGACCGTAGGCTGAGGGTGAGTTTGAGGGTGAGGGTTAGGGTGGGGGTGAGGGTGATGGTGGGGGTTAGGGTTAGGAATAGGGTTAGGTTTAGTGTTAGGCTGAGGATGAGGGTGAGGGTTAGGGTTAGGGTGAGGGTTAGGCTTAATGTTAGGTTGAGGGTTTGGGTGAGTGTTAGGGTTAGGTTTAGGTTTAGACAGGGTGAGGGTGAGGATGAGGGTTAGGGTTAGTGTTAGGGTTAGGTTTAGGGTGATTCTAATGGTTAGGGTGAGGGTTATGGTGAGGGTGAGGTTTAGGGTTAGGGTTAGTGTTAGGGTTAGGGTTAGGGATAGGGTTAGGGTTAGTGTGAGGGTTAGGGTGAACTCTAGGGTTATGGTTAAGTTTAGGGTGAGGATTAGGGTGAGGGGGAGGGCTAGGTTTAGGGTTAGGGTTAGGGTATTGGTGAGGGTTAGGGTGAGGCTAAGGGTTAGGGTGAGGGTGAGGGTTGGGGTGAGGGTAAGGGTTAGGGTTTGGGTTAGTGTTAGGGTGAGGGTTAGGGTGAGGGTTAGAGATAGGCTTAGGGTTAGGGTGAGGGTTAGGGTGAGGGTTAATTTTAGGATTAGTGTTTGGGTGAGGGTTAGGGTGACGGTGAGGGTTAGGGTTAGGTTTAGGTTTAGGGTGAGGGTGAGTGTTAGGATTAGGGGTAAGGTTAGGGCAAGGGTGAGGGTGAGGGTTAGGGTGAGGCTAAGGGTTAGGGTGAGTCTCAGGGTTAGGGTGAGGGTAAGGGTTAGCGTTTGGGTTAGTGTTAGGGTGAGGGTTACGGTGAGGGTTAGAGTTATGTTTATGGTTAGGGTGAGGGTTAGTTTGAGGGTTAATTTTAGTGTTAGGTTTTGGGTGAGGGTTAGGTTGAGGGTGAGGGTTAGGGTTAGGTTTAGGGTTAGGGTGAGGGTGAGTGTTAGGATTAGGGATAAGGTTATTGCAATGCTGAGGCTGAGGGTTAGGGTGAGGGTTAGGATGAGGGTGAGGTTTAGGGTTGGGTTAGTGTTAGGGTGAGGGTTAGGGTTAGGGTTAGGGTTAGTGTGAGGGTTAGGGTGAGGGTTAGGGTTACAGTTAAGTTTAGGGTGAGGATTACGGTGAGGGTGAGGACTAGGGTTAGGGTTGGGTTTAGGGTTAGGGTGAGGGTTACGGTGAGGCTAAGGGTTAGGGTGAGGGTGAGGGTTAGGGTTGAGGGTAAGGGTTGGGGTTTGGGTTAGTGTTAGGGTGAGGGTTAGGGTGAGGGTTAGTTAGGTTTAGGGTTAGGGTGAGGGTTAGGGTGAGGTTTAATTTTCAGATTAGTGTTTGGATGAAGGTTAGGGTGAGGGTGAGGTTTAGGGTTAGGTTTAGGGTTAGGGTGAGGGTGAGTGTTCGGATTAGGGGTAAGGTTAGGGCAAGGGTGAGGGTGAGGGTTAGGGTTAGGGTTAGGGTTAAGGTGAGGGCTAGGGTGAGGGCTAGGGTTAGGGTTAGGGTTAGGGATAGGTTGAGGATTAGGGTTATGGTTAGGGTTAGTGTGAACATTAGGCTGAGGGCTAGGCTTAAGGTTAGTTTGAGGGTTAGGTTTAGTGTGAGGGTTAGGATTAGGGTGAGGGTGAGGGTTAGGGTTAGGGTGAGGATTTGGGTGAGGGTGAGGGTTAGGGTTAGTATGAGGGTTATGGTTATGTTTAGGGTTAGGTTTAGGTTGAGAGTAAGTGTTAGGGTGAGGGTTAGGGTGAGAGTGAGGGTTAGGGTTATTGTGAGTGTTATTGGGAGGGTTAGGGTGAGGGTTAGGGTTAGGGTCAGAGTTAGAATGAGGGTGAGGGTTAGGCTTAGGTTAAGAGTGTTAGTTAGGGTTAGGGTGAGGGTGAGGGTAAGGGTGAAGGTTAGGATTAGTTTTAGGGTTAGGGTGAGGGATAGGGTGAGGCTTAGGGTGAGGTTGAGTGTGAGGGTTAGGGTGAGGTTTTTGGTTAGGATTAGGGTTAGGGTGAGGGCTAGGGTGAGGGTGACGGTTAGGGTTAGGTTTAAGGTTAGGGTGAGGGTTTGGGTTAAGTTTAGGGTTAGGATGAGTGTTAGGGTGAGGGGTAGGGTTAGGTTTAGGGTGAGGGTTAGGTTTAGTGTGAGGGTTAGGTTTAGGGTAAGTTTTAGGGTGAGGATAAGGGTTTGGGTGAGGGTTAGGGTTAGAATGAGGGTTGGGTTTATCCATAGGAATAGTGGGAAGGTTAGGGTGAAAGTTAGGGTTAGGGTGAGAGTGAGTCTTAGGATTAGGGATAGGGTGAGGGCTAGGTGAGGGAGAGGGTTAGGATTAGCGTTAGGGTTAGGTTTAGGGTTAGGGTGAAGGTGAGTGTTCGGATTAGGAGTAAGGTTAGGGCAAGGGTGAGGGTGAGGGTTAGGGTTAGGGTTAGGGTTAGGGTTAGGGTTAGGGTTAGTGTGAGGGTGAGGGTGAGGGTTAGGGTTAAGATTAAGGTTAGGGTGAGGATTAGGTTGAGGGTGATGGCTAGGGTTAGGGTCAGGTTTAGGGTAAGGGTGAGGGTTAAGGTGAGGCTAAGGGTGAGGGTGAGGGTGAGGGTTAGGGTGAGGGTAAGGGTTAGGGTTTGGGTTAGTGTTAGGGTGAGGGTTATGGTGAGGGTTAGAGATAGGTTTAGGATTAGGGTGACGGTTAGGGTCAGGTTTAATTTTAGGGTTAGTGTTAGGGTGAGGGTGAGGGTTAGGGTTAGGATTAGTGTTAGGGTGAGGTTGACTGTTAGGATTAGGAGTAAGGTTAGGGCAAGGTTGAGGGTGAGGGTTAAGGTTAGGGTTAGGTTTAGGGTAAGGGTGAGGGCTAGGGTGAGGGAAAGGGTTAGTGTTAGTGTTAGGGATAGGGTGAGGATTAGGGTTAGGGTTAGGGCTAGTGTGAGCATTTGGAAGAGGGGTAGGCTTAGGGTTAGGTTGAGGGGTAGGTTTAGTGTGAGGGTTATGGTTAGGGTGAGAGTGAGGTTTAGGATTAGGGTGAGGTTTTGGATAAGGGTGAGGGTTAGGGTTAGTATGAGGGTTATGGTTAGGTTTAGGGTTAGGGTTAGGTTGAGAGTAAGCGTTAGGGTGAGGGTTAGGGTGAGAGTGAGGGTTAGGGTTACATTGTGTGTTATTGGGAGGATTAGGTCGAGTGTTAGGGTTAGGGTTAGCATTAGGGGGCGTGTAAGGATTAGGGTGAGGGTTAGGTTGAGGTTGAGGGTTAGGGTTAGGGTTAGGGTTAGGGGTACACTGAGGGTGAGGTTGTAGGTGAGTGTTAGGATTAGGGGTAGGTTGAGGGCTTGGGTAAGGGTTAGGGGGAGGTTTAGGGTGAGAGTGAGGGTTAGGGTAAGCCTTAGGGTTAATGTGGGGGTTAGTGTGAGGGTTAGGGTTAGGGTAAGCTTTAGGGTCAGGGTGAGGTTTAGGGTTTAGGTTAGGGTTCGGTTTCAGGTTAGGGTTAGGGTTAGGGTTAGTGGGAGGCTTAGGGTTAGGGTTAGGTTTGGGGTGAGGTTAATAGTTAAGGTGAGGGTTAGGGCAAGAGTGAGTGTTAGGGTTATCCTGAGAGTTAGGGTTAGCGTGAGGGTTAGGGTGAGGGTGAGGGTTAAGGTTAGGGTTAGGGTTAGGTTGAGGGTTAGAAATAGGGTTAGGGTTAGGGTTAGGGTTATTTTTGGGGTTAGGGTAAGGGTGAGGGTGAGTGTGAGGTTTAGGTTTAGGGTTAGGGTTAGAGTTAGGGTGAGGGAAAGTGATAGGATTCGTGTGAGGATTAGAGTTAGCATTATTGTTAGGGTTAGTGTATAGTTAAGGGTTCGGGTGAGTGTTAGTGTGAACGTGAGGGTTAGGGTTATCGTGAGTGTTTGCGTGAGGGTTATCGTGAGGGTTATGTTTAGGGTGAGGCTTAGGGTAGCTTGAGGGTTCGGCGTAGGGTTGGGCTTAGCGTGAGGGTTAGGGTTAGGGTTAGGGTTATGGTTAGGATGAGGGTAAGAGTTAGGGTTAGGGTTAGGTTCAGGGTTAGGATTAGGGTTACTGTTAGTGTTAGAGTGAGGGTGAGGGTGAGGGTGAGTGTGAGGGTGTGGGTTAGGGTGAGGGTTAGGGTGAGGGTTAGGGTTAGGATTAGGGTCAGGGTTAGGCCGATGGTCAGGGTTAGGGTTAGGGTTACTGTTAGCATTAGCGTGAGGGTTAGGGTTATGGTTAGGGTTAGAGTGAGGATTAGGGTTAGGCTTAGGGTTAGGGTTAGTGTCAGGAATAGGTTTAGGGTTAGGGTTAAGGTGAGGTTGAAGGTCAGGTTTAGGGTGAGGGTGAAAGTTTGGGTTAGGGTTGGGGTGAGGTTTAGGGTTATGGTGAGGGTTAGGGATCGGGTTAGGTTTAGGGTGAGGGTGAGGGTTAGGGTGAGGGTTAGGGTTAGGATTAGGGTTAGGGTTAGTGTTAGGTTGAGGGTGATAGTGAGGATGAGGGTGAGGGTTAGGGTTACGGTGAGGGTTAGGGTCAGGGTGACGGTTAGGGTGAGGTTTTGGGTTAGGTTTAGGGATAAGATAAGAGTTAGCTAACAGGTTGGGTTAGGGTTAGTGCTATATTTAGAGTGAGGTTTAGGGTTAGGTTTAGGGTTAGGGTGAGGGTAAGGGTTAGGTTGAGGGTTAGGGTGAGGGTGAGGTTTAGGGTTAGAGTTAAGGTTAGGGTGAGGGTTAGCATGAGCACAAGGGTGAGGGTGAGGGTTATGGTTAGGGTTAGGAATAGCGTGAGGATTAGGGTTAGGGTTAGGGTTAGGGTTAGTGTGAGTGTTAGGCTGAGGGGTAGGGTGAGGTTTAGTTTGAGGGTTAGGTTGAGGGTAAGGGTGAGGCTTAGGGTTAGGGTTACACTGAGGGTGAGGGTGAGGGTTAGGGTTAGGGGGAGACTAAGGGTTAGTGTGAGTGTTAGTGTGAGAGTTAGGCTGCGGGTTAGGGTTAGGGTTAGGTTGAGGGTTAGGTTTAGTGTGAGGGTTAGAGTTAGGGTTAGGGTTAGGGTTAGGGTGAGGGTAAGGTTTAGGGTGAGGGCTAGGGTGAGGGTGAGTGTTAGGTTTACGGTTAGGGTGAGGTTTGGGTTTAGGGTTAGGCGTAGGGTTAGGGTGAGGGGTAGGGTTAGGTTTAGGGTGAGGGTAAGGTTTAGTGTGAGGTTTAGGGTGAGGGTGAGACTTAGGTTTAGCATTAGGGTAAGGGTTAGATTTAGGGTGAGGGTTATGGTTAGGTTGAGGATTATTGTGAGGGTGAGGGTTATGATTAGGGTTATGATTAGGGTGAGTTTTAGGTTTAGGGTTAGGGTGAGGATTAGAGTTAGGGTGAGGGTTAGGGTTATCATTAGGGTTTGGTTGAGGGTGAGGGTTAGGGTTAGGGTAAGGGTAAGGACTAGGTTGAGTGTTAGGCTTTGTGTTAGGGTTAGTATGAGTGTTAGGCTGAGGGGTAAGGTTTAGTTTAGCTTGAGGGTTAGGTTTAGTGTGAGGGTTAGGGTTAGGGTTAGGGTTAGGTTGAGGGTGAGGTTTAGGGTTAGCATTAGGGTTAGGGTTAGGGTTAGCGTGACAGTTAGGTTTAGGTTTAGGTTTAGTGTGAGGGTTAGGGTTAGGTTTAGGGTTTGGGTGAGGGTTAGGTTTAGGGTTAGGGTGAGGGTGAGGGTGAGGGTGAGGGTGAGGTTTAGGGTTAGGGTTAGGGTGAGCGTGAAGGTTAGGTTGTGGGTGAGTTTTAGTGGTAGGGTGAGTGTTACAGTGACGGTGAGGGTTACATTGAGGATGAGAGTATGGGTTAGGGTTAGAGTTAGGCTGAGAGTTAGTGTTATGGTTAGCGTTAGAGTGAGGATTAGGGTGAGGTTTAGGGTTAAGGTTAGGGTTAGGTTTAGTGTGAAATTAGTGTTAGGGTTAGGGTTAGGGTGAGTGTGAGGGTTAGGTTTAGGATGAGGGTGAAGTTTTGGGTTAGGGTTATGGTGAGGTTTATGGTTATGGTGTTGGTTAGGGGTAGGGTTAGGGTTAGGGTGAGGGTGAGGGTTAGGGTGAGGGTTAGGGTTAGGATTAGGGTTAGGGTTAGGTTTAGGTTGAGGGTGAGGGTGAGGCTGAGGGTGAGGGTTAGGGTTAGTGTGAGGGTTAAGGTGAGGTTTTAGGTTAGGCTAAAGGTTAGGATGAGGGTTAGGCTGAGAGATTGTGTTAGGGTTAAGGTGAGGGTGAGGGTTAGGTTTAGGGTGAGGGTTAAGTTTAGGGTGAGGGTTAGGGTTAGGATTACACTGAGGGTGAGGGTGAGGGTGAGGGTTAGGTTTCGGGTTCGGGTGAGGGTAAGGGTTAGGGTGAGTGTTAGTGTGAGCGTTAGGCTGCGGGTTAGGGTTAGGGTTAGGTTGAGGGTTAGGTTAGTGTGAGGGTTAGGGTTTCAGTGAGGGTAAGTTTTAGGGTGAGGGTTAGGGTGAGGGTGAGAGTTAGGTTTAGCATTAGTGTTAGGGTTAGAGTTAGGGTGAGGGTTAGGCTTATGGTGCGGGTTCGGGTTAGGATTAGGGTTAGGGTGAGGGTTAGGATGAGGGTGAGGGTTAGGGTTATTTTTAGGGTGAGGTTTTGGGTTAGGGTTAGGCATAGGGTTAGGGTGAGGGGTAGGGTTAGGGTTAGGGTGAGGTTAAGTTTTAGGGTGAGTGTTAGGGTGAGGGTGAGACTTAGGTTTATCATTAGGGTTAGGGTTAGAGTTAGGGTGAGGGTTAGGGTGAAGATTAGGTTTAGGGTTAGTGTGAGGGTGAGGGTTAGGTTTAGGGTTAGGGTGAGGTTTTGGGTTAGGGTTAGGCATAGGGTTAGGGTGAGGGGTAGGGTTAGGGTTAGGGTGAGGTTAAGTTTTAGGGTGAGTGTTAGGGTGAGGGTGAGACTTAGGTTTATCATTAGGGTTAGGGTTAGAGTTAGGGTGAGGGTTAGGGTGAAGATTAGGTTTAGAGTTAGTGTGAGGGTGAGGGTTAGGTTTAGGGTTAGGGTGAGGTTTTGGGTTAGGGTTAGGCATAGGGTTAGGGTGAGGGGTAGGGTTAGGGTTAGGGTGAGGTTAAGTTTTAGGGTGAGTGTTAGGGTGAGGGTGAGACGTAGTTTTAGCATTAGGGTTAGGGTTAGAGTTAGGGTGAGGATTATGTTGAAGATTAGGTTTAGGATTAGTGTTAGGGTTAGGTTTAGCATTAGGTTTAGGGTGAGGGTGAGGGTTAGGGTTATGGTTAGGGTGAGGACTATTGTGAGGGTGAGGTTTAGGATTAGGGTTAGGGTGGGTGTTATGGTTAGGGTTAGGCTGAGGGTAAGGGTGAGGGTGAGGGTTAGGTTTAGGTTTGGGTTAGGGTGAGGGTAAGAGTTGGGGTGTCGGTTCGTGTGAGGGTTAGGCTGACGGGTAGGGTTAGGGTTAGGTTGAGGTTTAGGTTTAATGTGAGGGTTAGGGTAGGGTTATGGTGAGGGTGAGGGTGAGGGTTTGGGTAGGGTTGGGGTGAGGGTTAGGGTGAGGATTAGGGTTAGGGGTAGGGTGAGGGTGAGGGTTAGGATGAGGGTTATTCTTGTTTAGTGTGAGGTTTAGGGTTAGGGTAAGGGTTAGGGTTATCATTAGGGTTAGCTTGAGGATGAGGGTTAGGGTTAGGGTAAGGTTAAGGACTAGGTTGAGTGTTAGGGTTTTTGTTAGGGTTAGTATGAGCGTTAGGCTGTGGGGTAGTGTCAAGTTTAGCTTGAGGGTTAGGTTTAGTGTGAGTGTTAGGGTAGGTTGAGGGTGAGGTTTAGGGTTAGCATGACAGGTTTAGGTTTGAGTTTAGGGTGAGGGTGAGGATTCATGTTAGGGTTAGGGTTTGGGTGAGGTTTAGCGTTAGGGTGAGAGTGAGTGTGAAGGTGAGTGTGAGGGTTAGGTTTAGGGTTAGAGTTAAGGTGAGGGTGAAGGTTAGGGTGTGGGTGAGTGTTAGTGGTAGGGTGAGTGTTACGGTGATGGTGAGGGTTACGGTGAGGATGAGGGTAAGGGTTAGGGTTAGAGTTAGGGTGAAGGTTAGGGTTATGGTTAGGGTTAGATTGAGGATTAGGGTGAGGTTTAGGGTTAGGGTTAGGTTTAGGGTTAGTGTGAGGATTAGGGTTAGGGTTAGGGTTATGGTGAGAGTGAGGGTTAGGTTTAGGGGGAGGGTGAAGATTTGGGTTAGGATTAGGGTGAGGTTTAGGGATAAGGTGAGGGTTAGGGTTAGGGTGAGGTTGAGGGTTAGCGTGAGGGTTAGAGTTAGGATTATGTTTAGGTTGAGGGTGAGGGTGAGGCTGAGGGTGACGGTTAGGCTTAGGATGAGGGTTAGCATTAGGGTGAGGGTTAGATTGAGGTTTTGGGTTAGGTTTAGGGTTAGGATGAGTGTTAGCCTGAGAGGTTGCGTTAGGGTTAGGGTTATATATAGAGTGAGGGTTAGGGTTAGGTTTAGGGTTAGGCTGAGGGTAAAGGTTACATTGAGGGTTAGGGTGAGGGTGCTGTTTTATGGTTAGAGTTACGGTTAGGTTGAGAGTTAGGGGCAGGGTTAGGGTAAGGGTGAGGTTTAGGGTGAGTGTTAGCGTGAGGACAATGGTGAGTGTGAGGGTTAGGGTTAGGTTTTGGGATAGGGTGAGGATTAGGGTTAGGGTTAGGGTTAGGGTGAGGGTGAGGGTTAGGGTTCGGGTAAGGTTAAGGTCTAGGTTGAGTGTTAGGGTTTGGGTTAGTGTTAGTATAAGCGTTAGGCTGAGGGGTAGGCTTAAGTTTAGCTTGAGGGTTAGGTTTAGTGTGAGGGTTAGGGTTGGGTTAGGGTGAGGGTGAAGGTGAGGGTGATGGTTATGGTTAGGATTAGTGTTAGGTTTTGGATTTGGCTGAGGATGAGAGTGAGGGTGAGGGTTAGGGCTAAGGATAGAGTGAGGATAAGGGTTCGGGTTAGAGGTAGGGTTAGGGTAAGGGTTAGGGTTAGGGTGAGGGTTAGGGTTAGGGTTAGGGTGATGGTTAGGGTTAGGGTTAGGGATATAGTGAGGGTGAGGTTTAGGTTTAGGGGTAGGGTGAGGGTGAGAATTAGGGTGAGGCCTAGGGTTAGGGTTAGAGTTAGGGTTAGGGTTAGTGTGAGGAATAGGGTTAGGGTTAGGGTTAGGGTGAGGGTAAGGTTAGGTCGAGGTTTAGGGTGAAGGTGAGCGTTAGGGTGAGGGTTAGGTTGAGTGTTTGGGTTAGGATTAGGGTGAGGGTTAAGGTTAGTGTGAGGTTTAGGTTAAGGTTTAGTTTTAGGCTGAGGGTGAAGTTACGGTAAGGTTTAGGGTGAAGGTGAAGGTTAGGGTTATGGTGAGGGTTAGAGTGAGGGATAGGGCTAGGGGTAGGGTGAAGGTGAGGGTTAGGGTGAGGGTTGGGCTTAAGTTTAGGGTTAGGGTTCGGGTGAGGGTGAGGGTTAAGGTTAGCATTACTGTTATGGTGATTGTGAGGTTGAGGGTTAGGGTAAGAATGAGGGCTAGTGTTTGGGTGAGGGTCAGGGGTAGGTTTAGGTATAGGGTGAGGATTAGGGTTAGGGTTAGGGTTAAGGTGAGGGTGAGGGTTAGGCTTAGGCTTAGTGTGAGGGTTAGGTTTAGGGTGTGGTTTAGGTTTAGCGTTAGGGTTCAGACTTAGGTCAGGGTGAGGGCGACGGTGAGGGTGAGCGTTAGTGTTAGCGTTAGGGTGAGGTATAGGGTAAGGTTGAGGTTTAGAGTTAAGGTTAGGGTTAGGGTGAGGGTTAGGGTTAGGGTTAGGCAAAGCGTTAGGGTTAGGGTTAGGGTTAGAGTGAGGCCTAGGGTGAAGGTGAGGGTTTGGGTTAGGGTTAGGGTGAGGTTTAGTGTTAGGCTTAGGGTTAGGGTTAAAGTGATGGGTAGGGTTAGGTTTAGCGGGAGGGTAAGGTTTAGTGTGAGGGTTAGGGTTAGGATTAGTGTTAGGTTGAGGTTAGGGTTAGGGTTAGGGTGAGGGCTCCTGTGAGGATAAGGGTTAGGGTTAGGGTTAGGGATAGGTTGAGGATTAGGGTTAGGCTGAGGGTTAGGGTTAGGGTTAGGGTGATGGTTAAGGTTAGTGTGAGTGATAGGGTTAGGATTAAGGTTAGGGTGAGGTTAAGGGTTAGTGTGAGGGTTAGGGTGAAGGTGAGGGTAAGGGTTAGGGTGAGGGTTAGGGTGAGGGTGAGGGTTACGGTTAGGGTGAGGGTTAAGGTTAGTGTGAGGGTAAGGGTTAGTGTGAGGTTTACGGTGAGGGTGAAGGTTATGGTTAGGGTGAGCGGTAGGTGAAGGTAGGGTTAGGGTTAGGGTTAACGTTAGGTTGAGGGTTAGGGTGAGATTTAGTGTGAGGCTGAGGGTGAGTGTGAGGGTTTGAGTTAGGATTAGGTTTGGGCTGAGCGTTGGAATGAGTGTTAGGGTGAAGGCTAGGGTGAGGGTGAGGGTGAGGTTTAGGGTTAGGGTTAGGGTGAGGTGGAGAGTGAAGGTTAGGGTTAGGATTAGTTTTAGGTTTAGGATTTGGCTGAGGGTGACTTTGAGGGTGAGGGTTAGGGTTATCGTGATGGTTAAGGTGAGGGTGAGGGTTAGGGTTAGGTTGAGGGTTAAGGTTAGGAAGAGGCTGAGGGTTAGGGTTAGGGTTAGGATGAGGGGTAGGTTGAGGACTAGGGTAAGGCTGAGGGTTAGGGTTAGGGTTAGGGTGAGTGGTAGGTTTAGGGTTCCGGTGAGGGTTAGGTTTAGTGTGAGGGTTAGGGTTAGGGTTGGGGTTTGTGTGAGGGTAAGAATTAGGGTGAGGGTTAGGGTGAGAGTGAGGTTTAGGGTGAGGGTTAGGGTTAGTGTGAGGGTTAGGGTTAGGGTTAGGGTTATGGTGAAGGTATGGGTTAGGGTGAGGGTTAGGGTGAGTATGAGGGTCAGGGTTATCATAAGTATTAAGGTGAGGTTTAGGGTGAGTGTTAGTGTTAGGCTTAGGGATAGGTTGGGGATGAGGTTTAGGGTTAGGGTGAGGGTTAGGATGAGGTTTAGGATTAGGGTTACTGTGAGGATTAGGGTTAGGGTGAGGGTGAGCGTAAGGTTTAGGGTGAGGCTTAGGGTGAGGGGTAGGTTGAGGGTTAGGTTGAGGGTTAGGTTTTTTGTGACAGTTAGGGTTAGGGTTAGGTGAGGGTAAGGGTTAGGGTGAGGGTTAGGGTGAGTGTGAGGGTTAGGGTTAGCATTAGGGTTAGGGTTAGTGTTAGGGTGAGATTTAGGGTTAAGTTTAGGGTTAGGGTGAGGGTTAGGGTGAGGTTTAGGTTTAGGGTTAGCGTGAGCGTTAGGGTTAGGGTGTGGATTAGGTTAGGTTTAGGTTGAGGGTGAGGGTGAGGGTTAGGGTGAGGGTGAGGGTTAGGGTTAGGGTCAGGGTGAGGTTGAGGGTCAGGGTGAAGATTAGGGTTAGCTTGAGGTTTAGAGTAAGGGTGAGGCTTAGGGTTAGGATTAGGATTAGGGTTAGGTTTAGTCTGAGGGTGAAGTTTAGGGTTAGTGTTAGGGTGAGAGTAAGGATTTGGGTGAGGGTTAGAGTGAGTGTGAGGGTGAAGGTGAGGGTTATGGTGAGGTTTAGGGTGAGGTTTACGATTAGGTTGAGGGTTAGGGTGAGGTTTAGGGTTGGGGTTAGTGTTAGTGGTAGGGTTAGGGTTAGGGTGAGGTTTAGGTTTAGTTTGAGGGTTAGGGTTAGTGTTAGGGTGAGAGTAAGGGTTATGGAGAGGGTTAGGGTGCTAGTGAGGGTTAGGGTTAGGATGACTGTTAACAGTGAGGTTTAGGGTGAGGATTAGGGTAAGCATTAGCGTTATGGTGAGGGTTAGGGTGAAGGTTAGGCTTAGGATTAGGGTGAGGGAGAGGGGGAGGGTTAGGGTTATGATTAGGGTTAGGTTGAGGGTTAGGGTGAGGTTTGTTATTGTTAGGGTGAGGGTTAGGGTCAGAGTGAAGGTTAGAGTTAGGGTGACGGTTAGGTTTAGGATGAGGGTAAGAGTTATGATTAGGGGTAGGCTGAGGGCTAGGGTTAGGTTGAGCGTTTGGGTTAGAATTAGGGTGAGGATTAGGGTGAGTGGTAGGGTTAGGGGTAGAGTGAGTGTTAGGTTTAGTGTGAGGGTTAAGGTTAGGGTTAGGGTTTGAGTGAGGGTAAGGTTTAGGGTGAGGGTTAGGGTGAGAGTGAGGTTTAGGGTTAGCCTTAGTGTGAGGTTTAGGGTGAGGGCTAGGGTTAGGGTTAGGGTTAGGTTTAGGGTGAGGGTGAGGGTGAGGGTTAGGTTTAGGGTGAGGATTAGGGTTAGGGTGAGGGTTAGGTTTAGTGTGAGTTTTAGCGTTAGCGTTAGGGTTAGGGTGAGGGTAAGGGTTAGGGTGAGGGTTAGGGTGAGAGTGAGGGTTACGGTTATCCTGAGTGTTAGGGTGTGGGATAGGGTTAGGGTTAGGTTTAGGGTTAGGTATACGGTGAGGGTGAGGGTTAGGGTTAGGGTTAGGGTGATAGTTAGGGTTCGGATTAGGGTTATGGTTATGTTTAGGGTTCTGGGACGATTAGGGTTCGGTTTACAGTTAGGGTTAGGGTTCCGGTGAGGTTTGGTGTGAGGGTGAGTGTTAGAGTGAGGTTGAGGGTTACGGTGAGAGTTAGGGTGAGGGTTAGGTTTAGGGTTAGGTTTAGGTTGAGGGTGAGGTTTTGGGTTAGTTTTAGGGTGAGGGTTAGGTTTAGGTTGAGGTTTAGGGGTACGGTTAGGGTTAGGGTGACGGTGAGGGTTAGGATTAGGGTTAGTGCTAGAGTTAGGTTGAGGGTGAGGTTGAGGATTTGGTTTAGGTTTAGGCTTAGGATGAGGGTTAGGCTGAGGGGTAGTGTTTGGGTTAGGGTTAGGGTTAGTATTAGTGTGAGGGTTAGGTTTAGGGTTAGTGTTAGGGTGAGGGCATGGGTTAGGGTAAGGGTTAGTGTTAGGGTGAGGGTTAAGGTGAGGGATAGAGTTAGGGTTAGTGTTAGGATGAGGGTTAGGGTGAGGGTTAGGGTTAGGGTTAGGGATAGGTTTAGTGTTAGTGTGAGAGAGTTAGGGTTAGGGTTAGAGTTAGATTTAGGGTTATTGTTAGGATTAGGGTGAGGTTGAGGGTGAGGGTGAGGGTTAGGGTGAGGTTTAGGGTGAGGGTAAGGGTGAGGGTTAGTTTTAGGATTAGGGTTAGGTTTAGGTTTAGGCTAAGCGTGAGTGTTAGGGGTAGGGTTTAGGTGAGGTTACGGATTAGGTTGAGGGTTAATGTGAGGGTGAGGGTTAGGGTTATGCTGAGAGTGAGTGTGAGGGTGAGGGTGAGGGTGAGGGTTAGATTGAAGGTTAGGGTTAGGGTTAGGGTTAGGGTTAGTGTTAGGGTGATGTTTAGCGTGAGGATAAGTTTTAGGGTTAGGGTTTGTGTTAGGCTTTGTTTGAGAGTGAGTGTGAGGTTGAGAGTTAGGGTGAGGGTGAGGGTTCTGGTGAGGGTGAGAGTTAGTGTGTGGTTTAGGGTTAGGGTTAGGGTGAGTGTTAGGGTGACGGTGAGTGGGAAGGTGAGGGTTTGGGTTAGGCTGAGGGTTAGCGTAAGGACTAGGGTGAGGGTGAGGGTTTGGGTTTTGGTTAGGGATATGGTGAGGATTATGGTTAGGTTTAGGGTTAGTGTTAGGATTTGGCTGAGGGTGAGTGTGAGGGTGAGGGTGAGGGTGAGGGTTAGGGTTAGGCTTAGTGTTAGGGTTAGGTTTTGGCTGAGCGTGAGGGTTAGTGTTAGGATTAGGGTGAGGGATATGGTGAGGGTGAGGTTTAGGGTTAATATTAGAGTTAGGTTGAGGGTTAGGTATAGCGTTAGGGTGAGGGTTAGGGTGAGGTTTAGGGTTAGGGTTAGGGGTAGGGTTAGGTTTAGGGTGAGGGTTAGAGTTAGGGATAGGGTTAGGTTTAGGGTTATTGTTAGGGTTAGGCTGAGGGTGAGGGTGAGGGTGAGGGTTAGGGTGAGGTTTAGGGTGAGGGTAAGGGTGAGGGTTAGTGTTACGATTAGGGTCAGGGTTAGCTTTAGGCTGAGGGTGAGGGTTAGGGTTAGTCTTAAGGTGAGGTTAAGGATTATGGTGAGGCTTAGGGTGAGGGTGAGGGTTAGGGTTAGGGTTAGGGTTGGGGTTAGGGTGAGTTTAATGGTTAGGTTGTGGGTTAGGGTGAGGGTGAGGTTTAGGGTTAGGATTAGGTTTAGGGTTAGGGTTAGTGTTAGGCTGAGGGTGATTGTGAGCGTGTGGGTGAGGGTTAATGTTAGGGTTAGGGTGACGGAAAGGTTGAGGGTGAGGGTTAGTGTGAGGGTGAGTGTGAGGGTTTTGGTTAGGGAAGGATTAGGGTTAGGGTGAGGATTAGGCTGTGAGTGAGGTTTAGCGTGAGGTTTAGGTTTAGGGTGAGAGTGTCGATGGGGTTAGGGTGAGGGTTAGGGTGTTTATGAGGGTTAGGGTTAGGGTGAGGGTTAGGATTAGGTTTAAGGTGTGTGTTAGGGTGTCGGTGAAAGTTAGGGTGATGCTGAGTGTTAAGGTGAGGGTGAGGGTTAGGGTTAGGTTTAGCATTAGTGTGAGGGTTAGGGTTAGGGTTACTTTTAGCATGAGCGTTAGGGTTAGAGTTAGGGTTAGGGTGAGGATTAGGGTTAGGGTAAGGGTTAGGGTGAGGGTAAGGGTTAGGGTGAGGTTTAGGTTTAGGGTGAGAGTTAGCTTAAGGATTAGTGTTAGGGTGAGGTTTAAGGTATGTGTTAGGTTTGGGGATTGGGTTAGGTTGAGGGTGAGGGATGGGTTAGGGTTAGGATGAGGGTTAGTGTTAGGATGAGAGTTAGGGATAGTGTTAGGGGTAGGGTGTGGATGAGGGTGAGGGTTAGGTATAGGGTTAGGGTTAGAGGTAGGGTGCAGGTGAGGTTGAGGATGAGGGTTAGAGTTAGGATTAGGTTTAGGGTTAGGGTTAGGTTGAGGGTGAGGGTGAGGGTTAGGGTTTGTTTGAGGGATAGGGTTAGGATGAGAGTTAGGGTGAGGTTTAGGGTCAGGTTTAGGGTTAGGGTGAGGGTAAGTTTTAGGGTGAGTTCAGGGTGAGGGTGAGGGTTACGGTTAGAGTTAGTGTTAGGGTGAGGTTTAGGGTGAGGGTTAGGGTTAGGTTTAGGGTTAGCGTGAGGTTTAAGGTGTGGACTAGGGTGAAGGTGAGGGTTAGAGTTAGGGTTAGGTTTAGGGTGAGGGTGAGGGTTAGGGTGAGGGTGAGGGTTAGGGTTTGCATTAGGGTTACGGTAACGGTTAGTCTGAGGGTGAGGGTGAGGTTGAGAGGGTTAGGGTGAGGGTTAGGGTTAGGTTAGGGTTAGGGTGAGGGTTAGGGTGAGGGGTAAGGTTAGGTTGAGGGTGAGGGTTAGGGTTAGGGGTACGGTTAGGGTGAGGGTAAGTGTTAGGGTGAGGGTTAGGGTGAGGGTGAGGGTTCGGTTTACGGTTAGGGTTATGGTGACGGTTAGAGAGTTAGGGTTTGGGTTGGGTTAGGATGAGGGTGAGGGTTATGGTGAGGGTTAGGGTTAGGGTTAGGGAAAGTGTAAAGGTGAGGTTTAGGGTGAGGGTAAAGGTTAGGGTGAGGGTTAGGGTTAGAGTGAAGTTTAAAGTGAGGGTGAGGGTGAGGGTAAGGGTAAAGGTTAGGGTGAGGGTTAGGGTTAGAGTGAAATTTAGAGTGAGGGTGAGGTTTAGGGTTAGGGTTAGGGTTAGGTTGAGGTTAAGTGTTAGGGTGAGGGTAAGGGTGAGGGTTTGGGTTAGGGGTACGGTTAGGTTGAGGGTAAGTGTTAGGGTGAGGGTTAGGGTGAGGGTGAGGGTCGGTTTAGGGTTAGGGTTATGGTGACTGTTAGGTTGAGATTTAGGGTTTGGGTTGGGTTAGGGTGAGGGTGAGGGTTATGGTGAGGGTTAGGGTTAGGTTTAGGGAAAGTGTAAAGGTGAGATTTAGGGTGAGGGTAAGGGTTAGGGTGAGGATTAGGGTTAGAGTGAAGTATAGAGTGAGGGTGAGGTTTAGGTTTAGGGTTAGGGTTAGGTTGAGGTTAAGTGTTAGGGTGAGGGTTAGGGTTAGGGTTAGGATGAGGGTTTGGGTTAGGTTTAGTGTTAGCATGAGTGTTAGGCTGAGGGTTAGGGTTAGTGAAAGTGTTAGGGTGAGGTTAAGGTTTAGGGTGAGTACTAGGGTTAGGGTTAGGCTAAGGGTGAGGGTGAGGGTGAGGGTTAGGGTTAGGATTGGTTTAGGGTGAGGGTAAGGGTTAGGGTGAGGGGTAGTGTGAGTGTTAGTCTGAGGTGTAGGGTTATGTTTAGGTTGAGGGTTAGGTTTAATGTGAGGGTTAGGGTTAGGGTTAGGGTTAGGTTTAGGTTTAGGTTTAGGTGAGGGTGAGGGTGAGGGTTAGGGTTAGGGTTAGGGTGAGGGTGAGGGTGAGGGTTAAGGTTAGTATTAGGGTTAGGGTTAAAGTTAGGCTGAGGGTGAGAGTGAGTGTGAGGGTTAGGGTTAGGGTTAGGTTGAGGGTGAGGGTGAGGGTTAGGGTTACGGTGAGGTTTAGGCTTACGGTTAGGGTGAGGGTGAGGGTGAGGGTGAGGTTGAGGGTTAGGGTGAGGGTTAGAGTTAGGGTTTGGCTAAGGGTGATATTTAGGGTGAGGGTGAGGGTTATGGTGTGGGAAAGGGTTTGGGTGAGACTGAGGGTTAGGGTGTGGGTGAGGTTTAGGTTTCGGGTGAGGGTTAGGCTGATCGTGAAGGTTACGGTGCGGGTGAGGGTTAGGGGTAGGCTTAGGGTGAGGGTTAGGGTGAGGGTTAGGGTGAGACTAAGGGTTAGTTTGAGAGTTAGGGTGAGGGTGAGGTTTAGGGTTAGGGTTAGGGTGAGGCTTAGAGTGAGGGTGAGGTTTAGGGTTAGGATTAGGGTTAGAGTGAGGGTTAGAGTTAGAGTTAGAGTGAGGGTGACGGTGAGGGTGAGGGCTAGGGTTAGAGTTAGGGTTAGGGTTAGGGTGAGGGTAATTGTTACGATTAGGGGTAAGGTCAGGGTAGGGTGAGGGTGAGTTTTAGGGTTAGGGTAAGTGTGAGGGTTAGGTTGAGGGGTAGGGTTAGGGTGAGAGTGAGGGTTAGGGTTATCGTGAGTTTTAGGGTGAGGGTTAGGGTCAGGTTTAGGGTTACTTTAAGGTTTAGGTTTAGGTTTAGGGTTAGGATGAGGTTGAGGTTTAGGTTTAGGGATAGGGTGAGTGTGAGTGTGAGGGTTAGGGTTAGGATTAGGGTTAGGGTTAGGGTTTGGCTGAGTTTAAGTGTTAGGGTGAGGGTTAAGGTGAGGGTTAGGGTTAGGGTGAGGGTTTGGGTTAGGTTTAGTGTTAGCATGAGGGTTAGGCTGAGGGTTAGGTTAGTGAAAGTGTTAAGGTGAGGTTAAGTGTTAGGGTGAGGACTAGGGTTAGGGTTAGGCTAAAGGTGAGGGTGAGTGTGAGGGTGAGGGTTGGTTTAGGGTGAGGGTAAGGGTTAGGGTGAGGGGTAGTGTGAGTGGTAGTCTGAGGTGTAGGGTTAGGTTTAGGTTGAGGGTTAGGTTTAATGTGAGGGTTAGGGTTAGGGTTATGGTTAGGTTTAGGGTTAGGGTTAGGGTGAGGGTGAGGATGAGGGTTAGGGTTAGGGTTAGGGTGAGGTTGAGGGTGAGGGTAAAGGTTATGACTAAGGTTAGTGTTACAGTTAGGCTGAGGGTGAAAGTGAATGTGAGGGTTAGGGTTAGTGTGAGGGTTAGGGTTAGGGTTAGGGTGAGGGTGAGGGTGAGGGTTAGGGTTATGGTGAGGTTTAGGCTTAGGGTTAGGGTGAGGGTGAGGTTGAGGATTAGGGTGAGGGTTAGTGTTAGGGTTTGGCCTAGGGTGATATTTAGGGTGAGGTTGAGGGTTAGGGTGTGGGAAAGGGTTCGGGTGATACTGAGGGTTAGGGTGTGGGTGAGGGTTAGGTTTCAGGTGAGGGTTAGGGTGATCGTGAAGGATACGGTGCGGGTGAAGGTTAGAGGGTTAGAGAGTTAGGTTGAGGTGAGGATTAGGGTTAGGTTTAGGGTGAGTGTGAGCCTGAGGGTTAGGGTTAGGGTGAGGGTTAGGGTGAGGGTGAGGGCTAGGGATAGTGTTAGATTTAGGGTTAGGGTGAGGTTGAGTGTTACAATTAGGGGTAAGATTAGGGCTAGGGTGACTGTGAGGGTTAGGGTTAGGGTATGGGTGAGGGTTACGGTGAGGTGTAGGGTTAGAGTTAGGGTGAGGGTTAGGTTTAGTGTGAGTGTTACGGTTAGGGTTGGTGTTTGGGTGAGGGTAAGGGTTAGCGTGAGGGTTAAGCTGAGAGTAAGTGTTAGGGTTATCGTGAGATTTAGGTTGAGGGTTAGGGTGAGGGTTAGGGTTAGGGTTAGTGTTAGAGATAGGGTTAAGGTTTGGTTGAGGTTTAGGTATAGGTTTAGGGTTAGGGTTAGGGTGAGTGTTAGGTTTAGGTTTAGTGTGAGAGTGTTGGTTAGAGTTAGGGTTAGGGATCGGGTTAGGATTAGGGTTATTGTTAGGGTTATGGTGAGGGTAAGGGTGAGGGAGAGGGTTAGGGTTAGGTTTTCGGTGAGGGTGAGTGTGAGGTTTAGGTTTAGGGTTAGGTTTAGGCTGAGGTTAAGGGTTAGGGTTAAGGTTAGGGTGAGGGTAAGGGTTAGGTTGAGGTTAGGTTGACGGTGAGGGTTAGGATAAGGGTGAGGGTGAGGGTGAGGTTGAGGGTTAGTCTTAGGTTAGGGTTAGGCTGAGGGTGAGGGTGAAGTTGAGGGTTAGGTTTAGGTTTAGGTTTAAGGTTAGGTTTCGGGTGAGGGTGAGGGTGAGAGTGAGGGTTTGGGTTAGGTTGAGGTTTAGGGTGAGGGTGAGGTTTATGGTGAAGTTTAAGGTTAAGGTTAGGGTGAGGGTTAGGATTAGTCGGAGGCTTAGGGTTAGGTTTAGGGTTAAGGTTACAGTGAGGGTGAGGGTTACAGTTACCATTAGGGTCAGAATGAGGGTGAGGATTAGGGCTAGGGTTAGGGTGAGGGTGAGGCTGAGGGTTAGGGTTAGGATTAGGTTTAGGGTTAGGGTTTGGATTAGGTTAGGGTTAGGTTGAGGGTGAGGGTGAGGGTTAAGCTTAGGGTGAGGGTTAGGGTTAGGGTGAGGGTTAGGGTTAGTGTTAGGGTTAGGGTTAGGGATGGAGTGAGGGTGTGGGTTAGGGTTAGGGGTAGGGTTAGGATGAGGGTTAGGGTGGGGTTTAGGGTGAGGGCTAGGGTTACGTTTAGAGTTAGGTTTAGGGTTAGTGTGAGGATTAGGGTTAGGGTTAGGGTGAGGGTAATTGTTAGTTTGAGGTTTAGGGTGAGGGTGAGGTTTAGGGTGAAGGTGAGCGTTAGGGTTAGGGTTAGGGTGAGTGGTTGGGTTAGGGTTAGGGTGAGGGTTGTTTAGTGTAATTGTTAGGTTTAGGGTTAGTGTTAGGCTGAGGGTAACGTTAGAGTGAGGGTTAAGGTGAAGGTTAGGGTTAGGGTGAGGGTTAGGGTGAGGGATAGGGCTAGGGTTAGGGTGAGGTTGAGGGTTAGGGTGAGGGTTTGGCTTAGGTTTAGGGTTAGGGTTAGGGTTAGGGTGAGGGTTAGGGTTAGCATTACTGTTATGGTGAGGGTGAGGGTGAGGGTTGGGGTTAGAGTGAGGGCTAGTGTTTGGGTGAGGGTCATGGGTAGGTTTAGGTATAGGGTGAGGATTAGGGTTAGGGTTGGGGTGAAGGTGAGGGTGAGGGTTAGGGTTAGGGTTAGGGTAAGGGTTAGGTTTAGGGTGTGGGTTAGGGTTAGCATTAGGGTTCGGACTTGGGTCAGGGTGAGCGCGACGGTGAGGGTGAGCGTTAGGGTTAGCATTAGGGTGAGGGTTAGGGTGAGGGTGAGGTTTAGAGTTAAGGTTAGGGTAGAGGTGAGGGTTAGGGTGAGGTTTAGGGTTAGGGTTAGGGTTAGGGTTAGGGTGAGCGTTAGGGTTAGGGACAGGGTTAGGGTGAGGGTTAGGGTTAGAGTGAGGCCTTGGTTGAAGGTGAGGGTTTTGGTTAGGGTTAGGGTGAGGTTTAGTGTTAGGCTTAGGGTTAGGGTTAAGGTGATGGGTAGGGTTAGGTTCAGCGTGAGGGTAAGGTTTAGTGTCAGGGTTAGGGTTAGAGTTAGTTGTATGGTGAAGTTTAGAATGACGGTTAGGTTTGTGGTTAGGGTTAAGCTGAGGGTGAGGGTTAGGGTGAGGTTTAAGGTTAGGGTTAGGGTTAGGGATAGAGTGAGGGTGATGTTTAGAATTAGGGTTAGGGTTGGGGTTAGGTTTAAGTTTATTGTTAGGGTTAGGGTTAGGTTTTGGGTGAGGATGGGGGTGAGGATTAGGGTTAGGATTAGGGTTAGATGTAGGCTGAGGGTGAGGGTGAGGGTAAGTTTTAAGGTTAGGGTGAGGGATAGGTTTAGGGTTAGGGTTAGGATGAGGGTTAGTGTGATGGTTACGGTTAGGGTTAGGTTTAGGGTGAGGGTAATGGTTAGGCTGAGGGTTAGTGTGAGGGTGAGGGTTAGGTTTAGGGTGAGTGTTAGAGTTAGAGTGTGGGTTAGGTTAAGGTTAGCTTGAGGGTTAGGGTTAGGGTGAGGGTGATGGTTACCGTTAGGATTAGTGTTAGGGTTAGGATTTGGCTGAGGGTGAGGGTGAGGGTAAGGTTTAGGGTTAGGTTTAAGTTGACGATTAGGGTGAGGGTGAGGTTTAGGGTTAATGTTAGGGTTAGGGTGAGGGTTAAGGTGAGGGTTAGCATTAGGGTGAGGGTTAGGGTTAGGGTGAGGGTTAGGGTTAGGTTGAGTGTTAGCGTTAGGATTAGGCTTAGGTTTAGGGTTAGGCTGAGGGTGAGGGTTAGGGTGATTGTGAGAGTTAGTGTTAGGTGGAGGGTTAGGGTTAGTGTGAGGGTGAGTGTTAGGATTAGGGGTAGGGTGAGGGCTAGGATGAGGGTGAGTGATAGGGTTTGGGTTAGTATGAGGGTTAGGGTTAGGTTTAGGGTGAAATAAGGGTTGGTGTGAGGGTTAGGGTGAGGCTGAGGTTTAGGGTTTGCATTAGGGTTAGGATTACCGTTAGGCTGAGGGTGAGGGTGAGGGTGCGAGTTAGGGTTCGGGTGAGGGTTAGAGTTAGGTTAGGGTTAGGGTGAGGGTTTGGATGAGTGGTAGGGATAGGGTTAGGTTGAGAGTTAGGTTTAGTGTGAGGGTTAGGGTTAGGGTTTGTGTGAGGGTAATGATTAGGGTGAGGGTTAGGGTAAGAGTGAGGTTTAGGGTAAGCCTTAGGTTAAGTGTGAGGGTTAGGGTTAGGGTTAGGGTTAGGGTTAGGGTGAGGATGAGGCTTAGGTTTAGGGTTAGGGTGAGGGTTAGTGTTAGGGTTAGGGATAGAGTGAGGGTGAGGTTTAGGGTTAGGGTTAGGGTTAGGGTGAGTGTTAGGGTTAGGGTGTGGATTAGGTTAGGGTTAGGTTGAGGGTGAGTGTGAGGGTTAGGGTGAGGGTAAAGGTAAGGGTGAGAATTCGGGTTAGGTTTAGGGTTAGGGTTAGGGTGAGGGTGATGGTTATGGATAGGATTAGTGTTAGGTTTAGGATTTGGCTGAGGGTGAGAGTGTGAGGGTTAGGGTTAGGGTTAGGGCTACAGTTAGGGTGAGGGTAAGGCATAGGTTGAGGGTTAGGTTGAGGGTGAGGCTTAGGGTTAGGGTTAGGGTTATGGTGACGGTTAGTTTGACGGTTAGGGTTTGGGTTGGGTTAGGGTGAGGGTGAGGGTGAGGGTTAGGGTTAGGGTTAATGTTAGGGTGAGTTTTAGGGTGAGGATAAGGGTTAGTGTGAGGGTTAGGGTTAGACGGAAGTTTAGAGTGAGGGTGAGGTTTAGGGTTAGGTTAAGCGTTAGGTTGAGGTTAAGGGTTAGGGTGAGGGTTACCGTTAGGGTTAGAGTGAGGGTTTGGGTTAGGTTTAGTTTTAGGATGAGGGTTAGGCTGAGGTTTAGGGTTAGGGTTATGGTGAGGGTTAAGGTTAGTGTGAGGGTTAGGGTTAGGATTAAGGATAGGGTGAGGGTAAGGATTAGTGTGAGGGTTTGGGTGAGGGTGAGGGTTACGGTTAGGGTGAGGGATAGGGTGAGGTAAGGGTTAGGGTTAGGGTTAGGGTTAGTTTGAGGGTTAGGGTGAGAGTTAGTGTGAGAGTGAGGGTGAGTGTGAAGGTTTGAGTTAGGATTAGGTTTGGGCTGAGGGTTGGAATGAGTGTTAGGGTGAGGGCTAAGTTGAGGGAGAGGTTGAGGTTTAGGGTTAGGGTTAGGGTGAGGGTGAGGGTGCAGGTTAGGGTTAGGATTAGTTTTAGGTTTAGGATTTGGCTGAGGGTGAGTGTGAGGGTGAGGGTTAGAGTTAGGGTGAGGGTGAGGGTGAGGGTTAGGGTTAGCATTAGGATTAGGGTTAGGGTGAGGGTGAGGGTGAGGGTGAGGTTTAGGGTTAGGATTAGGATTAGGGTTAGGGTGAGGGTGAGGGTGAGGGTTAGGGTTATCGTGAGGGTTAGGGTGAGGCTGAGCGTGAGAGTTAGGGTTAGGTTGAGGGTTAGGGTTAGGATGAGGGTGAGTGTTAGAATGATGGGTAGGTTGAGGGCTAGGTTGAGGCTGAGGGTTAGGGTTAGGGTTAGGGTGAGGGTTAGGGTGAGTGTTAGGATTAGGGTTCCGGTGAGTGTTAGGTTTAGTGTGAGCGTTAGGGTTAGGGTTGGGGTTGGTTGAGGGTAAGGATTAGGGTGAGGGTTGGGGTGAGAGTGAGGTTTTCGGTTAGGCTTAGGGTTAGTGTGAGTGTTAGGGTGAGGGTTAGGGTTAGGGTGAGGATTAGGTTTAGGGTGAGGGTTAGTGTTAGGGTTAGGGTGAGGGTTAGGGTTAGTTTGAGGTTTAGGGTTAGGGTTACCGTGAAGGTAAATGTTAGGGTGAGGGTTACGGTGAGTGTGAGGGTCAGGGTTATCGTAAGTATTAGGGTGAGGTTTAGTGTGAGAATTAGTGTTAGGCTTAGGGATAGGTTGGGGATGAGGGTTAGGGTTAGGGTGAGGGTTAGGGTTAGGGTTAGGGTTAGGGTGAGGGTTAGGATGAGGGCTAGGTTTAGGTTTCGGGTTAGGGTTACTGTGAGGATTAGGGTTAGTTTTAGGGTTAGGGTGATTGTGAGCAAAAGGGTTAGGGTGAGGTTTAGCGTGAGGGTGAGGTTTAGGGTGAGGTTGAGTGTTAGGGTGAGGGTTAGGGTTAGGGGTAGGTTTAGGGTTAGGTTGAGGGTTAGATTCAGTGTGAGGGTTAGGGTTAGGGTTAGGGTGAGGGTAATGGTTAGGGTGAGGGTTAGGGTGAGAGTGAGGGTTAGGGTTAGCATTAGGGTTAGGTTTAGGGTTAGGGTGAGAGTTAGGGTTGTGTTTAGGGTTAGGTTGAGGGTGAGGGTGAGGGTTAGGTTTAGGGTTAGCGTGAGGTTTAGGGTTAGGGTGTGGGTTAGGTTAGGGTTAGGTTGAGGGTGAGGGTGAGGGTGAGGGTGAGGGTAAGGGTGAGAGTTAGGGTTACGGTTAGGATGAGGGTGAGGGTGAGGGTTAGGATTAATGTTAGTGTTAGGATTTGGCTGAGGGTGAGGGTGAGTGTGAGGGTGAGGCTTAGGTTGAGGGTTAGGGTTAGTGCTACAGTGAGGGTGAGGCTTAGGGTTAGGGTTAGTTTGATGGTTAGGGATAGTGTGAGGGTTAGGGTTAGTGTGAACCTTAGGGTTAGGTTTAGGGTTATGGTTAGGGTGAGAGTAAGGGTTAGGGTGAGGGTTGGGGTGAGCGTGAGTGTTAGGGTTATCTTGGGTGTTAGGGTGAAGTTTACGTTGAGGTTTAGGATTAGGCTTAGGGTTAGGGTGAGGGTGAGGTTTAGGGTTAGTTTTAGGGTGAGGGATAGAGTTAGGGTTAGGGTTAGGGTTAGGGTTATTTTTAGGGTTAGGGTGAGTGTGAGGTTGAGGGTGAGGTTGAGGGTTAGGGTTAGGGTGAGTGTGAGGTTGAGGGTGAGGGTGAAGTTTAGGGTTAGGCTGAGGTTTAGAGTAAGGGTGAGGGTTAGGGTTAGGATTAGGATTAGGGTTAGGTTTAGGCTGAGGGTGAAGGTTAGGGTTAGTGTTAGGGTGAGAGTAAGGATTTGGGTGAGGTTTAGAGTGAGTGTGAGGGTGAGGGTTAGGGTTATGGTGAGGTTTAGGGTGAGATTTAAGGTTAGGGTTAGGGTGAGGTTTAGTGTTAGGGTTAGGATTACTGGTAGGGTTAGGGTTAGGGTGAGGTTTAGGTTTAGTTTGAGGGTTAGGATTAGGTTAGGTTAGGGTGAGGGTTAGGGTTATGGAGAGGGTTAGGGTGCGAGTGAGGGTTAGGGGTAGCATGTGTGTTAACGGTGAGGGTTATGGTGAGGATTAGGTTTTGCATTATGGTTATAGTGAGGGTTAGGGTGAAGGTTAGGGTTAGAATTAGGGGGAGGGGGAGGGGGAGGGTTAGGGTTAGGATTAGGGTTAGGTTGAGGGTCAGGTTGAGGTTTGTTGTAATTGTTAGGGTAAGGGTTAGGGTCAGGGTGAGGGTTAGGGTTTTGGTGAGGGTTAGGGTTAGGATGAAGGTGAGAGTTAGGATTAGTTTTAGGCTGAGGGCTAGGTTTAGGCTGAGGGTTTGGGTTAGAGTTAGGGTGAGGGTTAGGGTGAGTGCTAGGGGTAGGGTTAGAGTGAGTGTTAGGTTTAGTGTGAGTGGTAGGGTTAGGGTTAGGGTTTGGATGAGGGTAAAGTTTAGGGTGAGGGTTAGGATGAGTAATAGCGTTAGGGTGAGGGTTAGGTATAGTTTGAGGTTTAGCTTTAGGGTTAGGGTTAGGGTGAGGGTAAGGGTTAGGGTGAAGGTTAGGGTGAGAGTGAGGGATACGGTTATCCTGCGTGTTAGGGTGAGGGTTAGGGTGAGGGTTAGGGTTAGGGTTAGGTATAGGGCGAGGGTGAGGGTGAGGTTTTGCGTTAGTTTTAGGGAGAGGGCTAGGTTTAGTTTGAGGTTTAGGGTACGGTTAGGATTAGGGTGACGGTGAGGGTTAGGATTAGGGTTAGTGTTAGAGATAGGGTGAGGGTGAGGGTGAAGGTTTGGTTTAGTTTTAGGCTTAGGATGAGGGTTAGGCTGAGGGGTAGTGTTTGGGTTAGGGTTAGGATTAGTGTTAGGGTTAGGTTTTGTCTGAGGGTGAAAGAAAGTGTTAGGATTAGGGTGAAGGTGAGGGTGAGGGTGAGGGTGAGAGTTAGGTTGAGGGTTATGGTTAGGGTTGGGGTGAGGGTTACAGTTAGGGTTAGGGGTAGGGTTAGGGTTAGGGTGAGGGTTAGAGTTAGGGATAGGTTTAGGGTTAGGGTTAGGGTTATTTTTAGGGTTAGGCTGAGGGTGAGGGTGAGGGTGAGGGTTTGTGTGAGGTTTAGGGTGAGAGTAAGGGTGAGGGTTAGTGTTAGGATTAGTGTTAAGGTTAGATTTAGTCTGAGGGTGAGGGTTAGGGTTGGGATTAAGGTCAGGGTTAGGATTAGGGTGAGGGTTAGGGTGAGGGTGAGGGTTAGGTTTAGGGTTAGGGTTGGGGTTAGGCTGAGAGTGAGGATGACGGTGAGGTTGAGGGTTAGGCTTAGGGTTAGTGTTATGGTAAGGTTAATGGTTAGGGTGTGGCTTAGAGTGAGGGTGAAATTTAGGGTTAATGTTAGAGTTAGAATGAGGGTTAGGGTTGGATTTAGGGTGAGGGTTAGGGTGAGTGTTATTGTTAGGCTTAGGGGTAGGGTTAGGGTTAGGGTGAGGGTGAGAGTTAGGGATGGGGTTAGGGTTAGGTTTTGGGTTATTGTTAGGGTTAGGGTGAGGTTGAGGGTGAGGGTCAGGGTTAGGGTGAGTTTTTGAGTGAGGGTAAGGGTGAGGGTTAGTGTTAGGATTAGGGTTAGTGTTAGGTTTAGGCTGAGGGTGAGGGTTATGGTTAGGGTTAAGGTGAGGTTAAGGATTAGGGTGAGGGTTAGTGTTAGGTTGAGGGTTAGGGTTAGTGTTAGGGTTGGGGTTAGGCTGAGGGTGAGGGTGACGGTGAGGGTGAGGGTTAGGTTTAGGGTTAGTGTTAGGGTGATGGTAATGGTTAGGGTGTGGGTTAGGGTGAGGGTGAGGGTTAGGTTTAGGATTAGGGTTAGGGTTAGGGTTAGGGTGAGTGTTAGGGTTAGGATGATATTTAGGGTGAGGGTTAGGTTTAGGTTTAGGGTTAGGGTTAGGCTTAGGGTGAGAGTGAGGGTGAGGTAGAGAGTTAGGTTGAGGGTGAGGGTTCGGGTGAGGATAAGGGTTAGTGTGTGGTTAGGGTTAGGGTTAGGCTGAGGGTTAGGGTGACGGTGAGTGTTAAGGTGAGGGTGAGGGTTAGTTTAAGGGTTAGGGTGAGGGCTAGGGTGAGGTTGAGTGTTAGGGTGAGGGTAAGTTTGAGGGTGAGGGTTTCGGTTAGGTAAGGAATAGGGTTAGGGTGATGGTTAGGATTAGGATGAGAGGTAGGGTTAGGGTTAGGGTGAGGGTTAGGGTTAGGGTGATGTTTAGGGTGATGGTTAGGGTGAGGGTGAGGGTGAGGTTTATGGTGAGGGTTAGGGTGTGTTTGAGGGTTAGGGTTAGGGTGTGTGTTAGGGTTTCGGTTAGGGTTATGGTGAGGGTGAGGGTTAGGTTTAGGGTTAGGGTGAGGGTTAGGTTTAGAGTTAGGGTTAGGGTGAGGGGTAGTGTTAGGGTTAGGGTGAATGTTAGGGTTAGTGTGAAGGTTAGGGTTAGATTTAGGGGTAGGGTTAGGGTGAGGATAAGTGTTAGGGTGCAGGTTAGGGTGAGGTTGAGTGTTAAGGTTAGGGTGAGTGTGCGGATTAGTTTTAGGGTGAGGGTTAGGGTTAGGGTTAGGTTTAGGGTGAGGGTGAGGGTTAGGGTTAGGGTTAAGGATAGGGTTAGGATGAGGATGAGGGAGAGGGTTAGGTTTATCATTAGGTTTAGTGTTATGCTTAGGGTGAGGGTGAGGGTGAGGGTGAGGGTGAGGGTTAGGGTTAGCGTGATATTTAGGGTGAGGTTTAGGTTTAGGTTTAGGGTTAGGGTTAGGCTTAGGCTGAGAGTGAGGATGAGGTAGAGAGTTAGGTTGAGGGTGAGGGTGAGGGTGAGGGTGAGGGTTAGTGTGTGGTTTAGGGTTAGGTTTAGGTTGAGGTTTAGGGTGACGGTGAGTGTTAAGGTGAGGGTGAAGGTTAGGGTTAGGGTTAGCATTTGGGTGATGGTTAAGGTAAGGGTTAGGGTTACGGTTACGGTTAGAGAAAGGGTTAGGTTGAGGGTTAGGGGGAGGACTAGGTAGAGGGTGAGGGTTTGGGTTTGGGTTAGGAATAGGGTGAGGATTAGGGTTAGGGTTAGGGTTAGTGTTAGGATTTGACTGAGGGTGAGGGTGAGGGTGAGGGTGAGGGTAAGGGTGAGGGTTAGGTTTAGGGTAAGGGTGAGGGTGAGGGTTAGGGTTAGGATTAGTGTTAGGGTTAGGTTTTGTCTGAGGGTGAAAATTAGTGTTAGGATTAGGGTGAGGGTTTGGGTTTGGGTTAGGAATAGGGTGAGGATTAGGGTTAGGGTTAGGGTTAGTGTTAGGATTTGACTGAGGGTGAGAGTGAGGGTGAGGGTGAGTGTTAGGTTGAGGGTTAGGGTTAAGGTTAAGGTGAGGGTTAGGGTGAGGTTTAGGGTTAGGGGTAGGGGTAGGGCTAGGGTTAGGGGGAGGGTTAGAGTTAGGGATAGGCATAGGATTAGGGTTAGGGTTATTTTTAGGATTAGGCTGAGGGTGAGGGTGAGGGTGAGGGTTAGGGTGCGGTTTAGTTTGAGAGTAAGGGTGAGGGTTAGTGTTAGGATTAGGGTTAGGGTTAGCTTTAGGCTGAGGGTGAGGGTTAGGGTTAAGATTAAGGTGAGGTTAAGGATTAGGGTGAGGGTTAGGGTGAGGGTGAGGGTTAGGTTTAGGGTTAGGGTTGGAGTTAGGCTGAGAGTGAGGGTGACAGTGAGTTTGAGGGTTAGGTTTAGGTTAGTGTTATGGTGAGGGTAATGGTTAGACTGTGGGTTAGGGTGAGGGTGAAGTTTAGGGTTAATGATAGAGTTAGTGTCAGGGTTAGGTTGAGGGTTAGGGTAAGGGTTAGGGTGACGGTGAAGGTGACGGTGAGGGTGAGGGTTAGGTTTAGGGGAAGTGTTAGATTGATGGTAATGGTTAGGGTGTAGGTTAGGGTGAGGGTGAGAGTAAGGTTTAGGATTAGAGTTAGGGTTAGGGTTAGGTTTAGGCTGAGGGTGATGTTGAGGGTTTGGGTGAGGGTTAGTGTAAGGGTTAGGGTAGGGTGTGATGAGGGTTAGGGTGAGGGTGAGTGTGAGGGTGAGGGTTTCAGTTAGGTAAGGATTAGGGTTAGGGTGAGGGTTAGGATTATGGTGAGAGTTAGGGTTAGGGTTAGGGTGAGGGTTAGGTATAGGGTGATGTTTAGGATGAGGGTTAGTGTGAGGGTGAGGGTGAGGGTTAGGGTGAGGGTTAGGGTGTGTTTGAGGGTTAGGGTAAGGTTGTGTGTTAGGGTTTCGGTGAGGGTTATGGTGAGGGTGAGTGTTAGGGTTAGGGTTAGGGTGAGGTTTAGGCTTAGAGTTAGGGTTAGGGTGAGGTTAGTGTTAGGGTTAGGGTGAGTGTTAGGGTTAGTGTGAAGGTTAGGGTTAGATTTAGGTGTACGTTTAAGGTGAGGATAAGTGTTAGGGTGCAGGTTAGGGTGAGGGTGAGTGTTAAGGTTAGGGTGAGTCTGAGGATTAGTTTTAGGGTGAGGGTTAGGGCTATGGTTAGGTTTAGAGTGAGGGTGAGGGTGAGGGTTAGGGTTAGGGTTAGGGATAGGGTTAGGATGAGGGTGAGGGTGAGGGAGAGGGTTAGGTTTATCATTAGGGTTAGTGTTAGGCTTAGGGTGAGGGTGAGGGTGAGGGTGAGGGTTAGGATGAGGGTTAGGGTTAGGGTTAGGGTGAGGGTTAGGGATAGGGTGATGTTTAGGGTGAGTGTTAGGGTGAGGGTGAGGGATCAGGTTAAGGTGAGTGTTAGGGTGTGTGTGAGGGTTAGGGTTAGCGTGTGTGTTAGACTGTCGGTGAGGGTTAGGGTGATGGTGAGGGTTAGGTTTAGGGTTAAGGGGAGGGTTAGGTTTAGAGTTAGGGTTAGGGTGAGGGTTATGGTGAGGTGTAGTGTTAGGGTTAGGGTGAGGGTTAGGGTTAGTGTGAGGGTTAGGGTTAGAGTTAAGGGTAGGGTTAGGGTGAGGATAAGGGTTAGGGAGAGCTTTAGGGATAGGGTTAGGATGAGGGTGAGTGTGAGGGAGAGGGTTAGGTTTAGAATTAGGGTTAGGATTAGGGTTAGGCTTAGGGTGAGGTGGTGGGTGACGGTGAGGGTTAGGGTTAGGTTGAGGTTTAGGGTTAGGGTTAGGGTGAGGGTTAGGGTTAGGGTGATGTTTAGGGTGAGGGTTAGGTTTAGGTTTAGGGTTAGGTTTAGGCTTAGGGTGAGAGTGAGTGTGAGGTAGAGAGTTAGGGTGAGGGTGAGGGTTCGGGTGAGGGTGAGGGTTAGTGTGTGGTTTAGGGTTAGGGTTAGGCTGAGGGTTAGGGTGACGGTGAGTGTTAAGGTGAGGGTGAGGGTTAGGGTTAGGGTTAGCATGTGAGTGAGGGTGAAGGTAAGGGTTAGGGTTAGGGTTAGGGTAAGGGTTAGGGGGAGGGTTAGGGGGAGGACTAGGGTGAGGGTGAGGGTTTGGGTTTGGGTTAGGAATAGGGTGAGGATTAGGGTTAGGGTTAGGGTTAGTGTTAGGTTTTGACTGAGGGTGAGGGTGAGAGTGAGGGTGAGGATGAGGGTAAGGGTGAGGGTTAGGTTTAGGGTGAAGATGAGGCTTAGGGTTAGGATTAGGGTTAGGGTTAGGTTTTGTCTAAGGTTGAAAGTTAGTGTTAGGATTAGGGTGAGGGTGAGGATGAGGGTTAGGTTGAGGTTTAGCGTGAGGGTTAGGGTGAGGGTTAGGTTTAGGGGTAGGGGTAGGGTTAGGATTAGGGTGAGGGTTAGAGTTAGGGATAGGGTTAGGGTTAGGTTTAGGGTTATTGTTAGGGTTAGGGTCAGGTCAGGGTCAGGGTTAGGGTGAGGTTTAGGGTGAGGGTAATGGTGAGGTTTAGTGTTAGGATTAGGGTTATGAATAGGTTTAGGCTGAGGGTGAGGGTTAGGGTTAGGGTTAAGGTGAGGTTAAGGATTAGGGTGAGGGTTAGTGTGAGGGTGAAGGTTAGGGTTAGTTTTAGGGTTGGGGTTAGGCTGAGGGTGAGGGTGACGGTGAGGTTGAGGGTTAGGTTTAGGCTTAGTGTTAGGGTGATGGTAATTTTTAGGGTATGGGTTAGGGTGAGGGTGAGGGTTAGGTTTAGGATTGGGTTTAGGGTTAGGGTTAGGTTAGGCTGAGGGTGATGGTGAGGGTTAGTGTAAGTGTTAGGGTTAGGGCTAGGGTGAGGTTGAGGGTTAGGGTGAGGGTGAGTGTGAGGGTGAGGGTTTCGGTTAGGTAAGGATTAGGGTTAGGGTGAGAGTTAGGATTAGGGTGAGAGTTTGGGTTAGGGTTAGGGTGAGGATTAGGTATAGGGTGATATTTAGGGTGAGGGTTAGGGTGAGGTTGAGGGTGAGGATTATGGTGAGGGTTAGGGTGTGTTTGAGTAGGGTGTGTGTTAGGGTTTCAGTGAGGGTTATGTTTAGGGTGAGTGTTAGGTTTAGGGTTAGGGTTAGGGATAGGGTTAGGGTTAGGGTGAGGGTGAGGGTGAGAGTGAGGGTTAGGGTTTGGGTTATAGTTAGGGTGAGGGTGAGGGTTTGGGTTAGGGTTAGGATTAGTGTTAGGATGAGGGTGATGGTTTGAGTTAGTGTTAGGGTGAGAGGGTTAGGGTGAGGGTTAGGCATAGGGTTAGGTTTAGGGCTAGGGTGAGTGTGAGGCTGAGGGTTAGGTTTAGTGTTAGGGTTAGAGTTAGGTTGAGTTTGAGGGTATGGTTTTGGGTTAGGATTAGAGTTAGGGTTAGTTTTAGGTCGATGGTGAGGGTGAGGTTAGGGGTTATTTTTAGGTTGAGGGTTAGGGTTAGTGTGAGGGTTAGGGATAGTGTTAGGGTTAGGGGGAGTGTGAGGGTTAGGGTGAGAGTAAGGGTTAGGGTGAGGGTTAGGGTAAGGGTGAGGGTGAGGGTTAGGGATAGGGTTAGGATTAGGGTGAGGGTTAGGTTAAGGGTTAGGGTTAGGATTAGGGTTAGGGTGAGTGTTAGTGTGAAGGTAGGTTAAGGGTTAAGATTAGAGTTATGCTGATGTTTAGGGTGCCGCTGAGGGTTAGGGTTATGGTAATGTTGAGGGTTAGGTTGAATGGTAGGTTTAGATTTAGGCTGAGGGTTACGTTTAGTGTATGATTAGGGTTAGGGGTAGGTTTTGGGTGAGGGTAAGGTTTAGGGTGAGGGTTAGGGTGAGAGTGAGGGATAGGTTTATCATGAGTTTTAGGGTGAGGGTTAGGGTGAAGGTTAGGGGTAGGGTTGGGTTAGGATTAGGGTGAGAGTTAGGTTTAGGTTTAGGGTTAGGGTTAGGGTGAGGGTTAGGTTTAGGGTTAGGGTTAGGGTGAGGGTTAGATTTAGGGTTAGGGTTAGCTTTAGGGTTATTGTTAGAGTTATGGTGAGGGTGAGGTAGAGGGTTAGTGTTAGTGTTAGGTTTAGGGTGAGGGTGAGTGTTAGGATTAGGATTAGGGTTAGGCTGAGGGTGAGAGTGAGGGTTAGGGTTAGTGTTATGGTGAGGATAAGCGTTAGGGTGAGGGTCAGGGTGAGTATTAGGGTTAGGATTAGGGTTAGGTTTAGGGTTAGGCTGAGGTGTGGGTGAGGATGAGGGTGAGGGTTAGGTTTAGGGTTAGTGTTAGGATTAGGGTTAGGGTGAGGGTTAGGCTGAGGGGTAGGTTTAAGGTTAGGGTGAGGGTTAGGCTTTGCGTGAGGGTTAGGGTTAGGGTAGGATTAGCGTGAGGGTAAGGCTTAGTGTGAGTGTTAGGGTGAGAGTGAGGTTTAGGGTTACTGTGAGTTTTAGGGTGAGGGTTAAGGTTCATTTTAGGGTTAGGGTTAGGGTTAGGGATATTGTTAGGGTTAGGTTTAGGGTGAGGGGAGGGTGAGGTTGAGTGTGATAGTGAGGGTCAGGGTTAGTGTGAGGGTTAGAGTGAGGGTGAGGTTAAGTATTACGGTGAGGGTTAGGGTAAGGGTGAGGGTTAGGGTTGGGGTGAGGGTTAGAGTGAGGGTTAGGGTGAGGGATAGGGTTAGGTTTAGGGTTAGGGTAGGTTTAGGGTTAGGTGAGGGTTAGGGTGAGGGCTAGGATGAGGGTGAGGGTTAGGGTTGGGGTGAGGGTTAGGGTGAGGGTTAGGGTGAGGGATAGGGTTAGGTTTAGGGTTAGGGTAGGTTTAGGGTTAGGTGAGGGTTAGGGTGAGGGCTAGGATGAAGGTGAGGGTTAGGGTTAGTGTTAGGGTGAGGGTTAGTGTTAGGGTTAGGGTTAGGGTGAGGGTTAGAGTGAAGGGTAGGTTAGGGTTAGAGTGAGGGTTAGGTTTAGTGTGAGGTTTAGGGTTATGGTTAGTGTTAGGATTAAGGTTAGGGTAAGGGTTAGGGTGAGGGTTATGGTGAGATTGAGGTTTAGGTTTACCGTGAGTGTTAGGGTGAAGTTTAGAGTTAGGGTTAGGGTTAGGATTAGGGTGAGGGTTAGTGTTAGGGTTAGGGTGAGGTTTAAGTATAGGGTTATGGTTAGTGTGAGAGTTAGAGGTAGGTTTAGGGTTAGGTTTAGGGTTATTGTTAGGGTTAGGGTGAATGTGACGTTGAGGGTGAATTTTAGGGTGAGGATGAGAGTTAAGCTTAGGGTTAGGATTAGCGTAAGGGAGAGGGTGAGGGTTATGTTTAGGATTCGTGTTAGGGTTAGGGTTATGCTGAGGGTGAGGTTGAGGGTTAGTTTTAGTGTTAGGTTGAGGGTTAGTGTGAGATTAGGTTTAGTTTGAGAGTTAGGGTTAAGGTGCGTGTAAAGGTTAGGGTGAGCGTTAGGGTGAAGGTGATTGTGAGGGTTAGGTTTAGGGTAAGGGTTAGGATTAGGGTGAGGATGAGGGTATGGGTGAGGTTTAGGGTGAGGTTGAGGCTTAGGTTGAGGATTAGGGCTAGGGTGAGGTTTAGGGTTAGGGTGAGGGTGATGGTTAGGGTTAAGGTGATGTTTAGGGTGAGGGTGAGGGTTAGAGTGAGGGTGAGGTTTCGGGTGAGGTCGAGGGTTAGGTTGTGGGTGAGGGTTAAGGTTAGGTTAAGTGTTAGGTTGATGGTGAGGGTTACGGTGAGGGTTACAGTGAGGGTGAGGGTTACGGTTAGTGTTATTTTGTGGGATAGTGTTAGGGTTATGGTGATTGTTAGGTTGAGGGTTAGGGATAGGGTTAGGATTAGGGTTAGGCTGAGGCTCACACTCACTCACGGTGTGTGTTAGGGTTAGAGTTAGGTTGAGGGTGAAGGTTTGGGTTAGGGATAGGGTTAGGGTTAGGTTTAGGGTGATGGTTAGAGTGAGGGTTAGTGTTAAGATGAGAGGTAGGTTGAGGGCTAGGGTGAGAATGAGGGTTAGGTTTAGGATTAGGGTTAGAATTAGATTGAGGGTGAGGGTGAGGGTTTGGGTCAGGATTAGGGTTGGGGTTAGGGTTAAGTTGAGGGTGAGGGTGAGGGTTAGGGTTAGAGTTATGGTGAGGGTTATGGTTAGGGTTAGGTTTATCTTAGGGTGGGGGTTTGGTTTAGGTTTAGGCTTAGGATGAGTGTTAGGCTGAGGGGTAGCTTTAGGATTAAGGTGAGTGTTAGGGTGAGGGTGAGGGTTAGGATTACGGTGAGAGTTAGGGTGAGTGTGAGGGTTAGGTTTAGGGTTCGGGTTAGGGTGAGGGTTAAGGTGAGGGTTGGGGTGAGGGTTGGGGTGAGGGTTAGGGTATAGGTGAGGGTAAGTTTGAGGGTGAGGGTTAGGGTTAGGGTGAGAGTGAGGGTGAGGTTTAGGGTTAGGATTATATTTAGGGTTAGGATTTGCCTGAGGTTGAGGGTTAGGCTTAGGTTTAGGGTGACGGTTAGGGTGATGGTGAAGTTTAGTTTTAATGTTATAATTAGGGTGAGGGTTAGGATGAGGGTTAGGGTTAGGGATAGCGTCAGGCTGAGGATTACGGTGAGGGTTAGGGTTAGGGGTAGGTTTAGGGTGAGGGGTATGATTAGTGTTAGGGTGAGGGTTAGGTTTAGTGTGAGGATTAGGATTAGGGTTAGCGTTAGGGTGAGGGTAAGGGTTAGGGTGAAGGTTAGGGTGAGAGTGCGAGTTAGGTTTAGTGTGAGTGTGACAGTGAGGGTTAGAGTGAGGGTTAGGGTTAGCATTAGTGTTAGGGTGAGGATTAGGTTTAGGTTTAGGATTAAGGTTAGGGTGAGAGTGAGAGTGAGGCTTAGGGTATGGATTAGGCTTAGGGTTATGGTTAGGCTGAGATTGAGGGTGACAGTGAGGGTTAGAGTTAGGGTGAGGGTTAGGGTTAGGGTTAGGGTGAGGGTTAGGGTGAGGGTTAGGGTTAGCATTAGTGTTAGGGTGAGTCTTAGGGTGAGGGTTAGTTTTAGGGTTAAGGTTAGGGTTAGTGTGAGGGTGAGGGTGAAGTTTAGGGTTAGAATTAGGGTTAGGTTTAGGGGGAGGGTAGGCTGAGGGTGAGGTTGAGGGTGAGGTTTAGGGTTAGGGTGAGGGTTAGGGTTAGGATTAGGGTTAGGGTGAGGGTGAGGGTGAGGGTTAGGGTGATGGTGAGGGTGAGGGTTAGGGCGAAGGCTAGTGTGAGTGTGAGTGTTAAGATTAGGGGTAGGGTGAGGGCTAGGGTGAGGGTGAGGGTTAGGGTTAGGGTGAGGGTGAGGGTGAGGATTAGGGTGAGTGGTAGGGTTAGGGTTAGGGTGAGGGTTAGGTTTGGTGTGAAGGTTAGAGTTAGGATTAGGGTATGGTTGGGTGTAAGGGTTAGGGTGAGGTTTAGCGTGAGAGTGAGAGTTAGGTTTAGGGTTAGTGTTAGAGTTACGGTGAGGTTGAAGGTTAGGTTTAGGGTTAGGTTGAGGGTTTTGCTTAGGTTTAGGCTTAGGATGACGGTTAGGCTGAGGGATAGGGTTAGGGTTAGGTTGAGGGGTAGGGTTATTGTGAGGGTTAGATTTACATTTAGGGTTAATGTTAGGGTTAGGATGAGGGTTAAGGTGAGGGTTAGGGTTAGGGTTAGGGTGAGGGTTAGGGTTAGGCTGAGTGTTTGGGTTAGGCTGAGTGTTAGGGTTAAGATTAGGGTTAGGTTTAGGGTTAGGCTGAGGGTGAAGATTAGGGTCATTGTGAGGGTTAGTGTAAGGGTGAGGGTTAGGGTTAGTATGAGGGTGAGTGTTAGGATTAGGGATATGGTGTGGGCAAGGGTGAGGGTAAGGTTTAGGGATAGGGTTAGGGTTTGGTTTAGGGTGAGTGGTAGGGTTTGGGTTAGGGTGAGGTAAGGGTTAGGGTGAGGGTTAGGGTGAGTGTGATGGTTAGGGTTTGCATTAGGGTTAGGGTTAAGGTTAGGCTGTGGGTGAGGGTGAAGGTGAGAATTAGGGTTGGGTGAGGGTTATGGTTTGGTTAAGGTTAGGGTGAGGGTTAGGGTGAGGGTTAGGGTTAGGATGCGGTTGAGTGTTAGGATTAGGGATAAAGTGAGGGATAGGGTGAGGGTGAAGATTAGGGTTAGGTTTAGGGTGAGGGTTAGGTTTACTGTAAGGATTAGCGTTAGGGTTAGGTTTTGGGTGAGGGTAATGGTTAGGGAGAGCGTTAGGGTGAGTGTGAGGTATAGGGTTAGCCTTAGGTTTAGTGTGAGTGTTAGGCTGAGGGTTAGGATTAGGGTTAGGGTTAGGTTTAGGGTGAGGGTGAGGGTTAGGGTTAGGGTTAGGGTGAGGGTTAGGGTTAGGGATAGAGTGAGCGTGAGGGTTAGGGTTAGGGGTAGAGCTAGGGTGAGGTTTAGCCTGAGGGTTATGGTGAGGGCTAGGATTAGGGTTAGAGTTAGGGTTATGGTTAGTGTGAGGATTAGGGTTAGGGTTAGGGTTAGGGTTAGGGTGAGGGTAACTGTTAGGTTGAGGTTTAGGGTGAGGGTGAGGTTTAGAGTGAAGTTGAGGGTTACGATGAGGGTTAGGGTGAGTGTTTGGGTTAGTGTTAGGGTTATGGTAAGTGTGAGCGTGAGGGTGAGGGTGAGGGTGAGTTTTAGGTTTAGGGTTATTGTTAGAGTTAGGGTGAGAGTGAGGGTTAGGGTTAGGATTACGGTTATGGTTAGATTTAGGTTGAGGGTGAGGGTGAGGGTTAGGTTTAGAGTTAGGGTGGGGGTTTGGGTTAGGATTTAGGCTTCGGATGAGGTTTAGGCTGTGTGGTTGGGTTAGGGTTAGGGTGAGGGTTAAGGTTAGTATGAGGGTTAGGTTTTGAGTTAGTCTTAGGGTGAGGGTAAAGTTAGGGTGAAGGTGAAAGTTAGGGTTAGGGTGAGGGTTAGGTTTAGAATTAGGGTGAGGGTGAGGGTTAGGGTGAGGGTTAGGGTAAGGGTTAGGGTTAAGGTTAGGGTGAGGGTGAGGTTTAGGGTTAGCATTAAGGTTACGGTGAGGGTTAGGTTGAGTGTTAGGGTTAGAGTGAGAGCTAGTGTTTGGTTGAGGGTTAGGGTGAGGTTTAGGGATAGGGTGAGGATTAAGGTTAGGGTTAGGATGAGGGTGAGGGTGAGGGTAAGGGTTAGGGTTAGGTTTAGGGTGGGTTAGGTTTACGGTGTGGATTAGGGTTAGCCTTAGAGTTAGGACTTCGATCAGGGTGAGGGCGATGGTGACGGTGAGGGTTAGGGTTAGCATTAGGGTGGGGGATAGGGTGAGGGTGAGGTTTAGGGTTAAGGGTAGGGTTAGGGTGAGGGTTAGGGTGAGGTTTAGGGTGAGGGTTAGGGTGAGGGTTAGGGTTAGAATGAGGCCTAGGCTGAGGCTGAGGGTTTGGGTTAGGGTTAAGGTGAGGTTTAGTGTTAGGCTTGGGTTTAGGGTTAGGGTGAGTGTTATTGTTAGGTTTACAGTGAGGGTAAGGTTTAATTTGAGGGTTAGGGTTAGGGATAGTGTTAGGGTGAGGTTTAGGGTGATGGTTAGGTTTAGGTTTAGGGTTAAGATGAGGGTGAGGGTTAGGGTGAGAATTCAGGTTAGGGCTCTGGTTAGGTTTAGGGTGAGGGTGATGTTTAGGATTAGGGTTAGGGTTAGGGTTAGGGTTATTGTTAGGTTGAGGGTTAGGGTGTGGGTGAGTGTTAGGGTTAGGGCTAGGGTTATGGTGGCGGTTAGTTTGAAGGTTAGTGTTTGGGTTGGGTTAGGGTGAGGGTGAGGGTTAGGGTGAGGGTTAGGGTTAGGGTTAGTGTTAGGGTGAGGTTTTGGGTTAGGATGAGGGTTAGGCTGAGGTTTATGGTTAGGGTTAGGGTGAGGGTTAGGTTCAGTGTGAGGGTTAGGGTTAGGATTAAGGTTATGGTGAGGGTAAGGGTTGGTGTGAGGGTGAGGGTGAAGGTGAAGGTTACGGTTAGGGTGAGGGTGAGTGTTAGGGTTAGGGTTAGAGTTAGGTTTAGGTTGAGTGTTAGGGTGAGGGTTAGGGTGAGGGTGAGTGTGAGTGTGAGGCTTTGCGTTAGGTTTAGGGTTAGGCTGAGGGTTGGAATAAGTGTTAGGGTGAGGGTTAGAGTGAGGGTAAGGTTGAGGGTTAGGGTTAGGTTTTGGGTTACGGTGAGGGTGAGTGTGACTGTTAGGGTTAGGATTAGTTTTATTGTTAGTATTTGGCTGAGGGTGAGGGTGAGTGTGAGGGTTAGGCTTAGGTTTAGGCTGAGGGTTAGGGTGATGATGAGGTTTAGGGTTAATGTTAGGGTTAGGTGAGGGTTAGGGTGAGTGTTAGCGTTAGGGATAGGGTTATGCTGAGGATTTGGGTGACAATTAGGGTTAGGGTTAGGGTGAGGTCTAGGGTGAGGGTGAGGTTTAGGGTTAGGGTTAGAGTGAGGTTTAGGTTTAGGTTTAGGGTGAGGGGTAGGGTTAGGGTCAGGGTTAGGTTTAGTGTCATGGATAGGGTTAGGGATAGGGTTAGGCTGATGGTAAGGTGTAGGGTGAGGGTTACGGTGAGAATGAGGGTTAGGTTTAGGGTTAGGGCTAGGGTGAGTGTGAGGGTGAGGGTTAGGGTTAACATTAGGGTTACGGTGAGGGTGAGGTTTAGGGTTAGGGTTAGGGATGGGTGAGTATTGGGTTTAGGGTTAGGGTGAGGGTGAGGTTTAGAGTTAGGTTTAGGGTGAGGGTTAGGGTGAGGATGTGGGTTAGGGTTGGGTTAGGTTTAGGGTTAGTGTGAGGGTGAGGATGTGGGATAGGGTTAGGGTTAATGTTAGGGTTAGGACTTGGGTCAGGGTGAGGGCAAGGGTGAGGGTGAGGGTTAGGGTCAGGGTTAGGGTGATGGATTGTGTGAGGGGGAAATTTAGGGTTAGGTTTAAGGTTAGGGTGAGGGTTAGGGTGAGGATTAGGGTTAGGTTTAGGGTGAGCAGGAGGGTTAGGTGAGAGTGAGGCTTAGGGTGAGGGTGAGTTTTAGGGTTAGGGTTTGGATGAGGTTTAGTGTTAGGGTTAGTGTGACAGGTAGGGTTAGGATTAGGGTGAGGGTAAGGTTTAGTGTGAGGGTTAAGTTTAGGGTAATTGTTAGGGTGAGGGTAAGTGTTTGGGTGAGGGTTATGGTGAGAGTGAGGGTTAGGGTTACCGTGAGTGTTAGAGTGACTTTTAGGATTAGGGTTATGGTTAGGGTGAGGGTGAGTGTTAGGGTGAGGATTGAGGTTCGGCTTCAGATTAGGGTTAGGGTAAGGGTGATGTTTAGGATTAGATTTAGGGTTAGGGTTAGGGTTATTTTTAGGGTTAGGGTGACGGTGAGGATGAGGGTAAGGGATAGTGTTAGTGTTAGAGTGAAGGTGAGGTTGAGGGTTAGGGATAGGATTAGGATTAGGTTTAGGCTGAGGGTGAGGGTGAGGGTGAGAGTTAGGGTAGTGGTTAGATTTAGGTTTAGGGTTAGGGATAGGATGAGGGTTAAGGTGAGGGTTAGGGTTAGGGTGAGGGTGAAGGTGAGGTTTAAGGTTAGGGTTAAGGTGAGGGTTAGGGTGAGGCTAAGGGTTCACGTGAGGGTTAGGGTGAGGGTTATTTTCAGGGTTAGGGTTAGGGAGATGTTTCAGGTGAGGGTGAGGGTTAGCGTGAGCGTGAGGATGCGGGTAAGACAGGGTTAGATTGTGGGTGAAGGTTAGGTTTGGGGTGAGGGTTAGGGTGTCGGTGAATTTAGGGTGCGGGTGAGGTTTAGGGTTAGGGTTAGGGTGAGGGTTAGGGTAAGGGTTAGGGTTAGGGTTTATTGTGAGGGTGAGGGTTAGGGTTAGGGTTAGAGTGAGGGTTAGGTTGAGTCTAAGGGTTAGGATGAGGTTTAGGGTGATGGTGAGGGTTAAGGTTAGGGTTAGTGTTAGGTTGAGGGTTAGGGTGAGGGTTAGTGTTAGTGTTAGGGTTAGAGTGAGGGTGAGGATGAGGGTTAAGGTTAGGGTTAGTGTGAGGGTGAGGGTAAGGGCGAGGGTGAGGGCTAGGGAGAGGTTTAGGATTAGTGTTAGGGTGAGGGTGAGTGTTAGGATTAGGGTAAGTTTAGGGCTAGGGTGAGGGTGAGGGTTAGGGTTAGGTTAAGTATGAGGTTTACGGTGAGGTGTAGGTTTAGAGATAAGGTGAGGGTTAAGTTTACTATGAGGGTTATGGTTAGGGTTAGGGTTTGTGTGAGGGTAAGGGTTAGGGTGAGATTTAGGCTGAGAGTGAGTGTTAGGGTTATCGTGAGTTTTAGGGTATGGGTTAGGATTAGGGTTCGGGTTAGGTTTAGGGATAGGGTGAGGATGAAAGTTAGGGTTAGGGTTAGGGATAGGGTGAGGATTAGGGTTAGGGTTAGGGTTAGTCTGAGCTTAGGCTGAGCGGTAGGCTTAGGGTTAGGTTGAGGGTTATGTTTAGTGTGAGGGTTAGGGTTAGGGTTAGGTTTAGGGTGAGAGTAAGGGCTAGGCTTAGGGTTAGGGTGAGGGTGAACGTTAGGATTAGCATTAGGGTTAGGGATATGTTTAGGGTGAGTGTTAGGGTTAGGTTTAGGGTGAAGGTGAGTGTGAGCGTAAAGGTTAGGTTTAAGGTGAGTGTTAGAGTTAGGGTGTGGGTTAGGTTAGTGTTAGGTTGAGGGTGAGGTTGAGGCCTAACCCTAACCTCAACCCTAACCCTCACACTAAACCTAACCCTCACCCTAACCCTAATCCTACCCCTCAGCCTAACCCTCATCCTCACACTAAACCTAACCCAAACCCTCACCTTAATCCTAACCCTAACCCAAACCCTAATCTTCACCCAAACCCTCAACCTCTCCCTAACCCAAACCCTAAACCAAATCCTCACCCAAACCCTCACACTCACCCTAAGCCTTACCCTACCCCTAAACCTAATCCTCAACCAAAACCTAACCCTAACCCTCAACCTAACCTTAACCCTAACCCTAACCTAACCTTAACCCTAACCCTAACCTTCACCCTAACCCTCACCCTAAAACTTATCCTCACCCTAACCCTAACCCTAACCCAAACCCTAAACCTCACCCTAACCCTCACCTGCACCCTCCCCCTCCCCACCTCTCCATCTAACCCTAATGCTAACCCTAATCCTAACCCTAAGCCTCACCCTAACACTCACCCTAACTCTAACCCTCACCCTAACCCTCACCCTCACCCTAACCATCACCCTAACCCTGACGCTAACCCTAACCCTCACCCTCAGCCATACACTAAGCCTAATACTAACCCACACCCCATCCCTAACCTTCACCCTAAACTGAACCCTAACCCTCACACTCACGCTCACCCTAACCCTAACCATAACCCAAACCGTAACCCTAACCATCATCCTAACTCTGACGCCAACCCTAACCCTCACCTTCACCCTAACCCTCACCCTAAACCTCACCCTCAACCTAACCCTCACCCTAACCCATTCCCTCACCCTCACCCTAACCCTCACATGAAACCTAACCCTCACACACCCTAACCCTCACCCTAAACCTCACCCTCACCCTCACCCTAACCCTAAACCTCACCCTAAGCCTTACCCTCATCCTAAGCCTCACATGAACCCTAAACCTCAGCCTCACCCTCGCCCTCACCCACAGCCAAATCTTAACCGTAACCCTAACCCTAAACCTTACCCAAAACACCCTAACACTAACCCTCACTGTAACCCTATGCCTAAACCTCAACCTAACCCTAACACTCACCCTCACCCTCACACTCACCCTCAGCCTATCCCTAACCCTAAACCTAATCCTAACCCTAACCCTCAGAGTTACCCTAAACCTAACCCTAACCCTCACCCTAACCCTAATCCACACCCTCACCTCACCCTCACTCTAGTTCTAACCCTAACCCTCGCCCTAATGGTAACCATCACCCTAAACTCAACCTAAACCTTACCCTAACCCTAAATCTCACACTAAACCTAACCCTAAACCTAATCCTCACCCTAACCCTACCCCTAACACTAACCATCACCCTCAACATAGCCCTAACCCTAATGCTAATCCTAACCGTAACCCATACCCTAACCCTATCCCTCAACCAAACCCCAACACTCGCCCTCACCCTAACCCTCACCCTTACCCTAACCCTAACCCTCACCCTAAACTTCAAATGAAGTACAAAACTAACCCTAACCCTAACCCTCACCCTAACACTCACCGAAACCCCAACCCTAAACCTAACAAACACCCTCACCCTAACCCTTACCCTCTGCCTCACCCTAACCTTCACACTAACCGTAACCCACACCCTAACCCTAACCCTCACCCTCATCCTCACCCTCACCCTCAGCCTAACCCCAATCCTAACCCTATTCCTAACCCTAACCCTCACCCTCAACCTCAACTTCAGTCTCACCCGAACCCTAAACCTCACACTCACCCGAACCCTAACCCTAACACTAACCCTAACTATCACGCTAAAGCTAAACCTCACCCTAACCCTAACCTTCACCCTCACACTCACCCTAACTCTAACCCTAATATTAACCCTAAACCTAACCCTCACCATAACCCTAATGCTAACCCTCACACTCACCCTCACCCTAACACTCACCCTAACCCTTAATTTCACCCTCACCTAACCCTAACCCTAACCTTCACCCTCAGCCTCACCCTCAGCACAAGCCTAACCTTAACTCTAACCCTAATCCTAACCGTAACCTCAAGCTCAGCCGCACCCTAACCCTAACCCTAAACCTAACACTCACCCTCACACTCACCCTAACCCTAACACTAAACCTAACCCTAACTCTCACCCTAAACCTAACCCTAATCCTAATGCCTACCCTAAACCTCACCCTAACCCTAAACCTAATGGTAACCCTAAACTTCAACCTCACCTTATCCCTCACCCTAACACTTACCCTCACCTTAATCCTAACCCTAACCCTAACCCTCACACTTAACCTAACCCTCAACTTAACCCTAAACTTACCCTTAGACTAACGCTCACCCTAACCCTAAACCTAATCCTCACCCTATCCCTAACCCTAACCCCAACCCTCACTTTCACGCTAGCCTTCACCATAACCCTAACCCGAACACTCACCCTCACCCTAAGACTCAACTTAACTCTCACCATAAAACTAACCCTAACGCTGACCCTCACCCTAACACTCACCCTAACCCTTACCCTCACTCTAACCCTAACCCTAATCCTCACACTAACCCTAACCCTCACCCTAACCCTAACCCTAACCATACCCGTAACCCTCACACTAAACCTAACCCTGAACCTAATCCTAACCCTACACCTCAGACTAATTCTCACACTAACCCAAACAATAACCCTTACCCTAATACTAACATTAACCTTCACCCTCACCCTCAACCTCACCATCATCATCACCCTAACCCGCATCCTCACCCTCACCCTAACCCTAACCTTCACCCTAACCCTAACCCTTACTCTAAAACTAATCCTCACCGTCACCCTCAACCTAAACCTAACCCTAAACCTAACCCTAACCATCACCCTAACACTAACCCTAACCCTTACCCTCACGCTCACCCTAAACCTCATGCTAACCCTAACACTCCCCCTAACACTAACCCTCAATCTAACCTTTACCCAAACCCTAACCCTCAACCTAAAGCTCACCATAACCCTAACCCTAACCCTAAACCTCAACCTCAGCCTAACTCTCACCCTAACCCTTAACCTCACAGTAACCCTAACCCTAACCCTCACCCTCACTCTAAAAATCACCGTCACCCTAACCCTCACCCTAACCCTAAGTCTCGCCCTCACCCTCACCCTCATCCTAACCCTCACCCTAACCCTTAACATCACCCTAACCTTCACCCTCACCCTAACCCTAAACTTAACCCTAATCCTAACCCTCACCCTAACTCTAACACTCACTCTCACTCTAACCCTCACCCTAACCCTTACCCACACCCTAAGCCTAACCCTAACCCTAACCCTCACACTAACCCCAACCTTCACGCTAATCCTAACCCTAACCCTCAACATAACTCTCACCCACAACCTAACACTCACCGTCACCCTAACCCTCACCATAAACCTATGCCAAACACTCACCCTAAACTTAACCCTGAACCTCATCTTCAACTTCACCGTCTGCCTAACCCTAACCCTAAACCTAATCCTAACCCTAACCCACACAGTTAACCTAAACCTAAACCTAACCCTCACCCTAACCGTAACCCTCACCCTCACCTCAACCTCAACCTCAGCCTAACCCTAACCCTAACCCTAATCCCAAACCTAACCCTCACTCTCACCCTCACCCTCAATCTCACCCTAACCCTAACCCTAACCGTCATCCGAAACCGAACCTGAACCCTAACCCTAACCCTCACCCTCACCCTAAACATCTCCCTTACACTAACCCTCAACCTAACTCTAACCCTAACCCTAACCCTCACCCTAACCATAACAGTCACCCTAACCCAACCCTCACCCTATCCCTTACCCTCACCCTAAACCTTACCCTAACCCTAACCCTCACACTAAACCTACCTCTCAAACTAACCCTAACCCTTTTCCTCACCCTAAACCTAATCCTAACTCTATCCCTCAGCCTCAACATAGCCCTCACTCTAATCCTAAATCTAACCATAAGCCATACCCTAACCCTAACCCTCACCCAAAAGCTAACCATCACCCTCACCCTAACCCTCACCCTTACCCTAACCCTGACCCTCACCCTAAACTTCACACACACTCCAACCCTAACCCTAACCCTTACCCTAACAATCACCCTCACACTCACCCTAAAACTTATCCTCACCCTAACCCTAACCCTAACCCAAACCCTAAACCTCACCCTAACCCTCACCTGCACCCTCCCCCTCCCCACCTCTCCATCTAACCCTAATGCTAACCCTAATCCTAACCCTAAGCCTCACCCTAACACTCACCCTAACTCTAACCCTCACCCTAACCCTCACCCTCACCCTAACCATCACCCTAACCCTGACGCTAACCCTAACCCTCACCCTCTGCCATACACTAAGCCTAATACTAACCCACACCCCATCCCTAACCTTCACCCTAAACCGAACCCTAACCCTCACACTCACGCTCACCCTAACCCTAACCATAACCCAAACTGTAACCCTAACCATCACCCTAACTCTGACGCCAACCCTAACCCTCACCTTCACCCTAACCCTCACCCTAAACCTCACCCTCAACCTAACCCTCACCCTAACCCATTCCCTCACCCTCACCCTAACCCTCACATGAAACCTAACCCTCACACACCCTAACTCTCACCCTAAACCTCACCCTCAGCCTCAGCCAAATCTTAACCCTAACACTAATCCTCACCCTAACCTTCACCCTCACCCTTACCTAAATGTAACCCTAACCCTCACCCTCACCCTTTCCCTCAACGTCACTGTAACCATCACCCTCACCCTCAACCTAAACCTTACCCTCACTCTAACCCTAAACCTAATCCTCACCCTCACCCTCACCATAACCCTAAACGTTAACCTAACACTCAACCTAACCCTATCCCTATTGCTTACCCTAACCCTCACCCTCAACCTAACCTTCACCCTAACCCTTACCCTCACCCTGACCCTAACCCTAACCCTAACCCTAACCCTCACACTAAACCTAACCCTCAACCTAACCCTAACCCTATCCCTCAGCCTAACCTTCACACTAACACTAAGGCTAATCTTAATCCTCACCCTATTCCTAACCCTAAACCTAACCGTAACGCTCACCCTCACCCTAACCCTAACACTAACCCTCACCCTAACCCTAATCGTAACCCTAAACCTCAGCCTCAGCCTAACCATAATCATAACCTCACCCTCACCCTAACCCTAACCCTCAACGTAACCCTCACCCTAAACCTCACCCTAAGCCTGACCCTAACCATAACCCTCACCCTCAAAATAACCCTCACCCTAACCTTTACCCTCACCCTCAACATAAACCTCACCCAACCCTTACCCTCCACCGAACCCTAAACCTAACCCTAACCATCACACTAACCCTAACCCTCACCCTAACTCTAACCCTACCCATCAGGTTAACCTTCATCCTAACCCTAACCCTTATCCTTACCCTAAACCTAAACCTAAACCTAACCCTCACCCTCAGCCTAACCCTAACCATAACACTAATCCTACCCGTAACCCTAAACCTTACCCTCACCCAAACCCTAATTCTAACAGTAAACCTCAGCCTAACCCTAACCCTAACCCTAATCCTAACCCTAATCCTCACCCTCACACTCACCCAGAAACCTAACCCTAACCCTAACCCTCTGCCAAACCCTCACCCTAACCATATCCCTAACAATAACCCTAACCCTAAACCTAACCCTAACTCTAACCCAAACCCTAACCCTAACCCTAACCTTCACCCTAACCCTAACCCTAACCCTAAAACTCAACCTCACCCTAACCCTAACCCTAAAGCTAACCCTCACCCTAACCCTCACCCTAAACTCATGATAACCCTAACCCTCACTCTCACCCTAAACCTCACCCTAACTTTTACCCTCACCCAAACCATAAACCTAACCATAACCCTCACACTAAAGCTAACCCTCACCCTAACTCTAACCCTACCAATCACCCTAACCCTCACCCTTACCCTAACCCTAAACTTCACCCTCACCCTAGCCCTAAACTTACCCCTAATCCTAACATTCACCCTCACCCTAAACCTAACCATAAAACTAGCCCTTACTCTCACCCTAACCCTCACCCTAACCCTAACCCTAACCCTAACACTCACCCTAACCCTCACGCTTACCCTCACCCTAACCCTCATCCTAACCCTTAGACTCAACCTAACCCTCACCCTAACCCTAACCCGAACCCGAACCCTCAAGCTCACCCTTAACATAACCCTAAACCTAACCCTAACCCTCACCTTAATCCTCACACTAACCCTAACCCTAAATCGCACCCTAACCATCACACTCCCCCTCACCCTCAGCCTAACCCGAACCCTAACCATATTTCTAACCCTAACCTTCAACCTCAACTTCACCCTCACCCTAAACCTAAACCTAACCCTAACCCTCACCCTCTCCATAACCCTCACCCTAACCCTCACCCTAACCTTCACCCTCAACCTAAACATCACCCTAACCCTAACCCTAACCCTTACCTAACCAAACCATCACCCTCACGCTCACTCTAACCTTCACCCTCACCCTGGCCATCACCCTAACCCTATCCCTCACCCTAACACTTACCCTCACCCTAAACCTAATCCTAACCCTAACCCTCACCCTATCCCTAACCCTAACCCTCACCCTAACCCTAACTCTACACCTCATACTAACCCTCACCCTAACCCTAAACCAACCCCCAGCTTAACACTAATCTTAATGCTAAACCTAACCCAAACCCTCACCCTAACCCTCACCCTAACCCTAACCCTCACCCTAACAAAAACCCTCACCCTCACCCTCACCCTCACCCTCAACCTAACACTAACTCTAACCCTAATCCTAACACTAACCCTCACACTCACCCTCACCCTAAACGTAACACGAAACCTAACACTAACCCTAACCGGAACCCTCAACCTAACCCTAACCTAAACCATCACCGTCACCCTAACCCTAATCCATACCCTAACTCTCAGCCGAACACTCACCCTAAACCTAACCCGCACCATAAGACTCACCCTTACACTAAACCTCAGCCTAAAGCTTACCCTCACCCTAACCCTAACCCTAACCCTAACTGTAACCCGCACACTAACCCTCACCCTACCCCTAAACTTCACCATAATGCTAACCCTAACCCTAACCCTCACCCTCACCTTAACCCTCACTGTCACCCACACAATCACACTTACCCTAAGCCTCACCCACACACTAATCCTCACCCTCACCCTCACCCTAACACCCTCACCCGGACCTTTGCCCTAAGCCTAACCCTAAGCCTAAACCTAACCCTAAACCTCACACTAAACATCACCCTGAACTTAACTCTCACCCTAACACTCACCCTCAGCCAAATCCTAACCCTAACACCAATCCTAACCCTAACCCTCATCCTCACCCTCACCCTAACCCTAACCCAACTCTCTCCCTTACCCTCACCCTCACCGTAAACCTAAACCTCACCCTCACCCTAATCCTAACCTAACCCACACTCGAACCCTAACCCTCACCCTCACCCAAGCCTTCAACTTTCCCCTAATCCTAACACTCACTCACACTCAACCTAACCCTGACCCTCACACTAACCCTTACACTAACCTGAAAGCTAACCCTCAAAATCACCCTCACCCTAAACCTCACCCTCACCCTGACCCTAACAATAACCCTAACCCTATCCCTATCCCTAACCCTAAATCTAAGCCTCACCCTAACTCTAACCCTAACCCTAAACCTCACCCTAACCCTAACCCTCACCCTCGACCTAGCCCTCAACCTAAACCTCACCCTAACACTCACGATAACCCTAACGCTCACTCTCACCCCAACGCTCACTCTTAAGCCTTACCCTCACCCTAACCCTAAGCCTAAACCTAACCCTCACACTAACCCTAACCCTCACCCTAATCCAAACCCTCACCCTAGCCCTAACCTTGACCCTCACCCTCACCCTAAACCAAACCCTAACACTCTCACCCTAATCGTAAACCTAACCCTAACCCTGACCCTCACCCTAGCCTTAACACTAATACTAACACTAACACTCACACTAAACCTAACCCTCAACCTAACCCTAACCCTACACCGAAGCCTAATACACACTCTTACCCTAACTTTAACCCTAATCCCAACCCTATACTCAAAACTAACCCTAACTCTCACCCTCACCCTAGGCCTCATCCTAATCCTAACCTAAACCTCAGCATCACACTAAACCTCACAGTCACCCTAAACCTCACCCTAACCCTAAAACTCTCCCACACCCTAACCCTCACCTTCACCGGAACCCTCACCCTCAAACTAACCCTCACACTCACCCTAAACAAAACCCTAACCCTCACCCTCACCCTCAACCTCACCCTCTGCCTAAATCTAACCCTAAACCTAACCCTAAACCTAAACCTCACCCTCAACCACACCCTCACCCTGACCCTAACCCTCACCCGAACTCTCACCCTCACCCTTAGCCTAACGCTCATCCTCACCCTAAACATCACCATAACACTAACCCTCACCCTAACCTTAACCCTAACCCTCACCCTAAAACTAACTCTCACCCTTACCCTCACACTCATCCTGTTCCTCACCCTAAACCTAACCCTAAACCTTACCCCAACCCTAACCCTCATCCTTACCTTCACCCTCACCTTAACCCTCACCTGCACAATAGCCCTCACCCTAACTCTAACCCTAACCCTAAACCACACCCTCACTCTCAACCTCAGCCTAAACCTAATCCAAACCCTAACCCTCACCTTCACCCTCAATCGAACCTTTACCCTAACCGTAACCCTAAAACTAACCCTCAATCTCACCTCACCCTCACCCTAACCCTAATTCTAAACCTCACCCTAACCCTAACCTCCACCCTAAACCTAACACTCACCCCAACCCTAACCCTAATCCTCACCCTCACTCTAACCCTCACCCTAACTCTTACCCTCACTGTAACCCTAACACTAATCGTAACCCTAACCCTAACCCTAAACCTCACCCTCACTGTCACCCTCACCCTCAGCCTACCCCTAACCCTTATCCTCACCCTAACCCTCAACCTAACCCTAACCCAAAACTTAACTCTCAACCTAATCCTCACCATAACCCTAACCCTAAACCTCACCCTCACCTTAACCCTCACTCTAACTCTTAACTTCACCCTAACCCTAAACCTAACCCTAATTCTAACCCTGACAATAACCCCAACATTACCCTAACCCTATCCCTACCACACACCCTAACCGTCACACTAACCCTAAACCTACTCCAAACACTATCCCTAAACCTAACCCTCACCTCACCCGCAGCCTATACCTAACCCTATTACTAACACTAACCCTCACCCTAAATCTAACCCTATCCCTCACCCTGACCCCAATACTAACCCTAACAATAACCCTAACACTAACCCTAACACTCACCCTAACACTCACGCTAAACCTAACCCTCATTCTCACCCTAACCCTCACCCTAACACTTACCCTCAACCTAACCCATAACATAACCCTAACCCTCACACTAAACCAAAACGTCACCCTAACCCTAACCCTAATCCTCAACCTAACCCTAACCCTAAACTTAAACCTCACCCTAATCCTAAACCTATCCCAACCTTAACCTTCACCCACAGCCTAACTGTAACCCTAACCCTAATCCTAACCCTAAACCTCACCCTCACCCTCACCCTAACCTTCAACCTAACCCTTAACCTCAACCTAACACTAACCCTAACCCTCACCCTCGCCCTAAACTTCACCCTAACCCTAACCCTTACTTTACACTAACCCTAACCCTCACCGTCACCCTAACCCTAACCCTAAACCTCACCCAAACCCTCACCCTAACACTCCCGATAACCCTAACCTTCATTCTCACCCTAACCCTCACCCTAACACTTACCCTCACCCTAAACCTAACCCTAACCCTAACTCTAACCCTCACACTAACGGTAAACATGAGCCTAACCCTAACCCTCAAGCTAACTCTAACACTAACCCTCATGCTCACGCTAAACCTAACACTAACCCTAACCCTAACCCTCACCCTCACCCTCACCCTAAACCTAAACCTAACCCTAACCCTCACCATAACCCTAACCCTAACCCTAATGCTAACCCTAAACCTCACCATCACCCTAACCCTCAACCTAACCCTTACCCTCACCCCAACCGTAACCCTAATCCTAACCCTAACACTCACACTAAACCTAATCCTAAACCTAACCTTAACCATACTACTCAACCTAACACTCACACTAACCCTAACCCTAACCCTAATCCTCACCCTATCCCAAACCCTAAACCTAACCCACACACTCAACCTAGCCTCACCCTAAACCTATCCCTAACCCTCACCAGCAACCTAACCCTAATCCTAAGCATAACCTTCACCCTCAACCTAACCCTAATGCTAACCCTAATCCACGCCCTAACCATAACCCTCGCCATAAACCTCACTCTAACCCTAACCCTCACCCTAAACCTAACTCTAACCTTAACACTATCCCTCACCCTAAACCTCACCCTCACCCTAACCCTAACCCTAAACCTCACCCTCATCCTAACCCTCACCCTAATCCTTACCCTCACCGAAACCATAACCTTAACCCTAAACCTAACCCTCAACCTAACCCTAACCTTCAAACTAACCCTCAAACAAACCCTATTCCTAACCCCAACCCTCACCCTAAATCTCACCCTAACCCTAACCCTAAACCTTACCCTCACCCTAACCCTCAACCCAATACTTACCCTAACCCTAATCCTAAACCTAACCCTCACCCTCACCCTAAACCGAACCCTCACATTCACCGTCAACCTCACCCTCACCCTAACCCTAACAATAACCCTATCCCTAACCCTAAATCTGAACCTCACCCTACCTTTAACCCTAACCCTAAACCTCACGCTAACCCTAACCCTATACCACACCTTCAACCTCACCCTCACCCTAACACCTAACACCTTAACCTCATTCTCACCCTAATCCTCACCCCAACCCTTACCCTCACCCTAAACCTAAACCTAACCCTAACCCTCACACTAATGCTAACCCTCACCCTAACCATAACCCTCAACCTAACCCTAACACTAACCCTCACCCTCCCTCTAAACCGAACCCTAACCCTAACCCTAACCCTCACCCTCACCCTCACCCTAAACCTAACCTTAACCCTCACCATAACCCTAACCCTCACCCTAATGCTAACCCTAAAACTCAACATCACCCTAACCCTCAACCTAACCCTTACCCTCACCCTAATCCTAACCCTAACGCTCACACTAAACCTAACCCTAACCCTAACTCTCAGAATAACACTCACACTAACCCTAACCCTAACCCTAATCCTCAGCCTATCCCTAACCCTAACCCTAACCCTCACGCTCACCCTAGCCCTCACCCTAACCCTAAACCGCACCCTAACCCTCACCATAACCCTCACCCTAACCCTCACCCTCACTCTAACCCTATCCCTCAGCCTAAACCTAACTCTAACCTTAACACTAACCCTCACCCTAAAACGAACACTAAGCCTAACCCTAACCCTAAACCTCAACCTCACCCTAACCTGCACCCTAACCCTTACCCTCACCCGAACCACATCACTAACCCTAAACCTAACCCTAAACCTAACCCTAACCCTCACCCTCACCCTCAACCTAACCCTAAACCTAACCCCAACCCTCATCCTAAATCTCACCCTAAACCTAACCCTAAAGCTTACCCTCACTCTAACCCTCAACCCAATCCTTACCCTCCCCCTAAGACTAACCCTAACCCTCACCCTCAGCCTAACCCTAACCCTAACCCTAATCCTAACACTTACCCTCACCCGAACCCTCACCCTAAAACTCACCCTAATCCTAAAACTCACCCTCACACTCAACCTCACTCTAACCCTTACCCTAACCCTAACAATAACCTTAACCCTAACCCTAACTCTAAACTTCACCCTAACCCTAACACTAACCCTAAACCTCACCCTTACCCTAACCCTAACCCTCACCTTCCCCCCCACCTTAACATCACCCTAAACCTAACCCTCACCCTAAGCCTAACCCTGACCCTCACCCTTACCCTCAGCTTAACCCTAAGGCTAACCCTAACCCTAACCCTAACCCTCACCCTAATCCTCACCCTAACCATAACCCTAACCCTAACCCTAACCCTCACCCTCAGCCTAACTGCAACCCTAACCCTAATCCTAACCCTAAACCTCACCCTCACCCTAACCCTAACCCTCAACCTAAACCTTAACCTCAACCAAAACCTAACCCTAACCCTCACCCTAAACTTCACCCTAACCCTAACCCTTACCTTACACTAACCCTAACCCTCACCCTCACCCTGTCCCTAAACCTAACCCTCACCGTAACACTCACAATAACCCTAAACCTTACTCTCACCCTAACCATAACTCTCACCCTTACCCTCATCCTAAACCTAACACTCAGCTTAACCCTAACCCTAAACCTCAACCTAAAACTAACCCTAACCCTAAACCTCACCCTAACCCTCACCCTAACACTAACCATAAACCTAACCCTCACCCACACCCTCGGCCTAATCTTAACACAAACCCTAATCCTAAACCTAACCCTCACCCTCACCCTTACACTAAACCTCACCTAACCCTAACCCTCACCCTCACCCTCAGCATAACTGTAAACTTAAACCTAATCTTCACCCACACCCTACTCTAACCCTCACCCTAACCCTAATCCTAACCCTAACCCTCACCCACACCCTAACACTCACCGTCACCCTATCTCTCACCCTAAACTTAAACCTCACCCACACACTAACCCTCAGTCTCACCGAACCCTCAACCTCACCCTAAGCCTCACCCTAAGCCTCACCCTAACCCTAACATCACCCTCACCCCAGCTCTCCCCCTAATCCTAATCTTAACCCAAACCTGCACCCTAACCCTAGCCCTCACCCTAACCGTAATCCTAACCCTAACACTAACCCAAACCCTAACCCTCACCATAAACCTCACACTAACTCTACACTTAACCCTTACCCTCACCCGAACCCTCACCCAACCCTCACCCTAGCCCTAATATTCCCACTAACCCTCACCCGCACCCGAACCCTCACCGTCACTCTAACCCTCACCCTAAACCTAACCCTCACCCACACCCTCAGCCTAATCCTAACCCAAACCCTATTCCTAAACCTAACCCTCACCCTCACCCTTACACTATTTCTCACCTAACCCTAACCCTCACCCTCACCTTCAGCCTAACCGTAAACTTAACCCTAATCTTCACCCGCAACCTACCCTAACCCTCACCCTAACACTAACCCTAACCCTAACCCTCACCTGCACCCTAACACTCACCATCACCCTAACTCTCACCCTAAACTTAACCCTCACCCACACACTAACCCTCAGTCTCACCCGAACCCTCAACCTCACCCTAAGCCTCACCCTAACCCTAAACCTAACCCTAACATAACCCTCACCCCAGCTCTCCCCCTAATCCTAATCTTAACCCAAACCTGCACCCTAACCCTAGCCCTCACCCTAACTGTATTCCTAACCCTAACTCTGACCCTAACCCTAACCCTCAACCTCACCCTAAGTCTAACGCTAAACCTAAAACTCACCCTCAACCTAACCCTTACCCTCACCCTCACCCTAACCCTCACATAACCCTAAACCCTCACCATCCCCATCACACTGAACCTAACCCTACCCATAACCCTCACACTCACACTCACCATAGACCTCCCCCTCCCCCTAATCCTAATCCTCCCCCTCACACTCACCATAACCCTCCCCCTCCCCCTATCCCTCAACCTCAACCTCAAACTAACCCTCACCCTAATCCTAATCTTAACCCTAACACTCACCCTAACATTAACCCTAACCCTAACCCTCACACTAACCCTAAACAAAACCCTAAACCTCACCCTAACCCTAACCCTAACCCTAATGCTAACCCTAACATTCACCTCACTCTAACCCTCACCCTAAACCTCACCCTCACCCAAACCATTACCCTAACGCTAACACTCACCCTAACCCTATGCTGAACACTCACCCTAACCCTAAACCTCACCCTCAACCTCACCATCACCCACAGCCTAACCCTAACCCTAACCCTAAGCCTAACCCGCACCCTAACCCTCACCCTTACCCTCAACCTCACCCTCAGCCTAACCCTAACCCTAAACCTAACCCTAACCCTAACCCTCGCCCTCACCCACACCCTCACCATGACCCTAACCCTCACCCGAACTCTCACCCTCACCCTTAGCCTAACGCTCATCCTCACCCTAAACATCACCCTAACACTAACCCTCACCCTAACCTTAACACTCAACCTAACCCTAACTCTCACCCTAACCCTCACACTCATACTGATCCTCACCCTCACCCTCACCCTAACCCTCACCCTCACTCTAGCCCTCACCCTAACACTAACCTTAAACCACACCCTCACTCTCACCCTCAGCCTAAACCTAATCCTAATCCTAACCCTAACCCTCACCTTCACCCTCAACTTAACCCGTACCCTAACCGTAACCCTAAACCTCACCCTCACCCTAAACCTAACTCTAAACCTCACCCTAACCCTAACCTCCACCCTAAACCTAACCCTCACCCCAACACTAACCCTAATCCTCAACCTCACTCTAACCCTCACCCTAACTCTTAACCTCACCGTAACACTAACACTAATCGTAACCCTAACCCTAACCCTAAACCTGACCCTCACTCTCACCCTCACCCTCAGCCTAAACCTAACCCTAATCCTCACCCTAACCCTCACCTTAACCCTAACCCAAACCTTAACTCTCAACCTAACCCTCACTATAACCCTAACCCAAAACCTCACCCTCACCTTAACCCTCACCATAACCCTTAACTTCACCCTAACCCTAAACCTAACCCTAATCCTAACCCTGAAAATAACCCTAAACCTTACCCTAACCCTATCCGTACCACTCACCCCAACCCTCACCATAACCCTAAACCTACTCCAAACCCTATCCCTAAACCTAACCCTCACCTCACCCGCAGCCTATCCCTAACAAATTCCTAACACTAACCCTCACCCTCACCCTAATCCTCACTCTAAATCTAACACTATCCCTCACCCTGACCCCAATCCTAACCCTAACAATAATCCTAACACTAACCCTAACCCTAAACCTAACCCTCACCCTAACCTTAAACCTAAACCTTACCCTCACCCTAACCCTAACCCTAAAACTCACCCTCACCCTAACCCTCACCTTATCCCTAACCCTTACCTGAACCCTCACAATAACCCTCACCCTAACCCTAACTCTAACCCTCACCCGCACCCTAACCCTCACCCTAACCCTGAACCTAACCCTAACCCTGAACATCACCCTCACCCTCACTCTCATCCTAACCCTAACCCTCACCCTAACCCTTACCCTAACACTAACCCTAAACCTAACCCTCACACTAACACTAACCCTCACCCTAACCCTAACCCTAACCCTTACCTGTACCGTAACCTTCTCCGACACCCTAACCCGAACCCTAAACCTAACCCTCACCCACAGTCTAACCCTCAGATTCACCCGTACCCTCACCCTGATCCTAAACATCACCTTCACCATAAACATCACCCTAACCCTAATGCTCACCCTAACCCTAAGCCTAAACCTCAACCTAACCCTAAACATAACCCTCACCCTAACCCTCACCCTAACCCTCACTCTAACCCTAAACCAACCTCTCAGCCTAAACCTCATCTTAACGCTAAACCTAACCCAAATCCTCATCCTAACCCTCACCCCAACCCTAACCCTCACCCTAACAATAAATTTCACCCTCACCCTCACCCTCAACCTAACCCTAACCCTAAACCTAATCCTAACCATAACCCTCACCCTAACCCTAACTTTAACCCTAGCCCTAACCCTAACCCTCACCCTCACCCTCACTCTAACCCTATCCCCAACCCTCACGCTAACACTAACTCTAACCCTCAAACTAAACCTAACCCAAACTCTCACCCTAAACCTCACCCTAACCATCACCCTCACCCTCACCCAACCCTAACACTCACCCTAACTCTCACTCTGACCCTATACCTCACCCTAACCCTAACCCTTACCCTAACACTAACCATAAACCTAATCCTCACACTAACCCTAACCCAAACCCTAACCCTAACCCTCACCCTAACCCTCAAACTAACCCTAACCCTAAACCTCATCCTAATGCTAACCCGAACCCTAACCCTCTCCCTCACCATAACCCTCACCATCACCCTAACCCTCACCCTAACCCAACACGCACACACACACACTAACCCTCACTGTCCCCCTCACCCTAACCCTCACCCTAACACTCACCCTCACCCTCAACCTCATCCTAAGCCTAAGCCTAACCCTAACCCTAATCCTAAACCTAACCCTCTCCCTCATACGCACTCCAAACCTATCTCTAAACCTAAACCTAACCTTCACCCTCACCCTCACCCTAAAGCTAACCCTAACCCTCACCCTCACCCTAACACTAATCCTCACCCTCACCCTAACACTAACACTCACCCTCACCCTAACCCTCACCCTAACCCTTATCCTCACCCTAACCCTAACCCTAACCCTAACCCTCACATTAACCCTAACCCTCACCATAACCCTAAACCTATCCCTCAACGTAACCCTCACCCTAACACTAACTCTAAACTTAACCCTCACCCTAAACCCAACCCTAAACCTCACCCTCAGTGTAACCCTCACCGACATCTTAACACTCACCTTAACCCTAAGCCTGACCTACACCCTAACCCTCACACTCACCCTCACCCTCAAACTCACCCTAAACCTCACCCTCACCCTAAACATCAGCCGAACCCTATCCCTCACCCTAACGCTAACCCTAACACTCACCCTAAACCGAACCCTCACCCTAAATCTCACCCTCACCTTAATCCTCACCCTAACCCTAATTGTTACCTAACTGAAAACCTCACCCTCACCCTCACCGTCACCCTAACCCTATGCCTCACCCTCACCCTAGCCTTCACCCTAACCCTAACCTAACCCTAACCCTCACCCTCACCCTCACCCTCAGCCTAACCATATCTGTACCCTATTCCTAACCCAAACCCTCACCCTCACCCTAACCCTCACCCTAACCATTAACCTCACCCTGACCCTCACCCTAAACCTAATCCTAAACATACCCTCACCATCTCCCTCATGCTAAACCTCACCCTAACCCTCACCCTCACCCTCACCCTCAATCTAACGTAACCCTAACCGACACCCTAACCACAACCCTCAACCTAACCCTCACCCTAATCCTAACCCTAAATCTAAGCCTAAATCTCACCCTAACTCTAACCCTAACACTAATGCTAACCCTAACCCTAACCCTCACCCTAACGGTAAACCTTACCCTAATACTCACCCTATCCCTAACCCAAACCCTAACCCTGACCTTCACCCTAACCCTGACCCTAACCCTCACCCTAACCCTAACTCTAACTCTAAACCTAACCCTCACCCTCACCCTAACCCTCATCCTAACCCTAAACCTAACCCTAAACCTAACTCTAAACCTAATGCTCACCCTAACCCTTAACCAACACCTCAGCCTAAAGCTCATCCTAACCCTAAACCTAACCCAAAACCTCAAACTAACCCTCACCCTAACCCTAAGACTTACCCTAACCCTAACACTCACCCTCACCATCACCTCACCCTCAACCTAACTGTAACCCTAACTCTAAGCCTAACCCTAACCCTTACCCTCACCCTCACCCTAACTCTAACCATAACCCTAACCCTCAACCTCACACTCACTCTAAACTTATCCGTCACCCTCACCCTAAACCTAACCCTCACCCTAACCCTAACCCAAACCTTTACCCTCACCCTCACCCTAACCCTAAACCAAAACCTCACACTAAAACTCACCCTAACCCTAACCCTCACCCTAACTCTCACCTTCACCCTAAACCTCACCTTAACCTTTACCCTTACCCTAACCCTATCCCTAACCCTAATCCTCATATTAACCCTAACCCTAACCCTCACCTTAACCATCACCCTAACCCTAACCCCTTCCCTCACCCTAATGCTAACCCTAACCCTATACCTCACCCTCACCTTAACCCTCAAAGTCACCCTAACCCTCACCCTAACCATAACCCTCACCCACGCACTAACCCTCACCATCTCCCGAACCCGAACCCTCACCGTAACCCTCACTCTTACCCTCACCCTCACCCTAAGCCTAACCCTAAACCTAACCCTAATCCTAACCCTCACCCTAAACATCACCCTAACCCTAACCCTCACCCTAACCCTAACTCCAACCCTCACCCTAATCCTCACCGTCACTCTTACCCTCACAATAAGCCTAACCCTATCCCTAATCTGAAACCGAAACCTCTCCCTCACACTCAACCTAATCCTATCCCTTACCCTAAGCCTAACCCTCACCCTCACAGTAATCCTCACCCTCACACTCATCCTAACCCTTAGCCTAAACCTAAACCTATACTAAACTCTCAGAATATCCCTAACCCTCAGCCTAACCCTAACCCTACCCCTCATCCTAGACCTCATCCCAACCCTCACCCTAACCCTAACCCTCACCCTCACCCTCACTCTCATCCTAAACCTAACCCTCACCCTAACCCTTACCCTAACCCTAACCCTAAACCTAACACTAACCCTTACCCTCACCCTAAACCTAACCCTACCTCTCATCCTAGACCGCATCCTAATGCTCACTCTAACCCTAAACCTAACCCTCACACGCACCCTAAACTTCACCGTCAACCTAACCCTAAACCTAAACATAACCCTCACACACACCATAACCCTCAGTCTCACCCGAACCCTCACCCTCACTCTAACCCTCACCCTCACCCTAAACATCAACCTAACCCTAACGCTCACCCTAACCCTAATCCTAAACCTCACCCTCACCCTAACCCTCACCCTAACCCTCAACCTCACCCTAAACCTAACCCTAACCCTAAGCCTCACCCTACCACTCACCCTAACCCTCACCCTAATCCTAACCACACTCCTCAGCCTCAACCTCATCTTAACCCTAAACCTCACCCAAATGCTCACCCTAACCCTCATCCTAATCCTATCCCTCACCCAAACCATAACACTCACCCTCAAACTCACACTCACCCTCAATCTAAACCTAACCCTAACCCTAATCCTAACCCTAACCCCCACCCTCACCATAACTCTAACCCTAACCCTAACCCTAAACCCTCACCCTCACCCTCACTGTAACCCTATTCCTAACACTCACCCTAACCCTAACCCTGACCCTCACCCTAACCCTAATCCAAACCCTGACCCTAACTCTCACCCTCACCCTAAACCTAACCCTAACCCTTACCCTCACCCTAACCCTAACCATAAACCTAATCCTCACACTAACCCTTACCCTAACCCTAACTCTCACCCTAAACTTGACCCTAACCCTAAACCTAACCATCACCCTAATGCTAACTCGAACCCTAACCCTCACCCTAACCATAACCCTCACCGTCACCATAACCCTCACCCTAACCCTAACACTCACCCACACACTAACCCTCACCGTCACCTAAACCCTAACCCTCACCCTAACCCTCACCCTCACGCTCACCCTCATCCTAAGCCTAACCATAACTCTAACCCTAATCCTAAACCTAAACTTCACCCTCATCCTCACCCCAACTCTGGCCCTAAACCTAACGCTAACCCTCATCCTCACCCTCACCCTAAACCTAACCATAACCCTCACCCTCACCCTAACACTAATCCTCAACCATATCCTTACCCTAACCCTAACACTAACCCTAACCCTAACCCTAACCCTCATCCTCACCCTAAACCTAATCCTAACCCTCACTCTCACCCTAGCCCTAACCTTATCCCTAATCCTAACACTCACCCTCACCCTCACCCTAACTTTATCCCTAACCCTAGCACTCACCCTCACCCTAACCCTCAGCTTATACCTAACCCTTACCCTAACCCTCACCCTAACCCTCACCCTAACCCTAACCCTCACACTAACCCTCACCCTAACCCTCACCCTCACCCTAACCCTCACACTTACCCTTAGCCTCACCCTAACCCTGACCCTAACCTAATCCTAAACCAAACCCTCACTCTCATCCTAACCCTAACCCTCACCCTAACCCTTACCCTAAACCTAATCCCAATCATAAACCTCACACTAAACCTAACCCTCACCCTAACCCTAACCCTACCTCTCATCCTAGACCTCATCCTAACCCTCCCCTTAACCCTAACCCTAATCCTCACCCGCAACCTAAACTTCACCATTAACCTAACCCTCACCCTAAACATAACCCTCACACAAACCCTAACCCTCAGTCTCACCCGAACCTGAAACCTCACTCTCTCACCCCCAAGTTAAACATCACCCTAACCGTAACGCTCACCCTAACCCTAATCCTAAACCTCACTCAAACCCTAACTCTCACTCTCACCCTCACCCTAACCCTAATCCTCACCCTAACCCTCACCCTAACCCTAACCACACCCCTCAGCTTAAACCGCATCTTAACCCTAAACCTAACCCAAAACATCACCCTAACCCTCATCGTAACCCTATCCCTCACCCTAACCATAACCCTCACACACACACTCACACTCACCCTCAACCTAACCCTAACCCTAACCCTAATCCTAACCCTAACCCTCACCCTCACCATAACTCTAACCCTATCCCTAACCCTAACCCTCATCCTCACCCTCACTCTAACCCTATCCATACCCTCACCCTCACCCTAACCCTAACCCTCACCCTAACCTTAACCCAAACCCTCACCCTAAACCTCACCCTAACTCTCACCCTAAACCTAAACCTCAAGGTAACCCTTACCCTGACCCTATCCCTAACCCTAAACCTAATCCTCAAACTAACCCTTACCCTAACCCTAACCCTAACTCTCACCCTAAACTTCACCCTAACCCTAACCCTAACCCTCATCCTAATGCTAACTCGAACCCTAACCTCATACTCAACATAACGCTCACCATCACCCTAACCCTCACCCACACACTAACCCTCACCCACATACTAACCCTCACCATCACCTGAAACCTAACCCTCACCGTAACCCTCACCCTCCCACCCACCCTCCTCCTAAGCCTAACCCTAACCGAAACCCTAAACCTAAACCTAACCCTCTCCCTCACCCTCACCCCAACCCTATCCCTAACCCTAAATCTCGCCCTCACCCTAACCCAGCCCTAAATCTTACCTTAAACCTCACACTAACTCTAACCCTAAATCTAATGCTAACCCTAAATCTAAGCCTCACCCCAACCCTCACCCTAATGGAAAACCTTACACTAATACTCACCCTATCCCTAACCCTAACCCTAACCTTCACCCACACCCTAAGCCTAACCCTAACCCTAACCCTCACCCTAACCCTTACCCTAAACATCACCCTAACCCTAACCCTCACCCTAAACCTAACCCCAACCCTCACCGTCACACTCTCCCTAAGCCTAACCCTAACCCTAACCCTAATACTAAACCTAACCCTCTCCCTCACCCTCACCCTAACCCTATCCCTTTGCCTAACCTTAACCCTCACCCTCACCCTCACTCTTATCCTAACACTTACTCTAACCCTAACCCTAACCCTCACACTAACCCTAACCCTCAGCCTAACCCTAAGCCTACCCCTCATCCTAGACCTCATCCTAATCCTCACCCTAAACCTAACCCTAACACTCACCCTAATTCTTACCGTCACCCTAATCCAAACCCTAGCCGTCACTCTCACCCAAAACCTAACCCTGACCCTCACACTCTCCCTCACCATAACACTAAAAATAACCCTAACCCTCACCCTAACCCTAACCCTAACCCTAAACCTCAACCTCCCTAACCCTAACCCAAAACCTAAACCTAAACCTCACTCTAAGCCTCACCCTAAAACTCACGATAACCCTAACCCTCACTCGCACCCTAACCCTCACCCTAAACCTTACCCTCATACAAATCTTAACCCGAACTCTAACTCTCACACTAAACCTAACCCTCACCCTAACTCTAACCCAACCCTTCACCCTGCCCTTCACCCTTACCCTAACCCTAACCCTCACCCTCACCCTGGCCCTAACTTTATCCCTAATCCTAACACACACCCTCACCTTAACTCTAACCCTAGCCCTAACCCTAGCACTCACCCTCACCCCAACCCTCACCTTAACCCTAACCCTTACCCTAACCCTAAAACCTATCCCTCACCATAAACCTAACCGTAAACCTAACCCTCACCCTAACTCTCACCCTTACCCTAACCCTCACCCTAACCCTTAGCCTCACCCTAACCCTGACCCTAACCCTAACCCTAATCATAACCCTCACCCTCAGCCTCATTCTCATCCTAACTCTAACCGTCAATCTAACCCTTACCCTTATCCTAACCCTAACCCTAACCCTCACACTAATCCTAACACTCACCCTAACCCTAACCCTACCCTTCATCCTAGACCTCATCCTAACCCTCACCCTAACCTTAACTCTAACCCTCACCCGCACCCTAACATTCACTATCACCCTAACCCTCACCCTAAAAATAACCCTCACCCTCACCCTAAACCTTACCCTCACCCTAAATGTCACCTTAACACTAACGCTCACCCTAACACTAACCCTAAACCTCACCCTCATCCTCACCCTAACCTTAACCCTCACCCTAAACCTAACTCTCACCCTAACCCTCACCCTCACCCTGATCCTCACCCTAACCCTAACCCTAACCCTAATCATCACGCTAACCATAACCCTCACAATAAACCTTACCCTCACCCTGAACCTCACCCTCACCCTCACCCTAACCCTCACACTAATCCTAACCCTCACCCTAATCCTAACCTTAACCCTCACCCTAATCCTCATCTTCAACCTAACCTTAACCCAAACCCTAACCCTCAACCTAACCCTCACCATAACCCTGACCCTAACCCTCAAACTAACCCTGACCCTCACCCTAATCCTTACCCTCACCCTCACCCTAACCCTAACCCTCACACTAACTCTAACCTTTACCCTAACCCTAACCCTACCCCTCACCCTAACCCTCATCCTGACCCTAACTCTACTCCTAAGCCTAACCCTAACCCTAACCCTCACCTTCACTCTCACCCTCACCCTCAGCCTCAGCCTAAACTTAACCCTAATCCTAACCGTAACCCGCACCCTCACCCTAACCCTATCGCTCCCCCTCCCCCTCCCCCTCATCCTCACCCTCACCATAACCCTAACCCTAACCGTAACCCTAACTCCAATCCTAACCCTCACCACACCCTAAATCTATCCCTAAACCTTAGCCTCACCCTAACCCTAACCCTAATGCTCAACCTCACCCTAATCCTAAACATATCCCTAACCCTAAGCCTCACCCTAACCCTCACACTAACACTTACCCTCACCCTAATCCTTACCCTACCCCTCACACTAAACCTAACCCTCACCCTAACTCTAAACCTAACCCTCACCCTAAACCTAACCTGAAACCTAAACCTCACCATACCCTAACACTAAACCTCACCCTCACCCTAGCCCTCATCCTAACCCTCACGCTAACCCTAACCCTAACCCTAAACCTCACCCTAACTCTAACCCTAATCCTAACCCTCACCCTAAGCCTCACACTAACCCTTATCCTAACCCTAACCCTCAAAATAACTCTCACTCTAACCCTAACATTGACCCTAAACCTCACCCTCACCCTAACCCTAAATCTCACCCTCACCCTCAGCCAAATTCTAAGGCTAACACTAATCCTAACGCTAACCCTCACCCTAACCCTAACACTAATCCTAACCCTAACCCTCACCATAACTATTAGCCTCACCCTAACCCTCACCCTCTAAACCTAGCACTAACCCTAACCCTCACCCTAACCTTAACCCTCATCCTAACCCTAACCCTACCCTTAATCCTAACCCTCATCCTAACCCTAACCCTAACCCTCACCCTAACCCTAACCCTCATCCTAACCCTAACCCTACCCCTCATCCTAAGACTCATCCTAAACCTAACTGTAACAATCAACCGTACCCCAACCTTCACCGTCACCCTAACCCTCAACCATACCCTAACCCTCACCTGAACCCTAACCCTCACCCTCATCCTCACCATCAACCTAACCTTAATCCTGACCCTAATCCTCACCCTCACCCTCACACTTACTCTAAACCTAAACCCTAACCCTAACCCTAACCCTCACCCTCACCCTAACCCTATCCCAAACCCTCACCCTAACACTCACCCTCACCCTAACTCTAATCTTCACCATAAATATCACCCTAACCCTAACCCTCAGCCTAACCCTCATTCTACCCCTAAACCTAACCCAAAGCCTCACCCTAACCCTAAACCTAATCCTTATAATAACCCTAACACTAAAGCTAACCCTCACCCTAACCCTCACCCTAACCCTACCCTAACCCTCACCCTAAAGCTAACCCGAACCCTTACCCTGACCTTCACCATAAACATCCCCGTCACTGTAACCCTCACATTAACCCTAACCCTCACCCACACACTAAACCTCACCCTAACCCGAACTCTAACCCTCACGCAAACCCTCATCCTCTCCCTCACCCTCATCCTAAGCCTAACCCTAACCCTAATCCTAAACCTAACACTCTCCCTCACCCTCACGCCAACCCTGTCTCTAACCCTAACCCTAACCCTCACCCTCACCCTCACCCTAATCCTAACCCTAAACCTCACCCTCACCCTAACACTAATCCTCACCCTCACCCTAACCCTAACAGTCACCCACACCCTAACCCTCACCCAAACCCTTATCCTCACCCTAAACCTAACACTAACCCTTCCCCAACATCACATTAACCCTAACCCTCACCATAACCCTAACTTATCCCTCACCCTAACCTTCATCCTAACCCTCACTCTAAACCTATACCCCACCCTAACCCTAACCCTAACGCTCACCCTCACCATAACCCTCACCGCCACCCTAACACTCACCCTAAACCTAACCCTCACCCACATCCTAACCCTCACCTTCACCTTCATCCTCACCCTGGCCCGAACCCTCACTCTCACCCTAAAGATCACCCTAAGCCTAATGCTCACCCCAAAGCTAACCCTAACACTCACCCCAACCCTAACCCTCAACCTATCCCTCAACCTCAACCTAATCCTCACCATAACCCTAATCCTTACCTTACTGATAACCTCACTCTCACCGTCACTTTCACCCTGACCCTAACCCTCACCCTCACCCTAGCCCTCACCCTCAGCCAAACCCTAACCCTAATCCTAACCCTAACCCTGACCCTCACCCTCACCCTAAACCTCACCCTAACCCTCACCCTCACCCTAACCCTCACCCTAACCTTTACCCTCATCCTAATCCTAAACCTATCCCTAAACCTAAATCTAACCCTAATCCTCACCCTAACCCTAACCTAACACCTCAGCCTAACCCACATCCTAACGCTAAACCTAACCCAAACCCTCATCCTAACCCTCACCCTCACCCTAACACTCACCCTAACCCTAACCCTTACCCTCACCTTCACCCTAACTCTAACCATAACCTTAAACCTCAACCTCACCCTCACCCTAACCCTATCCCTAACCTACACCGTAACCCGAACACTAACCCTCACCCTAACCCTAACCCTAAACCTAACCCTCACCCTCACCGAAACACTCACCGACACCCTAACACTCACCTTAACCCTAAACCTAACCCTCACCCTAACCCTCACCCTCACCCTAATCCTCACCCTAAACATTACATCACCCTAACCCTAAACGTAACATTAACACTCACCTTCAACATCACCCTCACCCTCAGCCTAACCGTAACCGTAACCCTAACCCTCACCCTCACCCTAACCCTCACCCTAATTTTTATCCTCACCCTAATCCTAACCTTAACCCTCACTCTCATCCTAAACCTACCCCGAACCCTAACCCTGTCCCTCCACCTCAACCTCACCATAACACTAACAAAAATCCTAAACATAACTGTAACCCTAAACATAAGTCTAACCCTCACCTTAAACATAACCCTAACCCTAACCCTCATCCTAACATTAGCCCTAACCCTAAACCTCAACCTCCTTAACCATAACCCTAACCCCAACCCTAAACCTCACCCTAACCCTCCCCCTAAAACTCACGATAACACTAACCCTCACTCTCACACTCTACCTCACCCTAAACTTTACCCTCACCCAACCCCTAACCAAAACCCTAACCCTCAACCTAACCCTAACCCTACCCCTCATCCTAGCCCTCATCCATAACTCACCCTAAACCTAACCATAACCCTCACCCCCACCCTAAAATTCACCATCACCTTAACCCTCACCCTAAACCTAATCCTCACCCTCATATTAAACATCACCCTAATCCTAACCCTCAATCTAACCCTAAGCCTAACCCTTACCCTCACCATAACCCTCATCCTTACCCTCAACATAACCCTAAACCTAAACCACATCCTAACCCTAACCCTCACCCTTACCCTACCCTCCCTAACCCTCACACTCATCCTCACCCTAACCCTAAACCTAACCCTAAACCTCACTCTAACCCTAACCCTAACCCTCACCCTAACCCTCACCCTAATGCTAACCCTAACCCTGACCCTAATGCTAACCCTAACCCTAATCCTCACTCTCACCTTAACCCTCACCGTCACCCTAACCCTCACCCTAACCCTCACCCTCACCCACACACAAACTCTCTTCGTCACCCGAACATTAACCCTCACCCTAAACCTTACCTTCACCCTCACCCTCATCCTAAGCCTAACCATAAACCTAACCCTAACCCTCACTCTATACATCACCCTAACCCTAACACTCACCCTAACCCTAACGCTAACCCTCACACTCACCCACACACTAACCCTCACCCTCACCCTCACCCTCACCTTAACACTAACCCTTACCCTAACCATCACACTAACCCTATCTCTAGCCCTCACCCTAACCCTCATCCTCAGCCTAACCCTCATGATAACCCTTAGCCTCACCCTAACCCTGACCCTAACCCTAACCCTAACCCTGAACCTCACCCTCACCCTTAACCTCATCCTAACCCTAACCCTCACCCTAACACTTCCCCTAACCCTAACTGTAACTCTAACCCTCACAATAACCCTAACCCGCACCCTAAACCTAACCCTAACCCTCACCCGCACCCTAACCTTCACCGTCACCCTAACACTCACCCTAAACCTAACCCTCACCCACACCCTAACCTTCAGTCTCACCCGAACCCTCAACCTCACCCTAACCCTCACCCTCACCATTAACATCACCCTAAACCTAACGCTCACCCTAACCCTAAGCCTAAACCTCACCCTAACCCTAAACCTCACCCTAACCCTAGCCATAACCCTCACGCTAACCCTCACCCTAACACTCACCCCAACCCTAAACCATCCCCTCAGCCTAAAACTCATCTTAACCCTAAACCTAACCCAAACCCTCAGCCTAACCCTCATCCTAACCCTTACCCTGACCCTAACCCTAACCCTCACCCTCACCCTCAACTTCAACCTAACCCTAACTCTAACCCTAATCCTAACCCTAACCCTCACCCTAACCCTAACTCTAACCCTACCCCTAACCCTAACCCTAACTCTCACCCTCATCCTCACTCCAACCCTATCCCTAACTCTCACCCTAACATTAACCCTAACACTCAAACTAACCCTAAACCAAACCCTCACCCTAAAGCTCACCCTAACACTCACCCCAACCCTCACCCTAATGCTAAACCTAACCCTATCCCTTTCCCTCACTGTAACCCTCACCGACATCCGAACACTCACCCTAAACCTAACCATCATCCATAAACTAACGCTCAACCTCACTCTCACACTCACCCTCACCCTAACCCTCAGCTTCACCCTACTCCTCACCCTAACCCTAATCCTTACCTCACTGAAAACCTCACCTTCATACTCACCATCACCTAACCCTAACCCTCACCCTCACCCTAGTCTTCACCCTAACCCTAACCTAAACCTAATCCTCACCCTCACCCTCACACTCAGCCTATCCATAACCATAAACCAAATCCTATCCCAAACCCACACCCTAACCATTACCCTCACCCTAACCCTAATCCTAACCCTAACCCTAACTCTCACCCTCACCCTAACCCTAAATCTAACCCTAAACCTCACCCTAATTCTAACCCTAACCCTAATGCTAACCCTAACTCTAAACCTCACCCTAACACTCACCCTAACTGTAAACCTTACTCTAATTCTCACCCTATCCCTAAACCAAACCTTAACCCTCACACTCACCCTCATCCTCACCCTCAACCTAAGCCTAACCGTAACCCACACCCTAACCCTAACCCTCACCCTAACCCTAACCCTAAATCTAACCCCAAACCTCACCATAACTCTAACCCTAACCCTAATGCTAACCCTAACCCTAAACCTCACCCTAACACTCACCTTAACTGTAAACCTTACTCTAATTCTCACCCTATCCCTAAACCAAACCTTAACCCTCACCCTCACCCTAACCTTCACCCTAACCCTCACCCTAACCCTAACTCTAACTCTAACCCTAACCCTCCCTTAACCCTAACCCTGACCGTAACCCTTACCCTCACCCTAACCCTAAACCTAACTCTAATCCTAATCCTCACCCTACCCCTAAACCAACACCTCAGCCTAACACTCATCCTAAACCTAAACCTAACCCAAACACTCACCGTAACCCTCAACCTAACCCTAACACTCATCCTAACCCTAACCCTCACACTCACCATCACCCTTACCCTCAAACTAACAGTAACCCTAACTCTAATCCTAAACCTAACCTTCATCCTAACCCTCAACCTCACTCTAACCATAATCCTCAACCTCACCCTCACCCTAGCCCTGACATTTTCCCTAATCCTAACACTCACCCTCACCCTAACCCTAACCTTAACCCTAAACCTAGCACTCACCCTCACCCGAACCCTCACATTATCCCCAAGCCTTACCCTAACCCTCACCCTAACCCTCACGCTAAACCTAACCCTAACCCTAACCCTCAACCTAACCCTCACCCTCACCCTAACCCTCACCATTAACCTTAGCCTCAGCTTAGCCCTGACCCTAACCCTAACCTTCACCCTCACCCACACCCGAAGCCTCACCCTAACCCTAAACCAACCCCTCAGAATAAACGTCATCTTAACCCTAAACCTAACCCAAAACCTCACCCTAACCCTGATCCTAATCCTAACCTTCACCCTAACTATAAACCTCACCCTCACCCTACCCCTAACCCTAACCCTAATCCTAACCCTAACCCTCACCCTAACCCTAACACTAACCTTGCCACTAACCCTAACCCTCAATCTAACCCTATCCCTAAAACTCAACCTAACACTAACCCTAACCCTCAAACTAACCCTAAACCAATCCCTCACACTAAACATCACCCTAAACCTCACCCTAACCCTCACCCTAACCCTACCCCTCACCCTAAATCTCATCCTCACCCTAAACCTCACCCTAAGCCTAACCCTCACCCTAACCCTAACCCTAAACCTAATCCGCACACTGACCCTATTGCTAACCCTAACCCTAACACTAACCCTCACCTTAACCCTCACTGTCACCCTAACCCTCACGGTAACCCTAACCCTCACCCTCACACAAACCCTCTCCATCACCCGAACCTTAACCTTCACCCCTAAACCTCACCCTCACCCTCACCCTCATCCTAAGCCTAACCCTAACCCTAACCCTAAACATCACCCTAACCCTAACACTCACCCTAACCCTAACCCATACCTTCACCCTAATCCTCACCCTCACCCTCACCCTCATCCTAAGCCTAACCCTAACCCTAACCCTAACCCTAATCCTAAAGCTAACCCTCTCCCTCACCTTCACCCTAACCCTCACCCTCACCCTAACCCTAACGCTAACCCGCACCCTAACTCTCACCCTAGCCCTAACCCTAACCCTCACCCTAACACTAACCCTAACCCTAACCCTCACCCTCACCCACACCCTAACCCTTAGCCTCACCCTAAACCTCACACTAACCCTAACCCTAACCCTAACCCTCACCCTCACCCTCACCCTCACCCTAAGCCTAACCCTAACCTTCACCCTAATCCTAGCACTAACCCTAACCATCACACTAACCCTAACCCTCACCCTAACCCTAACCCTACACCTCATCCTAACCCTCATCCGAATTCTATACCTGACCCTCACCCTAACGCTAACCCTAAACCTCACCCACGCCCTAACCTTCACCATTACAATAACCCTCACTATAAACCTAACCCTCACCCTAACAGTAACCCTCACCACCACTCTCACCCTCACCCTCAACCTAAACCTAATCCTAACCCTAATCCTAACCCTAATCGTCACCCTCAACCTCACCCTTACTCTAAAACTAACACTAACCATAACCCTCACACTCACCCTCACCCTAACTCTTAACCTATCCCTAACCCTCACCCTAACCCTAACCCTCACCATAAACCTAACCCAAACCCTCACCCTAACCCTAACCCTGACACTCACCCTAACCCTAATTATAAACCTAATCCTCACCCTATCCCTCCCACTCACCCTAAACCTCACCCTAACCCTAACCCTAATGCTAACCATCACCCTAACACTAACCCTAAACCTAAACCTCACCCTCACCCTCACCCTAACCCTAAACCTAGCCCTCACGCTAATCCCAACCCACACCCTCTCCCTAACGCTAACCTTAAACTGCCCCCTAACCCTCACAATAACCCTAACACTAACCCTCACCCTATACCTAACCCAAACCCTCACCCTCACCCTAACCCTAACCCTAACCCTCACCCTTACCCTCACTCTAACCCTAAACCTCACCCTAACTCTCACCCTCACCCTACACATCACCCTAATCCTAACCCTAATCTTAACCCAAAGCCTAACCCTCACCCTAACCCTCACCTTCACCCTCACCCTCACCCTCACCCTAACCTCAACCTAACCCTAAACCTAAACCACACCCTAAGCCTAACCCTCACCGTAACCCTAACCCTCACCTGAAACCTAAACATAAACCTAAACCTCACCCTAACCCTAACACTAACACTAATGTTAACCCTAACTCTACCCTCACCCTGAACCTAACCCTAACCCTAATCTTCACCCTATCCCTAACCCTAACCCTAAACTTCACCCTCAACCTAGTCCTCACACTAACTCTCACCCTAACCCTCGCCCTAAACTGAACCCTAACCCTGACCCTCACACTAACTCAAACCCTAACCCTAACTGTAACCCTAAATCTCAAACTCACCCTAACCCTCACCTTAACCCTTAATCTCACTCTAATCCTATCCCTAACCCTCACCCTAATCCTCACCCTTAACCTAACCCTCCCCCTAACTCTCACCCTCACCCTAAACCTCATCCTAACCCTTACCCTCACCCTAAACCTAACCCCAACACTAATTCTCACACTAACCCTAATCCTAACCCTCACCCTAACACTCACCCTAATGCTAACCCTAACCCTACACCTCACCCTCACGGTAACCATCACCGTCCCCCTAACCTTCACCCTAACCCTAACACTCACCCACAGACTAAACCTCACCCTCACCCGAACCCACACCATCACCCTAACACTCAACCTCACCCTAACCCTCACCCTAATGCTAACCCTAACCCTAACCCTAACCCTAACCCTCACCCTAAACATCACCCTAACCCAAATCTTCACCCTAAACCTAATCCTCACCCTCACCCTCAACCTCATCCTAGACTAACCCTAACCCTAATCCTAAAGCTAACCCTCACCCTCACCCTCACCCTAACCCTCACCCTAACCCTAACCCTCACCCTAACTCTCACCTTCACCCTATACCTCACCCTAAACCTTACCCTCACCCTAAACCTATCCCTAAACCTAATCCTCATACTAACCCTAACTCTACCCCTAACCCTAACCCTCACCCTAACCCTAACCCTATCCCTCATGCTAATTCTAACCCTAACCCTAACCATCACCCTCACCTTAACCCTCACCATCACCCTAACCCTCACCCTAAACCTAACCCTCACCCACACACTAACCCTCACCCGAACCCGAACCCAAATCTTCACCCTAACCCTCACCCTCACCCTCATCCTCACCCTCACCCTAAGCCTAACCTTAACCCTAACCCTCACCCTAAACATCACCCTAACCCTAACCTTCACCCAAACCCTAACCCTCAACTTCACCCTAATCCTCACCGTCACCCTCAGCCTCACCCTAAGCCTAACCCTAACCCTAACCATAATCCTAAACCTAACCCTCTCCTTCACCCTCACCCTAACCCTGTCCCTTATCCTAACACTAACCCTCAAACCTTACACTCAGCCTAACCGTAACCCTCACCCTAACCCTAACTCTCCCCCCCCAACATAACCCTCACCGACACCGTAACACTCACCCTAAACCTAACCCTCATCCACACACTAACCCTCACTCTCACCCTCACCCTAAACATCACCCTAACCCTAACCCTCATCCTAACCCTAACCCAAACCCTCACCCTAACCCTAACTCTCATGCCTACCCTCACCCTCACCACAATCCTCACTCTAACCCTAATCCTTACCTAACTGAAACACTCCCCCAACCCTAATACTAACTTAACTTTAACCCCAACTTTAACCCCAACCCTAACACTAACCGTCACCCTATGCCTCATCCTACCCCTAATCCTACCACACACACTCACCCTACACCTAACCCTCACCTTAACCCTCAAACTAAACCCAAGGCTAACCCTAACCCTCACCCTAAACCTTACCTTCACCCTAACAATTACCTTAACCCTAATCCTCACACTAAACCTAACCCACACCCTATCCCTAACCCTACCCCTCACTCTAAACATCACCCTAACCCTAACGCTCACCCGAACCCTAAACCATACCATCAACATAACCCTAAACCTAACCCTAACAATAACACTAACCCTAACCCTCACCCTCATCCTAGCCTTACCTAACTGAAAACCTCGCCTTCAACCTCACCATCACCCTAACCCTAACCCTCACCCTCACCCTAGCCCACACCCTACCCCTAACCTAAAATTAACCCTCACCCTCACCCTCATCCTCAGCCTAACCATAACCCTAACCCTAATCCTAACCCTAACCCTCACCTTACCCTAACCCTCAACCTAAAAATTACCCTCCTTAACCCTAACCCTAACCCTAATCCTAACCCTAACTCTCACGCTCACCCTCACCCTAAACCTCACCCTAATCCTTCCCCTCCCCCTCACACTCACCCTCAACCTAACCCTAACCCTAACACACACCCTATCCATAACCCTCACCCGAACCCTCACGCACACCCTAACCCTCAACCTCACACTAACCCTCACCCTAAGCCTAACCCGTAACCCTAACCCTAACCCTAAACCTCACCCTAAACATCACCCTAACCCTAACCCTCACCCTAAACCTAATCCTCATCCTAACCCTCACCCTCACCCTTACCCTCAACCTCAGCCTAAGACTAACCCTAACCCTAATCCGAAAGCTAACCCTCTCCCTCACCCTCACCCTAGCCTATCCCTAACCCTACCCCTACCCCTCACCCTCACCCTAAACATCACCCTAACCCTAACCCTCATCTTAAATCTCACCCTCATTCTCACCCTAACGCTAACCCTCACCCTAACTCTCACCTTCACCCTAAACCTCACCCTAAACCTTACTCTCTCCCTAACCCTAAGACTATCCCTAAACTTACCCCTAACCCTCACCCTCAACCTCATCCTAACCCTCACCCTAACCTTAACCCTCACGCTAACTCTCACCTTCACCATAAACCTCACCCTAAACCTTACCCTGACCCTAACCCTATCCCTAACCCTAATCCTCACACTAACCCTAACACTTACCCTAACCCTAACCCTCACACTAACCCTTACGCGAACCCTAACCTTAACCCTCACCCTAATGCTAACCCTAACACTAACCCTCACCGTCACCTTAACCCTCACTTTCACCCTAACCCTAACCCTAACCCTAACCCTCACCCACACACTAACCACACGAACTCGAACCCTCACCCTCACCCTAAACCTCACCCTCACCCTAAATCTAACCCTCACCCTAACCCGCACCCTAAACCTATCATTAACCCTAACCCTAACCCTCACCCTAAACATCACCCTAACACTAAGCCTCATCCTAACCCTAACCCTCACGCTCACCCTAATCCTCACCCTCACCCTCACCCTCACACTAAGCCAAACACTAAGCCTAACCCTAATCCTAAAACTAACCCTCTCCCTCACCCTCACCCTAACCCTGTTCCTTACCCTAACCCTAACCCTCAACCTCACCCTCAGCCTAACCCTAACCCACACCCTAAACCTAACGCTCACCCTCACCTAAACCCTCACCAATAACCTAACACTAATCCTAAACCTAACCCTTACCCAGACCCTAACGCTCACCCTCATCCTAAACATCACCCTAACTCTAACCCTCATCCTAACCCTAACCCAAACCCTCACCCTAAACCTAACCCTCACCCTCACCCAGATACTCACCCTAACCCTAATCCCACCTAACTGAAACACTCAACCTAACCTTAATCCTAACGCTCAACTTAACTTTAACCCCAACCCTAACCCTCACTCTCACCCTAGCCCTCATCCTACCCCTAATCCTACCACACACCCTCATCCTATACCTAACCCTCACCTTAACCCTCAAACTTACCCTAAGGCTAACCCTAAACCTCACCCTAAACCTTACCTTCACCCTAACACTTACCTTAACCCTAACCCTCACAATAAACCGAACCCACAACATATCCATAACCCTACCCCTCACCCTAAACATCACCCTAACACTAACGCTCACCCGAACCCTAAACCTCACCCTCAAACTAAACCTTACCATCAACATAACCCTAATCCTAACCCTAACACTCACACTAACCCTAACCCTAACCTTAACACTCACCCTCACCCTAGCCCTCACCCTAACCCTAACCCTCACCCTAACCCTCCACCTAACCCTCACCCTAACCCACACCCTCACCCTCAGCCTAACGCTAAGCTTATCCTGCACCCTAACTCTAACCCTAACCCTCTCTAACCCTAAACCTCAACCTAAATCTCACCCTCACCCGACACATCACCCTAACCCTAATCCTCATCCTAATCCAAATCCGAACCCTCACACTTACCCTAACCCTCACCCTCACCCTCACACTCACACTCAACCTCAACCTAAACCTAACCCTAACCCACACCCTAAGCCTTTCCCTCACCCTAACCCTAACCCTAACCGTAACCCTCACCCTTACCCTAAACCTAAACCTAAACCTCACCCTAACCATAACCCTAACACTAATGTTAATCCTAACTCTAACCCTCACCCTAACCATAACCCTAACCCTAATCCTCACCCTATACCTAACCCTAACCCTAAACCTCACCCTTACCCTAGTCCTTACACTAACCCTCACCCTAACCCTCACCCTAAACCTAACCCTAACACTAACCCTCACTCTCACCCTAAATCTAACCCCAACTCTAACCCTAACCCTCACCATAAACCTATACCTAACCCTCACCCTAACCTTAACCCTAACCATAACCCTCACCCTCACCCTAGCCCTCACACTACCCCTAATCCTAACACTCACCCTCACCCTAACCCTAACCCTCACACTAACCCTAAGGCTAACCCTAACCCTCAATATCACCCTAACTCTCACCCAAACACTTACCCTAACCCTAACACTTACCCTAACCCTAACCCTCACATTAAACCTAACCCTCACCCTAAACTTAACCCTACCCATCACCATAAACCTAAACCTAACCCTAACCCTAAACCTGACCCGAACCCTAGACCTAACCCTCACCCTCACCCTAGCCCTCAACCCTAACCCTAATCCTAACTCTAACCCTCCCCCTCACCCTCACCCTAACCCAAACGCTAATCCTCACCCTAACCCTCACCCTAACCATAACCCTCAGCCTAACCCTCAACCTAACCCTAAACCTAACCCTAACCCTCACCCTAAGCCTAACCCTAACCCTAACCCTCACCCTAACTCTCACCTTCACCATAAACCTCACCCTAACCCTTACCCTCACCCTAACCCTAAGCCTATCCCTAAACCTACCCCTAACCCTCACCTTCACACTCATCCTAACCCTAAGCCTCACCCTAACTCTCACCTTCACCCTAAACCTCACCCTAATTCTTACCCTCACCCTAACCCTATCCCTAACCCTAATCCTCATACTAACCCTAACTCTAACCCTAACCCTAACCCTCACCCGAAACCTAACCTTCACCCTCTCCCTAATGCTAACCCTTACCCTAACCCTCATGGTCACCTTAACCCTCACCGTCAACCTAACCCTCACCATAACCCTAACCCTCACCCACACACTAACCTTCACACCAACTCGAACCCTCACCCTCACCCTCACCCTCACCGTCATCGTCACCCTAAGCCTAACCCTAACCCTAACTCTAACCCTAACCCTCATTCTGTACATCACCCTAACACTAAGCCTCATCCTAACCCTAACCCTCATCCTCATCCTAATGCTCACCCTCACCTCACCTCACCCTAAGCCTAACCCTATCCCTACCCCTAATCCTAAACCTAACCCTCTCCCTCACCCTCACCCTAACCCTGTTCCTTGCCCTAACCCTAACCCTCACCCTCACCCTCAGCGTAACCCTAACCCTCAACCTAACCCTAACCCTCATCCTCACTGAAACCCTCACCGATACACTAACACTCATGCTAAACCTAACCCTTACCCACACCCTAACTCTCACCCTCATCCTCACCCACACCCTCACCCTAACCCTCACCCTCACCCTAACAATCCCCCTACCTCTATCCCTCATCCTAACCCTAACCCAAAATCTCACCCTACCCTAACCCTCACCCTATCCCTCACCCTCACCCTAATCCTCACCCTAACCCTAATCCTTACCTAAACAAAACCCTCACCCTAACCCTAACCCTAACCCTCAACTTAACTTTAACCCCAACCCTAAACCTTACCCTCACCCTAGCCCTCATCCTATACCTAATCCTACCACACACACTCACCCTAAACCTAACCCTCACCTTAACCCTCAAACTAATCCAAGGCTAACTGTAACCCTCACCCTAAACCTTACCTTCAACCTAAGACTTACCTTAACCCTAACCCTCACAATAAACCTAACCCACACCCTATCCTTAACCCTACACCTCACCCAAAACATCACCTTAACCCTAACGCTCACCCGAAACCTAAACCTCACCCGCAACCTAAACCTTACCATCAACATAACCCTAACCCTTACCGTAACACTCACGCTAACCCTAACCCAAACCCTAAACATCACCTCACTCTACCCCTCACCCTAACCCTAACCCTCACCCTAACCCTAACCCTCACCCTAACCCTAAACCTAAACCTAACCCTAACCCTCACCCTAACCATAACCATCACCCTAACCTTCACACTAAATCTTAACCTCACCCTAACCCTAACCCTAAACCTAACCCTCACTCTCAACCTAACCCTCACCCTAACCCTAAACCTAACCCTAACCCTCACATTAACCCTCACCTGAACCCTCAACCTAACCCTAACCCTAACCCTAACACTCACCTTAACCTTCACCCTAACACTAACCCTAACCCTAACCCTCATCCTAACCCTAACCCTAACCCTCACCCTCACCCTAACACTAACTCTAACCCTCACCCGCACCCTAACACTGACCGTGACCCTAACCCTCACCCTAGACCTAACCCTCACCCACACCCTAATCCTCAGTCTCACCCGAACCATCACCCTCAACCTAACACTCACCCTCACCCTAAACATCACCCTAAACCCTCACCCTACTCTAAGCCTAACCTTCACCCTAACCCTAACACTCACCCTCACCCTCACCCTCAGCCTAACTCTAAACTTAATCCTGCACCCTCACCCTAAACCCCACCCTAACCCTAACACTAACCCTAAGCCTCAACCGCACCCTAACCCTCACTGTCACGCTAACCCCCATTCTAAACCTAACCCTCACCCACACACTAAACCTCAGTCTCTCCCTCACCCTCACACTCACTCTAACCCTCAAACTAACCCTAACCCTGACCCTGACCCTAAACCTCACCCTCAACCTAACTCTAACCCTAACCCTCTCCCTAAATCTAACCCTATACCAAAACCTCAGCCTCACCCTAACTCTTCCCCTCACCCTCACCCTTACCTTCACATAACCCTAATCCTCACCCTAACCCTAACCTAACCCTAATCATAAACCTCACCCTAATCCTCAACCTAACCCTCACCTAAAAGTAACCCTAACCCTAACTCTCACCCCAAACCTCACCCTAACATTAACCATAACCCTAAACCTCACCCTATCCCTAAACCTCACCCTAACCTTAACCCTAACCCTATCCCTAAACCTCACCCTAAACCTAACCTTAACGTGAAAACTTACTCTAACCCTAACCATTACCCTCACCCTAACCTTAATCCTAACCCTAACTCTAACCCTCACCCAAACCCTAAACCTAACTCTAACCCTCACCCTCACGCTAACCCTCATGCTGACACTCATGGTAACCCTAACCCTCACTCTCACCCTAAACCTAACAATAACCCTAACCCATCCCTAACCCTAAACCTAAACCTAACCCTATGTCTAACCCTTACCCTAACCCCAAGCCTATCCCTAACACTAACCCTCACCCTAAACCTAACCCTAACAATATCCCTCACCCTCACCATAGCCCTCACCCTAACCCTAATCCTATCCCTATCCCTCATCTTAAGCCTAACCCTCACCCTAACCCTAAACCTAACACTCACCCTAACCCTAACTATAAACCTAATTCTCACCCTAACCCTATCCCTCCCACTCACCCTAACCCTCACCCTAAACCTAACCCTCACCTTCACGCTAAACCTCACCGTAACCCTAAAATTCACCCTCACCCTAACCCTAACCCTAACCCTATCCCGAACCCTCACCCTAACCCTCACCCTAACCCTAACCCTAACCCTTCCCCTCACCCGAATCCTCACCCTAACCCTTACCCTCACCCTAACCCTCACACTAATCCTAACCCTCACCCTATCCATAACCCAAACACTCATCCTAACCCTCATCCTAACTCTAACACTAACCCTCACTGTAACCCTAACCCTAAACCTAACCCTTACCTGCAATCTAACACTAACCCTAAACCCAACACTCAACCTAAACCTAACCCTCACCCACACCCTAACCCTCAGTCTCACCGAACCATAACCCTCAACCTAACCCTCACCCTCACCCTAACATTCACCCTAACCCTAACCCTCACCCTAACCCTATGCCTAACACTCACCCTAACCCTAACCCTCACTCTCACCCTCACCCTCACTCTCAGCCTAACCCTAACCCTCAGCCTAACCCTAACCCTCACCCTCAACTCAACCTCACACTCAGCCTAACCATAACCCTAACACTAATCCTAACACTAACACACACCCTCATACTAACTGTCACCCTAACCCTCACCCTAACCCTAACCCTAAACATAAACCTCACCCACACCCTAACCCTCACAATAACCCTAACCCTCACCCTAAACCTAACCTAAACCACACCCTAACCCTCAGTCTCATCCGAACCCAACCCTCACCCTAACGCTCACATTCACCCTAAATATCACCCTACTTCTAACCCTCAACCTAACCCTACGCCTAACCAGCACTCTAACCCTAAACCTAACCCTCACCCTCACCCTTCCCTCAACATAACCCTTACCCTAACCCTTACCCTAACACTTACCCGCACCCTAACACTCACAGTAATCCTAATTCTCACCCTAAACCTAACCCTCACCCACACCCTTAACCACAGTTTCACCCGAACAGGAACCCTCACCCAAACCTTAACCCTCAGCCTAACCCTAAGCCTAACCCTCACCTTAACTGTAACCCTCACCCTCAGCCTCACCGTCACCCACACCATAAACCTCAGTCTCACCCGAGCCCCAACCCTCACCCTAAACCTCACTTTCACCATAAATATCACACTAACCCTAAAACTCACCCTCACCCTAAACCTAACCCTAACCCTCACCCTAATCCTAACCCTCACACTCAACCTCACCCTCAGCCTAAACCTAACCCTAACCCTAACCCCCACCCTAACCCTAACGCTAACTCTAACCCTAACCCTCACGCTCATCCTCACCCTGACACTCACGGTAACCCTAACACTCACTCTCACCCTAACCCTAAAAATAACCCTAACCCTAACCCTAACCCTAAGTCAAACCCTTACTCTAACCCTAACCTTATCCCTAACCCTAACCCTCACCCTCACCATAGCCCTCACCCAAACCCTAATCCTAACCATACACCACATCTTAAGCCTAACCCTCACCCTAACCCTAAACCTAACACTCAACCTAACCCTAACTCTAAACCTAAACCTCACACTAATCCTATCCCTCCCACTCTCCCTAATCCTCAACCTAAACCTAATCCTCACCTTCACACTAAACCTCACCCTAACACTAACCCTAACCCTCACCCTAACCCTCACCCTAAGCCTCACCCTAACCCTAACACTAACGCTAACCATCACCCTAACACTAACCCTATTCCTAAACCTCACCCTCACCCTAACCCTCACCCTAACCCTTACCCTCACCCGAACCCTCACCCTAATCCTAACCCTTACTCTAACCCTCACACTAACCCTAACCCTCACCCTATCCATAACCCAACCACTCATCCTAACCCTCATGCTAACCCTAAAACTAACTCTCACTGTTACCCTAACCCTAACCGTAACCCTTACCTGCACTCTAACACTGACCCTAAACCCAACCCTCAACCTAAACCTAACCATCACCCACACCTTAACCCTCAGTCTCACCTAAACCATAACCCTCATATTAACACTCACCCTCACCCTAAATATCACCCTAACACTAACCCTCACCCTAACCATAAGCCTAACACTCACCCGAACCTTAACACTCACCCTCACCCTCATGTTCAGCCAACGCTAAACCTAACCCTAACCCTCACCTGCACCCTCACCCTAACCCTAAACCTAAACCTAAACCTCATCCGCACCCTAACCCTCATCGTCACCCTAACCCTCACCCTAAACCTAGCCCTCACCCATACTATAATCCCCAGTCTCACCCGAAACCACACTCTCACCCTAACCCTCACCCTAAACCTAAGCCTAACCCTAACCCTCACCCTCAGCATAGCTCTCACCTTAAGCCTAAACCTAACCTTAACCCTCACCCTAGCTCTCACCCTAACTCTAATCCTAAGCCTAACCGTGACCCTAACCCTAACCCTCACCCTCAACCTAACCCTCACCCTAACCCTCACCCTCACCCTAACCCTCACCCTAACCCTTACCCTCACACTAACCCTCACCCTCACCCTCACCCCCACCCTCACCCTAATCCTCACACTAACCCTAAACCTAACCTTATTCCTAAACCTACCCTCAGCCTAACTCTCATCGTAACTCTAACCCTAACCCTAAACCTCACCCTAACCCTAACCCTTACCCTCACCCGCAACCTAACCCTCACCGTAACCCTAACCCTCACCCTAAACCTAACCTTCACCCACACCATAACCCTCAGTCTCATCCGAACCTGACCCTCACCCTAACCCTCACACTCACCCTAAATATCACCTTAACTCTAACCCTCAACCTAACCCTAAGCCTAACCAGCACTCTAACCCTAACCCTCACCCTCACCCTCAGCCTCCCCTCACCATAACCCTCACCCTAGCCCTAACACTAACCCTATCCCTTACCCGCACCCTAACACTCACAGTCATCCTCTCTCACCCAAAACCTAACCCTCACCCACAACCTAAACCTGTTTCACCCTCACCCTCACCCTCACCCTCACCTTAACCCTCAGCCTAACCTTAAGCCTAACACTCACCATAACCGTAACCTTCACCCTCACCCACACCCTGAACCTCAGTCTCACCCAAGCCCGAATCCGCACCCGAACCCTCACTTTAACCGTAAATATCAACCTAACCCTAAACTTCACCCTCACCCTAACCCTAATTCTAACCCTAAACCACACCCTAACCCTCACTGTCACCCTAACCCAAACCCTCAACCTAACCCTCACCCAAACACTAACCCTCAGGCTCTCCCTTACCCTCACCCTCACCCTAACCCTCAACCTAACCCTAAGCCTAACCCTCACACTCACCCTTAACCTCAGCCTAACCCTAACCCTAACCTAATCCTAATCCTAACACCCACACTCACCCTCACCCTCACCCTAACCCAAACCCTAACCCTAACCCTCACCATCACCCACACGCTCACCCTAACCCTAACCCTTACCCGAACTCTCACCCTCACCCTTACCCTAACACTCATCCTCACACTAAACATCACCCTAACACTAACCCTCACCCTAACCCTAACTCTCACCCTAACCCTCATCCTCACCCTGATCCTCACCATATGCCTAACCCTAACCCTAAAACTCACCGTCACCCTACTCGTCACCCTGACCCTAACCCTAACAGACACCCTCACCCTAACCCTAATGCTAACCCTAACACTCAATCTCACCCTAAACCTAAACCTAACCCTAACCCTAATTCTAACCCTCATCCTAAACCTCGCCCTAACCCTAACACTAATCCTAACCCTCACCCTAACCCTCACCCTCACCCTAACCCTAACCCTAACCCTCACCCTTACCCTAACCCTCAGCCTAACCCATACCCTCACCCTAAACCTAACCCTAATCCTAACCCTCACTCTAACCCAAACCCTCACATTAACCCTAACCTTAACCCTAACCCTCACCCTAACACTACCACTCACCTCACACTCACCCTCACCCTCAACCTAACCCTAAACCTAACCTTATCCTAACCCTAACACTCACCCTCACCCTAACTCTAACCCTAACCTTAAACCTCACCCTCACCCTCACCCTAATGCTATCCTTGACCCTCACCATAACCCTAACCCTCACCCTAACTCTAACTCAAAATCTCACCCTCACCCTCACCCTAACCCTAACCCTGAACCTAACCCTCATTCTAACCCTAACCCTCACCCTAACCCTCACCCTCACCCTCACCCTAAACCTCACCCTCACCCTAACACTCACCCTAACCCTAAGCCTAACCCTAACACTCAACCTCACCCCACCTCTCACCCTAACCCTAATCCTAACCCTAAAACTCACCCTAACACTAGCTCTCACCTGAACCCTAATTCTAACCCTAACCCTGACCCTAACCCTAACCCTCACCCTCACCATAAACCTAACCCTAACCCTAAGTCTCACCCTCACCCTAACACTTGCTCTCACCCTCACCCTAAACCTCACATTAACCTAACCCTCACTCTAACACTATCCCTAACCCTCACTCTAACCCTAACCCTAACCCTCCTCCTCACCCTCACCCTAAACCCAACGATAACCCTAACCCTCACCCTAACCCTAACCCTCAGGCTAACCCTCACCCTGACACTCACGGTAATCCTAACCCTCACTCTCACCCTAACCCTAACAATAACCCTAACTCTAACCCTAAAGCTAACCCTAACCCTAAGTCTAACCCTTAACCTAACCCTAACCCTATCCCTAAACCTAACCCTCATCCTAACCCTAACCCTAACTCTAACCCTAACCATCACGCTAACCCTCACCCTGACACTCACGGTAAACCTAACCCTCACTCTCACCCTAACCCTAACAATAACCCGAACCCTAAACCTGACCCTAAACCTAACCCTAATCCTAAGTCTAACCCTTACCCTAACCCTAACCCTCACCCACATCATAGCTCTCACCCTAACACTAATCCTAACCCTAACCCTCATCTTAAGCTTAACCCTAACCCTAACCCTAAACCTAACACTCACCCTAACCCTAACTATAAACCTAATCCTCACCCTAACCCTATCCCTCCCACTCACCCTAAACCTCACCCTAACCCTAACCCTAACGCTAAACATCACCCTAACACTAACCCTAAACCTAAACCTCACCCTCACCCTAACCCTCACCCAAAAGCTTACCCTCACCCTAACCCTCACCCTAACCCTAACCCTATCCCTAACCCTCAGCCTAACCCTCACCCTAATCCTAACCCTAACCCTTCACCTCACCCGAACCCACACCCTAACCCTTACCCTCACCCTAAACCTCACACTGAAAATAACCCTAACTCTAACCCTAACCCTCACGCTAACCCTCACCCTGACACTCACGGTAACCCTAAACCTCACTCTCACCATAACCCTAACAGTAACCCTAACCCAAACCCTAGCCCTAAACCTAACCCTAACCCTAAGTCTAACCATTACCATAACCCTAAACCTCACCCACATCATAGTCCACACCCTAATCCTAATCCTAACCCTAACCCTCATCTTAAGCTTAACCCTAACCCTAACCTTAAACCTAACACTCACCCTAACCCTAACTCAAAACCTAATCCTCACCCTAACCATATCCCTCCCACTCACCCTAACACTCACCCTTAACCTAACCCTCACTTTCACGCTAAACTTCACCCTAAACCTGTCCCTAACCCTCACCCTAACCCTAACCCTAATGCTAACCATCACCCTACAACTAACCCTAACCCGAAACCTCACCCTCACCCTAACCCTCACCCTAACCCTTACACTCAGCCTAACCCTCACCCTAACCCTAACCCTATCCCTAACCCTCAGCCTAACCCTCAGCCTAATCCTAACCCTAACCCTTCCCCTCACCGTAACGCTCAACCTAATCCTAACCCTAACTCTAACCTTAACCATCACACTAACCTTCACCCTGACACTCACGGTAACCCTAACCCTCACTCTCAACCTAACCCTAACAATAACCCTAACACTAAACCTAACCCTAAACCTAACCCTAACCCTAAGTCTAACCGTTACCCTAAACCTAACCCTCAACGACATCATAGCACTCACCCTAACCCTAATCCTAACCCTAACCCTCATCTTAAGCCTAACCCTCACCCTAACCCTAAACCTAACACTCACCCTAATAAAAACTCTAAACATAATCCTTACTCTAACCCTATCCCTCCCACTCATCCTAAGCCTCACCCTGAACCTAACCCTTACCTTCATGCTAAACCTCACCCTCACCCTAACCCTAACGCTAAACATCACCCTAACACTAACCCTAACCCTAAACCTCACCCTCACCCTAACCCTCACCCTAATCCTTATCCTCACCCTAACCCTCACCCGAACCCTAACCCTATCCCTAATCCTCACCCTAACCCTCACCCTAACCCTTTCCCTCACCCGAACCTACACCCTAACCCTTACCCTCACCCTAACCCTCACACTAACCCTAACCCCTATCCATAACCCAACCACTCATCCTAACCCTCATCCTAACCCTAACACTAACCCTCACCGTAACCCTAACCCTAACCCTAACCCTTACCTGCACTCTAACACTCACCCTAAACCCAACCCTCAACCTAAACCTAACCCTCACCCACACCCTAACCCTCAGTCTCACCCGAACCATAACCCTCATCCTAACCCTCAACCTCACCCTAAACATCACCCCAACACTAACTCTCACCCTAAACATAAGCCTAACCCTCACCCAAAACTTAAGACTTACCCTCACCCTCATGCTCAGCCTAACACTAAACCTAACCCTAACCCTCACCCGCACCCTCACCCAAACCGTCACCCTAAACCTAACCCTCACCCACACTCTAATCCTCAGTCTCACCCGAAACCTCACCCTCACCCTAACCCTAAGCCTAACCCTAACCCTCACCCTCACATTAGCTCTCACCTTGTCTAATCCTAACCCTAACCCTCATCCTAGCTCTCACCCTAACCCTAATCCTAAGCCAAACCCTGACTCTTAACATAAACCTCACCCTCAACCTAACCCTCGCTCTAACCCTAACCCTAATCCTAAGCCTAACGTGACCCTAAACCTAAACCTCACACTCACCCTAACCCTAACCCTCATCCTAACCCTATGCCTAACACTCACCCTAACCCTAACCCTCACCCTCACCCTCACCCTCAGCCTCACCCTAACCCTCACCCTAACACTAACCCTCACCCTCAACTCAACCTCACACTAAGCCTAACCCTAACCCTAAACCTAATCCTATCCCTAACACACACCCTCACACTAGCTCTCACCCTAACCCTAACCCTAACCCTAAACCGAACCCGAACCCTCACCCTCAACCTAACCCTCCCCCGCAACATAAATATCACTCTAACACTAACCCTCACCCTAACCCTAACCCTAACACTCACCCTAAACCTAACCCTAACCCTAACCCCAATCCTTACCCTGTCCCTTACCCTCACCCTAATGCTAACCATAACCTTCACCCTAACCCTAATACTAAACCTAACCCAGACCCTAACCCTAAACCTCACCCTAACCCTAAGCCTCACCCTCACCCTAAACCTCACCGTAACCATAAACCTAACCTTCAGGCTCACCTTCACCCTCACCCTAATCCTACCCCTAACCCTCACCCTAACCCTAAACCTAACCCTAACCCTCACCTTAAACCTAACCCTAAACCTGACCCTCAGCCTCACCCTCAACCTCACCCTAACCCTAATAACCCTAACCCAAAACAGAACCCTAACCCTAACACTAAACCTCACCCTAACCCTAACCCTAAGCCTAAACCTCACCACACCCTAACCCTAATCCTTACCCTAACACTAGCCCTCAGCCTAAACACAATCCTAACCCTAACCGACATCGAAATCCTAATCCTAACCCTAACCCTAACCCTCACCCTCACACTAACCCTCACCCTAACCCACACCCTAACCCTAATCGAAACCCTAAACCTCAACCTAAGCCTCACCCTAACCCTAACATTAACCCCAAACTTCACCCTCACCCTAACCCTCACCCTCAGCCAAATCCTAAGTCTAACACTAATCCTAACCCTACCCTCACCCTCACCCTAACCCTAACCCTCACACTTAACCTCACCCTCACCCTAACCCACACCCTCACCCTCACCCTAACCCCAAGCCTAACCCTAATGCTAACCCTAACTCTCACCTTCACCATAACCCTAACCTTAACCCTTACTCTCACCCTAACCTTAACCCCAACACTAATACTAACCCTCACACTAAACCTAACCCTCAACCTAAACCTAACCTTACCCCTCAGCCTAACACTCACACTAACCCTAAACCTAACCCTAATCCTCACCCTCTCCCTAACTCTAACCCTAAACCTCATCCTCACCCTAGTCCTCACCCTATCCCTAACTCTAACCCTAAAACTTACCCTCAACCTAACCCTAATGCTAACCCTAACACTCACCCTCTCCCAAACCCTAACCCTAACACTATCCCTAACTCTAACCCTCATCCTAAACCTCAACCTAACTCTAACCCCAACCCAACCCTCACATTAACCCTCACCCTAACCCTAACCCTATCCCTAACCCTAACACTCACCCTCACCATAACCTTCACCCTAACCCTTACTATCACCCTCACCCCAAACCTAACCTAACCCTTACTCTAACTCTACCCTCACCCAAACCCTAACCATACCCCTCATCCTAACACTCATCCTCACCATAAACCTCATTCAAATCCTCACCCTAACCCTAAACCTAATCCTAACCCTCACCCTAACCCTAACACTCACCCTAACCCTCAGCCTAACCCTAATCCTAACCCTAAACCTCACCTGCACCCTCAGCCTAACCCTCAACCTAACCCTAACCCAAACCCTAAACCTCAACCGAACTTTAACACTCACTTTCACCATAACACTCAGCCTAAACCTAACCCTCACCCACACCCTAAACCTCAGTTTTACCCGAACCCACACCCTCACCCTCACCCTAACCCTCACCCTAACCCTAAGCCTCACCCTCACCCACACCCTAACCCTCAGTCTCACCCGAACCTTCACCTTCTCACTAACCCTCATTTTCACCCTAAACATCACCCTAACCCTAATGCACACCCTCACCCTCACCCTAAACCTTATTCTAACCCTCACCCTAAGCGTAACCCTCACACTCACCCTTCACCTCAGCCTAACCCTAACGCTAACCTAATCCTAACCCTAACCCTCACCCTCACCCTCACCCTCACCCTCACCCTAACCCTAACCCTAAACCTCACCCTTACCCACACACTCACCCTAACCCTAACCCTCACCCGAACTCTCACCCTCACCCTTACCCTAACACTCATCTTCACCCTAAACATCACGCTAACACTAACCCTCATCCTAACCCTCACCCTAACCCTCGACCTAACCCTAACTGTAACCCTAACCCTCACCCTCACCCTGATCCTCACCCAAGGCCTAACCCTAACCCTAAACCTCACCCTTACCCTACTAGTCACCCTAACCCTAACCCTAAAGGACACCTTCACCCTAAGCCTAATGCTAACCCTAACACTCAATCTCACCCTAAACCTAACCCTAACCCTAACCCTAATTCTAACCCTCATCCAAAACCTCACCCTAACCCTAACACTAAACTTAACCCTCACCCTCAACCTAACCCTAACCCTAACCCTAACCCTTACACTAAGCCTCACCCTAACCCTTAACCTCACCCTAAACCTAACGCTAACCCTAACCCTCACTCTCACCCAAACCCTCACACTAACCCTAACCTTAACCCTAACCCTCAACCTAACACTAACCCTCACCTCACACTCACCCTCACCCTCAACCTAACCCTAAAGCTAAACTTATCCTAACTCTAATCCTCAACTTCACCCTAACTCTAACCCTAACCCTAACCCTCACCTTCACCCTCACCCTAACCGTAATCCTATCCTTGACCCTCACCATAACCCTAACCCTCACCCTAACTCTCACACAAAACCTCACCATCACACTAACCCTAACCCTAACCCTAACCCTGACCCTAATCCTCATTCTAATCCTAACCCTCACCCTAACCCTCACCCTCACCCTAAACCTCACCCTCACCCTAACACTCACCCTAACCCTAAGCCTAAACCTAACCCTCAACCTCACCCCAGCTCTCACCCTAACCCTAATCCTAACCCTAAAACTCAACCTAACACTAGCTCTCACCCAAACCCTAATTCTAACCCTAACCCTGACCCTAACCCTAACCTTCACCCTCACCATAACCCTAACCCTAAGCCTAAGTAAGCCTCACCCTCAACCTACACCTTACTCTCACCATCAATCTAACCCTCACATTAAACTAACCCTCACTCTAAAACTATCCCTAACCCTCACTATAACCCTAAACCAAACCCTCCCCCTCACCCTCACCCTGAACCCAGCGCTAACCCTAACCCTCACGCTAAGCCTCACCCTGACACTCACGGTAACCCTAAACCTCACTCTCACCCTAACCCTAACAATAACCCTAACACTAACACTAAACCTAACCCTAACCCTAAGTCTAACCCTTAACCCTAACCCTATCCCTAACCCTAACCCTCACCCTAACCCTAACCCTAACTCTAACCCTAACCATCACGCTAACCCTCACTCTGACACTCACGGTAACCCTAACCCTCACTCTCACCCTAACCCTAAGAATAACCCTAACCCTAACACTAACATTAAACCTAACCCTAAACCTAAGTCTAACCCTTACCCTAACCCTAACCCTCACATACACCATAGCCCTCACCCTAACCCTAATCCTAACCCTAACCCTCATCTTAAGCCTAACCCTCACCCTAACCCTAAATCTAACACTCACCCCAACTCTAACTCTAAACCTAATCCTCACCCTAACCCTATCCCTCCCACTCAACCTAACCCTCACCCTAAACCTAACCCTCAACTTCTCGCTAAACCTCACCCTAACCCTAACCCTAACCCTCACCCTAACCCTAACCCTAAAGCTAACCATCAACCTAACACTAACCCTAACCCTTACCTCACCCTAACCCTCACACTAACCCTAACACTCACTCTATCCATAACCCAACCACTCATCCTAACCCTCATCCTAACCCTAAAACTAACCCTCACCATAACCCTAACCCTAACCCTAACCGTTACCTGCACTCTAACACTCACCCTAAACCCAACCCTCAACCGAAACCTAACCGTCACCCACACCCTAACCCTCAGACTCACCCGAACCATAACCCTCATCCTAACCCTCAACTTCACCCTAAACATCACCCAAAACTAACCCTCACCCTAAACATAAGCCTAACCCTCACCCGAAACTTAACACTCACCCTCACCCTCATCCTCAGCCTAACGCTAAACCTAACCCTAACAATCACCCGCAACCTCACCCTAACCCTAACCCTAAACCTAAACCTCACCCGCACCCTAACCCTCACCGTCACCCTAACCCTCACCCTAAACCTAACCCTCACCCACACTCTAATCCTCAGTCTCACCCGAAATCTCACCCTCACCCTAACCCTCACCATAACACTAAGCCTAACCCTAACCCTCACCCTCACCTTAGCTCTCACCTTAAGCCTAATCCTAACCCTAACCTCACCCTAGCTCTCACCTTAACCCTAATCCTAAGCCTAACCGTGACCCTAAACCTAAACCTCACCCTCAACCTAACCCTCACCCTCACCCTAAACCTGACCCTAACCCTAACCCTCACTCTAACCCTATGCCTCAAACTCACCCTAACCCTAACCCTCACCCTCACCCTCACCCTCAGCCTGACAATCACCCTAACCCTAACCCTCACCCTCAACTCAACCTCACACTCAGCCTAACCCTAACTCTAACCCTAATACTATCCCTTACACACACCCTCACACTAACTCTCACCCTAACCCTAACCCTCACCCTCACCGTCACCCTCCCCTCACCCTAACCATCACCCGCAACGTAAACATCAAATACTAACCCTCACCCTAACCCTAACCCTAACCCTAACCCTCACCCTAAACCTATCCCTAAACCTCACCCTCACCCTCACCCTCAACCTCACCCTAACCCTAACAATAACCCTAACTCTAACCAGAACCCTAACACTAACACTAAACCTCACCCTAACCCTAACCCTAACCCTCACCCTAACCCTAACCCTCACACTCACCCTAACCCTAATACTAAACCTAACCCTAACCAACACCCTAAGCCTCACCCTAACACTCACAATAACCCTAACCATCACTCTAACCCTAACCCTCACCCTTACCCTTACCCTAACCCCAAACCTCACCTTAACCCTTACCCTCACTGTAACCCTAACACTAACCCTCACATTAACCCTAATCCTAACCCTAACCCTGACCCTAAGCCTAAAGCTCACCCTAATCCTCAACCTCACCCTCACCCTAACCCTCACCCTAACAGTAAACGTAACCCTCACCCTAAATTTCACCCTCAACCTAACCCTTACCCTCATCCTCACCCTAACCTTCACATAACCCTAAACCTCACAGTAACCCTAAACCTAACGCTCACCCTCACCCTCACACTAAACCTAACCCTAACTCTCACCCTCACCCTCAACCTCACGGTCACCTTAACCTTAACAATAACCCTAACCCTAACCAGAACCCTAACAATAACTCTAACCCTAACCCTAACCCTAACCCTAACCCTCACTCTAACCCTCACCCTCAACCTCACCGTAACCCTAACCCTCACCCTATACCTAAACCTAACCCTAACCATCACCCTCACCCTAAACCTTATCCTCACCCTCACCCTAACCCTCACAAAAACCTAACCCTCACCCTAAACCTAAACCTAACCCTCACCCTCACCCTCACCCTAAACCTAACCCTAACCCTAACCCTCATCCTCACCCTCACCCTAACACTAAAACTAACGCTAACCCTCACCCTAAATGTAAGCCTAACACTAATGCTAACCCTAACCGTCAACCTCACCCTAACCCTTACCCTCACCCTATCCCTCACCCTAACCCTTACCCTCACCCTAACCATAACCCTCACTCTAAACCTAACCCTCACCCTAATCCTAACCCTAACCCTCACCCTAACCTTCACCCTAACCCTAACCCTAACCCTAACCCTCACCCTCACCATAGCCCTCACACTACCCATAATGCTAACACTCACCCTCACCCTAAACCTAACCCTCGACCTAACACTAACCCTAACCATAACCCTAAACGTCACCGTAACCCTCACCCTTACCCTAACCCTAACCTTAACCCTCACACTAATCCTAACCCTTACCCTATCCCTAACCCTACCCCTCATCCTAACCCTAACCCTAACCCTCATCCTAACCGAAACACTAGCCCTACCCCTCATCCACACCCTAACCCTCACCTTCACCCTAACCCTCATCCTAAACCTCACCCTCACCCACACCCTAACCCTCAGTCTCACCCTAAAACGAAGCCTCACCCTAAACATCTCCCTAAATGTCACCCTAACTCTAACACTCACCCTAACCATAAGCCTAACCCTCAGCCTAACCCTAACCCTCACCCTCACCCTCACCCTCAACCTCAGCCTAACCCTAAACTAAACTCTAACCCTCTCCTGCACCCTAAAACTCACCGTCACCCTAACCGTCACCCTAAACTTAAACCTCACCCACACCCTAAAACTCAGTTTAACCCTCACCCTCACCCTCACCTCACCCTAACCTTAAGCCTAACCCTCACTCTACCGCTATCCCTCACCCTCACCCTCAACCTCAACCTAACCCTAATTGTAACCCTAACCCTCACCCTCACCCTCACCCTAACCCTAACCCTAACCCTCATCCTCACCCACACCCTAACACTAACCTGAACCCTAACCCTCACCCTCACCCTTACCCTCACCCTAACCTTAACCCTAACCCTCACCCTCACCCTCACCCTCACCTTAAAAACATCACCCTAACACTCTCAGCCTAACCCTAACTCTCACCCTAACCCTCACACTCACACTGAACCTCACCCTAATCCTAACCCTAAGCCTTACCCTAAACCTAAACCTCACCCTCACCCTCACCCTAACCCTCACCCTCACCCTATCTCTCACCCTAAGCCTAACCCTAAACCTCAACCTCAACCTCACCCTCGACTTCACCCTAACCCTAACCCTAACCCTAACCCTATCCCTCACCTCACCCTAACCCTAACCCCAACCCTAACCCACACCATAACCCTCAACCTATTCCTAACCCCAATCCTAATCCTCACCCTAACACTCACCCTAAGCCTAAGCCTAACACTCACCCTAACCCTCATCCTAACCCTAACCCTAGCCCTAACCGTCACATTAACCCTAACTCTGACTCTACCGCTAACCCTACCCCTCATCCTAACCCTCATCCTAACCGAAACCTAACCCTCATTCTAACCCTAATCGTATCACTCACACGCACCCTAATCTTCAGCGTCACCCTAACCCTAACCCTAACCCTTACCCCTACCCTCACCATAAGCCTCACCCTCACACTAACCTTAACCCTAGCCCTAACTGTCACATTAAACCTAATCCTCACCCTACCCCTAAACCTACCCCTCATCCTACCCCTCATCCTAACCCTAAAGCTAAACGTCACTCTAACCCTAACCCTCACCCGCACACTAAACTTCAGCGTCACCCAAACCCTCACACTAACCCTAACCCTCACCCTAAACCTCAACTTAACCCTAACCCTAACCTTCACCCTAAACCTCACCCTAACCCTTACCCACACCCTAACCTTCAGAGTCACCCTAACCCTCATTCTAATACTTACCCTCACCATAACAGTAATACCAACCCTCACCCTCTGCCTAACCATAAACCTAACATTAATCCTAACCCTAACCCTCACTCTCACCCTCACCCTAAACCTCACCCTAACCCTAAGCCTCACCCTTACCCTCAACCTCACCCTAACCCTAACTCTAAGCCTCAACCTCACCCTAACCCTACACCTAACCCTCACCCTACCTCTAACCCTAACCCTCACCCTAAGCCTAACCCTCACCCTAACCCTCACCCTAACCCTCACTATAACCCTCAACCTAATCCTCACCCTAATCCTTACCCGCACCCTAACCATAACCCTAAACTTAACCCTCACACTAAACCTAACCACCAACCTAACCCCAAACCTACACCTCAGCCTAAAGCTCACACTAACCGCAACCCTAACCCTAAACATAACTCTCACCCTAACCCTCACCCTAACCCTCACACTAAACCTAAAACTAACCCTAACCCTCACTCTCACCCTAAACCTCACCATAACCCTTTCCCTCACCCTAACCAAACTCTCACACTAAACATAACCCTCAACCTAAACGTAACGCTACAACTCAGACTAAAGCTCAGACTAACCCTATCCCTAAACCTAATCCTAGACCTCACCCTAGCCCTCACCCTAACCCTAACCCTAATCCTCAAACTCACCCTAAACCTAATGTTAACTCCAAACCTCACCCTCACAGTACCACCAACCCTAACGCTAACCCTCACCCTAACCCTAACCCTAATGCTCAATCTCACCCTAACCCTAATGTTAACTCCAAACCTCACCCTCACAGTACCCCCAACCCTAACGCTAACCCTCACCCTAACCCTAACCCTACCCCTAACACTCACCCTAAACCTCACCCTCACCCTAATCCTAAACCTAACCCTAACCCTCACACTAACACTAACCCTCAACTTAACCCTAAACCTATCCCTCAGCCTAACCCTCATCCTAACCCTAAACCTAACCCAAACCCTCACCCTCACCCTAACCCTCACCCTCACCCTAGTGCTCACCCTAAAACTAACCCTAACCCTAAACCTCGCCCTGAACCTGGCCCACACTCTAACACTCAGCCTAACCCTCACCCTCACCCTAACCCAAACCCTAACCCTTACCATCACCCTAACTCTAACCCTAACCTTAAACCTAACACTAATCCTAACCCTAACCCTCACCCTCACCCTAAACCTAAACCTAACCCTAACCCTCTCCCTCACCCTCACCCTCACCATAAACCTAACACTAAACCTAACACTAACCCTAAACCTAACCCTAACTCTAACCCTCACCCTAACCCTAATCCTAAACCTACCCCTCACCCTAACCCTAACCCTAACCATAAACCTCAACCTCACCCTCACCCTAACCCAAACCCTAACCCTAAACTTAACCCTCACCCTAACCCTCACCCTAAAACTCACGATAACCCTAAACCTCACTCTCACCCTAACCCTCAACCTAACCCTTACCCTCACCCAAACCCTAACCCTACTCCTCAAACTAAACCTAAACCTCACCCTAACTCTAACCCTACCCTTCACCCTAACCCTCATACTAAACCTAACCCTCATCATAAACCTAACCCTAAGCCTCAGCCTATCATTCACACTAACCCAAATCCTAATCCTGATCCTCACCCTAACACTAACCATAACCCTAAACATCACCCTCACCCTAGTTCTCACCCTAACCCTAACCCTAACCCTCACCCTCACGCTAACCCTAATGCTAACTCTAACACTCACCCTCACCCTAACCCTAACCTTAATCCCAACCCTAATCCTCACCCACACCCTAACTGTAACCTGAACCCTAACCCTAACCCTCACCCTCATCCTAACCCTAAACCTATCCCTGACCCTCACCCTAACCCTAAGCCTCACCCTAACCCTAACTCAAAACCTCAACCTCACCCTCATGCTAACCCTAAACCTAACCCTCACCCTAACCCTAACCCTCAGCCTCACCCTCACCCTCACCCTAGCTCTCACCCTAACCCAAATCCTACTCCTAACCCTGACCCTAAACCTAACCCTCACCCTTACCATAACAGTAACCCTAACCCTCACCCTCACCCTAAACCTTACCCTCAACCTCAACCTAACCATCACATAACCCTAACAATCACACTAACTCTAACTCTAACCCTCACCCTCACCCTCACCCTCACCCTAACACTAACCCTAACCTTAACCCTAACCCTAACCTTCTCCCTAACTCTCACGCTAACCCAAAGCGTTACCGTAACCATCACACTAACCCTAACACTCACAGTCACCCTAACGCTAACCCTCACTCTAACCCTAACCCTAACCCTAACCCTAACTCTAACCCTAACTGTCAACCTAACCCTCAACCTAACCCTAACCCTAACCCTAACTGTCACACTAACGTTAAACCTCATTATAACCCTAACCCTAACCCTCACCCTATCCCTAACCCTAACCCACACCCGCACCCCAACCTTCACAGTCACCATAACCCTCATCCTAACCCTAACCCTAAGTCTAACCCTAAACCTCACCCTAACCCTAACCCTCAACCTAACCCTAATCCTAAACATAACCCTCAGCCTAAACCTCATGTTAACCCTAACCCTAACCCTCACCCTCTGCCTAACCCTAACCCTAAACTTAATCCTAACCCTAACCCTCACCCTCACCCTCACCCTAAACATCTCCCTTAAATTAACCGTCCCCCTCACCCTCACCCTCACCCTCACCCTAACCCTAACAATAACCCTAAACCTAACCCTATCCCTAAATCTAACCCTCACCCTAAACCTAACTCTCATCCTCACCCTAAGCCTCATCTTAACCTTTACCCTCACCCTAACCCTAACCTTAACCCTAACACTCACTGTCACCCTAATTCTCACCCTAAACCTAACCCTCACCCACACCCTAAACTTCAGTTTGACCCGAACCCTCACACTCAACCTCATCCTAACCCCCACCGTAACCCTAAGCCTAACCCTCACTCTAACCCTATCCATCACCCTCACCCTCACCCACACCCTAACCCTCAGTCTCCCCCTAAACCGAACCCTCACCCCAACGCTCACTTTCACCCTAAATATCACACTAACCCTAAACCTCACCCTCACCCTAACCCTAACCCTAACTCTCATCCTAACCCTCACTCACCCTCACACTTACCCTCAGCCTAACCCTAACCCTAATCCTAACCCAAACCCTCACCCTCATCCTCACCCGAACCCTAACCCTAACCCTAACCCTAACCTTCACCCTCACCCTAGACCTAACCCTAACCCTAACCCTCACCCGAACTCTCACCCTCATCCTCACCCTAACCCTCACCCTAACCCTCACACTCACCCTAAACATCACCCTAACACTAACTCTCAGCCTGACCTAACACTAATCCTCACCCTAACCCCAACTCTCACCCTAATCCTCACCCTGATCTTCACCCTAAACCTAACCCTAAACCTTACCCTAACCCTAACCCTCACCCTCACTCTCATCCTCACGCTTAGCCTCACCCTCACCCTAGCCCTCACTCTAACCCTAACCCTAACCCTAAACCTCACCCTCACCCTCACGCTCAGCCTAAAACTAAACCTAACCCTAATCCTAACAATAACCCTCACCTTCACCCTCAACCTAATCCTTACCCTAAACCTAGCCCTATACCTCACCCTCATCCTCAACCTCACCCTAAACCTAACCCTAACCCTAACCCTAACCCTCACACTAAACCTAACCCTCACGATAAACCTAACCCTAATCCTCATCCTAACCCTAACCCTCACCATAACCCTTACCCTCACGCTAACCGTAACACTTACCCTAACCCTAACCCTCAACCTCACCCTCACCCTAACTCTCACCCACACCATGATCCTCACATTAACCCTAACCCTGAACCTAAACCTCACCCTAAGCCTAACCCTCACACTAAACCTAACCCTCACCCTAACCCTAACCCTCACACTCACCCTAACCCTCACCCTAACCCTATCCCTCACCCTAAACCTAAACCTCACCCTAACCCTAACCCTAACCCTGACCTTCACACTAACCCTCACCCTAAAAATTACCCTCACCCTAAACCTAACCCTAACACTTACCCTCACCCTAACCCTTACCTTAACCCTAACCCTCACACTAAACCTAACCCTCACCCTAACCCTAACCCTAAACCTCACCCTAACCCCAACCGTAACCCTAACCCTAAAACTCACCATAACCTAACCCTAACCCACACCCTCACACTAGCACTCACCCTAACCCTAACTGTCCCCCTAACCCTAACCTTCACCCTCACCCTAACCCTCACCCTCACCCAAAAACCTAACCCTAACCCTAACCCTAACACTGACCCTCACCCTAAACCTAATCTTATCCCTAACCCTCAAAGTAACCCTCAGGCTAACCCTAACTCTCACCCTCACCCTAAACCTCACCCTCAGTGAAATCCTAAGGCTAACACTAATCCTAACCCTAATCCTCACCCTCAACCTAACAGGAACCCTAACCCACACCCTTACCCTCCCACTCACCCTAACCCTCACCCTCACCTTCACCCTTACCCTAAACCTAAACCTAACCCTCACCCTAACCCTAAGCCTAACCCTAATGCTAACCCTAACCCTCACCCTCACCCTAACCCTCACCCTAACCCTTACCCTCACCCTAACCCTAAACCTAATCTTAACCCTCACACTAAACCTAACCCTCAACCTAACCCTAACCCTACCCCTCAGCCTAAAACACACACTAAACCTATCCCTAACCCTAAACCTCACCCTATCCCTAACTCTAACCCTAAACCTCACCCTCACCCTAGGCCTCACCCTGACCCTAACCCTAACCCTTACCCTCACCCTAACCCTAATGCTAACCCTAACACTCACCTTCACCCTAACCTTAGCCCTAAACCTAACCCTATCCCTAACTCTAACCCTCATCCTAAACCTCACTCTAACCCTAACCCTCACACTAACCCTAACCATACCCCTCAGCCTCTCATCCTAACCCTAAACCTAACACAAATCCTCACCCTAACCCTTACCCTCACCCTAACCCTAACCCTAAACCTAACCCTCACTCTAACCCTAATCCTCACCCTAACCCTAACCATACCCTTCAGCCTAACTCTCATCCTAACTCTGAACCTAACACAAATCCTCACCCTAACACTAACCCTAACCCTAACCCTCACCCTAACACTAAACCTCACCCTAAACCTCACCCTCACCCTCAACATAACACTAACACTAACCCTAATCATAACCCTAACCCTCACTGTCAACCTCACCCTAATTGTATCCCTAACCCTAAACCTAACCCTCACCCTCACACTCACCCAAACCCTAACTCTATCCCTAACCCTCATCCTAACCATAACCCTAACACTAACGCTCACCCTAACTCTCACTGTAACCCTCACTATCAACCTAACCTCACCCTAACCCTTCCCTCACCCTAACCCTAGGATTAGGGTTAGGGTTATGTTTAGGGAGGGTTAGGTGAGGGTGAGTGTTAGGGTTAGCATTAGGGTTAGGGTTAGGGTTAGGGTGAGGGTTAGGTTTAGGTTTAGGTTTAGGTTGCGGGTGAGGGTGAGGGTTAGCCTTAGGCTTAGGGTGTGGGTTAGGGTTAGTGTTAGGGTGAGGGTGAGGGTGAGGGTGAGTGTTAGGGTGAGAGTGAGGGTGAGGGTGAGGGTGAGGGTTAGGGTTAGGGTTAGGGTGAGGTTGAGGGTGAGGGTTAGGTTTAAGATTAGGGTTAGGGTTAGGGTTAGGCTGAGGGTGAGGGTTACGGTGAGAGCTAGGATGAGGGTGAGAGTTTGGGTTAGTTATAGGATTAGGGTGAGTGTAAGGATTAGGGTGAGGGTTAGGTTGAGAGTGAGGGTTAGGTTTAAAGTGAGTGTTAGGATGAGGCTTAGGGTGAAGGTTAGGGTGAGGGTAAAGTTTAGGGTTAGGGTGAGGTTGAGGGATAGCTTTAGGGTTAGAGTGAGGGTTAGGGTTAGGATTAGCCTTAGGGTGAGGGTGAGGTTAAGGGTGAGGATTAGGGTTAGGTTATTGTTAGGGTTAGGGTTAGGTTTAAGGTGAGGGTGAGGCTGATGATTAGGGTTTTGATTAGGGTTAGGGTTAGGGTTAGGATGAGGGAGAGGGAGAGGGTTAGGGCTAGGATTAGGGTTAGGGTTAGTTTTAGGCTGAGAGTGAGGGTTAGGGTTAGGGTTAAGGTTAAGGTGAGGGTTAGGCTGAGGATGAGGATTAGGGTTAGGTTTAGGTTTAGGGTGAGGGTTAGGGTGAGTGTTGGGGTTAGGGTTAGGTTTGGGGTGAGGGTAAGGTTTAGGGTGAGGGTTAGGTTTAGTGTGAGATTTAGGGTTAGGGTTAGGGTTAGGGTGAGGGTAAGGTTTAAGGTAAGGATTAGGGTGAGTGTGAGGGTTAGGGTTAGCATTAGGGTTAGGGTGACGGTTAGGTGAGAGTTAGGGTTAGGGTTAGGGTTAGGATGAGGGTTATTGTTAGGGTGATGTTTAGGGTGAGGGTGAGGGTGAGGGTGAGGGTTTCAGTTAGGTAAGGATTAAGTTTAGAGTGAGGATTAAGATGAGGGTTAGGTTTAGGGTTATGGTTAGGGTGAGGGTGAGGGTTACATTTATGGTTATGGTGAAATTTAGGATTAAGGTGATGTTTAGGGTGAGGGTGAGTTTAGGGTGAGGGTGACGGCTCAGGTGAGTGTGAAGGTTATGGTGTGGGTGAGGGTTACGGTTAGGGTGAGGTTTAGGGTGACGATGAGGGTTAGGGTGAGGGTGAGGGTAAAGGTTAGGGTTAGTGTGAATGTGAGGGTTAGGGTTAGTGTGAGGGTTAGGGTGACGGTGAGGATTAGGGTGAGGGTGAGGGTTAGGGTTAGGTTTAGCGTTAGGGTGAGGTTTAGGGTTAGGGTTAGGGTGACGGTGAGGGTTAGGGTGAAGTTTAGGAATAGGGTTAGGGTAAGGATTAGGGTGAGGGATAGGGTTAGGGTTAGGGTGAGGGTTAGGGTGTGGGTAAGGGATATGGTGAGGGTGAGGGTTAGGGGTAGTGTGAGGGTTACGGTTAGGGTGAGGGTGAGGTTTAGGATTAAGGTGATGTTTATGGTGAGGGTGAGGGTAGGGTGAGGGTGATGGTTCGGGTGTGTGTGAGGGTTAGTGTGTAGGCGAGGGTTAGGGTTAGGGTGAGGTTTAGGGTGATGATGAGGGTTAGAGTGATGGTGAGGGTAAGGGATAGGGTTAGGGTGAGGGTTAGGGTAACAGTGAGGGTTAGGGTGCGGGTGAGAGTTAGGGTTAGGTTTAGCGTTACGGTGAGGGTTAGGGTTAGTGTGAGGGTTAGGGTGACAGTGAGGGTTAGGGTGACGGTGAGGGTTAGGGTTAGGGTTAGTGTTAGGGTGAGGATTAGGGTTAGGGTTAGGTTTAGGGGAGGGTTGGGGTGAGGGTGAGTGTTAGGTTTAGGGTTAGAGTTTAGGTGAGGATGAGGGTGAGGGTTACGGTTAGGATTAGGGTTAGGGTCAGGGTTAGGCTGAGGGTGAGGTTGAGGTTGAGGATGATGCTTAGGTTTGGGTTGAGTGTGAGGTTTAGGATTAGGGTGAGGGTTATTGTTAGGTTTAGGGTTAGAATGAGTGTTAGGCTGAGGGGTAGGTTTAGGCTTAGGGTGAGGTTTAGGTTTTGTGTGAGGGTTAGGTTTAGGGTTAGGGTTAGGTTGAGGGTAAGGGTTAGTGTGAGGGTTAGGGTGAGGGTGAGGGTTAGGGTTAGGGTTAGTGTTAGGGTGAGGGTTAGGGATAGGATTAGCTTTAGGTTGAGGGTTAGGGTGAGGGTGAGTGTTAGGGTTAGGGTGAGGGTTAGGGTTAGAGTTAGGCTGAGGGTTACAGTTAGGATTAGGGTTAGGAGCAGGTTTAGGCTGAGGGTGAGGGTGAGGTTGAGGATGATGGTTAGAGTTAGGTTGAGTGTTAGGTTTAGGGTTAGGTTGAGGGTTATTGTTAGGTTTAGGTTTAGAATGAGTGTTAGGCTGAGGGATAGAGTTAGGTTTAGTGTGAGGGTTAGGGTTAATGTGAGGGTTAGGATTAGGTTTAGGGTTAGGTTGAGGGTAAACTTTAGGGTGAGGGTTAGGGTTAGGGTTAGGGTTAGGGTTATGGTAAGGGTTAGGGTGAGTGTTAGGGTTAGGGTTAGGTTAAGGGTTAGCATGACGGTTAGGGTGAGGGTTAGGGTTAGGGTTAGGGTGAGGGTTAGGGTGTGGGTAAGGGATAAGTTGAGGGCTAGGGTGAGGTTGAGGGTTAGTGTTAGGGTAAGGGTACGGGTTAGGGTGAGGGTTAGGGTGAGTGTGAGGGTTAGGGTTAACTTTAGTGTTAAGGTGAGGGTGAGGGTTAGGGTTAGGTCTAGGGTGAGAGCTAGGGTGAAGGTGAGAGTTAGTGTTAAGTTTAGGGTTATGGTGAGGATTAGGGTTAGGGTTAGGTGAGGGTTCTGGTTAGGGCTAGGGTTAGGGTTATTTTTAGTGTTAGGGTTAGGGTTAGGTTGAGGGTGAGGGTGATGGTTAAGGTTTTGATTAGGGTTAGGGTTAGGGTTAGGATGAGGGGTGGGGTTAGGGTTATGGTGAGGATAAGGGTTAGTGTGAGGGTTAGGGTTAGGGTGAGGGTGAGGATAAGGCTTAGGGTGAGTGTTCTGGTGAGGGTTAGGGTGAGGGGGAGATTTAGGGTTAGGGTTAGGGTGAGGTTTTGTTGGAGGTTTAGGGTTAGGGTGACTGTGAGGGTTAGGGTTAGGGTTAGAGTAGGGTTTAAGGTGAGAGATAGGGTGAGGGTAAGGGTTAAGGCTAGGGTTAGGGCTAGGGTGAGGTTTAGGGTTAGGGTTAGGTTTAGCGTGAGTTTGAGGGTGAGGCTTAGGGTTAGGGTTGGGATAGTGTTAGGGTGAGGGTGAGGGAGAGCATTAGGTTTAGGATTAGGGTTAGTGTTAGCGTTAGGCTTAGGGTGAAGGTGAGGGTAAGGTTGTGGGTTAGTGTGCGTGTTAGGTTTAGGGTTAGTTTGAGGGTTAAGGTTAGGTTGATATTTAGGGTTAGGGTTAGGTTTAGGATTAGGGCGAGGGTTAGGGTGAGGGTTAGGGTTAGGATTAGGGTTAGGGTTAGAGTTAGGCTGTGGGTGAGGTTGAGGGTGAGGGTTAAGTTTAGGGTGAGATTAGGGTGAGGCTTAGGGTCAGGGTTAGGTTTAGGGTTAGGATTAGGATTAGATTTAGGGTTAGGCTGAGGGTGAGGGTGAAGTTGATGTTGAGGTTTTTTGTTAGAGTGAGGGTTAGGCTTAGGGTTAGGGTGACAGTTAGGGTTAGGGTGATGTTTAGGTGAGAGTAAGGGTTAGGGTGACGGTGTGGTTGAAGGTGAGACTAAGGTTTAGGGTGTGGGTGAGGGTTGGGTTTAGGGTGACGGTTGGGCTGACGGTGAGGTTTACGGTGCGGGTGAGGGTTAGGGTTAGGGTTAGGGTGCGGGTTAGGGTTAGGGTTAGGATGAGGGTTAGGATGAGAGGTTGGGTTAGGTTTATGGTGAGGGTTAGTGTTACTTAGGGTGAGGGTTAGGGTGAGGATTAGGGTGAGGGTGAGGGTTATGGTTAGGGTGAGGATTAGGGTTAGGGTGAGGGTGAGTTTAGGATTAGGGTTAGGGTGAGGGTTAAGTTTAGTGTGAGGGTTATGGTAAGGGTTAGGGTTAGGGTGAGGCTAAGGGTTAGGGTGAGGGTTAGGGTGAGGGTGAGGGTTAGGGTTAGCCTTAGTGTTAGTGTGAGGGTTATGATGAGGGTTAGGGTTAGGGTTAGGGTTAGATATAGGGTGAGGGTAAGGGTTAGGGTTAGGGTTAGGTTGAGGGTTATTGTTTGTGTGAGGATTAGTTTTAGGGTAAGGATTACGGTTAATGTGAGGGCAAGTGTTACCTTAGTGTTGGGGTGAGAGTGAATGTTCGAGTTATGGTGAAGCTTACGGTTAGGATGAGGGTGAGGCTTAGGGTTAGGGTTAGGGTGAGGTTTAGGGTTAGGGTTAAGGTTAGGGTTAGGGTGAGGGTTAGAGTTAGGGTTAGGGTTAGGTTTAGGGTTATTGTTAGGGTTAGGGTGAGGGTGAGGGTGAGGGTGAGTGTTAGGGTTAGGGTTAGGTTTAGGGTGAGGGTGAGGGTGAGGGTTAGGGTTAGGATTACAGTGAGGGTGAGGTTGAAAGTTAACTTTAGGATTAGGGTGAGGGTAAGGGTTAGGGAGGGTTAGGGTGAGGGTGACGGTTAGGATTATGGTTAGGGTGAGTGTTTATTGGAGGTTTAGGGTTAGGGTTAGTGTTAGGGTGTGGGTAAGAGATTATGTGAGGGCTAAGGGGGGGTTGAGCATTAAAGTTAGGGTGAGGTTAAGGGTTAGGGTGAGGGTTAGGGTGAGGGTGAGGTTTAGGGTTAGGGTAGGGGTAAGGTTGATTGTTAGGAAGAAGGTAAGGGTTAAGTTGAGGGTTATGGTGAAAGTGGTTGTTAGGGTTAGTGTTAGGGCGAGGGGCAGGGTGAGTGTTAGGGTTAGGGTTATGGTTAGTATGAGGGTTAGGGTGAGGTTTAGGGTAAGGTTTAGAGTTACGGTTAAAGTGAGGGTTAGGATGAGGATGAGGATTAGGGCTAAGTTTAGGGTGAGGGTTAGCATGAAGGTTGGTGGTAGGGTTAGTTTTCGGGTGAGGGTAAGGTTCAGGGTGAGGGTTAGGGTTAGTGTGAGGGGTAGGGTTAGGGTTAGGGTTAGGTTGAGGGTAAAGGTTAGGATGAGGCTTAGGATGAGAGTGAGGGTTACGGTTATCCTTAGGGTTAGTGTGAGGGTTAGGGTGATGCTTAGGGTTAGAGTTAGGGTTAGGGTTAGTGTGAGGGTGAGGGTTACTGTTAGGGTCAGAATAAGGGTTAGGGTTAGGGTGAGGGTTAGGTTTAGTGTGAGGGTTAGGGTTAGGGTTAGGGAAAGGCTTATAATTAGGGTGAGGGTGAGGGTGAGGTTGAGGGTCAGGATTAGGGTTAGGGTTAGTGTGAGGGCTAGGTTGAGTGTTAGGGTTAGGGTTAGGGTTAGTTTTAGGGTAAGGTTTAGGGTGAGTGTTTGGGTGAGGGTGAGGGTTATGGTTAGGGTTAGGGTAAGGGTTAGGGTGAGTGTTAGGTTTAGTGTTAGGGTAAGGCTTAGGGTGATTATTAGGGTGAGGGTTAGGGTTAGGGTGTGGGTTAGGTTTAGGTTTAGGGTGAGGGTGAGGGTTATGGTTAGGATTAGGGTTAGGGTGAGGGGTAGGATTAGGGTGAGGGTTAGGGTTAGTGTTAGGATTAGGGTGTGGGTGAGGGTGAGGGTTATGGTGAGAGTGAGGGTGTCGGTGAGGGTGAGGGTGAGGGTGATGGTTATGGTGAGGTTTAGGTTGAGATTGAGGTTTAGGGTTAAAATGAGTGTTAGGATGAGGTTTAGGGTGAGGGTTAGGGTGAGGGCTAGGTTGAGGGTGAGGGTTAGGGTTAGTGTTAGGGTTAGGGTTAGGGTTAGGTTTAGGGTAAGGATTAGTGTGAGGGTTAGGGTTAGGATTAAGGTGAGGGTATGGGTTAGGGTGAGGGTTAGGGTGAGGGTGATGGATAGGGTTAGAATTAGGGTTAGTGCTAGGGTTAGGCTGAGGGTGAGGTTGAGGGTGAGGTTTAGGGTTAGGATGAGATTGAGGGTGAGAATGAGGGTTTCAGTTAGGTAAGGATTAGGTTTAGGGTGAACATTAGGATGAGGGTTAAGGTTAGGGTGAGGGTTAGGGTTTGGGTGAGGGTTACGGTTAGGGTTAGGGTGAAGGTTAGGTTTAAGGTGATGTTTAGAGTGAGGGTGACGGCTCGGGTGAGTGTGAAGGTTATGGTGTGGGTGAGATTTAGGGTTAGGGTGAGGTTTAGGTTGACGATGAATGTTAGGGTGAGGGTGAGGTTAAGGGTTAGTGTTAGTGTGAGGGTAAGGGTTAGGGTTAGTGTGACGGTTTGGGTGATGGTGACAGTTAAGGTGAGGGTGTGTTTTAGGGTTAGGGTTAGCGTAAGGGTGAGGGTTAGGGTTAGGGTTAGGGTGAGTGTTATCGTGAGGTTTAGGGATAAGGTTAGGGTTAGTGTGAGGATTAGGGTTAGGGTTACGGTTATGGTTAGGGTGAGGGTAAGGGTTAGGATGAGTTTTAGGGTGAGAGTGAGGGTTAGGGTGAGTGTTAGGGTTAGGGTGAGGGTTAAGATTGAGGTTAGGATTAGGAGTAGGATTAGGGTTAGGGTCAGGGTTAGGCTGAGGGTGAAGGTGAGGGTGAGGGTGAGGGTGATGGTTAGGGTTAGGTTGAGGTTTAGAGTTACGGTTAGGTTTAGGGTGAGGGTATGGGTTAGGGAGGGTGAGGGTGAGGGTGAGGATTAGGGTTAGGGTTAGGGTGAGTTTAATGGTTAGTGTGAGGCTTAGGGAGGGTTAGGGTGAGGGTGAGAGTTAGACTTAGGATTAGATTTAGAGTAAGATTTTTTTTTAATTTTATTTTATTTTATTTGAGAACATACTGTACAGAGGGGCTACAATTACATGGGCAGGATAATGCATACCTTTCTTACCAATCATTGCAGCCTCCTCCTTTGTTTACCCTTCACTTCCCTTCCCAGCCTCCCCCCTCCCCCCACCCAATCATACCCCCCTCCCCCCCCCACACCGACATTGTAAAGTTGGTTTTGACATGACATTTTGTACTTCTCATTGTTGCAACAGGTCCCTGTGATGTTAGGAAAATGAACCCTTAAATATATATTTTAATGTTTTCGTTTCTTTCATGCATGTGTTTCTAACGCATTTATAAGATTATTTCTTTGTTGCTTTGTATGTCCCTCCCCCACAGTGTAACCCCCGCTTTCACTATATTTGATGTCAGTATAACATGTGGAGGAGATGGGGACAAACAAGTCGTTTAAGGATTCAGGTGGAGATAGGTAAGATTTAGGCTGTGGTTGAGGGTGAGTGTGAGGGTGAGGGTTAGGGTTAGGGTTAGTGTTAGGGTGAGGTTGACCGTGAGGGTTAGGGTTAGGATTAGTGTTAGGTTTAGGGTTAGGCTGAATGTAAGGTTTAGGGTGAGAGCTAGGTTGAGGGTGAGGGTTTGGGTTAGGGTTAGGCTTCGGGTGAGGGTAAGGTTTAGGGTGAGCGTTAGGGTGAGAGTGAGGATTAGGGTTAAAGTGAGTGTTAGGATGAGGGTTAGGGTGAGGGTTAAGGTGTGGGTAAGAGTTAGGGTTAGGGTTATGGTTAGGGTTAGGGTTATTGTTAGGTTTAGGGTTAGGGTTAGGTTGAGGGTGAGGGTGAGGGTGATGGTTAGGGTTGTGATTAGGGATAGGTTTAGGGTTAGGATGAGGGAGTGGGAGAGGGTTAGGGTTAGGGTTAGGCTGAGAGTGAGGATTAGGGTTAGGGTTAGGGTTAGGTTTAGGGTTAGGCTAAGGGTGAGGTTTAGGGTGAGAACTAGGGTGAGGGTGAGGTTTTGGGTTAGGGTTAGGGTTGCGGTGAGGGTAAGGTTTAGGGCAAGCATTAAGGTGAGATTGAGGGTTAGGGTTAAAGTGAGTTTTAGGATGAGGGTTAGGGTGAGGGTTAGGGTGAGGGTAAGGGTTAGGGATAGGGTTAGGGTTAGGGATATTGTTAGGATTAGGTTAGGGTTAGGGTAAGGGTGAGAGTGTTGGTTAGGGTTGTGTTTAGGGTTAGGTTTAGGGTTAGAATGAGGGAGTGGGAGAGGGTTAGGGTTAGGGTTAGGCTGAGAGTGAGGGTTAAGGTTAGGGTTAGGGTTGGGATGAGGTTTAGGGTGAGGGTTACGATTAAGATTAGGATTATAGGTAGGCTTAGGGTTAGGGTCAGGGTTAGTCTGAGCTTGAGGGTGAGGGTGAGGGTGATGGTTAGGGTTAGGTTGAGGGTTAGGTTTAGGGTTAGGTTTAGGGTGAGGGTTAGGGTAGGTTTAGGGTTAGGATGAGTGTTAGGCTGAGGGATAGGCTTAGGTTTAGGATAAGGGTTAGGATTAGTGTGAGGGTTAGTGTTAGGGTTAGGGTTAGAGTGAGGGAAAGGTTTAGGGTGATGGTTAGGGTGAGGGTGAGAGTTAGGTTTAGGGTTAGGGTTAGGGTAAGGGGTAGGGTGAGTGTTAGGTTAGAGTTAGGGTAAGGATTAGGGTGAGGGTTAGGGTGAGGGTTAGGGTGAGGGTTAGTGTGTGGGTAAGGGATAGGGTGAGGACTAGGTTGTGGGTCAGGATTTTGGGTAGAGTGAGGGTTAGGGTTAAGGTTAGGGTGAGGGTTAGGATTAAGGTGATGTTTAGGGCTAGGGTGAGGTTAGGTTGAGAGTGACGGTTCGGGTGACTGTGAGGGTTAGGGTGTGGGCGAGGTTTAGGGTTAGGGTGAGGTTTAGGGTGATGATTAGGGTTAGGGTGAGGGTGAGGGTAAGGGTTAGGGGTAGGGTGAGGGTTAGGGTTAGTGTGAGGGTTAATGTGACGGTGACAGTTAGGGTGACGTGGAGGGTTAAGGTTAGGGTTAGCGTTAGGGTTATGGTTATGGTTATGGTTAGGGTTAGGGTTAGGGTGAGGGTTAGGGTAAGGGTGAGTGTTAGTGTTAGGGTGATTTTAGGGTTAGAGTTAGGGTGAGGGTTAAGGTTAGGGTGAGGGTTAGGATTAAGGTGATGTTTAGGGTTAGGGTGAGGTTAGGTTGAGAGTGACGGTTCGGGTGACTGTGAGGGTTAGGGTGTGGGCGAGGTTTAGGGTTAGGGTGAGGTTTAGGGTGATGATTAGGGTTAGGGTGAGGGTGAGGGTAAGGGTTAGGGGTAGGGTGAGGGTTAGGGTTAGTGTGAGGGTTAATGTGACGGTGACAGTTAGGGTGACGTGGAGGGTTAAGGTTAGGGTTAGCGTTAGGGTTATGGTTATGGTTAGGGTTAGGGTTAGGGTTAGGGTGAGGGTTAGGGTAAGGGTGAGTGTTAGTGTTAGGGTGAGTTTAGGGTTAGAGTTAGGGTGAGGGTGAGGGTGAGGGTAATGGTTAGGATTAGGGTTAGGGTCAGGGTTAGGCTGAGCGTGAGGGTGAGGTTAAGGATGATGGTTAGGCTTAGGTTGAGTGTTAGGGTTAAGGTTAGGGTTAGGGTGAGGGTTATTGTTAGGTTTAGGGTTAGAATGAGTGTTAGGCTGAGGGGTAGGGTTAGGGTTAGGGTGAGGGTTAGGGGTAGTGTGAGGGTTAGGGTTAGGTTTAGGGTTAGGGTGAGGGTAAGAGTTAGGGTGAGGGTTATGGTGAGGGTGAGGTTTAGGGTTAGGGTTAGGGTTAGGGTTATGGTAAGGGTTAGGGTGACGGTTAGGGTGAGGGTTAGGGTTACGGTTAGGGTGAGGTTTAGGGTGTGGGTAAGGCATAAGGTGAGGGTTAGCGTGTTGGTGAGGTTTAGGGTTAGAGTTAGGGTGAGAGCTAGGGTGAGGGTGTGGGTTTGTTTTACATTTAGGGATAGGGTGAGGTTTAGGATTTGGATTTGGGTTAGGGTGAAGGTGAGGGTAAGGGTGATGTTTAGGGTCAGAGTGATGGTGAGGGTGAGTTTGAGGGTTAGGGTTGGGATTAGGGTTAGGGTTAGCGTTAGGGTAAGGGTTAGGTTGAGGGTGAGGGTTAGGGTTAGCATTAGGGTTAGGGTTAGGGGTATGGTGAGGGTTACCCTTAGGTTTAGGTTGAGGTTGAGGGTGAGGGTTAGCATAAGCGTTAGGGTGAGGGTTAGGGTTAGGTTGAGGGATAGGGTTAGTTTTAGGGTTAGGGAGCAAGTGAGGGTGAGGGTTAGGGTGAGAGTGAGGGTGAGAGTGAGGTTTGGGGTTACCGTTAGGTTTAGGGTGAGATTGATGGTGAGGGTTAGTGTTAGGAATAGGGTTAGGGTTAGGGTTAGGCTTAGCCTGAGGGTGAGGGTGAGGGTGAGGGTTAGGGTTAGGATTAGGGTTAGGGTTAGGGGTAGGGTGAGGGTTAGCCTTAGGTTTAGGTTGAGGTTGAGGGTGAGGGTTAGCATAAGCGTTAGGGTGAGGGTTAGGGTTAGGTTGAGGGATAGGGTTAGTTTTAGGGTTAGGGAGAAAGTGAGGGTGAGGGTTAGGGTGAGAGTGAGGGTGAGAGTGAGGGTTGGGGTTACCGTTAGGTTTAGGGTGAGGTTGATGATGAGGGTTAGGGTTAGGATTAGGGTTAGGGTTAGGGTTACGTCAGCCTGAAGGTGAGGGTGAGGGTGAGGGTTAGGGTTGGGGTTAGGATGAGTGTTAGGGTTAGTGTGAGGGTTAGAGTGAGGGTGAGGGTAAGGGTTAGGATTAGTGTTAGGGTGAGGTTGAAGGTGATGGTTAGTGTTAGGATTAGGGTTATTGTTAGGGTGAGGGTCAGGGTGAGGTTTAGGGTTAGGCTGAGGGTTACGTTTAGGGTTAGGGTTAGGGTTTGGGTGAGGGTGAGGGTAAGGGTGATGGTTAGGCTTAGTGCTAGGGTTAGGGTTATTGTCAGGGTTAGTGTTAGGGTTAGAGTGAGGCTGAGGGTGAGTGTTAGGGTTTGGATTAGGGTTAGGGTTAGGGTTAGGATGAGAGTGAGGTAGAGAGTTAGGGTTAGGATTAGGGTTATGGTTAGGGTTAGGCTGAGGGCTAGGGTGAGGGTAAGTGTTAGCATGAGGTTTAGGGAGAGCGTGAGAGTTAGGGTTAGGTTTAGGGTTAGGGTGAGGGTTAGGTTGAGCTTTAGGGTTAGGGTTAGGTTTAGGGTGAGGGTGAGGTTTATGGTGATTGTTAGGGTTAGTGTTAGGGTAGGGTTTAGGATTAGGGTGAGGGGTATGGTGAGGGTTAGGGGTAGGGTGAGTGTTAGGGTTAGGGTGAGGGTTAGGATTAAGGTTAGGGTTAAGGTTAGGGTTACGTATAGGATTATGGTTAGGGTCAGGGTTAGGCGGAATGTGAGGGTGAGGGTGAGGGTGATGGTTAGGTTTAGGTTGAGGGTTAGGGTTAGTTTAGGGTTAGGGTGAGGGTTAGGATTAGGCTTAGGGTTAGGATGAGTGTTAGGCTGAGAGTTAGGGTTAGGGTTAGGGTGAGTGTTAGGGTTAGTGTGAGGGTTAGGGTTAGTGTTAGGTTTAGGGTGATCGTAAGGTTAGCGTGATGGTTAGGGTGAGGGTGAGCTTTAGGGTTAGGATTAGGGTAAGGGTTAGGGTGAGTGTTAGGGTTAGGGTGATTTTTAAGGTGAGGGTGAGTGTTAGGGTTAGGGTGAGGGTTAGGGTGTGGGTAAGGGATAGGGTGATGGCTAGGGTGAGTGTGAGGGGTAGGGATAGGGTGAGGGTAAGGGTTAGAATGAGGGTAAGGGTGAGGGTGAGGATTAGGTTTAGGTTTAGGGATAGGGTGAGGATTAGGGTTAGGGTTAGGGTTAGGGTGAGGGTGAGGGTGAGGGTAAGTTTGAGGGTTATAGTCATAGGGACGGTGAGGGTGAGGGTGAGGGTTAGGGTTCGGATTAGGGTTAGGCTTGGGTTAGGGTGAGGGTGAGGGTGAGGGTTAGGGTTACTGTGATGGTAAGCGTTAGGGATAGTGTTATGGTTAGAGTGAGGGTGAGGGTAATGGTTAGGGTGAGGGTTAGGGTGAGGGTCAAGGTTAGGGTGAGGGTTAGGGTTAATGTGAGTGTTACGGTGAGGGTTTAGGTTAGGGTAAGGGTTAGGGTTAGGGTGAGATTGAGGGTTGGGGTTAGAGTTAGGGTGAGGGTTAGGTTTTTGGTTAGGGTTAGGGTGAGGGTGAGGGTAAGGGTGGGGGTTAGAGTTACGGTTAGGGTTAAGCTTATTGTTAGGGATAGGGCTAGGGTTAAGAGTAAGGTTGAGGGTGAGTTTTAGGGTTTGGATTAGGGTTATGTTTAGGGTTAGTATGAGAGTGAGATAGAGGGTTAGGGATAGGATTAGGGTTAGGATTAGGGTTAGGCTGAGTGTGAGGTTGAGGGTTAGGGTTAGGTTTAAGGTTAGGATAGGGGCTAGGGTGAGGGTAAGGGTTAGCGTGAGGTTTAGGGAGAGGGTGAGAGTTACGGTTAGGGTTAGGGTGAGGGTGAAGTTTCAGGTTAGGGTTGGGGCAGGGCTTAGGGTTAGGGTGAGGGGTAGGGTGAGGTAAGGGTTAGGGTGAGGGTTAGGGTGAGAGTGAGGCTTAGGGTTAGCGTGAATGTTAGGGTGAGGTTTAGGGTGCGGTTTAGTGGTAAGGTTAGAGTTAGGGTTAGGGTGAGTATGAGGGTTAGGGTTAGAGTTAGGGTGAATGTTAGGGTTAGGGTTAGGTGACGGTGAGGGTGAGGGTTAGAGTGAGGGTTAGATTTAGTGTGAGTGTTAGGTTTAGTGTGAGGGCAAGGGTTAGAGTGAGGGTAATGATTAGAGTGAGGGTGATAGTTAGAGTTAGGGTTAGGGTTAGGGTTATGGTGTGGGTTAGGTTGAAGTTTCGGGTTAGGGTTAGGGTGAGGGTGAGGGTGAGGGTTAGGGTGAGAATTAGGGTTAGGGTTGGAGTTATGGTGAGTGTTAGGGTGAGGTTTAGGGTGAGAGTGAGGGATAGAGTTAAAGTGAGTGTTAGGTTGAGGGTTAGGGTGAGGGTTAGCGTTAGGGTAAGGGTTAGGGTTAGAGTGAGGTTGAGGTTAAGCTTTAGGGTTAGGGTGAGGGTTATTGTTAGGGTTAGGGTTGGGGTTAAGGTGAGATTGATGGTGATAATTAGGGTTTAGATTAGGTTTAGGGTTAGGGTGAGCTTAAGGTTTAGGGTGAGGGTTAGGGTGAGGGTGAGGGCTAGGGTTAGCATTAGGGTTAAGGTGAGGGTTAGGGTGAGGGTTAGGTTTATTGTGAGGTTTAGGGGTAGCGTTAGGGTTAGGTTGAGAGTAAGGGTTAGGGAAAGAGTTAGGGTTAGAGTGAGGGTTAGGGTTAGCCTTAGGTTTAGTGTGAGGGTTAGGGTTAGGGGTAGGGTTAGGGTTAGGGTGAGGTTGAGGGTTAGGTTTAGGGTTAGAATGAGGGTTATGGTTCTGGTGAGGTTTAGGTTTAGTGTGAAAGTTAGGTTTAGGGTTATGGTTAGGGTGAGGGTTAGGGTTAGGGTGAGGGTGAGGGTGAGGTTGAGGGTTAGGGTTAGGGTTAGGGTTAGGGTCAGGGCTAGAGTGAGGTTGAGGTTTAGGGTTAGTGTTAGGGTGAGGGTTAGGGTTACGTTTAGAGTAAGGATTTGGGTGAGGTTTAGGTTTAGGGTTAGGTTGAGGGTAAGGGTTAGGGAGAGGGTTAGGGTGAGGGTGAGAGTTAGGGATAGGATTAGGGTTAGTGTTAGGCTTAGGCTGAGGGTGAGGGTGAGGGTTAGGGTGAGGGTGAGGGTGAGGGTGAGGGTTTAGGTTAGGTAAGGATTAGGGTTATGGTGAGGATTAGGATGAGGTTTAGGGTTAGGGTGAGGGTTAGGTTTAGGGTGAGGGTTATGGTTAGGGTTAGGGTGAGGGTTATGGTTAGGGTGAGGATTAGGGTTAGTGTTAGGGCTAGGGTGAGGTTAGGGTGAGGGTTAGGGTGAGAGTGAGGGTGAGGGTGAGGGTGAGGGATAGGGGAGGTTTAGTTTGAGAATGAGGGTTAGGGTGAGGATGATGACTCGGGTGAGTGTGAGGGTTATGGTATGGGTGAGGAGTAGGATTGGGGTGAGGTTTAGGGTGACGATGAGGGTTAGTTTGAGGGTGAGTGTAAAGGTTACGGTTAGTTTGAGGGTGAGCGTTTGGGTTAGTATGAGGGTGAGTTTGAGGGTGAGGGTGATGGTTAGGGTTAAGTTGAGTATTAGGGTTAGGGTGAGGGTTAGGTTTAGGTTAGGGTAATGGTTAGGGTGAGTGTTAGGATTAGGGTCATGGTAAGGGTTAGGTTGAGGTTTAGGGTTAGGGTTAGGGTTAATGTGTGGATAAGGGCTAGGGTGAGGGATAGGGTGTGGGTGAGGTTTAGGGTTACCATGAGGGAAAGGGTTAGGGTGAGGTTTAGGGTGAGGGTGAGGGTTAGGGTTAGCGTTAGGGATAGGGTGAGCGTTAGGTTTAGCATTAGGGTTAGGGTGAAGGTGAGGGTTAAGTTTATGGTTAGAGTGAGAGCTAGGGTGAAGGTGAGGGTTAGGGTTTGGAATAGGGTGAGGATTAGGGTTAGCGTGAGGCTTAGCTTTAGGTTTAAGTTTAGGCTTATAGTTAGGGTTAGGGTTAGGGTTAGGGTGAGTGTGAGGGTGATGATTAGCGTTTTGATTAGGGTTAGGGTTAGTGTTAGGATGAGGGAGAGAGAGAGGTTTAGGGCTAGGATTAGGATTAGGATTAGGGTTAGGCTGAGAGTGAAGGTTAGGGTTAGGGTTAAGGTTAGGATGAGGGTTAGGGTGAGGGGTAGTGTTAAGGTAAGGGTAATGGTTAGCGTGAGTTTGAGGGATAGCTTTAAGGTTAGGGTGAGGGTTAGGGCTAGGGTTAGGGTTACGGTGAGGGTTAGGGTTAGGTTTAGGGTTAGGGTGAGGTGTTATAGTTAGGGTGAGTGTTAGGGTGAGGGTGAGATTTAGGGTTAGGTTTAGGGTGAGCATTTGGTGGAGGTTTAGGGTTAGGTTTAGGGGGACGGTGAAGGTTAGGGTGAGGGTTAGGGTTAGGGTAGTGTTTAGGGTGAGATTTAGGGTGAGGGTAAGTGTTAGGGTGAGGGTTAGGGTGAGGGTGGGGGTTAGGGTTAGGGGTACGTTGAGGGGTAGTTTGAGGGATAGGGTTAGGGTTAGGGTGAGGTTCAGGATTAGCATTAGGGTTAGGGTGACTGTTAGGGTGAGGGTTAGGGTTAGGGTTAGGTTTAGGGTGAGGGTCAGGTTTAGCGTGAGGGTTTGGTTTTAGTGTGAGGGTTAGGTTTAGTTTGAGGTTAAGGGTTAGTGTGAGGGTTAGGGTGAGAGTGAGGGTTCGGGTTAGCCTTAGGGTTAATGTTAGGGTTAGGGTGACAGTTAGGGTTAGCGTTAAGGTTGGGTAAGGTTGAGGTTTAGGGTTAGAGTTAGAATGAGGGTTATGGTTAGGGTGGGGGTTAGATTTAGTGTGAGGTTTAGGTTTAGGGTTAGAGTTAGGGTGAGGGTGAGGGGAGGGTGAGAGTTAGGATTATGGTTAGGGTTAGGGTGAGGGCTAGGGTGTGGGTGAGGGTTAGGGTTAGTGTTAGGGATAGGGTTAGGTTTAGGATAAGGATTAGGGTGAGGGTTAGGGTTAGGGTTAGGGTGAGGATAAAGTTTAGGTTGAGGGTGAGGGTGAGGGCGAAGTTTTCAGTTAGGTAATGATTAGGCTTAGGGTGAGGATTAGGATGCGGGTTAGGGTTAGGGTGAAGGTTAGGTTTATGGTGAGGGTTATGGTTAGGGTTACAGTTAGGGTGAGGGTTAGGGTTAGGTTTAGGTTTTGGATGAGTGTTAGGCTGAGGGGTAGGGTTAGGGTTAGCATGAGGATTAGGGTTAGTGTGAGGGTTAGTGATAGGTTTAGGGTTAGGCTGAGGGTAAGGATTAGGGTGATGGTTAGTGTGAGGCTAAAGGTGAGGGTTAGGGTTAGGGTTAGGTTAAGGGCTAGGGTGAGTGTTAGGGTCAGGGTTAGAGTAAGGATTAGTGTGAGGGTTAGGGTGAGGGTGAGGGTTAGGGTTAGGTTGAGACTTAGGGTGTGGGTAAGGGATAGGGTGAGGGCTAGTGTGAGGGTGAGTGTTAGGGGTAGGGTGAGGGTAAGGGTTAGGGTGAGGGTAAGGGTGAGGGTGTGGGTTATGGTTACGGTTAAAGATAGGGTGAGGATTAGCGTTAGGGTTAGGGTTAGGGTGAGGGTGAGGGTAAGGGTGAGGGTTAGGGTCAGATTGAGGGTGAGGGTGAGGGTTAGGGTTAGGATTAGGGTTAGGGTTAGGGTTAGGTTGAGAGTTAAGGTGAGGGTGAGGGTTTGGGTTAGCATTAGGGTTAGGGTGAGGGAGAGTTTTAGGGTTAGGTTTAGGGCGAGAGCTAGGGTGAGGGTGAGGGTTAGGGTTAGGGTTAGATATAGGGTGAGGATTAGGGTTAGGGTTAGGATTAGGGGGAGGCTGAGGGTAAGGGTGAGGTTTAGGGTCAGAGTGAGGGTAAGGGTGAGGGTGAGTGTTAGGGTTAGGAGTAGGGTTAGTGTTAGGGTTAGGGTAAGTGTTAGGATGAGGGTGAGGGTTAGGGTTAGCATCAGGGTTATGGTTAGGGTTAGGGTGAGGGTTAGGGTTAGGTTTAGGTTGAGGTTGAGGGTGAGGGTTAGCCCTAGGATTAGGGTGAGGGTTACGGTTAGGTTGAGGGTTAGGGTTAGTGTTAGATTTAGGGAGAAGTTGAGGGTGAGAGTTAGGGTGAGAGTGAAGGTGAGGGTGAGGGTTAGGGTTACCGTTGGAGTTAGGGTGAGATTGAGGGTGAGGGTGAGGGTTAGGGATTGGATTAGGGTTAGGGTTTGGGTTAGGATGAGGGTGAGGGAGAGGGTTAGGTTTAGGATTAGTGTTAGAGTTAGGGTGATGGTGAGGGTGAGGGTGAGGTTTAGGGTTCGGGTTAGGGTTAGGGTTAGGATGAGAGTGAGGTAGAGTGTTAGGGATAGGATTAGGGTTATGGTTAGGGTTAGGCTGAGGGTGAAGTTGAGGGTTAGGGTTAGGGTTAGGGATAGGATAAGGGCTAGGGTGAGGGTAAGGGTTAGCATGAGGTTTATGGAGAGGGTGAGAGTTAAGGTTAGCGTTAGGGTTAGGGTGAGGGTTCGGCTGAGGTTTAGGGTTATGGTTAGGGTGAGGGTGAGGTTTATGGTGATGGTTGGGGTTAGGGTTGGGGTAGGGTATATTTTTAGGGTGAGGGGTAGGGTGAGGTTTTGGGTTAGGTTTAGGTTTAGGGTGGGGGTTTAGGGTTAGGGTTAGGGTTACGTTTAGAGTTACGGTTAGGGTGAGGGTTAGGGTGAGGTTGAGAATTAGGGTTAGCTTTAGGGTTAGGGTGAGCTTAAGGGTTATTGTGAGGGTTAGGGTGAGTGTTAGCGTTATGGTTAGGGATAGGGTGAGGGTCAGGGTTAGGGTTAGGATTAGATTTAGCATTAGGGTTGGGATGAGGGTGAGGTTTATGGTTAGGGTTAAGGCGAAGTTTAGATTTAGGGTTCTGGTCAGGGTGAGGGTTAGGTTGGGGTTGAGGGTTAGGGTTAGGGTGAGGGTTAGGGTCAGAGTTAGGGTTAGGGTGATGGTTAGGGTTAGGGTTAGGGTAAGGGTGAGGGTTAAGGTGAGGGTTAGCTTCAGGGTGGGGTTTAGGGTTAGGGTGAAAGTGAGGGTTGTGTTTAGTGTGAGGGTTAGGGTTAGGGTTAGGGTGAGGGTAAGGTTTATGGTGTGGGTTAGGGTGAGAGTGATGTTTAGGGTTAGCGTGAGTGTTAGGTTGAGGGTTAGGGGTAGGGTTAGGGTTCGGGTTAGGGTGAGAATGAGTGTTAGGGTTAGGGTTACGTTGAGTGTTAGGGTTAGGTTTAGGTGAGGTTTAGGGTTAGGGTGAGGGTGAGGCTTAGGTTTAGTGTGGGGGTTAGGTTCAGGGTAGGGTAAGGGTTAGGATTAGGGTGAATTTGAGGGTGAGAGTTAGGGTTAAGATTAGGGTTAGGTTTAGTGTTAGGCTGAGGGTGAGGGTTTGGGTGAGAGCTAGGGTGAGGGTGAGGTTTGGGGTGAGTGTTAGGGTTAGGGTGAGGGTAAGGGTTAGGGTGAGGGTTAAGGTGAGAGTTAGGTTTAAAGTGAGTGTTAGGATGAGGGTTAGGGTGAGGGTTAGGGTGAGGGTAAGGGTTAGGAGTAGTGTGAGTTTGAGGGATAGCTTTAGGGTTAGGGTGAGGTTTGGCTTTAGTGTTTAGGTTTAGGGTGAGGGTGAGGATAAGGGTGAGGGTTAGGATTAGGGTTATTGTTAGGGTTAGGGTGAGTGTGAGGGTGATGTTTAGGGTTTTGATAAGGGTTAGGGTTAGGGTTTGGATGAGGGAGAGGTTTAGGGTTAGTTTTAGGGTTAGGGTTAGGGTGAGGGCTAGGGTGAGGTTAAGGGTTGGGGTTAGTGTTAGGGGTACGGTTAGGTTTCGGGTAAGGATTAGGGTGAGAGTTAGGGTTAGGGTTAGGATTAATGTAAGGGTTAGGTTGAGGGTTAGGGTGAGGGTGAGGATTTCAGTTAGGTAAGGATTAGGCTTAGGTTGAGGATTAGGATGAGGGTTAGGGTTAGGGTTAGGGTGAGGTTTAGGGTTAGGGTGAGCTTTACGGTTCAGGTTACTGTTAAGGTTATGTTTAAGGTGATGGTTTAGGTGAGGGTGAGGTTAGGGTGAAGTTGACGGCTCGGTGAGTGTGAAAGTTATGGTGTGGGTGAGGGTTAGGGTTATGGTGAGGGTTAGGGTGACGATGAGGGTTAGGGTGAGGTTGAGGGTAAGGGTTACGGTTAGTGTGAGGTTGAGGGTTAGTGTTAGTGTGAGGGTTAATGTGACGTTGAGGGTTAGAGTGAGGTTGATGTTTAGGGTTAGGGTTAGTGTTAGGGTGAGGTTTAGGGTAAGGGTTAGGGTTAGGGTGATTGTAAGGGTGTGGTTTAGGGATAGAGTTAGGGTTAGGGTTAGTGTGAGGATTAGGGTTAGGGTTAGGGTGAGTGTTAGGGTGAGTGTAAGGGCTAGGGTGAGGGTTAGGTTTAGGGTTAGGATGAGGGTTAGGGTTAGGGTTAGGGATATTGTTAGGGTTAGGGTGAGGGTGTGTTCAGATTAGTGTTAGGTTTAGGGTGAGGGTGAGGTTGAGGGTTAAGGTTAAGTTTAGGGTGAGGGTTAGGTTTAGGCTGAGGGTGAGGGTAAGGGTGAGGGTTAGGGTAAGGGAGAGGGTAAGGTTTAGGGAGGGTGAGGGTAAGGGTGAGTGTTACGGTTACGGTTAGCGTGAGCGAAACGGTTAGGGTGAGGCTTAGGGTGAGGGTGAGCGTGAGGGTTAGAATTAGAGTTAGGGTTAGTGTTAAGCTGAGGGTGAGGTTGAGGGTGAGGTTTAGGGTTAGGGTTAGTGTTAGGGTGAGGTTGAGGGTGAGGGTTAGGGTTAGGATTAGGGTACGGTTTAGTGTTAGGCTGAGGGTGAGGTTTAGGGTGAGAGCTAGGGTGAGGGTGAGTGTTTGGGTTAGGGTTAGAGTTAGGCTGAGTGTAAGGTTTAGGGTGAGCGTTAGGGTGAGAGTGAGGGTTGGGGTTAAAGTGAGTGTTAGGATGAGGGTTAAGGTGAGCTGTAGGGTGAGGGTAAGGGTTAGGCTGAGGGCGAGAGTAAGGGTGAGGGTTATGGTTATGGTTAGGGTTAGGGTCAGGTTTAGGCTGAGGGTGAGGGTGAGGTTGAGAGTGATGGTTAAGGTTAGGTTGAGTGTTCGGTTTAGGTTTAGTGTTAGGGTTAGTGTGAGGGTTACGGTTAGGGTTAGGGTTAGTGTGAGGGTAAGGGTTAGGGTGAGCTAGAGTGAGGCTGAGGCTTAAGGTTAGGGTTATGGTAAGGGTTAGGTTGAGTGTTAGGGTTAGGTTTAGCGTAAGGGTTAGAGTGACGGTTAGGGTGAGGGTTAGGGTTAGGGTGAGGGTGAGGTTTAGGGTGTGGGTAAGAGATAATGTGAGGGCTAAGGTGGGGTTGAGCGTTAGGGTTAGGGTGAGGGTAAGGGTTAGGGTGAGGGTTAGGATGAGGGTTAGGGTGAGGGTGAGGGTTAGGGTTAACATTAGGGTTAGGGTGAGGTTGAAGGTTAGGTTTAGGGCTATAGTGAGAGCTAGGGTGAGGTTGAGGGTTAGGTTTAAGGTTAGGGATAGGGTGAGGATTAGGGTTAGTGTTAGGTTTAGGGTTAGGTTTAGGGTGAGGTTGAGGGTGAGGGTTAGGGTGAGAGTGAGGGTGATGGTGAGGGTGAGGGTTAGGGTTAGTATTAGGGTTAGGGTTAGGGTGAGGGTTAGGTTGAGTTTGAGGGTTAGGGTTAGCCTTAGGGTTAGGGTGAGGGTTAGGGCTAGGTTTAGGTTGAGGTTGAGGGTGAGGGTGAGGGTTAGCCTTAGGGTTAGGGTGAGAGTTAGGGATCCGGTGAGGGTTAGGGTTAGTCTTAGGGTTAGGGTGAGGTTGAGGGTGAGGGTTAGGGTGAGAGTGATTGTGTGATTGAGGGTGAGCGTGAGTGTTAGGGTTAGGGTTAGGGTAGGGTGACGGTTAGAGTTAGGATTAGGGTTAGGGTTAGAGTTAGGCTGAGGGTGAGGTTTAGTGTGAGAGCTACTGTGAGGTTGAGGGTCTGAGTTAGGTTTAGGGTTAGGGTGAGCGTTAGGGTGAGAGTGAGATTTAGGGTTAAATTGAGTGTTAGGATGAGCGTGAGAGTGAGGGTTAGGGTGAGGGTAAGGGTGAGGGTTAGGGTGAGGTTTAGGGTTAGGGATAGGGTTAGGGCGAGGGTGAGGGTAAGGTTGAGGGTTAGGGTTAGTTTTAGGGTTAGGGTTATTGTTAGGGTTTGGGTTAGTGTTAGGGTTAGGGTGAGAGTGAGGTTAATGTATAGGGTTTTCATTAGGGATAGGTTAAGGTTACGATGAGGGAGTGGGAAAGGGTTAGGGTTAGGATTAGTGTTAGGGTTAGGGTTAGGGTTAGGATGAGGGTTAGGGTGATGATTAGGGTGAGGGTTATGGTTATGGTTAGGTATAGGGTGAGAGTAAGGTTTATGGTAAGGGTTTGGTTTTAGTGTGAGGTTTAGGATTAGGGTTAGGGTTATTTTGGGGTTAAGTGTTAGGGTGAGGGTTACGGTGAGAATGAGGGTTTAGGTTAGCCTTAGGGTTAGTGTGAGGGTTAGGATGACGGCTAGGGTTAGGGTTAGGGTTAGGGTTAGGGTGTGGGTAAGGGCTAGGGTTAGGGTTAGTATAAGGGTAAGGGTTAGGGTGAGGGTCTGGTTTAGTGTGAGGGTTAGGGTTAGGGTTAGTGTGAGGGTTAGGGTGAGGGTGAGGGAAAGGGTTAGGGTTAGGGTGAGCGTGAAGGTTAGGGTTAGCATTAGGGTAAGGGTGAGGGAGAGGTTTAAGGTTAGGTTTAGGGTGAGAGCTAGGGTAAGGGTGAGGTTTAGGGTTAGGGTTAGGGATAGGGTGAGGATTAGGGTTAGGGTTAGGGTTTGGGTGAGGTTGTGGTTAAGGGTGAGATTTAGGGTCAGAGTGAGGGTGAGGGTGAAGGTGAGTGTTAGGGTTAGAATTAGAGTTAGGTTTAGGGTTAGGGTAAGGGTTAGGGTTAGGTTTAGGTTGAGGTTGAGGTTGAGGTTTAGCCCTAGGGTTAGGGTGAGGGTTTGGCTTAGGATGAGGGTTAGGGTTAGTGTTAGGCTTAGGGTGAGATTGATGTTAAGCGTTAGGGTTAGGCTTAGGGTTACGGTTAGGTTTAGGCTGAGAGTGAGGGTGAGGTTGAGGGTGTTGGTTAGGGTTAGGTTGATGGTTAGGTTTAGGTTTAGGGTTAGGGTGAGGGTTAGGGTTAGGTTTAGGTTTAGGATGAGTGTTAGGGTGAGATGTAGGGTTATGGTTAGGGTTAGTGTGAGGGTTAGGGTTTAGGGTTTGGCTTAGTGTAAGCATAAGGGTTAGGGTGATGGTTAGGGTGAGGGTGAGGGTAAGGGTGAGGTTTAGGGTCAGAGTGAGGTTGAGGTTGAGGATGAGGGTTAGGGTTAGGATTAGGGTTAGGGTTAGGGTAAAGTTTAGGGTGATGGTGAGGATTACGGTTAGCATTAGGGTAGGGTTAGGGTTAGGGTGAGGTTTAGTGTGAGGGTGAGTGTTAGGTTGAGTTTTAGGGTTAGGATTAGGATGACGGTTATTCTTAGGATTAGGGTTAGGGTGAGAGCTAGGGTGAAGGTTATGTGTAGGAGTAGGGTTAGAGTAAGGATGAGGGTTATGGTTAGGCTTAGGGCGGGGCATAGGTTTAGGGATAGGGTGAGGGTTAGGTTTAATATGAGTGTTAGTGTTAGGGTTAGGGTTAGGTTGAGGTTTAGGGTTAGGGTGAAAGTGAGGGTGAGGCTTATCTTGAGTGTTAGGGTGAGGGTTAAGCTGAGGGTCAGGGTTATAGTTAGGTTTAGGTTTGGGGTGAGGTTGAGGGTTACGGTTAGGGGTAGGATAAGGGTGAGGTTTAGGGTTAGGATTAGGTTTATTGTTAGGATTAGGGTTAGGGTGAGGGTGAGAGTGAGGGAGAGGTTTAGGGTTAGGATTAGGGTTATGGTTAAGGTTAGGGTGAGGGTGAGTATTAGGGTTAGGGTTTCGGTTAGGGTTAGGATGAGGGTTAGGTTGAGGGGTAGGGTTAGGGTGAGTGTTAGGGTGAGGGTGAGAGTTAGGGTTAGCATTAGGTTTAGGGGGAGGGTTAGGGGGAGGTCTAGATTTAGGGTTAGAGTTAGGGTTAGGGTTAGTGTAAGGGTTAGGGTGAGGGTGAGGGTTAGGGTTAGCATTAGGGTTAGGGTGAGGGTTAGGGTTAGTGTTAGGATTAGGGTGAGGGTGAGGGTTAGGTTTAGGTTTAGGGATACGGTTAGGGTTAGGCTGAGGGTGAGGGTTAGGGTTAGGTTTAGAGTTCGGTTCAGGTTTAGGGTGAGGGTGAGGGTTAGGGAGATGGTTAGAGTTAGAGTTAGGGTGAGGGTGAGGATTTCAGTGAGGGTGGGGGTTTATGATGAGGGTGAGGGTAAGGGTTAAGGTGAGGGTGAGGGTTAGGGTTAGGGTTAATGTTAGGGTGAGAAGTATGTTGAGAGTGAGGGTTAGGGTTAGGTTGAGAATGAAGTTTAGGGTTAGGATTAGGGTGAAAGGTAGGGTTAGGGTTAGGGTGAGGATTAGACTTAGAGTGAGGGTTAGGGTTAGGTTTAGGGTGAGGGTAAGGTTTCGGGTGAGGGTTAGGGTGAGAGTAAGGGTTAGGGTTAGCGTGAGCGTTACGATGAATGTTACCGTTAGGGTTAGGTTTAGGATGAGGTTGAGGGTTAGGTTTAGGGTTAGGATGAGGGTGAGGGTGAGGGTTAGGGGGAAGGTTAGGGTTAGTGTGGGGTTTAGTATGAGGGTGAGGGTAAGGGTTAAGGTGAGGGTGAGGGTTAGGGTTAATGTTAGGGTGAAGGTTAGGTTGAAGTTTAGTGTTAGGGTTAGGGTTAGGGTGAGGGTGAGGTTTAGGGAGATAGTTAGGGTTAGGGTTAGGATAGGAGTTAGAGTGAGGGTTAGGGTGAGGGTAAGAGTTAGTGTGAGGGTTAGGGTGAGGGTGGGGTTAGGTTTAGGGTGAGGGTGAGGGGTAAGGTGAGGGTTAGGGTTAGTATGAGGGTTATGGTGAGTGTTAGGGTTAGGGTTAGAGTTATGGTTAGGGTGAGGGTTAGGCTGAGGGTGCGTGTTAGGGTTAGTGTTAGGTTTAGTGTGAGGTTAAGGATTAGTGTGAGAGTTAGGGTGAGGGTGAGGGTTAGGGTAAGCATTAGGGTTAGGGTGAGGATTAGGGTGAGGGTTAGTTTTAGGGCTAGGTTTAGGGTGATGATGACGGTTAGAGTTAGGATTAGGGTTACTGTTATGGTTAGGCTGAGGTTCAGGGTTAGTGTTAGTGTTAGGGTTAGGATGAGGTTTAGGTTTAGGGTTAGGGTTAGGCTTAGGGTTAGGGTTAGGGTTAGGGTTAGGGTTAGGATTAGGGTTAGGGTTAGGGTTAGTGTTAGGGTTAGTGTGAGAGCTAGGGTGAGGGTGACAGTTAGGGTTAAGGTTAGAGTGAGGGTTAGGGTTACCGATAGTGTGAGAGATAGGGTTAGATTTAGGGTGTGGGTTAGGTTTAGTGTGAGGGTTTGTGTTAGTGTTAGGGTTACGGTGAGGGTAAGGGTTAAGGTGAGGGTTAGGGTGAGTGTGAGGGTTAGGGTTAGCCTGAGTGTGAGGGTGAAGTTTAGGGTGAAGGTTAGCGTTAGGGTTAGGGTTAGGGTGAGGTTGACTTTTAGAGTTAGGGTTAAGGTGAGGGTGAGGGGTAAGGTGAGGTTTAGGGTTAGGCTTAGGGTTAGGTTTAGGGTGAGGGTTAGGGTTAGGGTGAGGTTTATGTTTAGTGTTAGGGTGAGGGTTAGGGTTAGGTTTAGGTTGAGGGTTAGGTTTAGTGTGAGGGTTAGGTTGAGGATGAGGGTTGTGGTTAGCGATAGGGTTAGGGTGAGGATGAGGGGTAGGATTAGGGTTAGGCTGAGGGTTAGGGTAAGGTTGAGGGTGAATGTTAGGTTTAGGGTTAGGGTGAGGGTTAGGGTTAGGTTTAGGGTGAGGTTTAGGTTTATTGAGAGGGTTAGGGTTAGGGTTAGGTTTAGGGTGAGGGTTAGGGTTAGTGTGAGGGTTAGGCTGAGGGTGAGGGTGAAGGTGAGTGTTAGGGTTAGGTTAGGGTGAGGGTTAGGGTTAGGGTTAGGGTGAGGGTAAGCGTTAGTGTGATGGTTAGTGTAAGGGTTAGGGTTAGGGTTAGCGTTAGGGTTAGGGTGCGGGTGAGGGTGAGGGTAAGGGTTTTAGTTAGGGTTAAGGTGAGGGTTAGGTTTGGGTGAGGGTTAGGGTTAGGGTTAGGGTGAGGCTTAGGATGAGTGTTAGGGATATTGTTGGAGTTAGTGTTAAGGTTAAGAAAAGGGTGAGGGTTAGGGTTAGGGTGAGGTTTAGGGTTAGGATGAGGGTTAGCGTTAGGGTTATGGTTAGGGTGAGGGATAGGGTGAGGTTGAGGGTGAGGTTTAGGGTTAGGTTTAGGGTTAGGTTAGGTTTAGGATGAGGGTGAGCGTGAGGGTGAGGGTGAGGTTTAGGCTTAAGGATAGTTTGAGGTTTAGGTTTAGTGTGAGGGTTAGGGTGAGGGTGAGGTTTAGGGTTAATGTTAGGGTTAGGGTGAGGGTTAGGGTGAGCTTTAGGGTTAGGGTTAGGGTTAGTGTGAGGGTTAGGATTAGGGTTAGGGTGAGCATTAGGGGGAGGGGGAGGGTTAGGGGGAGGGTGAGGTTTAGGGTTAGGGTTAGGATGTGGGTAAGAGATAGGGTGATGGCTAGGGTGAGGGTGACGGTTAGGCGTAGGGTGAGGGGAAGGGTTAGGGTGAGGGGAAGCATGAGGGTGAGGGTTAGGTTTAAGGTTAGGGATAGGGTGAGGATTAGGGTTAGGGTTAGGGTAAGGGTTAGGGTGAGGTTAAGGGTTTGGGTGAGAGTGAGGCTTAGGGTAATCTTGAGTGTTATGGTGAGGGTTAGAGTGAGGGTTAGGTTTAGGGTTAGGGTTAGGGTCAGGGTTAGGGGGAGTGTTACGTTTATGGTTAGGGTTAGACTTAGGTTGAGGGTGAGGATTAGGATTAGGGTTAGGTTTAGGGTTAGGGTGAAGATGAGTGTTAGTGTGAGGGGAAGTGTAATGGTGAGTGTTAGGATTAGGATGAGGGTTATGGTGAGGGTGAGGGTTAGGGTTAGTGTTATGGTGAGATTAAGGGTTAGGGTGAGTGTTAGGGTTAGGGTGAGGGTTAGGGTGAGGATGAGGCTTAGGGTTAGGGTTACAGTGAGGTTAAGGGTTATGGTGAGGGTGAGGGTAAGGGTGAGGGTTAGAGTCAGAGTGAGGGTGAGGGTGAGGGTGAGGGTTAGGGTTAGGATTAGGATTAGGGTTAGGGTTAGGGTGAGGTTTAGGGTGAGAGTGAGTGTTAGGGTTAGCATTAGGGTTATGGTTATGGTGAGGTTTAGGGTTAGGGTTAGGTTGAGAACCAGGGTGAGGGTGAGGGTTAGGGTTAGGGTTAGGATTAGGGATAGGGTGAGGATTAGAGTTAGGGTTATGGTTAGGGTGAGAGTAAGGGTAAGGGTGAGGTTGAGGGTGAGGGTGAGTGTTAGGGATAGGATTAGGATTAGGGTTAGGGTTAGGGTAAGGTTTAGGCTGATGGTGAGGATTAGGGTTAGCATTAGGGTTAGGGTTAGGGTTATGGTGAGGTTTAGGGTGACGGTGATTGTTAGGTTGAGGTTTAGGATTAGGCTTAGGATGAGGGTTAGTCTTAGGATTAGGGTTAGGGTGAGAGCTAGGGTGAAGTTTATGTTTAGGAGTAGGGTTAGAGTAAGGATGAGGGTTATGGTTAGGCTTAGGGCGAGGGGTAGGTTTAGGGATAGGGTGAGGTTTAAGTTTAATATGAGTGTTAGTGTTAGGGTTAGGATTAGGGTGAGGTTTAGGGTTAGGGTGAGGTTTAGGGTGAAAGTGTGTAAGGGTTATCTTGAGTGTTAGGGTGAGGGTTAAGCTGAGGTTCAGGGTTATGGTTAGGGTTAGGTTTAGGGTGAGGTTGAGGGTTACGGTGAGGGTTAGGATGAGGGTGGGGGTTAGGGTGAGGGTTAGGGTTAGGTTTATTGTTAGGGTTAGGGTGAGGGTGAGGGTGAGGGTGAGGGAGAGGTTTAGGTTTAGGATTAGGGTTATGGTTAAGGTTAGGGTGAAGGTGAGTATTAGGGTTAGGGTTTCGGTTAGGGTTAGGATGAGGGTTCGGGTGAGGGGTAGGGTTAGTGTGAATGTTAGGGTGAGGGTGAGAGTTAGGGTTAGCATTAGGTTTAGGGGGAGGGTTAGGGTGAGGTCTAGGTTTAGGGTTAGAGTTAGGGTTAGGGTGAGGGTTAGTGTTAGTGTAAGGGTTAGGGTGAGGGTGAGGGTTAGGGTTAGCATTAGGGTTAGGGTGAGGGTTAGGGTTAGGGTTAGGATTAGGGTGAGGGTGAGGGTTAGGTTTAGGTTTAGGGATACGGTTAGGGTTAAGCTGAGGGTGAGGGTTAGGGTTAGGTTTAGAGGTAGGTTGAGGTTTAGGGTGTGGGCGAGGTTTCGGGAGATGGTTAGGGTTAGGGTTAGGGTACGGGTTGAGTGAGGGTTAGGGTTAGAGTTAGAGTTAGGGTGAGGGTGAGGATTTGAGTGAGGGTGAGGGTTAAGGTTAGCTTGAGAGTTAGGGTTAGGATGAAAGTTAGCTTTAGAATTATGTTTAGGGTGAGAAGTATGTTGAGAGTGAGGTTTAGGGTTAGGGTGAGAATGAAGATTAGGGTTAGGGTTAGGGTGAAGGGTCGGGTTAGGTTTAGGGTGAGGATTAGGTTTAGTGTGAGGGTTAGGGTTAGGGTTAGGGTTAGGTTTAGGGTGAGGGTTTGGGTTAGTGTGAGGGTTAGGCTGAGGGTGAGGGTGACGGTGAGGGTGAGTGTTAGGGTTAGGTTAGGGTTATGGTTAGGGTGAGGGTTAGGGTTAGCGTTAGGGTGAGGGTAAGCGTTAGTGTGACGGTTAGTGTAAGTGTGAGGGTTAGGGTTAGCGTTAGGGTTAGGGTGCGGGTGAGGGTGAGGGTGAATATTAGGGTTAGGGTTAGGTTGAGGGTTAGGGTTAGGTTTAGGGTTAGGGTTAGGGTGAGGCTTAGGATGAGGTTTAGGGTTATTGTTGGGGTTAAGTTTAGGGTGAGGGTTAGTAAAAGGGTGAGGGTTATTGTTAGGGTGAGGGTTAGGGTTAGTGTGAGTGTGAGGGTAAGCGTTAGTGTGACGGTTAGTGTAAGGGTGAGGGTTAGGGTTAGCGTTAGAGTTAGGGTGCGGGTGAGGGTGAGGGTGAATGTTAGGGTTAGGGTTATGGTGAGGGTTATGCTTAGGTTTAGGGTTAGAGTTAGGGTGAGGCTTAGGATGAGGGTTAGAATTATTGTTGGAGTTAGGGCTAGGGTGAGGGTTAGGAAAAGGGTGAGGTTTAGGGTTAGTGTGAGGTTTAGGGTTAGGGTGAGGTTTAGGGTTAGGGGGAGGCTTAGGATGAGGGTTAGGTTTAGGGTTAGGGTTAGGTTTAGGCTGAGGGTGAGCGTGAGGGTGAGGGTGAGGTTTAGGGTTAAGGATAGTTTGAGGGTTAGGCTTAGTGTGAGGGTTAGAGTGAGGGTGAGGTTTAGGGTTAATGTTAGGTTTAGGGTGAGGGTTAAGATGAGGTTTAGGTTTAGGTTTAGGGTTAGGGTGAGGATTAGGGTTAGGGTTAGGGTGAGCGTTAGGGTGAGGGTGAGGGTTAGGGTGAGGGTGAGGTTTAGGGTTAGGGTTAGGGTTAGGATGAGGGTTAGGGTGTGCGTTAGGGTGAGGGTGAGGGTTAGGGTGAGGATGAGGTTTAGGGTTAGGGTTAGGGTTAGGGTTAGGATGTGGGTAAGAGATAGCATGAGGGCTAGGGTGAGGGTGACGGTTAGGCGTAGGGTGAGGGGCAGGGTTATGGTGAGGGGAAGCGTGAGGGTGAAGGTTAGGTTTAGGGTTAGGGATAGGGTGAGGATTAGGGTTAGGGTTAGGGTAAGGGTGAGGATTAGGGTTAGGGTTAGGGTGAGCGTTAGGGTTAGGGTTAGGGTGAGGTTTAGGGTGAGGTTTAGGGTTAGGGTTAGGGTTAGGGTGAGCATTAGGGTGAGGGTGAGGGTTAGGGTGAGGGTGAGGTTTAGGGTTAGGGTTAGGGTTAGGGTTAAGATGTGGGTAAGAGATAGGGTGAGGGCTAGGGTGAGGGTGACGGTTAGGCGTAGGGTGAGGGGAAGGGTTAGGGTGAGGGGAAGCATGAGTGTGAGGGTTAAGTTTAGGGTTAGGGATAGGGTGAGGATTAGGGTTAGGGTTAGGGTAAGGGTTAGGGTGAGGGTAAGGGTTAGGGTGAGAGTGAGGGTTAGGGTAATCTTGAGTGTTAGGGTGAGGGTTAGAGTGAGGGTTAGGGTTAGGGTTAGGCTTAAGGTTAGGGTGAGGGTTAGGGTCAGGGTTAGGGGGAGTGTTACGTTTATGGTTAGGGTTAGACTTAGGTTGAGGGTGAGGGTTAGGATTAAGGTTAGGTTTAGGGTTAGGTTTAGGGTTAGGGTGAAGGTGACGATTAGTGTGAGGGGAAGTGTAATCGTGAGTGTTAGGTTTAGGGTGAGTGTGAAGGTGAGGGTGAGGGTTAGGTTTAGTGTTATGGTGAGGTTAAGGGTTAGGGTGAGTGATAGGGTTAGGGTGAGGGTTAGGGTGATGATGAGGGTTAAGGTTAGGGTTACAGTGAGGTTAAGGCTTAGGGTTAGGGTTAGGGTGAGAGTTAGGGTTAGGTTTAGGGTTAGGATGAGTGTTAGGCTGAGGGGTAGGTTTAGGGTTATGGTGAGGGTTAGGGTTACTGTGAGGGTTAGGGTTAGGGTTAGGGTGAGGGTAAGGGTAAGGGTTAGTGTGATGTTTAGTGTGAGGACTCTGAGAGTGAGGGTGAGGGTTAATGTTAGGGTGAGGTTGAGGGTGAGCGTTAGGTTTAGGATTAGTGTTAGGCTTAGTGTTATGCTGAGGGTGAGGGTTTGGGTGAGAACTAGGGTGAGCATGAGGGTTTGGTTAAGGTTAGGGTTAGGATGAGGGTAAGGGTTAGGGTGAGAGTTAGGATGAGAGTGAGGTTTAGGTTTAAAGTGAGTGTTAGGATGAGGGTTAGGGTGAGTGTAAGGGTTAGGGTTAGGGGGAAGTTGAGGGATAGCTTTAGGGTTAGCGTGAGGGTTGGGGTTAGGGTTAGGTTGAGGGTGAGGGTGAGGGTGAGGGTTAGGGTTAGGGTTAGGATGAGGATAAGGGTTAGGGGGAGCGTTACTGTGAAGGTGAGGTTTAGGGTTAGGGTAAGTGTTAAGGTGAGTGTTAGTGTTAGGGTTTGGGTAAGGATTAGGGTGAGGTTTAGGGTGAGGGTGAGGTTTAGGGTTAGGGTGAGAGTTAGGGTGTGGGTAAGGGATAGGTTGAGGATAACGGTGAGGGTGAGGGTTAGGGGTATGTTGAGGGTAAGGGTTAGGGTGAGGGTAAGGGTGAGGGTGAGGGTAAGGGTCAGGGTTAGGGATACGGTGAGGATTAGGGTTAGGTTTGGGTTAGGGTGAGGGTCAGAGTAAGGGTGAGGGCTAGGGTCAGAGTGAGGGTGAGGGTGAGGGTGAGAGTTAGGGTTAGGATTAGGGTTAGGGTTAGGGTTAGACTAAGGGTTAGGGTGAGGGTGAGGGTTAGGTTTAGCTTTAGTGTTAGGGTTAGGGTTAGGGTGAGGGTTAGCCTTAGGTTTAACTTTCTGTTTAGGTTGAGGGTGAGGTTTAGCCTAATGGTTTGGGTGAGGGTTAGGTTTAGGTTGAGTGTTAGGGTTAGTGTTAGAGTTAGGGATAAGCTGAGGGTGAGGGTTAGGGTGAGAGTGAGGGTGAGGGTGAGGTTTGGGGTTACTGTTAGTTTTATGGTGAGGTTGATGGTGAGGGTTAGGGTAAGGATTAAGGTTAGGTTTATGGTTAGGGTTAGGCTGAGGGTGAGGGCGAGAGTGAGGTTTAGGGTTAGGGTTAGGGTGAGGGTTAGGGTTAGTGTGAGGGTTAGAGTGAGGGTGAGGGTAAGGGTTAGGGTCAGGGTTCGGGTGAGTGTTAGGGTTAGGCTGAGGGTTAGGCTTAAAGTTAGGGTTACGGTTAGGGTTAGGGTTAGGGTGAGAGTGTAAAGATAGTGTTAGGTTTCGGTTATTGTTACGGTTAGTGTTAGGGTTAGAGTGAGGGTGAGGGTGAGGGTTAGGGTTTGGGTTAGGGTTGGGGTTAGGGTTAGGATGAGGGTGAGGGAGAGGGTTAGGGTTAGGATTAGGGTTAGGTTTATGGTGAGGCTGAGGGTGAGGTTGAGGTTTAGGGTTTGGATTAGGGTTAGGGTTAGGGTTAGGATCAGAGTGAGGTATAGAGTTAGAGTTAGGATTAGGGTTATGGTTAGGGTTGTGCTGAGGGTAAGGATGAGGGTTATGGTTATGGTTAGGGTTAGGATGAGGGCTAGGGGGAGGGTAAGGTTTAACATGAGGTTTAGGGGCAAGGTGAGATTTAGGGTTAGGGTTAGGGTGAGGGTTAGGTTGAGTTTTAGTATTAGGGTTAGGGTTAGGGTGAAGGTGATGTTTATGGTTATTATTAGGGTTAGGGTTAGGGTAGTGTGTAGGGTTAGGGTAAGGGGTAGGTGAGGGTTAGGGTTAGGGTTAGGGTGAGTGTTAGATTTACTGTGAGGTTTAGGGTGAGGGTTAGGATTAAGGTTAGGTTTAGGGTTAGCTTTAGGGTTAGGATTGGGAATAGGGTCAGGGTTAGGCTGAAGGTGAGGGTGAGGGTGAGGGTGATGGTTAGGTTTAGGTTGAGGGTTAGGTTTAGGTTTAGGATTAGGGTTAAGGTGAGGGTTAGGATTAAGTTTAGGTTTAGGATGAGTGTTAGGCTGAGAGGTAGGTTTAGGGTTAGGGTTAGGGTTAGGGTTAGGGTGAGGGTGAGGGAAAGGTTGAGGGTTAGGTTCAGAGTGACGGTGAGGGAGAGGGTGAGTGTTAGGGTGAGGATTAGGGTTAGGGTTAGGTTAGTGTGAGGATTAGGGTGAGGGTGAGGGTTAAGGTTAGCATTAGGGTTAGGGTTAGGGTTAGGGTTAGGGTTAGGGTTAGGGTGAGAGCTAGGGTGAGTGTGAGGTTTAGGGTTAGAGATAGGGTGAGGATTAGGATTAGGGTTAGAGTTAGGGTGAGGGTGAGGGTAAGGGTGAGGTTTAGGGTCAGAGTGAGGGTGAGGGTGATGGTGATGATTAGGTTTAGGATTAGGGTTAGGGATAGGGTTAGGGTAAGGGTTAGGGTGAGGGTGAGGGTTAGGGTTAGCATTAGGTTTAGTGATAGGGTTAGGGTGAGGGTGAGGGTGAGGGTGAGAGTGAGGGTGAGGGTGAGGGTGAGGGTTAGGTTTAGCGTTCATGTTAGGGTGAGGTTGATGCTGAGGGTTAGGGTTAGGATTAGGTTTAGGGTTTGGGTTAGGCTGAGGGTGAGGGTGAGGGTGAGGGTGAGGGGTAGGGTTACTGTAAGGGTGAGGATTAGGGTTAGTGTTAGGGTTAGAGTGAGTGTGAGGGTAATGGTTAGGGTGAGGGTTATGGTGAGGTTAGGGTGAGGGTGAGGGTTAGGTTTAACATAAATGTTAGGGTGAGTGTTAAGGTTAGGGTAAGGGTTAGGGTTATGGTGAGGTTGAGGGTTGGAGTTAGAGTTAGAGTGAGGGTTAGGTTTAGGGTTAGGGTTAGGCTGAGGGTGAGGGTAACGATGAGGTTTAGGGTTAGGGTTAGGGTTAGAGTTATTGTTAGGGATAGGGTTAGCGTTACAAGTAAGGGTGAGGGTGAGGGTTAGGGTTAGGGTTAGGCTGAGGGTTAGGGTGAGAGTTAGGATTAATGTTAGGATGAGAGTGAGGGTTAGGGTTATGGTTAGGGTGAGGGTTAGGGTTAGGGTGAGGGTTAGGGTTAGGGTTAGGGTTGTCGTGAGTGTGAAGATGATGGTTACGATTAGGATTTAGTTTAGAGTTAGGGTGAAGGTTAGGCTGTGGGTGAGGTTTAGGGTTAGGGTAAGATTTAGGGTGAGTGTTAGGGTTAGGGTTAGGGTAAGGGTTAGGGTGAAGTTTAGGTTGATGGTTAGGGTTAGGGTTAGCGTTAGGGTGAGGGTTAGGGTGTTGGTTAGGGATAAGCTGAGGGCTAGGGTGAGGTTGAGGGTTAGGGTTAGGGTGAGGGTAAGAGTTAGGGTGAGGGTTAGGGTGAGGGTGAGGTTTAAGGTTAGCATTAGGGTTAAGGTGAGGATTAGGGTTAGGGTTAGGATTAGGGTGAGAGCTAGGGTGAGGGTGAGTGTTAGGGTTAGGGTTAGGGATAGGGTGAGGATTAGGGTTAGGGTTAAGTTTAGGGTGAGGGTGAGGGTAAGGGTGAAGTTTAGAGTTAGAGTGAGGATGAGGATGAGGGTTAGGATTAGGGTTAGGGTGAGGGTGAGGGTTAGGGTGAGGTTGAGTGTTAGGTTTAGCATTAGGGTTAGGGTTAGGGTTAGGGTGAGGGTTAGGGTTAGTTTTAGGTTTAGGTTGAGGGTGAGAGTGAGGGTTAGCCTAAGAGTGAGTGTTAGGGTTAGGGTGAGGGTTAGGGTTAGTGTTAGGGTTAGGGTGAGAGTGAAGGTTAGGGTGAGAGTGAGGGTGAGGTTGAGGGTTAGTGTTCACTTTGGGGTTAGTGTGAGGTTTAGGGTGAGGGTTAGGGTTAGGTTTAGGGTTAGGCCGAGAGTGAGGGTGAGGGTTAGGGTTAGGGTGAGTGTTAGGGTTACTGTGAGGGTTCGAGTGAGGGTGAGGTTAAGGGTTAGGTTGAGGGTTAGGGTTAGGTTGAGGGTTAAGGTTAACGTGAGTGTTAGGGTGAGGTTTAGGGTGAGAGTTAGGGTTAGGTTAAGTGTTGGGGTTAGGGTGAGGTTGAGGGTTAGGTTTAGGGTTAGGGTGAGAATTAAGCTTAGGGTTAGGGTCAGGGTTAGGGTTAGGGTGAAGGTTAGGGTTTGGGTAGGGTAAGGTTTAGGATTATGGTGATATTTAGGGTGAGGGTGATGTTAGGGTGAGGATGACGGTTCGGGTGTGTGTGAGGGTTAGGGTGTGGGCGAGGGTTAGGTTTAGGGTGAAGTTTAGGGTGATGAGGAGGGTTAGGGTGAGGGTGAGGGTAAAGGTTCGTGTTAGGGTGAGTGTTATGTTTAGTGTGAGGGTTAGGGTGACGGTGACGGTTAGTGTGAGGTTGAGAGTGAGGGTTGGGTTTAGCGTTAGCCTGAGGGTTAGGGTTAGGATTAGGTTTAGGGTGCTGGTTAGGGTGAGGGTGAGTGTTAGGTTTAGGGTGAGTGTAACTGTTAGAGTTAGGGTGAGGGTGAGAATGAGGGTTACGGTTAGGATTAGGGTTAGGGTCAGTGTTAGGCTGAAGGTGAGGGTGAGTTTGAGGGTGATGGTTAGGGTTAGGTTGAGTGTTAGGGTTAGGGTTAGGGTTAGGGTGAGGTTGAGGGTGAGGTTTAGGGTTAGGATTAGGGTTAGGCTTAGTGTTAGGCTGAGGTTGAGGGCTTGGGTGAGAGCTAGGGTGAGGCTGAGGGTTTGGGTTAGGGTTAGAGTTAGGGTGAGGGTAAGGTTTCGGTTGAGGGTTAGGGTGAGAGTGAGGGTTAGGGTTAAAGTGAGTGTTAGGATGAGGGTCAGGGTGAGGGTTAGGGTGAGGGTAAGGGTTAGGGTTAGGGTGAGTGTGAGGGATAGGTTTAGGATTTGGGTGAGAGTTGGATTTAGGGTTAGGGTTATGGTGAGGGTGAGCGTAAGGGTGAGGCTTATGTTTAGTTTTAAGTTTAGAGTTATTGTTAGGATTAGGGTTAGGTTTAGGGTGAGTGTGATGGTGATGGTTTTGGTTTTGATTAGGGTTAGGGTTAGGGTTAGGATGAGGGAGAGGGAGAGGGTTAGGGTTAGGATTAGGGTTAGGGTGATGGTTAAGTTTAGGTTTAGGGTTAGGTTTAGGGTGAGGGTTAGGGTGAGGGTGATTGTTAGGTTGAGGTTGAGGGTTAGGGTTAGGCTGAGGGTTAGTCTTAGGATTAGGGTTAGGGTGACAGCTAGGGTCACGGATAGGTTTAGGGGTAGGGTTAGAGTGAGGGTGAGGGTTAGGGTTAGGATTAGGATTAGGGTGAGGGTGAGGGTTAGGTTAAAGTTTACTGATAGGGTTAGGGTTAGGCTGAGGGTGAGGGTTAGGGTTAGGTTTAGGGTTAGGGTGAGAGTTAGGTTTAGGGTTAGAGTTAGGGTTAGGGTGACAGTTAGGCTGACGGTGAGGGTTAGGGTGAAGAAGAGGGTTAGGTTATCATTAGGGTGAGGGTTAGGGTTACGGTTAGGTTAGGGTGAAGGCCAGGGTTAGGTTTAGTTTTAGGGATAAGGTTAGGGTTACGCTGAGGGTGAGGGTTAGGGTTAGGTTTAGGGTTAGGATGAGGGTTAGGTTTAGGGTTAGATTTAGGGTTATGGTGAGGGTTAGGGTGAAGGTGAGGGTTAAGGTGAGGGCGAGGGTTAAGGTTAGGTTGAGAGTTACCGTTAGGATTATGGTTAGGGTGAGAACTATGGTGATGGTGAGGGTTAGGGTTAGGGTTAGAGTGAAGATTAGGGTTAGGGTTAGGGTGAAGGGGAGGGTTAGGTTTAGGGTGAGGTTTAGGTTTAGTGTGAGGGTTAGGGTTAGGGTTATGGTTAGGGTGAGGGTTAGGGTGAGGGTGAGGATTAGGGTTAGAGTGAGGGTTAGGGTTAGGATTAGGAATAAGGTGAGAACTAGGTTGAGGTTGAGGGTTAGGGTTAGGGTTAGAGTGAGCGTTACGGTTAGGGTAAGGGTTAGGGTTAGGGTGAGGGTTATGGTTAGGTTTAGGGTTAGGCTGGGGGTGAGAGTTAGGGTTAGCTTTAGGGTTAGGGTGAGGGTTAGGTTTAGGGTTAGATTTAGGGTTATGGTGAGGGTTAGGGTGAGGGCGAGGGTTAAGATTAGGGTGAGAGTTACGGTTTGGATTATGGTTAGGGTGAGAACTATGGTTAGGGTTAGGGTTATTGTTAAGGTGAAGGGGAGGGTTAGGGTTAGGGTGAGGTTTAGGTTTAGTGTTAGGGTTAGGGTTATGGTTAGGGTGAGGATTATGTTGAGGGTGAGGGTTAGGGTTAGGGTGAGGTTAGGGTTAGGATTAGGTTTATGGTGAGGGCTAGGTTGAGGTTGAGGGTTAGGGTTAGTGTTAGAGTGAGCGTTATGGTTAGGGTAAGGGTTAGGGTTAGTGTGAGGGTTATGGTTAGGTTTAGGGTTAGGGTGAGGTAAGGGTTAGGGTGAGGGTTAGGGTAAGTGTGAGGGTTAGGGGTAGCCTGAGTATTAGGTTGAGGGTTAGGGTGAGGGTTAGGGTTAGGGTTAGGGTGAGGTTGAGGGTTAGGTTTAGGGTTAGGGTGAGGGCTAGGATTATGTTTAGGGTGAGGGTGAGGTTTAGTTTGAGGGTTAGTGTTAGTGTGAGGTTTAGGGTTAGGGTGAGCGTAAGGGTTAGGGTGAGGGGGAGGGCTGGGTTTAGGGTGAGGGTTAGGGTGAGGGTTAGGTTAGGGTTAAGTTTAGGATGAGGTTTAGGTTTAGGGTTAGGTTTCGGGTGATGGTTCGGGTGAGGGTTAGGGTTAGGGTGAAGGATAGGGTGAGGGTTATGGTTAGGGTCAGGGTTAGGGTGCGGGTGAGGTTTAGGTTTTGGGTGAGGGTTAGGTTTAGGATTAGGTTTAGGGTGAAGACTATGTTGAGTGTGAGGTTTAGGGATACGGTGAAGGTTAGTGTGAGGGTTAGGGTTAGAGTTAGTGTTAGGGTGAGGGTATGGGTTAGGTTGAGGGTTGGGGTTAGGGTGAGGTTTAGAGTTACGGTGAGGGTTAGGTTTATGATGAGGGTGTGGGTTAGTGTTAGGGTGATGTTTAAGGTGAGGGTTAGTGTCAGGGTAAGGGTTAGGGTGAGGGTAAGAGTTAGGGTGAGATTTAGGGTGAGAGTGAGGGTTAGGGCAATCATGAGTGTTAGGGTGAGGGTTAGAGTGAGGGTTAGGGTTAGGGTTAGGGTGAGGTTTACGGTGAGGGTGAGGGTTAGGGTGAGGGTGAGGTTTACGTTTAGTGTGAGGGTTAGGGTTAGGGTAAGTGTTAGGGTGAGGATAAGGGTTAGGGTGAGGGTTAGGATGAGTGTGAGGGTTAGGGTAATCGTGAGTATTAGGGTGAGTGTTAGAGTGAGGTTTAGGGTTAGGGTTAGGGTTAGGGTTAGGGTGAGGATTAGTGTTAGGTTTAGGGATAGGGTTATGGTTATGGTTAGGGTTAGCCTTAGGGTGAGGGTGAGGGTTAGGATTAGGGTTAGGTTTTGAGTTAGGTTGAACGTAAGGGTAGGGTTACGGTTAGTGTTAGCGTAAGGGTTAGTGTGAGGGTAAGGGTTAGGGTGAGTGTTAAGGTGAGTGTTAGGGTTAAGGTGAGGGTTAGGGTGAGGGTGAGGGTGAGGGTTAATGTTATGGTGAGGTTAAGGATTAGGGTGAGTGTTAGGGTTAGAGTGAGGGTTATGGTGAGGTTGAGGGTTAGGGTTAGGGTTAGGGTTAGGGTGATGGTTAGGATGAGGATTAGGGTTAGGGTGAGGGTTAGGGTGATGGTTAGGTTTAGGTTTAGGGTTAGGTTTAGGGTGAGGGTTAGGGTGAGGGTGAGGGTTAGGATGAGGTTGAGGGTTAGGTTTAGGGTGAGGGTTAGTCTTAGTCTTAGGGTTAGGGTGATTGCTAGGGTAAGGTTAGAGTAAGGGTGAGGATTATAGTTAGGGTTAGTGTGAGGCATAGGTTTAGGAATAGGGTGAGGGTTAGGTTTAATATGAGGGTTTCGGTTAGGGTTAGGGTTAGGGTGAGGTTGAGGGTTAGGGTTAGGGTGAGGGTGAGGGTGAGGGTTAGGGTGAAGGTTAGGGTTAGTGAGAGGTTTAAGATGAGGGTGAGGGTTAGGTTTAGGGTTAATGTTAGGGTGAGGGTTAGGTTGAAGTTTAGGGTTAGGTTACGGTTAGGGTGGGGGTGAGGGTTAGGATGAGGGTTAGGGTTAGGTTTAGGGTAGGGGTTAGTGTGAGGATTAGGGTAAGGGTTAGGGTGAGGGTGGGGGTTAGGTTTACGGTGAGGGTGAGGGGTAGGGTGATGTTTAGGGTTAGGTTAAGGATGAGGGTTAGGGTGAGGGTGAGGGTTAGGGTTAGGGTTAAGTTCAGGTTGAGAGTTAGGCTGAGGGTGCTGTTTAGGGTTAGTGTTAGGGTTAGGATTAGGTTAAGGGTTAGTGTGAGATTTAGGGTGAGGGTGAGGGTTAGCGTTAGCATTAGGGTTAGGGTGAGGGTTACTGTTAAGATTAGGGTTAGGGTGAGGGTGAAGATTAGGGTTAGGATTAGGGTTACGTTTAGGGTTAGGCTGAGGGTCAGGATTAGTGTTAGGCTTAGTGTTTGGGTGAGTGTTAGGGTGAGGTTTAGGTTTAGGGTTAGGGTTAGGCTTAGTGTGAGGGTGAGGGTTAGGGTGAGGGTGAAGGTTAGGTTCAGTGTGAGGGTTAGGGTTCGGATTAGGGTTAGGTTGAGAGCTACGGTGAGGGTGAGGGGAAGGGTTAGGTTTAGAGTGAGGGTTAGGGTTAGGGTTAGGGGGAGAGGTAGGTGAGGGTTAGGTTTAGTGTGGGGGTTAGTGTTAGGGATATGGTTAGTGTGAGGGTAAGGGTTAGGGTGAGGGTTATATTTAGTGTGAGGGTTATGGTTAGGTTTAGGGTTCAGGTGAGGTTAAGGGATAGGGTGAGTGTGAGGGTGAGAGTCAGGGTTAGGGTGAGGGTAAGGGTTAGGGTGAGGGTTAGGGTGAAGGTTAGGTTTAGGGTGAGGGTTAGGGTTAGGGTGAGGTTTAGGTTTAGTGTGAGGGTTAGGGTTAGTGTTAGGTTTAGGGTGAGGGTTAGGGTTAGTGTGAAGGTTAGGGTCAGGTTGAGGGTTGGGGTTAGCGTTAGGGTTAGAGTGAGGCTGAGGGGTCGTGTTAGGGTTAGGGTGAGGTTGAGGGTGAGGGTGAGGGTTATGGTTAGGTTAAGGTTAGGGTTAGGGTTAGGGTGAGGGTAAGGGTTAGTGTGAAGGTTAGTGTAAGGGTGAGAGCTAGGGTTAGCGTTATGGTTAGGGCGCGGCTGACGGTGAGGGTAAGGGTTTTAGTTAGGGTTAGGGTGAGGATTAGGTTTGGTTGAGGACTAGGTTTAGGATTAGGGTGAGGGTTAGGATGAGTGTTAGGGTTATTGTTAGGGTTAAGGTTAGGGTGAGGGTTAGGAAAAGGGTGAGGGTTAGGGTTAGGATTGTGGTTAGGGTTAGGGTGAGGGTTAGGGCGAAGGATTAGGGTGAGGGTTAGGGTGAGGGGAAGGTTTACGGTTACAATGATGGTTAGGTTGAGTGTGAGGTTTAGGGTTAGGGTTAGGGTTAGGGTCACGGTGAGGGTGAGGTTTAGGGTTAGGGTTAGGGTGACGGTGACGGTGACGGTGAGGTTTAGGGTTAGGTTTAGGTTTAGGGTTAGGGTTAGGCTGAGGGTGAGCGTGAGGGTGAGGATGAGGGGTAGGGTTAGTGTTAGGGTGAGGGTGAGGGTTAGGGATAGAATAGGGTTAGGGTTAGGCTGAGGGTGAGCGTGAGGGTGAGGGTGAGGGTTAGGGTTAAGGTTAGTTTTAGGGTTAGGGTTAGTGTGAGGGTTAGGGTGAGGGTGAGATTTAGGGTGAGGTGTAGGTTTAGGGTTAGAGTGAGGGTTAGGTTTAGTGTGACGGTTAGGATTCGGCTTAGGGTTAGGGTTCAGGTAAGTTTTCAGGTGAGGGTTAGGGTGAGGCTGAGTGTTAGGGTGAGGGTTAGTGTGAGGGTCAGGGTGAGTTTTAGGGTGAGGGGTAAGGTTAGGGTTAGGGTGAGGGTTATGTTTAGTGTGAGGGTTAGGGTGAGAATGAGGGTTAGGGTTAGTGTGAGCGTTAGGTTGATGTTTAGGGTGAGGGTTAGGGTTAGGGTTAGGGTGAGGGTGAGGTTGAGGGTTAGGTTTAGTGTTAGGGTTAGGGTTAGGATTTGGCTGAGTGTGAATGTGAGATTGAGGGTGAGGGTTAGCGTTAAGGTTAGGGTGAGGGTTAGGGTGAGGGTGAGGTTTAGGATTAATGCTAGTGTTAGGATGTGGGTTAGGGTGAGGTTTAGGGTTAGGGTTAGGGTGAGGGTTAGGGTTAGGGTTATGGGGAGGGTTAAGGGGAGGGGGAGGGATTCGTTTAGTGTGAGGGTTAGGGTTAGGGTTAGGGTTAGGGTGAGGGTAAGGGTTAGGGTGAGGGTTAGGGTGAGAATGAGGGTTAGGTTAATCATGAGTGTTAGGGTGAGGTTTAGAATGACGGTTAGAGTTAGGGTTAGGGTGAAGTTTAGGATTAGGGTTAGGGGGAGGGTTAGGTTTATGGTTAGAGTTAGCCTTAGGGTGAAGGTGTGGGTTAGGATTAGGGTTAGGTTTAGGGTTAGGTTTAGGGTTAGGGTGAAGGTGAGGGTTAGGGTTAGGGTTAGTGTTAGCGTGAGGGTTAGTGTGAGGGTTAGTGTGAGGGTAAGGGTTAGGGTGAGTCTTAGGGTTAGGGTGAGGTTTAGGGTGAGGGTGAGGGTTAGGGTTAGTGTTATGGTGAGGTTAAGTGTTTGGGTGAGTGTTAGGGTTAGGGTGAGGGTTAGGGTGAGGATGAGGGTTAGGTTAGGGTTAGGATGAGGTTAAGGTTTATTGTGATGATTAGGGTGAGTGTGAGGTTTAGGGTTAGTGTTAGGATTAGGGTGATTTTTATGGTGAGGGTTAGCGTTAGGATTAGGGTCAGGGTGAGGGTTAGGATGACGGTTAAGTTTAGGTTTAGGGTTAGGTTTAGGGTGAGGGTTAGGGTGAGGGTGATTGTTAGGTTGAGGTTGAGGGTTAGGGTTAGGCTGAGGGTTAGTCTTAGGATTAGGGTTAGGGTGACAGCTAGGGTCACGGATAGGTTTAGGGTTAGGGTTAGAGTGAGGGTGAGGGTTAGGGTTAGGGTTAGGATTAGGGTGAGGGTGAGGGTTAGGTTAAGGTTTACTCATAGGGTTAGGGTTAGGCTGAGGGTGAGGGTTAGGGTTAGGTTTAGGGTTAGGGTGAGAGTTAGTTTTAGGGTTAGAGTTAGGGATAGGGTGACGGTTAGGCTGACGGTGAGGGTTAGGGTGAAGAAGAGGGTTAGGTTATCATTAGGGTGAGGGTTAGGGTTACGGTTAGGTTAGGGTGAGGGCGAGGGTTAGGTTTAGTTTTAGGGATAGGGTTAGGGTTACGCTGAGGGTGAGGGTTAGTGTTAGGTTTAGGGTTAGGGTGAGGGTTAGGTTTAGGGTTAGATTTAGGGTTATGGTGAGGGTTAGGGTGAAGGTGAGGGTTAAGGTGAGGGCTAGGGTTAAGGTTAGGGTGAGAGTTACCATTAGGATTATGGTTAGGGTAGGAACTATAGTGAGGGTGAGGGTTAAGGTTAGGGTTAGAGTGAAGATTAGGATTAGGGTTAGGGTGAAGATGAGTGTTAGGTTTAGGGTGAGGTTTAGGTTTAGTGTGAGGGTTAGGGTTAGGGTTAGGGTTAGGGTGAGGGTTAGAGTGAGGGTGAGGATTAGGGTTAGAGTGAAGGTTAGGATTAGGATTAGGTTTAGGGTGAGAGCTAGGGTGAGGTTGAGGGTTAGGGTTAGGGTTAGAGTGAGGGTTACGTTTAGAGTTAGGGTGAGGGGTTGGGTTAGGGTTATGGTTAGGGTTATATTTAGTGTGAGTGTTATGGTTAGGTTTAGGTTTAGGGTGAGGGTAAGGGATAAGGTGAGGGTAAGGGTTAGCACGAGTGTTAGGGTTAGGTTGAGGTTGAGAGTTAGTTTTAGAGTTAGGGTGAGGGTTAGGGTGATGGTTAGGGTTAGTCTTAGTGATCAGATGTGGGTTAGGGTGAGGGTAAGGTTTAGGGTGAGGGTTAGGGTGAGAATGAGGATTATGGTTAGGGTTCAGGTTAGGGTGAGGGTCAGGGGTAGGGTGAGGATTAGGTTAGGGTGAGGGTGAGGGTTAGGGTTAGGGTGAGGGTTAGGGTTATGGTGAGAGTTAGGTTTATGGTTTGGGTGACGGCTAGGGTGAGGGTGAGGGTTAGGGTTAGGGTTAGAGATAGGGTGAGGATTAGGGTTAGGGTTAGGGTTAGGGTGACTTTTAGGCTAAGGGTAGGGTTGGGATTTGGTGAGGTTTAGATTTAGTGCAAGGGTTAGGATTAGGGTTAGTTTTAGAGTTATGGTTTGAGTAAGGTTCCGGATGAGGGTTAGGGTGAGGGTGAGGGTTAGGGTTAGCATTAGGGTTAGGGAGAGGGTGAGGGTTAGGTTTAGAATTAGGTTTAGGGTGAGGGTTAGGGTCAGGGTGAGGTTTAGGGTGAGGGGTAGGTTTAGGGTTAGTGTGAGGGTTAGGTTTAGTGTGAGGGTTAAGTTTAGGGTAAGGGTTAGGGTTAGGTTGAGGGTAAGGGTTAGGGTGAGGGTTAGGGTGAGAGTGACAGTTAGGGTTAGCGTTAGTGTTAGGTTAAGGTTTAGGGGGAGGGTTAGGGTTAGGGTTAGGGTGAGGGTTATCGGGAAGGTGAGGGTTATGTTTAGGGTTAGAGTTAGGGTTAGGGTGAGGGTTAGGGTTAATGGTAGGGAAAGAATTATTGTGAGGTTTAGGGTTAGGGTAAGGGTGATGGCGAGGCTGAGTTTGAGGGTTAGGTTTAGGGTTTGGGTGAGGGTTACTGTTAGGGTGAGTTTTAGGGTGAGGGAAAGGGTTAGGGATAGGGTGATGGTTAGGTTTAATGTGAGGGTTAGGGTTAGGGTTAAGGTTAGGGTTAGGGTGAGGGTGAGGATGCGGGTTAGGATTAGGTTTAGGGTTTGGGTTAGGGTTAGGGTGAGATTGATCGTGAGGCTTAAGGTTAGGTTTAGAGTTAGGGTTCGGGGTAGGGCTAGGCTAAGTGTATGGGTTAGGGTGAGGGTGAGGGTGAGGGTTAGGGTTAGGGTAAGGGTGAGCATTAGATTTAGGGTGAGGATCAGTTTGAGGGGTAGGGTTAGGTTTAGGTTTATGGTTAGAATGAGTGTTAGGTTACAGTGATGTTTAGGTTGACGGTGAAGGTGAGGGTGAGGGTGAGGGTGAGGGTTAGGATGTGTGTGTGGGTTAGAGTTTGGGTTAGGGTTAGGGTGAGGCTAAGGAGAGAGCGAGGGTTTGGGTCAGGGTGAGGGTGAGGTGAGGGTTAGGGTGAGGATTAAGGTAAGGGTGAGTGTTAGGGTGAGGGTTAGGGTGAAGGTTAGCATAAGGGTTAGGGATAGGGTGAGGGAAGGTTTAGGGTAAGGGTGAGGTTTAGGTTTATTGTGAGTGTTAGGGTTAGGGTTAGGGTTATTGTGAGGGTAAGGTTTAGGGTGAGGGTTAGGGTGATGTTGAGGGTTAGGTGTAGCATTTGGGTTAGGGTGAGGGTGAGGGTGAGGGTTAGGGGTAGGGTTAGGGTCAGGTTTAGGGTGAGGGTGAGGGTTAGGTTTAGGGTTAGGGTTAGGGTGAGAGCTAGGGTAGGGTTAGAGTAAGGGTGAGGGTTATGGTTAGGGTTATGGTGAGGGGTAGGTTTAGGGATAGGGCGAGGGTTAGGTTGAATATGAGGGTTTGGGTTAGGGTTAGGGTTAGGGTGAGGTTGAGGATTAGGGTTTGGGTGAGGGTGAGTGTTAGGGGTAGGATTAAGGTTACATTTAGGGTTAGGCTGAGGGTCAGCTTTAGGGTGAGTGTTAGGGTGAGGTTTCGGTTTAGGGTTAGGGTTAGACTTAGGGTGAGGGTGAGGGTTAGTGTGAGCGTGAAGTTTAGGTTTAGTGTGAGGGTTAGGGTTCGGATTAGTGTTAGGGTGAGAGGTAGGTTGAGGGTTTGGGTGAGGGTTAGGGTTAGAGTGAGGGTTAGGGTTATTGTTAGGGTGAGAGGTAGGATTAGGTTTAGGGTGAGGGTTAGGTTTAGTGTGAGGGTTAGATTTAGGGTTAGGGTTAGGATGAGAGTAAGGGTTAGGGTGAGGGTTAGGGTGAGAGTGAGGGATAGGCTTAGCCTGAGTGTGAGGGTGAAGTTTAATGTGAAGGTTATTGTTAGGGTTAGGGTTAGGGTGAGGTTGAAGTTTAGGGTTAGGGTTAGGCTGAGGGTGAGGGGTAGGGTGAAGGTTAGTGTTAGGGTTAGTGTAGGGGTTAGGGTGAGGGATAGAGTGAGGGTAATGGTTAGGGTGAGGATTAGAGGGCGAGTGGGGTTTAGGGTTAGGGTGAGGGGTAGGGTGAGGGTTTGAGTTAGGGTTAGGGTTAGGGTGAGGGTTAGGGTTAGGGTGAGGTTTAGGTTTAGTGTGAGGTTTAGGGTTAGGTTTAGGATTAGGGTGAGGGTTAGGGTTAGTGTGAGGGTTAGGGTGAGGATTAGGGTTAGGGTTAGGGTGAGGGTAAGGGTTAGTGTGAAGGTTAGTCTAAGGGTGAGGGTTAGGGTTAGCATTAGTGTTAGGGTGAGGGTGAGGGTGAGGGTAAGGGTTTTAGATAGGGTTAGGGTGAGGGTTAGGTTTGGGCGAGGGTTAGGGTTAGGGTTAGGATGAGGGTTAGGATGAGGTTTAGGGTTATTGTTAGGGTTAGTGTGAGGGTGAGGATTAGGAAAAGGGTGAGGGTTAGGGTTAGGGTGAGGTTTAGGGTTAGGGTGAGGTTTAGGGTTAGGATTAGCCTTAGCGTGAGGACTAGTGTGAGTTTGAGGGATAGGATTAGGGTGACAGTTAGGGGGAATGGTTAGGGTGAGGGTTAGGTTGAGGGTGAGTTTTAGGGTTAGGTTTAGGGTTAGGCTGAGGTTGAGGGTGAGTTTGAGGGTGAGGGTTAGTGTTAAGTTTAGTTTGAGGGTTAGGGTTAGTGTGAGGGTTAGGGTGAGGGTGAGATTTAGGGTGAAGTGTAGGGTTAGGTTTAGGTTGAGAGTTAGGTTTAGTGTGACAGTTAGGATTACGGTTAGGGTTAGGGTTGAGGTAAGGTTTCAGGTGAGGGTTAGGGTGAGGCTGAGTGTTACGGTCTGGGTTAGTGTGAGGGTCAGGGTGAGGTTTAGGGTGAGGGGTAGGGTTATATTTAGGGTGAGGGTTACGTTTAGTGTGAGGGTTAGGGTGAGAGTAAGGGTTAGGGTTAATGTGAGTGTTAGGTTGAGGTTTAGGCTGAGGGTTAGGTTTAGGGTTAGGGTGAGAATTAGTTTGAGGTTTAGGGTTAGGGTTAGGGTTAGGGTTAGTGTTAGCGAGAGGTTTAGTGTGAGGGTAAGGGTTAGGGTGAGGGTGAGGGTTAGGTTTAAGTTTAGGGATAGGGTTAGGTTTAGGCTGAGTGTGAGGTTTAAGTTTAGGTTTAGGGTGTGGTTTAGCTGGAGGTTGAGGGTTAGGTTGAGGTTGAGGGTTAGGGTTAGGGTGAGGGTTAGTCTTAAGATTAGGGTTAGGTTGAGAGGTAGTGTGAGGTTTAGGTGTAGGGGTAGGGTTATATTGAGGTTGAGGGTTATGGTTAGGGTTAGGGTGAGGGGTTGGTTTAGGGATAGGGTGAGGGTTAGGTTTAATAGGAGGGTTAGGGTTAGGGTTAGGGTTAGGGTGAGGGTTAGGGTTAAGGTTAGGATTAGGGTGAGGGTGAGGGTTAGATTTAGGTTTAGGGATAGGGTTAGGTTTCGGCTGAGGGTGAGGGTTAGGTTTAGGTTTAAGGATAGGGTTAGGGATAGGCTGAGACTGAGGTTTAGGGTTAGGTTTAGGGTTAGGTTGAGGGTTAGGTTTAGGGTTAGAGTTAGGGTTAGGGTGAGGGTTAGGGTGAAGGTGAGGGTTAGGTTGAGGGTGAGGGTTAAGTTTAGGGTGAGAGTTAGGGTTAGGATTATGGTTAGGTCGAGAATGATGGTGAGGGTGAGGGTTAAGGTTAGGGTTAGAGTGAAGATTAGGGTTAGGGTTAGGGTGAAGGGTAGGGTTAGGGTTAGGGTGAGGGTTACGTTTAGTGTGAGGGTTAGGGTTAGGGTTAAGGTGAGGGTAAGATTTAGGGTGAGGGTTAGGGTGAGAGTGAGGTTTAGGGTTAGCATGAGCGTTACGGTGAGGGTTAGGGTTAGGGTTAGGGTGATGTTGAGGGTTAGAGTTAGGGTGAGGTTGAGGGTTAGGGTGAAGGTTAGGATTAGTGTGTGCTTTAAGATGAGGGTGAGGGTAAGGGTTTAGGTGAGGGTTAGGGTTAGGATTAGGGTTATTTTTAGTGTTAGTCTGAGGGTCAGGGTTAGTGTTAGGGTGAGGGTTAGTGTTCGGGTGATGGTTCGGGTGAGTGTTAGGGTTAGGTTTAGGGTTAGGGTGAAGGTTAGGGTGAGGTTTATGGTTAGGGTGAGGGTTAGGGTGCGCGGGAGGGTTAGGGTTTGGGTGAGAGTTAGATTTAGATTTAGGTTTATGGTGAGGTCTATTTTGAGCGTGAGGTATAGGGTTACGGTTAGGGTTAGGGTGAGGGTTAGGGTTAGTGTTAGCATGAGGGTTAGGGTTAGTGTGAGTGCTAGGGTTAGGCTTAGTTTTAGGGTGAGGGTATGGGTTAGGGTGAGGCTTGGGGTTAGTGTGAGGGTTAGGGTGAGGGTAAGGGTTAGGGTTAGGGTTAGGGTGAGGGTTAGATTGAGGGTTAGGGTTTGTGTTAGGGTTAGGTTGAAGGTGAGGATTATGGTGAAGGTTAGGCTTAGTGTTAGCATGAAGGTTAGTGTGAGGGTAAGGGTTAGGGTGAATTTTAGGGTTAGAGTGAGGTTTAGGGTTAGGGTTAGTGTTAGGTTAAGGGTTAGGTTGAGTGTTAGGGTTAGGGTGAGGGTTAGGCTGAGGGTGAGGGTGAGGTTTAGGGTTAAGTTTAGAGTGAGGGTTAGGGTAAGTGTGAGGGTTAGGGTGAGGCTGAGGGTTAAGGTTAGGGTGAGAGATAGGGTGAGGTGAGGTTTAAGTTTAGGGTGAGGGTTATGGTGAGGTGAGGGTTAGGGTTATCGTTAGGGTTATGGTGAGGGTTAGGGTTAGGATGAGGTTTAGATTTAGTGTGAGGTTTAGGGTTGGGGTTAGGTTTAGGGTGAGGGTTAGGGTTAGTTTGAGAGTTAGGTTGAGGGTGAGGGTTGGGGTTATGGTAAGGCTGAGGGTGAGGTTGAGCGTGCGGCTTTGCGTTAGGGTTAGGGTGAGGGTTAGGGTAAGGTTGAGGATTAGGTTTAGGGTTAGGGTGAGGTTTAGGGTGAGCATTAGTGTTAATGTTAGGGTTAGGGTGAGGGTGAGGGTTAGGGTGAGGGTAGGGGTTGGGGTTAGGGTGAGGTTTAATGTTAGGGTGAGGGTTAGGTTAAGTGTGAGGGTTAGGGTTAGGGTTAGGGTGAGGTTGAGCGTAAGGGTAATTGTTAGGTTTACGTTTAGGTTTAGGGTTAGGTTTAGGTTTAGGGTTAGGGTGAGCGTGAGGGTTAGGTTTAGGGTTAGTTTGAGGGATAGGGTTAGTGTGAGGGTAAGGGTGATGGTGAGGGTAAGGGTTAGGTTGAGGGTTTGGGTGAGGTTGAGGGTTAGGTTTAGGGTGAGGTTTAGTGTAAGGGTTAGGGTGAGGTTTAGGGTTATGCTTAAGGTTAGGGTTTGGGTGAGGGTGAGGGTTAGGTTTAGGGTTAATGTTAGGGTTAGGGTTAGGGTGAGTGTTAGGGTTGGTGTTAGGGTTAGGGTTAGGGTTAGGATTAAGGTTATGGTTAGGTTTAGGTTGAGGGTGAGGGTGACATTGAGGTTGAGAGTGAGGGTAAGGATGAGGGTGAGGGTTCGGGTGAGGTTTCTGGTGAGGGTTAGGGTGTGGGTGAGGGTTACGGTTAGTGTTAGGTTAAGGTTAGGTTGAGGGGTAGGGATAGGTTTAGGGTGAGGAGTAGGATTATTGTGAGGCTTAGGGTTAGGGTGAGGGTGAGGGTGAGTATAAGGTTTAGGGTTATGTTTAGGGAGAAGGTGAGGGTTAGGGTTAGCGTTAAGGTTAGGGTGAAGGTTAGGTTGAGGGTTAGGGGGAGGGTTAGCATGAGGGTTAGGGTTTGGGTTAGGGTTATGGTTAGGTTAAGGGTTAGGGTGAGGGTTAGGGTTAGGTTTAGGATGAGGGTTAGGATGAGGGTTAGGGTTAGGGTGAGGGTTAGGGTTAGGGTGAGGTTAAGGGTTAGGGTGAGGGTTAGGGTGAGGGTAAGGGTTAGGGTTAGCATTAGGGTTAGGGTGAGTGTTAGGGTTAAGGTTAGGTGTGGGTGAGGGTGAGGGTAAGGGTGAGGGTTAGGGTTAGGAATAGTGTTAGCTTGAGGGTTAGGTTTAGGGTTAGGGTTAGGGTGAAGGTTAGGTTTAGGATTAGTGTTAGGGTTAGGGTTAGGTGAGGGTGAGGGTGAGGGTAAGGGTGAGGGTTAGGGTTAGGAATAGTGTTAGCTTGAGGGTTAGGTTTAGGGTTAGGGTTAGGGTGAGGTTGGGGGTTAGGGTTAGAGTTAGGCTGAGGGCTAGGGTTAGGGTTAGGTGAGGGTGAGGGTGAGGGTTAGGGTGAGGTTTAGAGTTAGTGTGAGTGTTTGGGTTAGGGTGAGGTTAAGGGTAAGGGTGACAGTGAGGGTTAGGGTGAGTATGAGTGGTAGGGTTAGGGTTAGCATTAGGGTGAGGGTTAGGGTTAGGGTGAGATTTAGGGTAAGGCTTAGGGTTAGGGTTAGGGTGAGGGTTAGGGTAGGGGTTAGGGTTAGGGTTAGGGTGTGGCGTAGGGTGAGGGTTAGGCTGAGGGTTAGTTTTAGGTTTCGTGTCAGGCTTAGGTTGAGGGTGAGGGTGAGGTTTAGGGTTAGGGTGAGTGTTAGGGTTAGGATTAGGGTTAGGGTGAGAGCTAGGGTGAGGTTGAGGTTTAGGGTTAGTGTTAGACTGAGGGTAAGGGTAAGGGTTAGGGTTAGGGTGAATTCTTGGGTTAGGGTTACCGTCAGGGTTAGATTTACTGTGATGGTTATGGTTAGGTTTAGGATTAGTGTGAGGTTAAGGGTTAGGGTGAGCGTTAGGGTGAGTGTGAGTGTTAGGGTTAGCCTGAGTGTTACGGTTAGTGTTAGGGTGAGGGTTAGGGTATTGATAGGGTGAAGTTGAGGGTTAAGTTTAGGGTTAGGGTGAGGGCTAGGATTATGTTTAGGGTGAGGGTGAGGGTGAGGGTGAGGGTTAGGGTTAGGATTAGGGTGAGGGTTAGAGTTAGGGTTAGGGTTAGATTGAGGGTTAGGTTTAGGGTTAGGGTTCGGGTGACGGTGAGGTGAGGGTTAGCGTTAGGGTGAAGGTTAGGGTAAGGGTTATGGTTAGGGTGAGGGTTACTGTGTGGGTGAGGTTTAGGTTTTTGGTGAGGGTTAGGTTTAGGATTAGGTTTAGGGTGATGTCTCTGGTGAAGGTTAGGTTTAGGGTTAAGGTGAAGGTTAGGATGAGGGTTAGGGTTAGTTTTAGGATGAGGGTTAGGGTTAGTGTGAGTTTTAGGGTTAGGGTTAGTGTTAGGGTGAGGGTATGGGTTAGGTTGAGGGTTGGGGTTAGGATGAGGATTAGGGTTTGGGTGAGTGTTAGGGTTAGGATTAGGGTGAGGGTTAGGGTTATGGTTAAGGTGAGGGTGAGGGTTAGGGTTAGGGTGAGGGTGAGGGTTAGGGTTCTGGTTAGGGTTAGCCTTAGGGTGTGTGTGAGGGTTAGGATTAGGGTGAGGGTTAGGTTTAGGGTGAGGATTAGGGTGAGGGTTAGGGTTAATGTGAGCGTTACGGTGCTGGTTAGGGTTGGTGTTAAGTTTCGGGTTAGGGTTAGGATTACGGTTAGGGTTAGGCTGAGGGTGAGATTGAGGGTGAGGGTGAGGGTTAGGCTTAGGGTTATGGTTAGAGTTATTGTTAGCTTGAGGGCTAGGCTACGGTTGAGGTTGAGGGTTAGGTTTAGAGTGATGTTTAGGGTGAGGGTGAGGGTGAGGGTGAGGGTGAGGGTGAGGTTAAGGGTTAGGGTGTGGGTGAGGGTTAGGTTTAGGATGAGGTTTAGGGTGACGATGAGGGTTAGGGTGAGGGTGAGGTTTAGGGTTAGGGTTAGGGTGAGGGTGAGGGTGAGGGTTAGGGTTAGGATTAGGGTTAGAATTAGGCTGAGGGTGATGGTGATGGTGAGGGGTAGGGTTATGTTTAGGGTGAGGGTTAGTGTTAGGGTTAGGTTTAGGGTGAGGGTAAGGGTGATGGTTAGGGTTAGGGTGAGGATTAGGGTTAGTGTGAGGATTAGGGTTAGGTTTAGTTTTAGGGTTAGAATAAGGCTGAGGGGAAGGGTTAGGGTGAGTGTTAGGGTTAGGTTGAGGGTGAGAGTTAGTTTTAGAGTTAGGATGAGGGTTAGGGTGATGGTTAAGGTTAGTGTTAGGGATCAGGTGTGGGTTCGGGTGAGGGTAAGGGTTACGGTGAGGGTTAGGTTGAGAGTGAGGGTTAGGATTAGGGTTCGGGTTAGGGTTCGGGTTAGGGTGAGGGTTAGGTTAGGGTGAGGGTTAGGGTTAGGGTGAGGGTTAGGGTTAGGGTGAGGGTTAGGGTTAGGGTTAGGGTGAGGGTGAGGGTTAGGGTTAGGGTTAAGGTTCGGGTTAGGGTTAGGTTTAGAGTTAGGGTAAGAGTTAGGGTGAGGGTTAGGGTTAGGGTTTGGATAAGGTTTCGGGTGAGGGTTAGGGTGAGGGTGAGGGTTAGGGTTAGCATTAGGGTTAGGGGGAGGGTGAGGGTCAGGGTTAGTTTTAGGGTTTTGTTTATTGTGAGGGTTAGTGTTAGGGTGAGGTTTAGGGTGAGGGAAAGGGTTAGGGGTAGGTTGAGGGTTAGGGTTAATGTGAGGGTTAGTTTTAGGGTTAGGGTGAGGGTGAGGGTGAGGGTTAGGATTAGGTTTAGGGTTTGGGTTAGGGTTAGGCTAAGGGTGATCGAGAGGCTGAGGTTGAGAGTTAGTTTTAGGGTTAGTTTGAGGAGTAGAGTTGGTGTGATGGTTAGGGTGAGGTTGAGAGAAAGGGTTAGGGTGAGGGTTTAGGTTAGGGTGAGGGTTAGGGTTAATGTTAGGGTTAAGGTGAAGGTTAGGGTTGGTGTAAGGGTTAGGGTTAGGGTTAGGATTAGGGTTAGGGTTATGCTGAGCGTGAGGGTGAGAGTGAGTTTGAGGGTTAGGCTTAGAGTTAGGGTGAGAGTGAGGGTTAGGGTGAGGGCTAGGCTAAGGGTGAGGGTACGGGTGAGGGTCAGGTTGAGGGTTAGGGTTAGGGTAATGGTTAGCGTTAGAGTTAGGGTGAGGATTAATGTGAGGGTTAGAGTTAGGGTTAGGTTTAAGGTTAGTGTGAGGGTTAGGTTTAGAGTGATGTTTAGGGTAAGGATGAGGGTGAGGGTGAGGGTGAGGGTGAGGGTGAGGGTGAGGGTTAGGGTGTAGGTGAGGGTGAGGGTTAGGGTGAGGTTTAGGGTGATGATAAGGGTTAGGGTGAGGGTGAGGTTTAGGGTTAGGGTTAGGGTGAGGGTTAGGGTTAGTGTTAGATGAGGGTTAGGGTGAGGTTTAGGGTTAGAGATATGGTGAGGGTTAGGATTAATGTGAGGGTTAGTGTTAGGGTTAGTGTTTAGGGTGAGGGTGAGGTTCAGGGTGAGGGTTAGGTTTAGGATTAGGGTTAGGGTTAGGTTTAGGGTGAGGGTAAGGTTGAGGGGTAAGGTTAGGGTTAGGGTGAGGGTTAGGGGTAGTGTGAAGATTAGGGTTAGGGTTAGTTTTAGGGTTAGGTTTAGGCTGAGGGTAAGGGTTAGTGTGAGTGTTAGGGTTAGGTTGAGGTTGAGTGTTAGTTTTAGGGTTAGAGTGAGGGTTAGGTTGATGGTTAGGGTTAGGGTTCATGTGAGTGTTAGGGTGAGAGTAAGGGATAGGGTGAGGGTTAGGGTGAGAGTGAGGGTTAGGGTTAGGGTTAGGTGTAGGGTGAGGATTAGAGTTAGGGTTTGGGATAGGGTGAGGTTTAGGTTTAGGGTAGGGTTAGGATTAGGTGAGTGTTAGGTTTAGTGTGAGGGTTAGGATTAAGGTTAGGTTTAGGGTTAGGGTTCGGGTAAGGTTTCAGGTGAGGGTTAGGGTGAGGGTGAGGGTTAGGGTTAGAATTAGGGTTAGGGTGAGGGTGAGGGTGAGGGTTAGGGTTAAGGTGAGGGTGAGGGTTAGGGTTAGGGTGAGGGTGAGGTTTAGGGTTCTGGATAGGTTTAGCCTTAGGGTGAGCGAGCCTTAGGGTTAGGGGAAAGTTTAGGGTAAGGGTGAGGTTTAGGTTTATTGTGAGGGTTAGGGTTAGGGTGAGGGTTAGGGTGGTGGTGAGGGTTAGGGTTAGCGTTTGGTTTAGGGTGAGGGTGAGGGTTAGGGTTAGGGTTGGGTTTAGTATTAGGTTTAGGGTGAGGGGGAGGGCTAGGTTTATGGTTATTGTTAGGGTGAGAGCTAGGGTAGGGTTAGAATAAGGGTGAGGGTTATGGTTAGGGTTAAGGTGAGGGGTAGGTTTAGGGATAGGGTGAGGGTTAGGTTTAATATGAGGGTTTCTGTTAGGGTTAGGGTTAGGGTGAAGTTGAGGGTTAGGGTGTGAGTGAGGGTAAGGGTGAAGGTTTAAGATGAGGGTGAGGGTAAGGGTATAGGTGAGGGTGAGGGTTAGGTTTCGGGTTAATGTTAGGGTGAGGGTTAGGTTGAAATTTAGGGTTAAGCTTAGTGTTAGGGTGAGGGTGAGGGTTAGGGTGAGGGTTAAGTTTTGTGTTTGGGTAGGGGTTAGTGTGAGGGTTAGGGTGAGGGTAAGGGTTAGGGTGAGGGTTAGGGTGAGAGTTCTGGTTAGCTTTACGGTGAGAGTGAGGGGTAGTTTCAGGGTTAGGGTTAGGGTTAGGATGAGGGTTTGGATGAGGGTTAGGGTGAGGTTTGGGGTTAGGTTTACAGTGAGGGTGAGGGGTAGGTTTAGGGTTAGGGTTAGTGTTAGGATGAGGGTTAGGGTGAGGGTTAGTGTTCGGGTTAGAGTTAAGGTTAGGATGAGGGTTAGGCTGAGGGTGCAGTTTAGGGTTAGTGTTAGGGTTAGGGTGAGGTTAAGGATGAGTGTGAGAGTTAGGGTGAGGGTGAGGGTTAGAGTTAGCATTAGGGTTAGGGTGAGGTTTAGGGTGAGGGTTAGTGTTAGGGTTAGTGTTAGGGTGAAGGTTAGGGTTAGAATTAGGGTTACATTTAGGGTTGGCTGAGGGTCAGGGTTAGGGTGAGGGTTAGGGTGAGGTTTAGGTTTAGGGTTAAGATTAGCATTAGGGTTAGGGTGAGGGTTTGTTTGAGGGTTAGTGTTAGGATTAGGGTTACACTGAGGGTTAGGTTAAGGGTGAGGGTAAGGGTTAGGGTGAGGGTTAGTGTGAGACTGAGGGTTAGGGTTTGGGTTAGGGTGAGTGTTAAGTTTAGGGTTAGGTTTAGGGTGAGGTTGAGGGTGAGGGTTAGGGTTAGGGTTAGGGTTACTGTTAGGGTTGGGGTTAGGGTTAGGCTGAGGGTGAGGGTGAGTTGTAGGGTTTGGATTAGCGTTAGGGATAAGGTTAGGGTGAGGGTGAGGGAGAGGGTTAGTGTTAGGATTAGGGTTAGGTTTAGGGTTAGGCTGAGGGCGAGGGTTAGGTTTAGGGTTAGTCTTAGGGTTAGGGTTAGGATTAGGGTTAGGGTTAGGGTGAGAATGAGGGTTAGGGTGAGGGGTACGGTTAGGCTTAAGGTGAGGGATAGGTTTAGTGTGAGGGTTAGGGTTACGGTGACAGTAAGGTTTATGGTGAGGGTTAGGGTGATTGTGAGGGTTAGGGTTAGGGTTAGTTTGAGGGTGAGTGTTAGGGTTAGATTGAGGGTTAGTGGTAGGATAAGGGTTAGGGTGAGAGCTAGGGTAAAGGGTTATGGTTAGGTGTAGGGTAAGAGTAAGATGAGGTTTAGGGTTAGGGTTAGGGTGAGTGGTAAGTTTAGGGATAGGGTGAGGGTTAGGTTTAATGTGAGGGTTAGGGTTACGGTTAGGGTGAGTGTTAGGGTTAAGGTTAGGGTTTGGGTTACGGTTAGGTTGAGGTGGAGTTTTAGGATGAGGGTTAGGATTAGGATTATAGCTAGGGTTATTTTGAGGGCTAGTGTGAGGGTGAAGGTTACGGTCAGGGTGAGGGTGAGGGTGAGGGTTAGGGTTAGGCTAAGGGTTTGGGTGAGGTTTAGGGTTAGGATGATGTTTAGGGTGAGGGTGAGGTTTAAGGAGGTGTTGAGGGTTCATGTGAGGGTGAGGGTGAGGGTAAGGGTTAGTGTTAGGGTTAGGGTGAGGGTTAGGTTTAGGGTTAGTGTAAGGGTTAGGATTAGGGTGAGGTTTAGGGTTATTGTTAAGGTGATCATGAGGGTGAGGGTTAGGTTGAGGGTTAGGATGAGTGTTAGGGTAAGGATTAGGGTTACGGTTAGGGTTAGGCTGAGGGTGAGGGTTAGGTGGAGGGTTAAGGTTAGGTTTAGTGTGAGCGTTAGGGTTAGTTTGAGGGTTCGGGTGAGGGTGAGGGTAAGGGTTAGGGTGAGGGTTAGGGTATGGTTAGGGTGAAGGTAAGGGTTAGTGTGAGGGTTAGGGTGAGGGTGATGTTTAGGGTTATCATTAGGGTTAGGGTGAGGGGGAGGGTGATGTTGAGGATTTGGGTTAGGGTTAGGGTGAGGGTTAGGGTTAATGTTCGGGTTAAGGTTAGTGTGAGGGTTAGGGTGAGCCTGAGGGTTAGGGTTACGGTGAGGTTTTGGGTTAGGGTGAGGGTTAGGTTGGGATTAAGGTTAGGGTGAGGGCTAGGGTGAGTTTGAGGGTTAGGGTCAGGGTTAGTGTTAGGGTGAGAGTAAGGTTAAGGGAAAGGGTTAGGGAAAGGGTGAGGGTTAGGTTTACTGTGATGGTTAAGGTTAGGGTTAGGGTGAGGTTGAGGGTGAGAGTTAGGGTCAGGGTTAGTTTGAGGGTTAGGGTTAGTCTGAGGGTGAGGGTGAGGGAAAGGGTTAGGGTGAGGGTGAGGGTTAGGGTGAGTGTTAGGCTTAATGTGAGGGTTACAGTGAGGGTTAGGGTTGTTGTTAAGGTTAGGGTTAGGGTTAGGATTAGGTTTAGGGTTAGGGTTAGGCTGAGGGTGAGGGTGAGGTTGAGGGTGAGGGTGAGGGTTATGCTTAGGGTTAGGGTTAGAGTTAGGGTGAGGGTGAGGGCTAGGCTAAGGGTAAGGGTTACGGTGAGGGTGAGGGTGAGGGTTAGGGTTAGGATAAGGGTTAGTGTTAGGGTTAGGGTGAGGATTAGGGTTAGGGTTAGGGTTAGGCTAAGGGTTAGTTTTAGCGTTAGGGTGAGGGTTAGGTTTAGAGTGATGTTTAGGTTGAGGGTGAGGGTTAGGGTGAGGGTTCGGGTGAGGGTTAGGGTGTGGCTGAGGGTTCGGATGAGGATGAGGTTTAGGGTGACAATGAGGGTTAGGGTGAGGATGAGGTTTAGGGTTAAGGTTAGGGTGACAGTTAGGGTTAGTGTTAGGTGAGGGTTAGGGTTAGATTATGGTTAGGCTGAGGGTGAGGGTGAGGGTTAGGTTTAGGGTTAGGGTTTGGGTAAGGCTAAGGTGAGGGTGAGGGTTTGGGTCAGGGTGAGGGTGAGGTGAGGGTTAGGGTTAGCGTTAGGGTTAGGTGAGGGTTAGCTCGAGGATTAAGGTGAGGGTGAGTGTTAGGGTGAGGGTTAGAGTTCGGGTTAGGGTGAAAGTTAGTGTTAGGGTTAGGGATAGGGTGAGGTTTAGGGTGAGGGGAAAGTTTAGGGTAAGGGTGAGGTTTAGGTTTATTGTGAGGGTTAGGGTTAGGCTTTGGGTTATTGTGAGGGTAAGGGTGAGGGTGAGGGTTAGAGTGGTGGTGAGGGTTAGGGTTAGCGTTTGGTTTAGGGTGAGGGTGAGGGTTAGGGTTAGGGTTGGGTTTAGTATTAGGTTTAGGGTGAGGGTGAGGGTTAGGTTTACGGTTAGGTTTAGGGTGAGAGCTAGGGTAGGGTTAGAGTAAGGGTGAGGATCATGGTTAGGGTTAAGGTGAGGGGTAGGTTTAGGATAGTGTGAGGGTTAGGTTTAATATGAGGGTTTCGGTTAGGGTTAGGGTTAGGGTGAAGTTGAGGGTTAGGGTGTGGGTGAGGGTAAGGGTGAAGGTTAGGGTTAGTGGGAGGTTTAAGATGAGGGTGAGGGGAGTTCCGGGAAGATGGCGGAGGATAAGCTGGAATCTGAACAAGCTCTCGCATAGAAAGCAATTTTAGAGTTCTAGTGAACAGTCCTAAGCCAGAGAATCACACCAAGTGTGCCATCACAGGACAGAGAGTTAGACAAGAGAGGGGAAGCCAAGGAAACATATCAGCTGCCGCTACGGCGGCAGGGTCGCGGCGGCGACCACCGCCGCGGGGTCATACCTGAGACACAGAGAGTCCGGGACGAAGGAGCCAGACGCAGCAGATGAGCGGATTCTACTCAACACCAACAAGAACCGACAAGGAGTGAACATCTTCATCCTGCTGTTTGCAGACCAGAGACGACCCAGGATCCAAGACTCGGCGTGAGTACAAGCCCGACATCCTCACTCCTTCTCAGGAAGCAGAGGAGGGAAGGCTACCCCTCCCCCCCCAGCACCGGTGATCTCCATCTTGGATACCGACAAAGCTCGGAGGAGCTGCTAGCTCCAGCTCAGGCCTTGGAATAAAACGAGTCATTTAGCAGGTCACAAGAACTTAACGGCGAAGTGACCTGCCAGACTCAGCTCCATCCAGGGAAAAGTCACCCAGCTCAGGCGCCAGCCATAGGAGTGCCTTGCCTCACTGGGTAACCAGAGCCAGAGGCTGCCCCTCCCTCTAGCAGCCACCACAATCAATTGAAAAACAGAAACCCTGAGAATGGCTCCAGGCTGGGCGCTGTGAGCTTTATCACAAAATAGCCCCAGGGAAAAGCTACTGTTTGTTGAAAGGCCTCAACTCTACCCAGAACCTAGCCCCATCACCACATCCCCCTCTTTTGTGACTCTCAAAGCAGATCACCCTCCCAGAAAACTAACCTGGGAGGGGGATCTCAAAATCTTGGGTAAAGCAGAGCATTTTTCTGCTTCTTCCAACCAACCGACTTAAGAAACCAATCAAGCCACAGGACCTCAAGCTGACCAGAGACTCCAACAAGAGACTGGTTAGAGACAAAAGGGAGATACAGGATTCTTCCCACTCCTCCCCCACCCCCAAAAAAAATCAAAAGACTTTTTTTTTCTTTTTTTTTTCTTCTTCTTCTTTTCTTTTTTTGCTTGTTTTTTGTTTTTTGCTACCTTATACATATATATATATTTTTTTCCCTTCTAAAACTTTTATTAATCTTTAATTTTTGCCTCTTCTGAAAAAATAATTGTTTTCCAGTAACTTTTTTTTTCTCATCTTATAATTTTTATTTTAGGAATATGTGAATGAGCGTTTTCCTTTCTTTTCTTGTCTTCTTTCTCTTTTTCTTTCTTTCTTAATTATCTTTTTGTTTTTTGTCTAGCTATACTGAACTTCTGATCTTTTCTTCTCCCTTTCCCATCCTTAAAGCTTTTCAAATCTCCTCTATGTCCCTCCCCTTCTCGGAACATATTCACATTCTTCTCTAAATAGACGGTCTTTTAACTTCTATAATAACATTAATTTTTACGTTTCTATTTTTTTCTGGTCTCTCTCTCTCTCTACTTGCATCCTACCCAACCCATTTCCTGCATTGTGATTAGGACATAGTTAACTCTCCCTGTGCCTCCCCACACCAATCTATTCCTATTTTTTACCCACATCTCTCCCTAATCCTAATAATTTCTGGTTTTCCAAATTCTTTTCTGCGGTTCGAAGTACTTTAACATATAGTTGTTTGATATTGAATAGATGTATCTGTTGAACTAGATTGTATCTGTAGACTATTGACTGTACAAACGCAAACTTTGGTTGATGGTTGCCTTAAGATAGTGTTCTAGCATAAAACTGGTGCAATCTTCATCTCAAATGGGCCGAGTAAGCCGGAAAAACACAAGAAAAATGGCAAATTCGGGTATCTCAATTCCCAATCTTGATAATCAGGGATTAGAACAGATAAAGAATAATCCAGAGGAGAGTTCCCAAATAGCTCTACAAACACTAATAGCAAACATGATAAATGAGAAGTTTGACAATGTACAAAGGACTCTGTATGAGCGTGATAGGGAGAGAGAGGAGGCATCCCAGAAGTTTATACAGGAATATCATAAGCGTGAGGAAGCTACTCAAAAACTGATACAGGATTTGCGTGAACAACTTGAGAATGCTCAAAGAGAAAGGGAGGAATGGCGTGAGCAGGCAGAGAACACTCAAAGAGAACTGCAGGATTCCCACGAACGGGAAGAAAGAGAACTGCAAGAATCCCACAGACGGGAAGAAGCTAATCAAAGAGTAATTCAGGAATTGAGAGACCAGGTAGAGAATACACAAAGATCACTAAAGGCATTCATGGAATCCATTAACAAAGAGCTGAAGGAAGTCAGGGAGACCACAAAGGGAATGCTGAATGGAACCCAACAGAAGGAATGGGAGTCCAAAGAAACCATAACAAATCAACTAAGTGATTTGAGAACAAACACTGAACACCAAATTAAGGAAGTAAAGAAATTCATACAAGACCTAAAACAGAGCTTCAACAAAGAACTTGAAGCCATCAAAGCTGACCAATTAGAAGGAAAAGAGATAAAAAACAAAGTAGAGAGTCTTGACAGCAGGTTAGACCATGCAGAAGATCGAATCTCAGGGATTGAAGACAGCCTAGATATTATAGAGAAAGAACATACAACCATCCAAGACAAGTCCAAGAAATATGATAGGTCTATCCAACACCTGGAAGACACCATCAGAAGGCCCAATCTAAGGATAATGGGTGTAGAGGAGCACCTAGAAACAGAAGTTAATGGTCTAGGAAATTTGTTTAACAGGAACCTAGCAGAGAACTTCCCAAACATACAAAAAGATAGGCCTATTCAGATACAAGAAGCTTTTAGAACCCCAAATAGACCAGACCAGAATAGGACATCCCACCGTCACATTATAATACACACAGGATCAACCCAGACCAAGGAAAAGATCCTTAAAGCTGTCAGGGAGAAAAGGGTAATCATCTACAAAGGGAAACCAATTAGAATCACCTCAGATTTCTCAGCAGAGACAATCAAAGCAAGAAGAGCCTGGAATGACGTATGCCATGCCCTAAAAACAAATAACTATCAACCAAGAATACTGATCACATATATGGTATATAACATATGAGCACCGTTATATATTACAGACTGTGATAGACAATTTGCTCCAGGAAAGTTAGAATGAACTTGTGACTTTAAATGAGCATCATTATTCCACAATACTGTGAATTTCCGGAAATTAAGTAATCACTTAATCACGATCAAAAAAAAAAAAAAAAAAAGAACCTTGGGGAAGGGAGGGAGGGAAAAAAAAAAAAAAAAAAAAAAACAAATAACTATCAACCAAGAATACTGTACCCAGCTAAACTCTCCTTCATAACTGAAGGCCAAATAAAAACCTTCCATAGCAAAGAAAAATTGAAACAATACATCTCCACCAAACCAGCCCTACAAAAGATTCTTAAAGATGTCCTACACATAGAAAACCAACAAGACCGCAACAAAGGCCAAGAAACTGCACCCAAACTGAGAATCCAAGAACCTTAGGAAGAACCCAGTTTTCGCAGCCCCCAAGAAGGTGGATAACATGGCAGGAACTCCCAAATACCTCTCAGTACTATCTCTTAACGTTAACGGACTGAACTCTCCAATTAAGCGACATAGACTGTCTAGTTGGATTAAAAAACAAGACCCTTCTATCTGCTGCCTGCAGGAGTCACATCTTGCCCGTAAAAACAAACACATCTTCAATGTTAAAGGCTGGAACAAAATCTACCAAGCAAACGGCCCTCATAAACAGGCGGGAGTTGCAATCCTAATATCAGATAAAATAGACTTCAAATTAAAATTCGTGAGAAGAGATAAAGAAGGTCGCTACATACTAATTAAAGGATCTCTCCTTCAGGAGGATATTACAATTCTAAATATCTATTCGCCAAACAATGGAGCACCCACATTTATCAAAGAAACACTACTTTCCCTCAAATCCCATATAGATCCAAAGACATTAATTGTTGGGGATTTTAACACACCACTCTCCCCACTAGATAGATCAACTCAGCAAAAACTCAACAGAGAAACCGCAGATCTAAACAGCTGCATAGATCAACTAGACTTAACAGACATTTACCGAACATTTCACCCAGCAGCATCAGAATACACGTTCTTCTCAGCAGCACATGGAACATTTTCTAAAATAGACCACATTTTAGGCCACAAAGCAAACTTGTCTAAATTCAGAAACATTGAAGTTATACCTTGCATTCTCTCTGACCACAAGGGAATAAAATTAGAACTCAACACCAAAAGCCACCAAAGAAAGTCCGGTATCACATGGAGGCTGAACAACACACTGCTGAATCATGAGTGGGTCATGGAAGAGATTAGAAAGTAAATTCAAATGTTCATGCTATTCAACAAAAATGAACACACAAATTACCAGCTCCTCTGGGACACAGCAAAGGCAGTACTCAGAGGCAAGTTTATAGCTCTGAGCTCCTACATCAACAAATTGGAGAGATCGGAAACTAACAATTTAATGACACATCTAAACCTCCTTGAAAAAGAGCAGCAAGATAAACCCCAATCCAGTAGACGGAAAGAAATAATCAAAATTAAATCAGAATTAAATGAGTTAGAATCCAAAAAAACTATAGAAAGAATCAACAAAACAAAGAGTTGGTTCTTCGAAAAACTTAACAAAATTGACAGATCCTTAGCAAATCTAATCAGAAAAAGGAGAGAACACACCCAAATTAATAAACTCAGAGACGAGAATGGAAACATCACCACAGAAACAACCAAGATTCAGAACATTATAAGGGAATACTTCTCAAAACTTTATGCTAATAAGTTTGAGAACTTGACAGAAATGGACCTTTTCCTAGCAAATATTGACATGCCGAAACTAAACCAAGATGAGTTAAACCAGCTTAACAGGCCCATATCAAGCATTGAAATAGAAACAGCAATAAGAGACCTCCCAGCTAAGAAAAGTCCAGGACCAGATGGTTTTACAGCGGAATTTTACAAGGCCTTCAAAGCAGAGCTCACACCAATACTCCTCCAACTCTTCAATGAAATTGAAAGAGAAAGCTCACTACCGAACACATTCTATGAAGCCATCATAACCCTCATCCCAAAACCAGGCAGGGACTCATCAAAGAAAGAGAACTATAGACCCATTTCTTTGATGAACATTGATGCAAAACTTCTCAACAAAATTTTGGCCAATCGACTTCAACAATTCATCCAAAAAATCATACACCATGATCAAACAGGATTCATTTCAGGGATGCAAAGCTGGTTCAATATACGCAAATCAATTAATATTATTCATCACATCAACAGGAGCAAGAATAAGAACCACATGGTTATCTCAATAGATGCAGAAAAAGCATTTGACAAGATCCAACACCCCTTTATGATGAAGGTTCTGGAAAAATTAGGAATCCATGGAACATTCCCCAATACAATAAAGGCTGTATATGACAAACCTACAGCCAGCATTATACTCAATGGTGAAAAACTAAAGCCATTTCCTCTTAACTCAGGAACAAGACAAGGATGCCCACTCTCTCCACTTCTCTTCAATCTAGTATTAGAATGCCTAGCTACAGCAATAAGACAAGATGCAGACATAAAGGGGATCCAAATAGGGAAAGAAGAAATAAAACTCTCCCTCTTTTCAGATGACATGATCTTTATTTAAAGAATCCCATGGACTCCACTCCCAAATTACTCAAGCTGATTCAAAACTTTGGCAAAGAAGCAGGGTATAAAATTAACCCCCCCAAATCAGTGGCTTTTCTATATGCCAACAATGAGAAAAGTGTGGCTGAAATTAGGAAAGCAACTCCATTTGTAATAGCCCCACAAAAAATAAAATACCTAGGAATTAACTTAACCAAAGAAGTGAAGGACCTCTATGATGAAAACTTTAAAATCTTGAAAAAGGAAATCAACACAGAACTTAAAAAATGGCAAAACCTCCCATGCTCCTGGATTGGCAAGATTAACATCGTGAAAATGGCAATACTTCCCAAGGCTATCTACAAATTCAACGCGATACCTATCAAAATTCCACCCTCATTCTTCAAGGAAATAGAGGAGGCAATCCAAAAATTCATATGGAACAATAAAAGACCCCGAATAGCAAAAACGCGCCTCAACGGAAAGAACACTGCTGGAGGAATATCAATACCAAATTTCAAACTCTACTATAAAGCCATAGTAATCAAAACAGCTTGGTATTGGCATAAGAACAGACCTCAGGACCAATGGAATAGAATTGAAAACCCAGAAATGAACCTACAGACCTATAGCCATCTAATCTTCGATAAGGAAGCTAAAACAATAGAATGGAAGAAAGACAGCCTCTTCAGTAAATGGTGCTGGCAAAATTGGTTAACTACATGTAGAAAACTAAAGCTAGATCCTTATATATCACCCTGCACCAGAATCAACTCCAAATGGATCAAAGACCTTGAACTCAAAGCAGACATTCTGAAAACATTACAGGATGGAATAGGAGAAACCTTAGGTCTCCTTGGCTCAGGCCGAAATTTTCTGAATAGAGACCCGGAAGCACAACAAATCAAAGAAAGGTTGGACAAATGGGATTGCATACGGTTGCAGAGCTTCTGCATGGCAAATGACATAGCTAGCAAGATCAATAGAAAGCCCACCGATTGGGAGAAGGTCTTTACTAGCCATACAACGGACAAGGGTCTCATATCTAAAATATACTTGGAACTCAAAAAATTAAACCACCCAACAACAAATCCTCAAAGAAACAACTGCCCAATAAATAAGTGGGCAAAAGACTTAAAGAGAAGCTTCTCTGAAGAAGAAAGAAGGATGGCCAATAGACACATGAAGAAATGTTCAACATCCCTAGCCATAAAAGAAATGCAAATCAAAACAACATTGAGATATCACCTCACTCCAGTTAGAACAGCAAAAATCAAGAACTCTAACAACAACAGATGCTGGAGGGGATGTGGACAGAGAGGAACCTTACTTCATTGTTGGTGGGAATGTAAACTTGTTCAACCACTTTGGAAAGCAGTATGGAGGTTCCTCAAAAGACTTCACATAGATCTCCCCTATGATCCAGCAATCCCACTTTTGGGCATTTACCCAAATGATTACAAACAAGACCACACTAAAGCTACCAGCACAACTATGTTTATTGCAGCATTATTTACCATAGCTAAGATATGGAACCAACCCAGATGCCCCTCAGTAGATGAATGGATCAAGAAAATGTGGTATATATACTCAATGGAATTCTATGCCTCCATCAGAAAGAATGACATTTCTCCATTTGTTAGGAAATGGAAAGGCTTGGAAAAAATTATATTAAGTGAAGTAAGCCAGGCCCAAAGAAGCATAGGTCCCATGGTTTCCCTTATTTGCAATATCTAGTATAGGTATGAGTCAAGCAGAAAAGGTCAGATAATGTGATGTTAGGAAAATGAACCCTTAAATATGTATTTTAATGTTTTCGTTTCTTTCATGCATATGTTTCTAACGCATTTATAAGATTATTTCTTTGTTGCTTTGTATGTCCCTCCCCCACAGTGTAACCCCCGCTTTCACTATATTTGATGTCAGTATAAAATGTGGAGGAGATGGGGGCAAACAAGTCGTTTAAGCACTCAGGTGGACCTGTTGCAACAATGAGAAGTACAAAATGTCATGTCAAAACCAGCTTTACAATGTCGGTGGGGGGGGGAGGGGGTATAATTGGTTGGGGGGAGGGGGGAGGCTGGGAAGGGAGGTGAAGGGTAAACAAAGGAGGAGGCTGCAATGCTTGGTAAGAAATGTATGCATTATCCTGCCCATGTAATTGTAGCCCCTCTGTACAGTATGTTCTCAAATAAAATAAAATAATATTAAAAATAAAAATAAAAAAATAAAAATAAATTAAAGAAAAGATGAGGGTGAGGGTAAGGGTATAGGTGAGGGTGAGGGTTAGGTTTCGGGTTAATGTTAGGGTGAGGGTTAGGTTGAAGTTTAGGGTTAAGGTTAGGGTTAGGGTGAGGGTGAGGGTTAGGGTGAGGGTTAAGTTTAGGGTTAGGGTAGGGGTTAGAGTGAGGGTTAGGGTTAGGATAAGGGTTAGTGTTAGGGTTAGGGTGAGGATTAGGGTTAGGGTAAAGTTTAGTTTTAGGGTTAGGGTGAGGGTTAGGTTTAGAGTGATGTTAAGGTTGAGGGTGAGGGTTAGGGTGAGGGTTCGGGTGAAGGTTAAGGTGTGCGTGAGGGTTCGGGTGAGGGTGAGGTTTAGGGTGACAATGAGGGTTAGGGTGAGGGTGAGGTTTACGGTTAGGATTAGAGTGAGGTTTAGGGTAAGGGTTAGTGTTAGGTGAGGGTTAGGTTGAGGGGTAGGTTTAGGGTTAGGGTGAAGGTTTATATGACTGTGAGGGGTAGGTTTAGGTTTAAGGTGAGAGGGTTAGGGTTAGGGTTAGGGCTAGGGTTAGGGTTAGGGTTAGGGTTATGTTTAGGGTTAGTGTGAGGGTGAGGGTTAGGATTAGGGTTAGGGTTAGGATTAGGGTGAGGTAGAGGGTGAGGGTGAGGGTTAGGGTTATGGTTAGGGTGAGGGTTAGCGTTAGGTTTAGGTTTAGTGTGAGGGTAAGGGTGAGGGGTAGGTTTAGGATTAGGGTGAGGGTTAGGTTTAGTGTGAGGATTAGGGTTAGGGTTAGTTTTAGGGTTAGGATAAGGCTGAAGGAAAGGTTTATCTTGAGTGTTAGGGTAAGGTTGAGGGTGAGGGTTAGTTGTAGAGTCAGAGTGAGGGTTAGGGTGATGGTTAGGGTTAGTGTTAGGGTTCAGGTGAGGGTAAGGGTTAGGGTGAGGGTTAGGGTGAGAGTGAGTGTTAGGGTTATAGTTATGGTTAGGGTGAGGGTGAGTGGTAGGGTGAGGGTTAGGTTAGGGTGAGGATGAGGCTTAAGTTTAGGGTGAAGGTTAGTGTTAGGGTGAGGGTTAGGTTGAGGTTTAGGGTGAGGGTTAGTGTTAGGGTTAGGGTGATGGTTAGCGTGAGGGTGAGGGTTATTTTTAGGGTTAGGGTTTGGTTGAGGGTTAGGGTTAATGGTAGGGTTAGAATTAGGGTGAGGTTTAGCGTTTGGGTTAGCTTAGGGTGAGGGTGAGGGTTAGGGTAAGGGTTAGGGTGAGGGTTAAGGTTACTATTAGAGTCAGGGTTAGGATTAGGCTTGAGGGTGAGGGTGAGTGTGAGGGTTAGGGTTAAGTTTAGAGTTAGGTTTATTGTGAGGGCTAGGTTGAGGTTGAAGTTTAGGGTGAGGGTGAGGGTTAGGGTGAGGGTTATTTTTAGGGTTCGGGTTAGGTTTAGGGTGAGGGTAAGTTTGAGGGGTAGGGTTAGGTTTAGGTTGAGGATTAGGAGTAATGTGAGAATTAGGGTTAGCATTAGTTTTAGGGTTAGGTTTAGGCTGAGGGTAAGGGTCAGTGTGAGTGTCAGGTTTAGGTTGAGGGTGAGGGTTAGTTTTAGGGTTAGGGTGAGGGTTAGGGTGATGGTTGGGGTTAGGGTTCGGGTGAGGGTTAGGGTGAGGGTAAGGGTTAAGGTGAGGGTTAAGGCGAGAGTGAGGGTTAGGTTTAGGTTTAGGGATAGGGTGAGGATTAGGGTTAGGGTTAGGGTTAGGGTGAGGTTTAGGCTGAGGGTAGGGTTAGTAGTAGGTGAGGGTTAGGTTTAGTGTGAGGGTCAGGATTAGGGTTAGGTTTAGAGTTAGGGTTCGGGTAAGGTTTCCGGTGAGGGTTAGGGTGAGGGAGAGGGTTAGGTTTAGCATTAGTGTTAGGGTGAGTGTGAGGGTTAGGGTTAGGTTTAGGGTTAGAATGAGGGTTAGGTTTAGGGACAGGGTGATGTTTAGGGCGAGGCATAGGTTTAGGGTTAGGATGAGGGTTAGTTTTAGTAAGAGGGTTAGGGTTAGGTTAAGGGTTAATGTTAGGGTCGGGGTAAGGTTTAGGGTGAGGGTTACTGTGAGAGTGAGGGTTAGGGTTAGCTTGAGGGTTAGTTTGAGGTTTAGGGTGAGCGTTAGCGTGAGGGTGAGGGTTATGTTTAGGGTTAGGGTTATGGTGAGGGTTAGTGTGAGGGTTAGGGTTAATGGTAGGTTTAGAATTAGGGTGAGGTTTAGGTTTAGGGTAAGGGTGAGGGCTAGGTTGAGTTTGAGGGTTAGGTTTAGGGTGAGGGTGAGGGTTAGTGTTAGGGTGAGGTTTAGGGTGAGGGAAAGGGTTAGCGTTAGGGTGAGGGTTAGGTTTAGTGTGAGGGTTAGGGTTAGGGTTATGGTTAAGGTTGGTGTGAGGGTGAGGCTGAGGGTTAGGATTAGTTTTAGTGTTAGAGTTAGGTTTAGGGTTAGTGTCAGGGTTAGGTTTAGAGTGATGTTTAGAGTGAGGTTGAGGGTGAGGGTGAGGGTGAGGTTAGGGTGTGGGTGAGGGTTAGGGTTAGGGTGAGGTTAAGAGTGATGATAAGGGTTAGGGTGAAGCTGAGGTTTAGGTTTAGGTTTATTGTGAGGGTTAGGGTTAGTGTTAGGTGAGGGTTAGGGTGAGGGGTAGGGTTAGGGAGAGGGTGAGGGTTAGTATTGCTCTGAGGCTTAGGGTTAGGGTTAGGCTTAGGGTGAGGGTAAGGTTTAGGGTTAGGTTTAGGGTGAGGCTGAGGGTTAGTGTTAGCGTTAATGTTAGGGTGAGGGTTAGGGTGAGGTTTAGGGTTTGGGTTAGGTTAGGGTGAGGGTGAGGGTTAGGGTAAGGGTTAGGGTGAGGGTGAGGGTGAGGGTTAAGTTTAGGATTAGGGTGAGGGTTAGGATTAGGCTTAGGATGAGGGTGAGTGTGAGGGTTAGGGTTACGTTTAGAGGTAGGATTATTTTGAGGACTTGGTTGAGGGTGAAGTTTAGGGTGAGGGTGAGGGTTAGGTTCAGGGTTAGGGTGAGGGTAAGGGTTAGGGTGAGTGTTAGGGTTAGGGTTAGGGTGACGGTTAGCGTGAGGGTGAGTGTTATGTTTAGGGTTAGGGTTAGGGTGAGGGTTAGGGCGAGGGTTAGTGTTAATGGTAGTGTTAGAATTAGGGTGAGGGTGAGGGTTAGGGTTAGTGTTTGGGTAAAGGTGAGGGTTAGGTTTGGGGTTAGGGTTACTGTTAGGCTGAGGGTGAGGGTGAGGGTGAGGGTGAGGTTTAGGTTTAGAGTTAGTGTTATTGTGAGGGCTAGGTTGAGGGTGAAGTTTAGCGTGAGGGTGAGGGTGAGGATGAGGGTTAGGGTTAGGGTAAGGTTTTGATTTAGTGTTAGGGTTAGGGTGAATATTAGAGTGAGGGTGAGGCTTCGGGTTGGGGTTAGGTTTAGGATGAGGTTTAGGTTTAGGGTTAGTGTGAGGTTTAGGGTTAGGGTGATGTTTTGGGTAAGGTTTAGGGAGGGGGAGACGGTTCGAGTTAGTGTGAGGGTTAGTCTGTGGGTGAGGGTTAGGGTTAGGGTGAGGGTTAGGGTGACGGAGAGGGTTAGGGTGAGGGTTAGGGTTAGGGTGAGGGTGAGGGTTAGGGTTAGATTTAAGTTTAGGATGAGTGCTAACGTGAGGGTGAGGGTTTGGGTCAGGGTGAGGGTGATGTGAGGGTTTCAGTTAGGTAAGGGTTAGGGTTAGTTTTAGGGTGAGGATTAAAGTGAGGGTAAGTGTTAGGGTGAGGGTTAGGGTTAGGGTTAGGGTGAAGGTTAGTGTTAGGGTTAGGGATAGTGTGAGATTTAGGGTGAGGGGAAGTTTTAGGGTAAGGGTGAGGTTTAGGTTTATTGTGAGGGTTAGGGTTAGGGTTAGGGTTATTGTGAGGGTAAGGGTTAGGGTGAGGGTTAGGGTGATGGTGAGGGTTAGGCTTAGCGTTTGGTTTAGGGTGAGGGTGAGGGCTAGGGTTAGGGTTAGGATTGGGCTGAGGGTGAGCGTGAGCGTGAGAGTGAGGGATACGTTTAGGGTTCAGGTTCGGGTGAGGGTTAGGGTTAATGTGAGGGCTAGGATGAATGTGAGGGTAAGGGTTAGGGTGAGGGTAAGTGTGAGGGTGATGGTGAGAGTTAGGGTTAGGTTTAGGCTTAGGGTGAGGGGTAGTGTGAGGGTTCGAGTTAGGATAAGTGTTAGGGTTAGGGTTAGGCTGAGGGTGAGCGTGAGGGTGAGGGTGATGGATAGGGTTGGGATTAGGGTGAGGGTTAGGTTTAGTGTGAGGGCTACAGTGAAGGTGAGGGTAAGGTTTAGGGTGAGGATTAGGGTGAGGGTGAGGGTTATGTTTAGGTTTAGGGTTAGGGTTAAGGTGAGGGGTAGGGTGAGAATTAGGGTTAGTTTGAGGGTTAGTGTGAGGGTGCGGATGAGGTTAAGGTTTAGTGTTAGGGTGAGGGTTATGGTGAGGGTGAGGGTTAGGGTTAGGATTAGGGTGAGGGAAGGGTGAGGAGTAGGGTTAGGGTTAAGGTGAGGTTTAGGTTGAGGGTAAGGTTTAGGGTTAGGGTTAGGGTTAGAGTGAAGGTTAGGGTGAAGGTTAGGGTTAGGGTGAGGTTTAGGGTGAGGGTTAGGGTGAGGGCTACGGTTAGGGTGAGTGTTAGAGTTAGGGTTAGGGTTAGGGTGAGGGCTAGGGTGAGGTTGAGCGTTAGGGTTAGGGTTAGGGATAGGGTGAAGATTAGGGTTTGGGTTACGTTAGGGTGAGGGTTAGTGTGAGGATGAGGTTGAGGGTTAGGGTTAGGGTTAGAGTTAGGGTTGTTTTGAGGGCTAGAGCTAAGGGGAGTTTGAGGGTGAGGGTGAGGGTGAGGGTTAGTGTAACAGAAAGTGTTAGGTTCAGGATTAGGGTGAGGATAAGGGTGAGGTTGTGGGTTAGGTTTAGGGTGAGTGTGAGGGTGAGGGTGATGCTTAGGGCTAGGGTTAGACATAGGGTGAGTGTTAGGGTGAGGTTTAGTTTTAGGGTTCGGGTGAGGGTTAGGGTGAGTGTGAGGGTAAGGAAGGGTTAGGTAAGAGTGAGGGTTAAAGTGAGGGTGAGGTTTAGATTTAGGATGAGGTTAAGGTTAGGGTGAGGTTTAGGGTTAGGGTTAGGGTTAGGGTGAGGGCTAGGTTGAGGGTGGGTGTTAGGTTTAGGGTTAGGGATAGGGTGAGGATTAGGGTAAGGGGTAGGGTTAGGTTGAGCGTTAGGCTGAGGGTGGGTTTAGGTTTAGGTGATGGTTAGGTTAGTGTGAGGGTTAGGGTTAGGGTTAGAGTTAGGGTGAGGTTATGGGTTCGGATGAGGGTTAGGGTGATGGTGAGAGTTCTGGTTAGCATTAGGGTTAGGGTGAGATTTAGGGTGAGGGTTATTGTTAGGGTTAGGTTTAGGGTGAGAGTGAAGGTGAGGTATAGGGTTAGGGTTAGGGTGAGGGTTAGAGTTAGGGTTAGGATTAGGGTTAGGGTCAGGGTGAGGGTGAGGGTGAGGGTTAGGGTGAGGGTTAGTGTTAGGTTTAGGGTTAAGGTGAGGGTGAGGGTTAGGGTTAGGGTTAGGGTTAGTGTGAGCATTAAGGTGAGGGTGAGTGTAAGGGTTGGGTTGAGTTAGTGTAAGGGTTGGGTTAGGGTGATGCTGAGAGTTAGGGTTAGTGTTAGGTTGAGAGTTATGCTTAATTTTAGGGTTAGGGTTAGGTTGAGGGTTAGGGTGAGAGTGAGGGTTAGGGTTAGGGTGAGGGTTAGATTTAGTGTGAGGGTTAGGGTTAGGATTAGAGATAGGATGAGGGCTAGGGTGATGGTGAGGGTGAGGTTTAGGGTTGGGGTTAGGGTGAGGATTAGGGTGAGGGTTAGGGTTAGGATGAGGTTTAGGTTGAGGGTTAGGGTTAGTGTTCGGGTGAGGGTTAGGATTAGAGTTAGGGTGAAGGTTAGGGTGAGGGTAAGGGTTAGGGTTAGTGTCAGGCTGAGAGTTAGGGTGAGGGGTAGAGTTAGGGTTATGGTTAGATTTAGGGGTAAGGTGAGAGTTAGGATTACTGTGGTGGTAGAGTTAGGATTAAGGTGAGGATAAGGGTTAGGGTTAGGGTTAGAATTAGAGTTAAGGTGAGGTTGAGGGTCAGGGTTAGGGTTCGGGTTAGGGCTAGAATGAGGGTTAGGGTTAGGGTTAGGGTGAGGTAAGGGTTAGGGTGAGGGTTGCGGTGAGGGTGAGAGTTAGGGTTAGGGTGAGGTTTAGGGTTAGGTTTAGTGTTAAGGTGAGGGTTAGGGTGAGGGTAAGGTTTAGGGTGAGGAATTAGGGTGAGGGTGAGTTTTTGGGTTAGGATTTGGTTTAGGATAAGGTGTATGGTGTCATTTAGGGTTAGGGTTATGATGAGGGTGAGGGTGAGGGTTTTAGTGATGATTTTGGTTAGTGTTAGGGTGAGGGTTAGGGTCAGGATTAGGGTGAGTGTGAGGGTTAGGGTTTGGTTTAGGTTTACAGTGAGGGTAAGGTTTAGGGTGATGGTGAGTGTTAGGGTGAGGGTTTTGTTTAGTATTACGGTTAGGGTTAGTGTGAAGGTTAGGGTTAGGGTTAGTGTGAGGGTTAGGGTGAGGGTGAGGGTTTGGGTTAGGGTGAGTTTTAGGGTTAGGGTTAGTGTTAGGGTGAGGGTTAGGGTGAGGGGTAGGGTTAGGGTTAAGGTGAGGGTCAGGATTACTTTGAGGGTTAAGGTTAGGGTTAGGATTAGGGTGAGGATAAGGGTTAGGGTGAGGTTTAGGGTGAGGGTGAGGGTTAACGATAGCGTTAGGTTTAGGGTGAGGGTTAGGGTGAGTGTTCGGGTTAGGGTGAGGGTTAAGGTGAGGGTAAGGTTTTGAGTGCGGTTTAGGGTGAGGGTGAGGTTTATCGTGAGGGTTTTGGTTAGTATTAGGGTTAGGGTTAGGGTGAGGGTTAGGGTGAGGGTGAGGGTTAGGTTTATGGTCAGGGGGAGGATTAGGGTTAGGGTGACTTTTAGTGTTAGGGTTAGTGTTAGGGTGAGGGGTAGGGTGAGGGGTAGGGTTAGGGTTAAGGTGAGGGTTAGGATTACTCTGAGGATCAGGGTTAGGATTACTCTTACGGTGAGGATAAGGGTTATGGTGAAGTTGAGGGTGAGGTTTAGGGTTAGGGTTAGCGTTAGGGTTAGGGTGAGGGTTAGGGTGAGGGTGAGGGTTAGAGTGAGCGTAAGGTTTAGGGTGAGTTTTAGGATGAGGGTTAGGGTGAGGGTTTTGGTTAGTATTAGGGTTAGGGTTAGGGTGAGGGTTAGGGTGACGCTGAGGGTTAGGATTAGGGTGAGACTGAGGGTTAGGGTTAGGGTGCATTTAGGGTTAGGGTTAGTGTTAGGGTGAGGGTTAGGGTGAGGGGTTGGTTTAGGTTTAAGGTGAGGGTTAGGATTGCTGTGACGGTTATGGTTAGGGTTAGGATTAGGGTGAGGATAAGGGTTAGGGTGAGGTTTAGGGTGAGGGTGAGGGTTAGGGTTAGGGTGAGGGTGAGGGATAGGGATAGGGTTAAGGTTAGGATAAGGGTTAGGGGTAGGGTGAGTGTTAGGTTTAGCGTTAGTGTTAGCCTGAGGATGAGTGTGTAGGTTAGGGTTAGGGTTAGATTTAGGGGGAGCGAGAGAGTTAGGGTTAGGATTAGGGATAGGCTAAGTTTTAGTCTGAGGTTGAGTGTGAGAGTGAGTGTTAGGGTGTGGATGAGGGTTAGGGTTAGGGTTAGGGTAAGGGTTAGGTTGAGGGTTAGGGTTAGGGTTAGGATGAGGGTTAGGGTAAGGGGTAGGGTTAGTGTTAGTGTGAGGGTTAGAGCAAGGTTTAGGGTTAGGGTGAGGGTAAGTGTTAGGGTGAGGTTTAAGGTGAGAGTTAGGATAGGATTAGGGGTAGGGTGAATTTTACGGTTAGGGTTAGGGTTAGGGTGAGGGTGACAGTGAGGGTTAGGGTTAGAGTTAGAGTTAGAGTTAGTGTGAGGGTTAGGGTTAGGATTATGGTTAGATTTAGTGTGAGGGTTAGGCTTAGGATTTTGGTTAGGGTAAGGGTTATGTTGAGGGTGATGGTGAGAGTGAGGTTTAAGGTGTGGGTGAGGGTTAGGGCTAGTTTTAGGATTAGGGTTATGTTTAAGGTTAAGCTGAGTTTGAGGGTGACTGTGAGGGTTAGGATTAGGGTTAAGGTTAGGGTATGGTTGAGGGTGAGGGTGAGGTTTAGGGTTAGGGTTAGGGTGAGGTTTAGGTTTAGGGTTAGGGTTAGGGTGAGGGTGAGGGTGAGGGTTAGGGTTAGGGTTAGGCTTAGGGTTAGGGTTAGGGTGAGGGTTAGGGTTAGGGTGAGGGTGAGGTTTAGAGTTAGGATTAGGGTTAGTGTTAGGCTTAGGCTGAGGTTGAGGTTGTGGGTGAGGGTGATGGTTAGGGTTAGGGTGAGGGTTAGGGTGAGGGTTAGGGTGAGGTTGAGGTTGAGGGTTATGGTTAGGTAAGGATTAGGGTTAAGGTGAGGGTTAGGGTGAGGGTGAGGGTTAGGTTTAGGGTTAGGGTTAGGGTGAGTGTTAGGGTTAGGGTGAAGTTTAGAGTGAGGGTGAGCGTTAGGTAGATTGTGAGGTTTCAGGTCAGGCTGAGGGTTAGGGTGTGGGTGAAGGTGAGTGTGAGGGTGAGAGTTAGTGTTAGGGTTAGAATTAGGGTAAGGGTGAGGGTGAGTATCTGGGTTTGGATTACGGTTAGGGTTAGGGTTATGCTGAGGTTATGGCTACGGGTGAAGGTGAGGGTTACTATTGGGTTAGGGTGAGGGTTAGGGTTAGGTTAGGGTTAGGGTGAGGGTGAGGTTTAGGGTTAGTGTTAGGGTTATTGTTAGGGTTAGGCTGAGGGTGAGGGTGAGGGTGAGGGTTAGGGTTAGGTTTAGGCTGAGGGTGAAGTTTAGGTTTACGGTTAGGATTAGGGTGAGTGTTACTTTTAGGGTTAGGGTTATTGTTAGGGCTAGGCTGAGGGTGAGGGTGAGGGCGAGGTTTAGGGTTAGGGTTATGGTTAGGCTGAGGGTGAGGTTTAGGGTGAGGGTAAGGGTGAAGGTTGGGTTATGGGTTAGGTTTAGGGTGAGGGTGAGGGTAAGGGTTATGGTTAGGTTAGGTTTAGGGTGAGTGTGAGGTTTAAGGTTAGTGTGAGTGTTAGGGTGAGTGTTAGGTTGAGGGTTAGTGTTAGGTTTAGGGTTAGGATGAGGGTGAGGGTTAGGGTTAGAGTTAGGTTTAGGGTTAGGCTGAGGGTATGGGTGAGGGTGAGGGTGAAGGTTAGGGTTAGGGTAAGGGTTAAGGTGAGGGTGAGGTTTATGTTTCTGGTTGGTTTAGGGTGAGGGTTAGGGTGAGCATTAGGGTTAGGGTTAGTGTTAAGGTTAGGTTTAGTGTCAGGGTTTGGATGAGGCTTAGGGTGAGGGGTAGGGTTAGGATTAGGATGAGGGTTAGGTGTAGTGTGAGGGTTAGGGTTAGGTTTAGGGTTAGGGTTAGGGTTAGGGTGAGGGTAAGAGTTAGGTTGAGGGTTAGGGTGAGAGTGAGGGTTATGGGTAGCGTGAGTGTTAGGGTGAGGGTTAGGGTTAGGGTTAGGGTTAGATTGAGGTTGATGTTCAAGATTAGGATTAGGGTTAGGGTAAGGATTAGGCTGAGGGTGAGGCTGAGAGTGAGGGTTGGGGTTAGGATTCTGGTTAGGGTTAATGCTAGGGTGAGGTTTAGGCTTATGGTGACTTTTTGGGGTAGGGTTAGGGTGAGGGTTAGGGTTAGGGTGAGGGTTAGAGTTAGGTTTAGGGTTAGGGTGAGGTTTAAGGTTAGGGTTATTGTTAGGGTTAGGGGAAGGGTTAGGGCGAGGGTGAGGTTTAGGGTTAGTGTTAGTTTAGGGTTAGGGTGAGGGTGAGGGTTAGGATTAGGATTAGGATTAGGGTTAAGGTTAGGCTGAGGGTGAAGGTGAGGGTTAAGGTTAAGGTTAGGGTTAGGATTAGGGTGAGGGTGAGGGTTGGATTTGTGTGAGGGTTAGGGTTAGACTAAGGGTTAGGGTTAGGGTAAGTGTTAGGGTGAGGGTGAGGCTGGAGGTGAGTGTTAGGGTTAGGTTTAGGGTTAGGGTGAGGCTTAGTGTTATGTTTAGGGTTATTGTTAGGGTTAGGTTTAGGGTGAGGCTGAGGGTGAGGGTAAGTGTTAGGATTAGGGTTATGTTTAGGGTTAAGCTGAGGGTGAGGATGAGGTTGAGGTTTAGGTTTAGGGTTAGGGTTAGGATGAGGGTTAGGGTGAGGGTGAGGGTTAGGGTCCGGGTTTGGTTTAGGGTGAGTGTTAGGGTTACGGTTATTTTTAGAGTGAGGGTGAGGTTTAGGCTGAGGGTGAGGTTTAGCATTAAGGTGAGGGTTATGTTAGTTTTAGGGTTAGGATTAGGGTAAGTGTGAGGGCTAGGGTGAGGGTGAAGGTGAGGGTTAGGGTTATGATGAGGGTCAGGGCGAGGATTAAGGTGAGAGTGAGGGTTAGGTTTAGTGTGAGTGTTAGGGTGAGTGTTAGTGTGAGGGTTAGGGTTAGGATTAGGTTTAGGGTTAGGGTTAGGGTGAGGGTGAGGAGGAGGTTTAGGGTTAGGGTTAGGGTTAGGCTGACGGTATGTTTGAGGGTGAGGGTGAGGGTTAAGTTTAGGGATAAGGTGAGGGTTAGGTTTAGGTTTAGGGTTAGGGTTAGGGTTAAGTGAGGGTTAGGGTTAGGGTTAGGGTTATTGTTAGGGTTAGGTTTAGGGTGAGGGTGAGGGTGAGGGTTAGTATTATGGTTAGGTGTAGGGTTAGGGTGAGGGTGAGGGTTAGTTTTAGGATTAGGGTTAGGGTTAGGGTTAAGCTGGGGTTAAGGGTGAGGGTTAGGTTTAGGGTTAGGGTTAGGGTGAGGGTGACGGTTAGGGTGAGGGTGAGTTTTAGGGTTCGGGTTAGGGTTAGGGTGAGGGGTAGGGTGATCGTTAGGGTTAGGGTTAGTGTTAGGGTGAGGATGAGGTTTAGGGTGAGGGTGAGGTTTAGGGTTAGGGTTAGGGTGAGGGGTAGGGTTAGGATAAAGTCAGGTTTAGGTTTATTGTGAGGGTTAGGGTCAGGTTTAGGCTTAGGGTTAGGGTTAGGTTGAGGATAAGGGTTAGGGTGAGGGATAGGTTGAGTGGGGGTTAGGGTGAGGGTTAGGTTAGAGTTAGGGTTAGGGTTAGTGTGAGGGTTAGGGTTAGGATGAGAGTATGGGTGAGGTTGACGGTCAGGGTTAGGGTTAGGGGTAGGGTTAGGTGAGGGTTAGGGTTAGGGTTAGGGTGAGGTTTAAGGTGAGGGTGAGGGTGAGGGTGAGGGTTAGGGTTAGGGTTAGGTTTAGGGTTAGGGTTAGGTTGAGGGTAAGGGTTAGGGTGAGGGATAGGGTGAGTGGGGGTTAGGGTGAAAGTTAGGTTAGAGTTCGGGTTAGGGTTAGTGTGAAGGTTAGGGTTAGGCTGAGAGTATGAGTGAGGTTGACGGTCAGAGTTAGGGTTAGGGGTAGGGTTAGGTGAGGGTTAGGGTTAGGGTGAGGGTGAGGTTTAGGGTGAGGGTGAGGGTGAGGGTTAGGGTTAGGGTTAGGTTTAGGGTTAAGGTAAGGGTGAGGGTTAGTTTTAGGATTAGGGTTAGGGTTAGGGTTAAGCTGAGGGTGAGGGTGACGGTGAGGGTTAAGATTAGGTTTAGGCTGAGGGTATGGCTGAGGGTGAGGGTTAGGGTTAGGGTTAGGAATAAGGTGAGGTTTAGGGTTAGGGTTAGGTTTAGGGAGAGGTTGAGCGTGAAGGTTAGGGTTAGGGTTAGGCTTAGGGTTAGGCTTAGGGTGAGGGTTAGTGTAAGGGTGAGTGTGAGTGTTAGGGTTAGGATTAGGGTTAGGTTTAGCAATAGGCTGAGGGTGAGGGTGATGGTTAGGGTTAGGGTGTGGGCTAGGGTGAGGGTGAGGTTGAGGCTGAGGGTTAAGGTTAGGTAAGGATTAGGTTTAGGGTGAGGGTTAGGGTTAGGGTGAGGGTTAGGGTGCGGGTTAGGGTTAGGGTTAGGGTTACGGTGAGTGTTAGGGTTATGGTGATGTTTACAGTGAGGTTGGGGTTCAGGGAGAGGGTGAGGTTTCGGCTGAGGCTGAGGGTTACAGTGTGGGTGAAGGTCAGGGTGAGGGTGAGGGTTAGTGTTAGGGTTAGATTTACGGTAAGTGTGGGTGAGGATCTGGGTTAGGATTACGGTTAGGTTTAGGGTTATTCTGAGGGTATGGGTGCGGCTGAAGGTGAGGGTTAGGGTTGGGTTAAGGTGAGGTTTAGGGTTAGGGTTAGGATTAGGGTGAGGATGAGGGTTACGGTTAGGGTTAGGGTTATTGTTAGGGTTAGGCTGAGGGTGAGGATGAGGGTGAGGGATAGGGTTAGGGTCAGGATTATGCTGAGGGTGAGGTTTAGGGTTAGGGTTAGGGTGAGGGTTAGGGTGAGAATGAGGTTTAGGGTTAGTGTGAGTGTTAAGGTGAGTGTTAGGTTGAGGGTGAGGGTTAGCGTCAGGGTTAGGGTGAGGATGAGGTTTAGGGTTCAGGTTAGGTTTAGGCTGAGGGTATGGTTGAGGGTGAGGATTTGGGTTAGGGTTAGGGTTCAGGGTTAGCGTTGTGGTGAGGGTGTGTGTTAGGGTTAGCGTTAGGGTTATTGTTAGGGTTAGGCTGAGGGTGAGGGTGAGGGTGAGGGTGAGGGTTAGTATTAGGGTTAGGGTTAGGCTGAGGGTGAGGTTTAGGGTGAGGGTAAGGGTGAAGTTTAGTTTTAGGGTTAGTTTTTGGGTGAGGGTGAGGGTGAGGGTTAGCGTTAGGGTTAGGTTTAGGTTGAGGTGAGGTTGAGGGTTAGTGTTAAGTTTAGGTTTAGCGTTAGGGTTAAGCTGAGGATGAGGGTGAGGGTGAGGGTGAGTTTTAGGGTTAGTGTGTTAGTGTGAGTGTTAGGGTGAGTGTTAGTTTGAGGTTTAGGGATAGGTTTAGGGTTAGGGTTAGAGTTAGGGTTAGCATTAGGCTGAGGGTATGGGTAAGGGTGAGGGTGAGGGTTAGGTTTAGGGTGAGGGTTAAGGTGAGGGTGAGGTTTAGGGTTCGGGTTAGGGTTAGAGTGACGGTTAGGGTGAGCGTTTGTGTTAGGGTTAGCGTTAGGGTTAGGTTTAGTGTGAGGGTTAGGGTGAGGGTTATGGTGAGTGGTAGGGTAGGATTAGGGTGAGGATTAGGTTTAGTGTGAGGGTTAGGGTTAGGTTTAGTGTTAGGGTTAGAGTTAGGGTGAGTGTAAGGTTTAGGGTGATGGTTAGGGTGATATTGAGGGTTACGGGTAGCGTGAGTGTTAGCGTGATGGTTAGGGTTAGGGTTATGGTTAGGGTGAGGGTGAGGGTGATGTTGAAGGTTAGGATTAGGGTTAAGGTTAGGCTTAGGCTGAGGGTGAGGCTGAGAGTGAGGGTTGGCGTTAGGATTCTGGTAAGGGTTAGGGTTAGGGTGAGGTTTAGGCTTACGATGAGGGTTAGGGTTAGTTTTAGGGTGAGGGTTTGGGTTAGAGTGAGGGTTAGCGTTAGGGTTAACTTGAGGGTTAGGGTTACTGTTAAGGTTAAGATGAGGGTTAGATTTAGGTTTAGGGTTAGGGTGAGGGTTACGGTTAGGGTTAGGGTTAGTTAGGGCGAGTGTGAGGTTTAGGTTTAGGGTTAGGTTTAGGGTGAGGGTGAGGGTTAGGATTCTGATTAGGGTTAGGGTTAGGGTTAAGTAAGGCTGAGGGTGAAGATGAGGGTGAGGGTTAGGGTTAGGATTCGGGTTATGGTTAGGGTTAGGTTGAGGGTTAGTGCTAGTGTGAGGGTTAGGTTTATGGTTAGGATAAGGGTAAAAGTAAGGGTGAGGGTGAGGGTGATGGTTAGGGTTAGGGTTAGGATTAGGGTGAATGTGAGGATTAGGGTTAGGGTTAGGGTTAGGGTTAGGCTAAGTGTTAGGGTTAGGGTAAATGTTAGGGTGAGGGTGAGGGTGGGGGTGAGGGTTAGGGTTAGGTTTAGGGTTAGGGTCAGGGTCAGGGATATGGTTAGGATGAGGGTTATGGTTAGGGTTAGGGTTAGGCTGAGGTTGATGTTGAGTGTGAGGGTTAGGGTTAGGGTTAGGATGAGGGCTAGGGTGAAGGTGAGGTTTAGGGTGAGGGTGAGGGTGAGGTTGAGGGTAAAGGTTACACAAGGATTAGGTTAGGTTGCGGATTAAGTGAGGATGAGGGTTAGGATGAGTGTTAGGATTAGGGTTACAGTTAGGGTGAGAGTTAGGGTTAGGTTGACTTTAGGGGGAGGGGGAGGATTAGGGAGAATGTGAGGTTTCGTGTGAGGCTGTGGGTTAGGGTGTCGGTGAGGGTTAGTGTTAGGTTGAGTGTTAAGGTTTTGGTGAGTTTGAGGGTTAGGGTTAGGGTTAAGGTTAGGTTGAGGGTTAGGTTGTGGGGTAGTGTTAGGGGTAGGGTTACGGTGAGGGTGAGGGTGAAGATTAGGGTTAGGGTAAGGGTTAGGGTTAGGGGTAGGGTTACGGTGAGGGTGGGAGTGAAGGTTAGGGTTAGGGTGAGGGTGCTGGTTATGGTTAGGTTTAGTTTTAGGGTGAGAGTGAGGGTGAGTGTTAGGGTTAGGTTTAGGGTTAGAGTTCGGGTTAGGGTGAGAGTTAGGGTTAGGGTTAGGGTGAGGGTGAGGGTGAGGGTTAGGGTTAGGGTGAGGCTGAAGGTGAGGTTTAGGGTTAGGGTTAGAGTTAGTGTTAGTTTGAGGGTTAGGGTGAGGATTAGGGTTAGAGTTAGGTTTACCATGAGGGTTAGGGACAGGGTGAGGTTTAGGGTGAGGTTAAGGCTTAGGGTGAGGTTTATGGTGAGGGTTTGGGTTAGTGATAGAATTAGGGTTACGGTGAGGAGAAAGGTGAGGTGTAGGGTTAGGGTTAGGTTTAGGGTGAGGGTTAGGATGTGGGTTTTGCTTAGTGTTAGGGTTAGGGTTAGGGTGAGGGTGAAAATTAGGTTTAGGGTGGGTGTTAGGGTTAGCGTAAGGATTAGGGTTAGCATTAGGGTTAGGGTGGCTTTTACGGTGAGGTTTAGGGTTAGGGTTAGGGTTCGGGTGAGGGTTAGGTTGAGGGTTGGGGTTAAGGTTAGGGTGAGGTTTAGGGTTAGTGTGAGTGTTAGGGTGAGGGTCAGGGTAAGGGATAGGGTGAGGGCTAGGTTGAGGGTTAAGGTTAGGGTTAGGGTTAGGGTGAGGGTGAGGGTTAGGATGAGGGTTAGGGTTAATGTTAGGGTAAGGGTGAGGGTTAGGGTTATGGTTAGGGTTAGGGTTAGTATTAGGATTAGGCTTAGAGTAAGGGTTAGGCTGAGTGTGAGGTTGCAGGTGACGGTTAGGTTTAGGGCTAGGGTTAGGTTGAGGGCTAAGTGAGGTTGAGGGTTAGAGTGAGCTTGAGGGTGAAGCTGTGGATTTCGGTTAGGTAAGTGTTAGGATTAGGGTTAGGGTGAGGATTAGGGAGAGAGTCAGGCATAGGATGAAGTTTACGGTTAGGGTGAGGTTTAGGGTTAGTGTGAGGGTTAGGGTTAAGGTTAGGGTTAGGGTGAGGTTAACTGTTAGGGTGACTGTTAGAATGAGGGTGAGGGTTAGGATTAGCGTTATGGTTAGGGTGAGGGTGAGGATTCGGATTTGCATTAGGGTTAGGGTTAGGTTGAGGGTAAGGGTGAGGGTGAGGGTTAGGGTTAGGGTTAGGGTTAGGATGAGGGTTAAGGTGAGGGTTAGGGTTAGGGTTAGGGTTAGGTTGAGGGTTAGGGTTAGGGTTAGGGTGAGGGTGAGGTTGAGTTTTAGGGTACGGGTTAGGGTTAGGGGTAAGGTTATAGTGACAGTGAGGGTGAAGGTTAGCGTTAGGTTGAGGGTGCTTGTGATGGTTAGGTTTAGTTTTAGGGTGAGATTGAGGTTGAATGTTCGGGTTAGGGTTTGGGTTAGAGTTAGGGTTGGTGTGAGAGTTAGGGTTAGGTTTATGGTGAGGGTGAGGGTGATGGTTAGGGTTAGGGTGAGGGTGAAGGTGAGGTTTAGGTTTAGGGTTAGAGTTAGTGTTAGTTTGAGGGTTAGGGTGAGGGTTAGGGTTAGGGTTAGGGACAGGGTGATGGTTAGAGTGAGGTTAAGGCTTAAGGTGAGGTTTAGGTTGAGGGTGGGGGTTAGTGTTAGGACTAGGGTTAGGGTGAGGGGAAAGATGAGGTGTAGGGTTAGGGTTAGGTTTAGGGTGAAGGTTAGGATGTGGGTTTTGCTTAGTGTTAGGGTTAGGGTTAAGGTGAGGGTTAGTGTAAGGGTGAAAGTTAGGTTTAGGGTGGGTGTTAGGGTTAGCGTAAGGGTTAGGGTTAGCATTAGGGTCAGGGTGAATTTTAGGGTGAGGTTTAGAGTTAGGGTTAGGGTTAGAGTGAGGGTTAGGTTGAGGGTTGGGGTTAGGGTTAGGGAGAGGTTTAGGGTTAGTGTGAGGGTTAGGGTGAGGGTTAGGGTAAGGGATAGGGTGAGGGTTAGGGTGAGGGTTAAAGTTAGGGTTAGGGTTAGGGTGAGGGCTATTGTGAGGTTGAGGGTTAGGGTGAGCTTGAGGGTGAGGGTGTGGATTTTGGTTAGATAAGTGTTAGGATTAGTGTTAAGGTGAGCATTAGGGAGAGAGTCAGGCATAGGATGAAGTTTAGGGTTAGGGTGAGGGTTAGGGTTAGTGTGAGGGTTAGAATTAGGGTTAGGGTTAGGGTGAGGTTAAGTGTTAGGTTGACTGTTAGAATGAGGGTGAGGGTTAGGATTCGCGTTAGGGTTAGGGTGAGGGTGAGGATACGGGTTTGCATTAGGGTTAGAGTGAGGGTTCGGTTGAGGGTTAGGGTGAGTGTGAGTGTGAGGGTGAGGGTTAGGGTTAGGTTTAGGATTAGGATTAGGGTTAGGATTAGGGTTAGGCTGAGTGTGAGGTTGAGGGTGATGGTTAGATTTAGGGCTAGGGTTAGGGTGAGGGCTATTGTGAGGTTGAGGGTTAGGGTGAGCTTTAGGGTGAGGGTGTGGATTTTGGTTAGATAAGTGTTAGGATTAGTGTTAGAGTGAGGATTAGGGAGAGAGTCGGGCATAGGATGAAGTTTAGGGTTAGGGTGAGGGTTAGGGTTAGTGTGAGGGTTAGGGTTAGGGTTAGGGTTAGGGTGAGGTTAAGTGTTAGGGTGACTGTTAGAATGAGGGTGAGGGTTAGGATTCGCGTTAGGGTTAGGGTGAGGGTTAGGTTGAGGGTTAGGGTGAGTGTGAGGGTGAGGGTGAGGGTTATGGTGAGGGTTAGGGTTAGGGTTAGGGTTAGGGTTAGGGTGAGGGTGAGGGTTAGGGTTAGGGTGAGGGTTAGGATTAGGATTAGGGTTACAGTGAGAGAGAGGGTGAGGGTTAGGGTTAGGGTGAGGGTGAGGGGTAGGGTTAGGTTTATTTTTAGGCTGAGAGTGAGGGTGAGTGTTAGGGTTAGGTTTAGGGTTATAGTTAGGGTGAGGGTGAGGGTTAGGGTTAGGGTGAGGGTGAGGTTCAGTGAGGTTTAGTTTTAAGGTGAGAGTGAGGGTGAGTGTTAGGGTTAGGTTTAGGGTTAGAGTTAGGGTTAGGGTGATGGTTAGGGTTAGGTTTAGGGTGAGGGTGAGGGTGAGGGTTAGAGTTAGGATGAGGGTGAGGGTGAGGGTTAGGGTTAGGGTTAGTGTTAGTTTGAGGGTTAGGATTAATGATAAGTTTAGGGTTAGGGGTAGGGGAAGGTATCTGGTTAAGGTTAGGGTTATCGTTAAGGTAAGGGTGAGAGTGAGAGTTAGTTTTAGGGTGAGGGTGAGGGTGAGGGTGAGGATTAGGTTTAGGGTTAAGGTTAGTGTTTGGGTGACGGTTAGGGTTAGGGTTAGGGTTAGGGTTAGGTTGAGTTTAAGAGTTAGGGTGACTGTTAGAATGAGAGTGAGGGTTAGGATTATCGCTAGGGTTAGTGTGCGGGTGAGGATTCGGGTTTGCATTAGGGTTAGGGTGAGGGTTAGGATTAGGGTTAATGTAAGGGTGAGGATAAGGGTTAGGGTGAGGGTGAGGGTGAGGGTTAGGTTTAGGGTTCGCGTGAGGGTTAGGATTATTGAGAGGGCTAGGGTAAAGTTAGGGTTAGGGTCAGGGTAAGGGTTAGGGTGAGGGTTAGGGTGATGTTCAGGGTTAGGTTTAGTGTTAGGGTTAGTGTGAGGGTGAGGGTTAGGGTTAGCATTAGGGTTAGGGTGAGGATTAGGGTTAGGGTGAGGGTGAGGTATAGGGTTAGGATTAGTGTTAGGGTTAGGTAGACGGTTAGGCTGAGGGAAGCCTGAGGGTGAGGGTGAGGGATAAGGATAGGGTTAGGGTTAGGATGAGGGTTAGGGTTAGTGTCAGAGATAGGGTGAGGGTGAGTGTAAGGGTTAGTGTGAGGGTTACGGTGAGGGTGATGGTTAGGGTTAGGGTTTGGGTTAGGGTTAGGTTGAGGGGTAGGGTGAGGGTTAGCGTGATGGTGAGGTTTAGGGTGAGGGTGTGGGTAAGGTTTCGGGTTAGGGTGAGGGTTAGGGTGAGGGTGAGGTTCAGGGTGAGGGGTAGGGTTAGGGTTAGGATGCGGGTTAGGATTACTGTGAGGGTTAGGGTTAGGTTTAGATTTAGGGTGATGTTAAGGGTTAGGGTGAGGTTTAGGGTGAGGTTGAGGGATAGGGTTAGTGTTAGGGTTAAGGTGAGTGTTAGGGTTAGGGTGAGGGTTAGGGTGAAGGTTAGGGTGAGGGTTAGGGTTAGGGTTAGGGTTAGGCTGAGGGTGAGGGTGAGGGTGAGGGTTAGGGTTAGGGTTAGGTTTAGGGTGAGGGTGTGGCTTAATATTAGGGTTAGGGTTTGGATGAGAGTTAGGGTGAGGGGTAGGGTTAGGGTTAGAGTGAGGGTTAGGGTTACTGTGAGGTTTAGGGTATAGGTTAGCATTAGGATAAGGGTGAAGGTAGGTGTTAGGGTGAGGGTTAGGGTAAGGGTGAGGGTTAGGGTTAGAGTTAGGCTTAGGGTGAAGTTTAGGGTGAGGGTTAGGATTAGGGTTAATGTTAGGGTTAGGGTTAGCGTGAGGGTGAGTGTGAGGGTTAGGGTTAGGGTTAGAGTTAGGATGAGGGTCAGAGTTAGGATCATGGTTAGGGAAAAGTTTAGGTTGAGGGTGAGCGTTATTGTGAGGGTTAGGGTGTGGGTGAGCGTTAGGGTTAGGATTAGGGTTAAGGTGAGGGTTAGGTTTAGGGCTAGGGCTAGGATGAGGGTTAGAGTAAGGGGTAGGGTTAGGGTTAGGGTGAGGGTAAGGGTTAGGGTGAGAGTTAGGATGAGGGTGAGGGTTAGGGTGAGGGTTAGGGTGAGGTTTAGGGTTAGGATTATGGTGAGTGTTAGCTGAGGTTTAGGGTTAGGGTTAAGGTTAGGGTAAGCGTGAGGGTAAGGGTTAGGGTGAGAGTTAGGGTGAGGGTTAGGGTTAGGGTTAGGGTTAGGGTGAATGTTAGGTTTAGTGTTAGGGTGAGGGTTACGTTGAGTGTGAGGGTTAGGGTTAGCATTAGGGTAAGGGTGAGGGTTAGGGTTAGGTTTAGGATTAGAATGAGGTTAAGATTAGTGTGAGGGTTAGGGGGAGGGGGAGGCTTTGGGTAAGGGTGAGGTTTAGGGTGAGGGATAGTGTTAATGTTAGGGTTCCGGTTAGGGTGAGAGTTAGGGTTAGGGTGAGTGTTAGTGTTAGGGTGAGTGTTATGGTGAGGGCTAGGGTGAGGGTGAGTATTAGGGTTACGGTTAGGGATAGGGTGAGGATTAGGGTTAGGGTTAGGTTTAGGGTAAATGTAAGAGTTAGGGTGAGGGTTAAAGTGAGTGTTAGGGTTAGGGTTATAGTGAATGTTAGGGTTAGGATTAGGGTGAGGGTTAGGTTTAGTGTGAGGGTTAGGGTTAGGTTTAGGTTTAGGGTTAAGGTGAGGATAAGGGTAAGGGTGAAGGTTATGGTGAGGGTGAGGTTTAGGGTTAGCATTAGGGTTAGAGTGAGGGTTAGGGTGAAGGTTAGGTTTAGGTTTAGGGTTAGGTTGAGGGTTAGGATTAGTGTGAGGATTAGGGTGAGGGTGAAGGTGAGGGTTAGGGTTAGGTTTAGGGTTAGGCTTAGCGTAGGGTCAGGCTGAGGGTTAGGGTGATGGTGAGGGTCAGGATTAGTTTAGGGTTAGGGTGAGGCCTAGGGTGAGGGTGAGGGTTAGGATGAGTGTGAAGGTGAAGGTGAGGGTTTCGGTTAGGTAAGGGTTAGGTTTAGGGTTAGGTTGAGGGTGAGGGTGAGGGTTAGGTTTAGGGTGAGAGTGAGGGTGAGGGTTAGGGTTAGGGTTAGTGTTAGTTTGAGGGTTAGGGTTAATGTGAGGATTAGGGTGAGGTTGAGGGTAAGGGTTAGGGTGAGGGATAGGGTGAGGGTGAGGGTTAGGCTTAGGGTTAGGTTTAGGGTGAGGGTAAGGGTGAAGGTTTAGGATAAGGGTTAGGGTTAATGTTAGGGTTAGGGGTAGGGGTAGGGGTAGTGAAAGGGTTAGGGTGAGGATTAGGGTTAGGGTTAGGCTTAGGCTGAGGGTGAGTGTGAGGGTGAGGGTGATGGTTAGGGTTGAGGTGAGGGCTAGGGTGAGGGTGAGGCTTAGCATGAAGTTGAGGTTGAGGGTTAAGTGTAGGTAATGATTAGGGTTAGGGTGAGGTTTAGCCTGAGGGTGAGGGTTAGAGTGATTGTTAGGGTTAGGGTTAAGGTTAGGGTGAGCGTTAGGGTTAGGGTGATGTTTAGAGTGACGGTGAGGGTTAGGGAGAGGGTGAGGTTTCGGGTGAGGCTGAGGATTAGGGTGTGGATGACAGTGAGGCTGAGGGTGAGGGTTAGGATTAGGGTTAGATTTAGGGTAAGGGTGAGGGTGAGGATCAGGGTTAGGATAACGGTTAGGGTTAGGGTTATGCTGAGGGTCTGGGTGCGGGTGAAGGTGAGCAATAGGGTTGGGTTAGGGTGATGGTTTGGGTTAGGGTTAGGGCTAAGGTGAGGGTGAGCGTTAGGGTTAGGGTTAGGTTTTTTGTTAGGGTTCGGCTGAGGGTGAGCGTGAGGGTTAGGTTTAGGGTTAGGATTAGGGTTAGGCTGAGGGTAAGGTTTAGGGTTAGGATTATGGTGAGGGTTAGGGTGCGAGTGAGGTTTAGGGTTAGTGTGAGTGTTAGGGTGAGGGTTAGGGTTAGGATTGGGGTTAGGGTGAGGGTGGGATTTAGGGTTAGGGGTAGGGGTAGGGGTAGTCTGTGGGTATGGGTGAGGGTGAGGATGACGGTGAGGGTTAGGTGTAGTGTTAGGGTGAGGGTGAGTGTTAGGGTTAGGGTAATTGTTAGGGTTAGGCTGAGGGTGAGGGTGAGGGTGAGGGTTAGGGTTAGGTTTAGGGTTAGGCAGAGGGTGAGGTTTAGGGTGAGGGTAAGGGTGAAGGTTAGTTTTAGGTTTAGGTTTAGGGTCAGGGTGAGGTTGAGGGTTACATTTATGGTGAGGGTGAGGATGAGGGTTAGTGTTAGGATTAGGGTTAGGGTTAGGGTTAAGCTGAAGGTGATGGTGAGCGTGAGGGTGAGGTTCATGGTAAGGGTTAGGGTTAGCTTGAGTGTGAGGGTTAGAGTTAGGTTTAGGATTAGGGTTAGGCTTAGGCTGAGGGTGAGGTTGAGGGTGAGGGTGAGGGTTAGGGGTAGGGGTAGGATTAGGGTGAGGGCTAGGGTGAGGGTGAGGGTTAGGTTGAGGGTGAGGGTGTGGGTTAAGGTTAGGTAAGGATTAGGGTTAGGGTGAGGATTAGGGTGAGGGTGAGGATTAGGGTGAGGTTTAGGGTTACGGTTAGGGTTAGAGTGAGTGTTAGGGTTAGGGTGATGTTTAGAGTGAGGGTGAGGATTATGGAGAGGGTGAGTTTTCCGGTGAGGCTGAGGCTTAGAGTGTGGGTGAAGGTGAGGGTGAGGGTGAGGGTTAGAGTTAGGGTCAGATTTAGGGTAAAGGTAAGGTTGAGAATCAGGGTTAGGATTAGGGTGAGGGTTAGTGTTAGGCTCATGGTATGGGTGCGGGTGAGGGTGAGGGTTAGGCTAAGTGTTAGGGTGAGGGTGAGGGTTAGGGTTAGGGTTAGGGTTAGCCTGAGGGTATGGATGAGCGTGAGGGTGAGGGTTAGAGTTAGGGTTAGGGTGAGGTTTAGGGTTAGGGTTAGGGGGAGGGGGAGGGGGAGGGGGAGGGTAAGGGTGAGGGGGAGGTAAGGGTGAGGATTAAGGTGAGAGTGAGGGTTAGGGTTAGTGTGTTAGGTTGAGTGTTAGTATGAGGGTTATGGTTAGGTTTAGGGTTAGGGTTAGGGGGAGGGGGAGGGTTAGGGTTAGGGTTAGGGTTAGGCTGAGAGTATGGGTGAGGGTGATGGTGAGGGTTAGGGTTAGGGTTAGGGTGAGGGTTAGGGTTAGGCTTAGGCTTAGGGTTAGTATCAGGGATAGGGTTAGGCTGAGAGTATGGGTGAGGGTGAGGGTCAGGGTGAGGGTTAGGGGTAGGGTTAGGTTGAGGGTGAGGGTTAGGGTTAAGGTTAGGTTTATTTTTATGGTTAGGTTTAGGGTGAGGTTGAGGGTGAGGGTTTGGATTAAGGTTAGGTATAGGGTTAGGGTGAGGGTGAGGGTTAGTATTAGGATTAGGGTTAGGGTTAGAGTTAAGCTGGGTGTGAGGGTGAGGGTGAGGTTTAGGTTTAGGGTTAGGGTTAGGGTGAGGGTGAGTGTTAGGGTTCGCGTTAGGGTTAGGGTGAGGGTTAGGGTGAGCGTTAGGGTTAGGATTAGTGTTAAGGTGAGGTTGAGGTTTAAGGTGAGGGTGAGGTTTAGGGTTAGGGTGTGGGTTAGGTTAGGGTTAGGGTAAGGTTTAGGGTGAGGGTTAGAGTGAGGGTGAGGGTTATGGTTATGGTTAGGGTTAGGATTAGGGTGAGGGTGAGGGTGAGGTTGAGGATTAGGGTTAGCATGAGGGTTAGGGTTAGGGTGAGGGATAGGGTTAGGTTTAGTGTTAGGGTGAGGGGGAGGGTGAATGAGGGTGAGGGTTATGGTTAGGGTTTGGGGTAGGGTGAGGGTTAGGGTTAATGTTATGGTGAGGGTGATGGTGAGGGTGAGGTTGAAGATGAAGCTTAGGGTTAGGGTTAGGGTTAGGGTGAGGGTGAGGGTTAGGGTTAGGATTAGGGTTAAGGTTAGGCTTAGGCTGATGGTGACGATGAGAGTGAGGATGAGGGGTAAGGTTAGGGTGAGGGTGAGTGTTAGGGTTCGGGTTAGGGTGAGGGTGAGGGTTAGTGGTAGCGTGAGTGTTAGGGTGAGGGTTAGGGTTAGGGTTAGGGTAAGCGTGATGTTTAGGGTTAGGATTAGGGTTATGTTTAGGGTTAGGTTGAGGGTGTGGGTGAGTGTTGGGGTTAGGATTCTTGTTAGAGTTAGGGTTAGGGTGAAGGTTAGGTTTACAGTGAGGGTTAGGGTTAGGGTTAGGGTGAGGTTTAGGGTTAGGGTGAGGGTTAAGGTTAGGGTTAAGGTGAGGGTAAGGGTGAGGGTTAGGTATAGGGTTAGGGTGAGGGTTAGGGTGAGGGTTAGGCCTAATGTTATGGTGATGGTGAGGGTGAGGGTGAGGTTGAAGATGAGGCTTAGGGTTAGGGTTAGGGTTAGTGTGAGAGTGAGGGTTAGGGTTAGGATTAGGGTTAGGGTTAGGTGAGTGTAAGGGTTAGGGTGATGTTTAGAGGGAGGTTGAGGTTTAGGGAGCGGGTCAGGGTAAGGGTTAGGATTAGGGTTAGGGTAAGGCTGAGGGTATGGGTGAGGGTGAGGGTTAGGGCTAGGGTTAAGATGAGTGTGAGGGTGAGGGTTAGGGTTAGGGTGAGGGTTAGTGTGAGAGTGAGGGTTTGGGTTAGTGTGAGTCGTAGGGTGAGTGTTAGGATAAGGGTTAGGGTTATGGTTAGGTTTAGGGTTACCGTGAGGGTGAGGGTTAGGTTTGGGGTTAGGGTTAGGGTTAGGTTTACACTGAGGTTATGGGTGAGGCTTAGGGTGAGGATTAGGATTAGGCTTAGGGTGAGGGTTACGTTAGGGATAAGATTAGGATTAGTGTAAGGGTTAGGGTTAGGCTGAGAGTATGGGTGAGGTTGACCATCAGGGTTAGGGTTAGGGGTAGGGTTAGGTGAGTGTTAAGGTTAGGGTTAGGGTTAGGTTTATGGTGAGGGTAAGGGTGAGGGTGAGGGTTAGGGTTAGGTATAGGGTTAAGGTGAGGTTGAGGGTTAGTTTTCGTATTAGGGTTAGGCTGAGGGTATGGGTGAGGGTGAGGGTGAGGGTTAGGGTTAGGCTTAGGCTGAGGGTGAGGTTGAGGGTGAGGCTGATGGTTAGTGTTAGGGTAAGGGTGAGCGTTACGTTTAGGGTGAGGTGAGGGTTAGGATTAGGTTTAGGTTTAGGGTGAGGATGAGACTTAGGGTTAGGATTATTTTTAGGGTGAGGGTGAGGTTTAGGTTGAGGGTGAGGTTTAAGGTTAGGGTAAGGGTTAGGGTAAGTTTTAGGGTTAGGATTAGGGTAAGGGTGAGGGCTAGGATGAGGGTCAGGGTGAGGGTTACTGTGAGGGTAAGTGTGACGATTAAGGTGAGAGTGAGGGTTAGGGTTAGTGTGAGTGTTAGGGTGAGAGTTAGTGTGAGGGTTAGGGTTAGGGTTAGGGGGAGGGGGAGGGTTAGGGTTACCGTTAGGGTTAGGGTTAGGCTGAGGGTATGGGTGAGGGTGAGGGTGAGGGTTAGTGTTAGGGATAGGGTGAGGATTAGGTTTAGGTTAGGCTTAGGGTTAGGGTTAGGTGAGAGTTAGGGTTAGGGTTAGTATGAGGTTTAGGGTTAGGCTGAGTGTATGGGTGAGGGTGAGGGTCAGGGTGAGGGTTAGGGGTAGGGTTAGGGTGACGGTTAGAGTTAGGGTTAGGTTTAGGGTGAGGGTGAGGGTGAGGGTTAGGATTAGGGTTAGGTGTAGTGTTAGGGTGAGGGAGAGGGTTAGTGTTAGGATTAGGGTTAGGGTTAGGGTTAAGCTGGGGGTGAGGGTGAGGTTTAGGTTTAGGGTTAGGGTTAGGGTGAGGGTGAGGGTTAGGTTGTGGGTGAGTTTTAGGGTTCGGGTTAGGGTTAGGGTGAGGTTTAGGGTGAGCGTTAGGGTTAAGGTTAGTGTTAGGTTGAGGATGAGGTTTAGGGTGAGGGTGAGGTTTAGGGTTAGGGTGAGGGTTAGGGTGAGGGTGAGGGTTAGGATGAGGGGTAGGGTTAGGATTAGGGTCAGGTTTAGGTTTAATGCGAGGGTTAGGGTCAGGTTTAGGGTGAGGGTTAGGATGAGGGGTAGGGTTAGGATTAGGGTCAGGTTTAGGTTTAATGCGAGGGTTAGGGTCAGGTTTAGGGTGAGGGTTAGGTTAGGGTTAGGGTTAGGGTTAGTGTGAGGGTTAGGGTTAAGTTGAGAGTATGTGTGAGGTTGACTGTCAGGGTTGGGGTTAGGGGTAGGGTTAGGTGAGGGTTAGGGTTAGTGTTAGAGTTAGGTTTAGGGTGAGGGTGAGTGTTACGGTTAGGGATAGGTTTAGGGTGAAGGTGAGGGTGAGGGTTAGTTTTAGGATTAGGGTTAGGTTTAAGGGTAAGTTGGGGTTGAGGGTGACGTTGAGGATTAGGATTAGGGTTAGGCTGAGGGTATGGGTGAGTGTGAGGATGAGGGTTAGGGTTAGGATTAGTGTGAGGTTTAGGGTTAGGGTTAGGGTTAGAGTGAGTGTGAGGGTGAGGGTTATGGTTAGGGTTAGGCTTAGGGTTAGTGTTAGGGTGAGGGTTAGGGTTACGGTGAGGGTGAGGGTTAGGGTTAGGATTCGGGTTAGGGTTAGGCTTAGGCTGAGGGGGAGGTTGAGGGGGAGGTTGATGGTTAGTATTAGGGTTAGGGTTAGGGTGAGGACTAGGGTGAGGGTGAGAGTTAAGCTGAGGTTGAAGTTGAGGGTTAAGGTTAGGTATGGATTAGGTGTAGGGTGAGGGTTAGGGTGAGGGTGAGGTTTAGGGTGAGGGTGAGGGTTAGGGTTAGGTTGAGTGTTAGGGTTAGGGTGATGTTTAGAGTGAGGGTTAGGGTTAGTGAGAGGGTGAGGGTGATGATCTGTTTTAGGATTACGGTGAGGGTTAGGGTTATGCTGAGGGTATGGGTTCCGGTGAAGGTCAGGCTTAGGGTTGGGTTAGGGTGAGGATTAGGGTTAGGGTTGGGGTTAGGGTGAGGGTGAGGGTTAGGGTTAGGGTTAGGGTTATTGTTAGGGTTAGGCTGAGGGTGAGGGTGAGGTTGAGGGTTAGGATTAGGGCTAGGGTTAGCCTGAGGGTATGGGTGAAGGTGAGGGTTAGAGTTAGGTTTAGGGTTAGGGTGAGGGTTAAGTTTAGGGTTATGGTTATGGTTAAGGTGAGGGTAAGGCTGAGGGTTAGTGTGAGAGTGAGGTTTAGTGTTAGTGTGAGTGTTAGGATGAGTGTTAGGTTGAGGGTTAGGGTTAGGGTTAGGTTTAGGGTTAGGGTGAGGGTGAGGGTTAGGGTTAGAGGTTGGGTGAGGGTTAGGCTGAGGGTATGGGTGAGAGGGAGTGTGAGGGTTAGGTTTAGGGTTAGGTTTAGGTTTAGGGTTAGGGTTAGGGTGAAGGTTAGGGTTAGGGTCAGGGTTAGGGTTAGTGTGAGGGTTATGGTTAGGTTGAGAGTATGGGTGAGGGTATAGGTCAGGGTTAGGGTTAGGGGTAGGGTTAGGGTGAGGGTTAGGGTTAGGGTTATGGTGAGGTTTAGGTTTAGGGTTTGGGTTATTGTTAAGGTTAGGTTTAGGGTGAGGGTGATGGTGAGGGTTAGGGTTAGGGTTAGGTTTAGTGTGAGGGTGAGGGTGAGGGTTAGTGTTAGGATTAGGTTTAGGGTTAGGGTTAAGCTGAGGGTGAGGTTGAGGTTTAGGATTAGGGTTAGGGTTAGGGTCAGGTTAAGGTGAGGTTGAGCCTTAGGGTTCGGGTGAGAGTGAGGGTGAGCCTTAGGGTTAGGGTTAGTGTTAGGGTGAAGGTGAAGTTTAGGGTGAGGGTGAGGTTTAGGGATGGGTGAGGGTTAGGGTTAGGGTGAGGGTTAGGTTTAGTGTGAGGGTTAGGATTAGGGTTAGGGTGAGGGGTAGGGTGAGGGGTAGAGTAAGGATTAGGATGAGGGTTAGGTTTAATGTGAGGGTTAGGGTTTGGTTTAGGTTTAGGTTTAGGGATAGGTTGAGGGTAAGGGTTAGGGTGAGCGTGAGGGTAAGGGTGAGGGTGAGGGTTAGGGTTAGATTTAGGGTAAGGGTGAGGGTGAGGATTAGGGTTAGCATTAGCATTAGGGTTCGGGTTAGTTTGAGGGTATGGTTGAGGGTGAGGGTTAGGGGTAGGGGTAGAGGTAGGGTGAGGGTTAGGGTTAAGTTTAGGGTTAGGGTGAGGCTTAGTGTTAAGTTTAGGGTTATTGTTAGGGTTAGGTTTAGGGTGAGTTTGAGGGTTAGGGTTAGGTTTAGATTTAGCGTGAGGCTCAGGGTGAGGGTAAGTGTTAGGATTAGGGTTATGTTTAGGGTTAAGCTGAGGGTAAGGGTGAGGGTGAGGTTTAGGGTTAGGGTTAGGATTAGGATTCGGGTTAGGGTGAGTGTGAGGGTTAGGGTTCGGGTTAGGTTTAGGTTGGGGGTTAGGGTAAGGGTTAGGGTTACGGTTATTGTTTGGGTGAGGGTGAGGGTTAGGGTTATGGTGAGGGTCAGGTTTAGTTTTAGGATTATGATTTGAATAAGTGTGAGGGCTAGGTTGAGGGTGAGGATTCGGGTTAGGTGAGGGTAAGGGTGAGGATTAAGGTGAGAGTGAGGGTTAGGGTTAGTGTGAGTGTTAGGGTGAGTGTTAGTGTGAGTGTTAGGGTTCGGTTTAGGGTTAGGGTTTGGGTGAGGGGGAGGGTTAGGGCTAGGGTTAGGGTTAGGGTTAGGCTGAGGGTATGGGTGAGGAAGAGGGTGAGGGTTAGGGTCAGGGTTAGGGTGAGGGTTAGGTTTAGGGGTAAGCTTAGGGTTAGGTTTAGGTGAGGGTGAGGGTTAGGGTTAGGGTAGGGTTAGGGTTAGTGTGAGGGTGAGGTAGGTTTATGGTTAGGGTTAGGATTAGGGTGAGGGTGAGGGTGAGGATTGGGGTTAGGGTGAGGGTTAGGTTTAGGGTGAGGGTTAGGTTTAGGTTTAGTGTTAGGTTGAGGGTGAGGGTGAGGGTGAGGGTTAGATTTAGGGTTAGGGTTAGGGTGGGGGTGAGTGTTACGGTTAGGATTAGTGTTAGTGTTAGGCTTAGGCTGAGAGTGAGGTTGAGGGTGAGGGTTAAGGTGAGGGTTAGGATTAGGGTTAGGGTTAGGGTGAGGGCTAGGGTTAGGGTGAGGGTTAGGGTGAGGTTGAGGGTGAGGGTTAAGTTTAGGTAAGGATTAGGGTTAGTGTGAGGATTCGGGTGAGGTTGAGGGTTAAGTTGAGGCGGGTTAGGGTGAGTGTTAGGGTTAGGGTGATGTTTACTGTGAGGTTGAGTGTTAGGGAGAGGGTGAGGTTTCCGGTGAGGCTGAGGGTTAGGGTGTGGGTGAAGGTGAGGGTGAGGCTGAGGGTGAGGTTTAGGGTTAGGGTTAGATTTAGGGTAAGGGTGAGGATGAGGATCAGGGTTAGGATTAGTGTTAGGGTTAGGGTTAGGTTGAGCATATGTGTGCTGATGAGGGTGAGGTTTATGGTTGGGTTAGGGTGAGGGTTAGGGTTAGAGCTAGGGTTAGGGTGAGGGTGAAAGTTAGTGTTAGGTTTAGGGTTATTTTTAGAATTAGGCTGAGGGTGAGGTTGAGGGTTAGGGTTAGGGTTAGGGTTAGGTTTAGGGTTAGGCTGAGGGTATGGGTGAGGGTGAGGATTAGGGTTAGGTTTAGGTGAGGTTTAGGGTCAGGGGTAGGGTTAGTGTGAGTGTAAGGGTGAGGGTTAGGGTGAGAGTGAGTGTTAGGGTTCATGTGAGTGTTAGGTTGAGTGTTAGGGTGAGGATTAGTGTTAGGGTAAGGTTTAGGGTTAGTCTTAGGGTTAGGGTTAGATTTAGGGTGAGGGTGAGTGTTAGGGTTAGGGTTAGGTTTAGGGTGATGGTGAGGGTGAGGGTTAGTTTTAGGATTAGCGTTAGGGTTAGGGTTAAACTGCGGTTGAGGGTGAGGGTGAGGGTTAGGAATAGGGTTAGGCTGAGGGTATGGGTGATGGTCAAGGTGAGGGTTAGGGTTAGGGTTAGGGTGAGGTTTAGGGTTAGGCTTAGGGTTAGGGTGACTGTGAGGGTTATTGTTAGGGTTAGGGTTAGGGTTAGGTTGAAGGTTAGGGTTAGAGTTAGGGTGAGGGTGAGGATGAAAGTTCGGTTTAGTTTTAGGTTTATTGTTAGGATCAGGCTGAGGGTGAGGGTGTGGGTGAGGGTTAGGGTTAGGATTAGGTTTAGGTTTAGGCTGAGGATATGGGTGAGGGTGAGGTTTAGGGTTAGGGTTAGGGAGAGGGTTAGGATTAGGATTAGGGTTAGTGTGAGCTTAAGGGTGTGGGTTAGAGTGAGAGTGAGGTTTAGGGTTCGTGTGAGTGTTAGGGTGAGTGTTAGTGTGAGGGTTAGGGTTAGGTTAAGTTTAGGGTTAGGGTGAGGGTGAGGGTTACGGTTAGGGTTAGGGTTAGGCTGAGGGTATGGGTGAGGGTGAGTGTGAGATTTAGGGTTAGAGTTATTGTGAGGGTTAGGTTTAGGTTAGGGTGAGGGTGAAGGTGAGGGTGAGGGTTAGGGTTAGGCTTAGGTTTAGGGTGAGGGTGAAGGTGAGGGTGAGGGTTAGTGTAGGATTTATTTAGGGTTATGGTTAGGGTTAAGCTGAGAGTGAGGGTGAGGGTGAAGGTGAGGTTTAGGGTTAGGGTTAGGGTAAAGGTGAGGGTTAGGCTGAGGGTGAGGGTTAGGTTTCGGATTAGGGTTCGGGGGAGGGTTAGGGTTAGGGTTAGTTTTAAGGTGAGGGTGAAGTTGAGTTTGAGGTTGAGGTTTAGTGTTAGGGTGAGGGTGAGGGTTAGGGTTAGGTTTAGGGTTAAGGTTAGGCTTAGGCTGATGGTGAGGTTGAGGGTGAGTGTAAGGGGCAGAGTTAGAGTTCGGGTTAGGGTGAGGGCTAGGGTGAGGGTTAGGGTGAGGGTGAGGGTTAGGGTGGGGGTTAAGGTTAGGGTGAGTTTGAGGTTCAAGGTAAAGTTTAGGTAAGGTTTATGGATAGGGTGAGGGTTATAGTGAGGTTAAGGGTTAGAGTGAGGGTTAGGGTTAGGGTTAAGGTTAGGGTGAGTGTTATGGTTAGGGTGATGTTTAGAGTGAGGGTGTCGGTTAGGGAGAGGGTGAAGTTTCGTGTGAGGCGGAGGGTTAGGGTGTGGAAGAATGTGAGGGTGAGGGTGAGGGATAGGGTTAGGGTTAGATTAGGGGTAAGGTTGAACATGAGGATCAGGTTTAGGATTACGGTTAGGGTTAGGGTTATGCTGAGGGTATGGGAGCGGGTGAAGTTGAGGGTTAGGTTTGTGTTAGGGTGAGGGTTAGGGTTAGGGTTAGGGTTAAGGTGATGGTGAGTGTTAGGGTTAGGGTTAGGGTTAGGCTGAGGCTGAGGTTTAGGGTTAGGCTTAGGGTGAGGGTTAGGGTGAGAGTGAGGTTTAGGTTAATGTGAGTGTTAGGGTGAGTGATAGGGTGAGGGTGAGGGTTAGGGTTAGGGTTAGTGTTAGGGTGAGGGTGACGTTTAGGGTTAGAGATAGGGTTTGGGGTAGGCTGAGGGTATGGGTGAGGGTGAGGAATAGGGTTAGGTTTAGGGTTAGTGTTAGGGTGAGAGTGAGTGTTAGGGTTAGAGTTAGGGTTATTGTTAGGGTTACACTGAGGGTGAGGGTGAGAGTGAGTGTTAGGTTTAGGGTTAGGGTTAGGGTTAGGCTAAGGTTGAGGTTTAGGGTGAGGGTAAGTGTGAAGGTTAGGTTGAGGATTAGGTTTAGGGTGAGGTTGAGGTTGAGGGTTAGGGTTAGGTTTAGGTTTACCATGAGGGTGAGGGTGAGGGTTAGTGTTAGGATTAGGGTTAAGGTTACAGTTAAGCTGAGGGTGTGGTAAGGGTGAGGGTGAGGGTTAGGGTTAAGGTTTAGGATTAGGGTGAGGGTAGGGTGAGGGTTAGTTTGAGGGTGAGAGTGAGGGTTAAGTTTAGGTAAGGATTAGGGTTCGGGTGAGGAATAGGGTCAGGGTGAGGACTGGGGTGAGGGTTAGTATTACGGTTAGGGTTAGAGTGAGTGTTAGCCTTAGGGTGATGTTTAGAGTGAGGGTGAGGGTTCTGGAGAGGGTGAGGTTTCAGGTGAGGCTGAGGGTTAGGGTGTGGTTGAAGGTGAGTGTATGGGTGAGGGTTAGGTTTAGGGTTAGATTTAGGGTAAGAGTTAAGGTGAGGATCAGGGTTAGGATTAGGGTTAGGGTTAGGGTTAGGCTCAGGGTATGGGTGCGGGTGAGGGTCAGGGTTAGGCTAAGGGTTAGGATGAGGGTGAGGGTGAGGGTTAGGGTTAGGGTTATTGTTAGGGTTAGGCTGAGGGTGAGGTGAGGGTGAGGGTAGGGGTTAGGGTTAGGCTGAGGGTATGGGTGAGTGTGAGGGTCAGGGTTAGAGTTAGTGTTAGGGTGAGGTTTAGGGTTAGGGTTAGCGTTAAGTTTAGGGTGAGGGTAAGAGTGAGGATTAAGGTGAGAGTGAGGGTTAGGGTTAGTGTGAGTGTTAGGGTAAGTCTTAGTGTGAGGGTTGGGGTTAGGTTTAGTGTTAGGTTTACGGTTAGGGTTAGGGTGACGGGGATGGTTAGGGTTTGGCTGAGGGTATGGGTGAGGGTGAGGGTGAGGGTTAGGGTTAGGGTTAGGGTGAGGGTTAGATTTAGGGTTAGGCTTAGGGTTAGGGTTAGGTGAGGGTTAGGGTTAGGGTTAGTGTGAGAGTTAGGGTTAGGCTGAGAGTATGGCTGAGGGTTAGTGTGAGAGTGAGGGTTCGGGTTAGTGTGAGTGTTAGGGTGAGTGTTAGGGTGGGGGTTAGGGTTAGGGTTAGGGTTAGGACTAGGTTTATGGTGAGGGTTAGTATTAGGGTTGGGGTTAGGGTTAGGGTTAGGCTGAGGTTATGGGTGCAGGTGAAGGTGAGGGTTAGGGTTGGGTTAGGGTGAGGGTTAGGGTTAGGGTTAGGGTTAGGGTGAGGGTGAGTGTTAGGGTTAGGGTTATGGTTATTGTTAGGGTTAGGCTGAGGGTAAGGGTGAGGGTGAGGGTGAGGGTTAGGGTTAGAGTTAGGCTGAGGGTGAGGTTTAGGGTTAGGGTTAGGGTGAGGGTTAGGATGAGAGTGAGGTTTAGGGTTAGTGTGAGTGTTAGGGTTAGTGTTAGGGTGAGGGTGAGGGTGAGGTTTAGGATTAGGTTTAGGGTTATTGGTATGCTGAGGGTATGGGTGGGGGTGAGGGTGACTGTTAGGGTTACGGTTAGTGTTAGGGTGAGGGTGAGTGTTAGGGTTAGGATTAGGGTTTTATTGTTAGGGTTAGACTGAGGGTGAGGGTGAGGGTGAGTGTTAGGATTAGGGTTAGGGTTATGGTTAGGCTGAGTTTGATTTTTAGGGTGAGGGTAAAGGTGAAGTTTAGGTTGAGGATTAGTTTTAAGGTGAGGGTGAGAGTTCCTGTTAGGATTAGAGTTAGGGTTAGGGGTAATCTGAGGGTGAGAGTGAGGGTGAGGGTGAGATTTAGGGTAAGGGTTAGGGTTAGGGTGAGGGTGAGGGTTAGAGTTAGGATTAGGGTTAGGGTGAGGGTTAGGATTAGGGTTAGGATTAGGGTGAGGTCTACGGTGAGAGTGAAGGTTAGGTTGAGGGTGAGAGTGAGGGTTAATATTAGGTAAGGATTAGGGTTAGGGTGAGGAATAGGGTGAGGGTGAGGATTTGGGTGAGGGTTAGGGTTACGATTAGGGTTAGAGTGAGTGTTAGGTTTAGGGTGATGTTTAGAGTGAGAGTGAGGGTTATGGAGAGGGTGAGGTTTCGGGTGAGGCTGAGGGTTAGGGTGTGATTGAAGGTGAGCGTGAGGGTGAGGGTTAGGTTTAGGGTTGGATTTAGGGTAAAGTTTATGGTGAGGATCAGGGTTAGGATTAGGGTTAGGGTTAGGGTTAGGCTCAGAGTATGGGTGCGGGTGAGGGTGAGGGTTAGGCTAAGGGTTAGGGTGAGGGTGAGTGTTAGGGTTAGGGTTAGGGTTATTATTAGGGTTAGGCTGAGGGTGAGGGTGAGGGTAGGGGTTAGGGTTAGGCTGAGCATATGGGTGAGCGTGAGGGTGAGGGTTAGAGTTAGTGTTAGGGTGAGGTTTAGAGTTAGCGTTAGCGTTAAGTTTAGGGTGAGGGTAAGGGTGAGGATTAAGGTGAGAGTGAGGGTTAGGGTTAGTGTGAGTGTTAGGGTGAGTCTTAGTGTGAGGGTTGGGGTTAGGTTTAGGGTTAGGGTTACGGTTAGGGTTAGGGTGACGGGGACGGTTAGGGTTAGGGTTAGGGTTAGGCTGAGGGTATGGGTGAGGGTGAGGGTGAGGGTTAGGGTTAGGGTTAGGGTGAGGGTTAGATTTAGGGTTAGGCTTAGGGTTAGTGTGAGTGTTAGGGTGAGTCTTAGTGTGAGGGTTGGGGTTAGGTTTAGGGTTAGGGTTACGGTTAGGGTTAGGGTGACGGGGACGGTTAGGGTTAGGGTTAGGGTTAGGCTGAGGGTATGGGTGAGGGTGAGGGTGAGGGTTAGGGTTAGGGTTAGGGTGAGGGTTAGATTTAGGGTTAGGCTTAGGGTTAGGGTTAGGTGAGGGTTAGAGTTAGTGTTAGTGTGAGGGTTAGGGTTAGGCTGAGAGTATGGGTGAGGGTTAGGTTCTGGGTGAGGTTTCGGGGGAGGTTTAGGGTGAGGGTTAGGGTGAGGGTTAGGGGTATTTTTAGGGTTAGGTTTAGGGTAAGGGTGGGGTGAGGGTTAGGATTAGGGTTAGGTGTAGGGTTAGGGTGAGGGTGAGGGTTAGTGTTAGGATTAGGGTTAGGGTTAGGGTTAAGCTGGGGGTGAGGCTGAGGGTGAGGATTAGTTTTAGGGTTAGGTTGAGATTGAGGGTGAGGGTGAGAGTGAGGGTTAGGGTTAGGGTTAGGGTGAGTTTTAGGGTTAGGGTTAGGGTTAGGGTTAGAGTCCGGGTAAGGGTGAGGTTTAAGTTAAGAGTGAGGGTTAGGGTTAGTGTGTTAGGGTGAGTGTTAGTGTGAGGGTTAGGGTTAGGTTTAGGATTAGGTTTAGGTTTAGGGTGAGGGAGAGGTTTATGGTTGGGGTTAGGGTTAGGGTTAGGCTTAGGGTGAAACTTGGGGTTAGGGTTAGGGTTATTGTTAGGTTTAGGCTGAGGTTGAGGGTTAGGCTGAGGGTGAGGGTTAGGGTGAGGGTTAGGGTTAGGCTGAGGGTGAGGGTGAGGGTTAGGGTTAGGGTTAGGTTTAGGGTAAAGCTGAGGGTATGGGTGAGGGTGACGTTTAGGCTTAGGGTTAGGGTGAGGCTTAGGGTTAGGGTTCAGATAAGGGTGAGAGTGAGGCTTAAGGTTCATGTGAGTGTTAGGGTGAGTGTTAGGGTGAGGGTTAGGGTTAGGTATAGGGTTAGGGTTAGGGTTAGGGTGAGGGGGAGTGTTAGGGTTTGGGTTAGGGTTAGGCTGAGAGTATGGGTTAGGTTTAGGGTTAGGTTCAGGGTTAGGTTTAGGGTTAGGCTTAGGTTTAGGGTTATATGAGGGTTAGGGTTAGGGTTAGGGTTAGTTTGAGGGTTAGGGTTAGGCTGAGAATATAGGTTAGGGTTAGGGTCTGGGTGAGGGTTAGGGATAGGTTTAGGGTGAGAGTTAGGGTGAGGTTTAGGGTTATTGTTAGGGTTAGGTTTAGGGTGAGGGTGAGTGTGAGGGTTAGGATTAGGGTTAGGTGTAGTTTTAGGGTGAGGGTGAGGCTTAGTGTTAGGATTAGGGTTAGGGTTAGGGTTAAGCTGGGGGTGAGGGTGAGGGTGAGGGTTAGGTTTTGGGTTAGGGTTATGGTGAGGGTGAGGGTTAGGGTGAGGGTGAGTGTTAGGTTTAGGGTTAGTATTAGGGTGAAGGTTAGGGTGAGTGTTAGGGTTAGGGTTAGCGTTGGGGGAGGATGAGGTTTAGGGTGAGTGTGGGGTTTAGGGTTAGGGTGAGGGTTAGGGTTAGGGTGAGGGTTAGCTTTAGTGTGATTCTTTGGGTTAGGGTTAGGGTGAGGATTTAGATGAGGGGTAGGGTTAAGATTACGGTCAGGTTTATGTTTAGTGTGAGGGTTAGGGTCAGGTTTAGGGTTAGGGTTAGGGTTAGGGTGAGGGTAAGGGTTAGGGTGAGGGTTAGGGTGAGAGTGCGGGTTAGGGGTAGCGTGAGTGTTAGGGTGAGGTTTAGGTTTAGGTTTAGGGTTAGGTTGAGGGATAGGTTTAGGTTTACGGTGAGGGTTAGTTTTAGGGTTAATGTTAGGTTTAGGGTAAGGGTTAGGTAGGGTTAGGTTGAGAGTTAGGGTTAGGGTTAGTGTTAGGGTGAGGGTGAGGTTGAGGGTGAGGGTTAGGGTTAGGTTTAGGGTGAGGGTGAGGTTTCGGATTAGGGTTAGGTTTAGGGTGAGGGTAAGGGTTAGGATTAATGTTATGGTAAGGGTGAGGGTGAGGGTGAAGGTGAGGATGAGGCTTAGGGTTAGGGTTAGTGTGAGGGTGAGGGTGAGTTTTAGGGTTAGGATTAGGGTTAAGGTTAAGATTAGGCTGATGGTGAGGTTGAAGGTGAGGGTGAGGGGTAGGGTTAGGGTTATGGTTAGGGTGAGGGCTAGGGTTAGGGTTAGGGTGAGGATTAGGGTGAGGGGTAGGGATAGGATTAGGGTGAGGGTTAGGTTTAGTGAGAGGATTAGGGTTAGGGTTAGCTTCAGGGTTAGGGTTAGGGTGATGGTAAGTGTTAGGGTGAGGGTTAGGGTGAGAATGAGGGTTAGGGGTAGCGTGAGTGTTAGGGTGAGGGTTAGGGTTAGGGTTAGGGTGAGTGTGATGTTTAGAATGAGGATTAGGGTTATGTTTAGGGTTAGGGTTAGGGTTAGGCTCAGGGTATGGGTGAGGTTGAGGGTTAGGGTTAGGGTTAGGGTTATTGTTAGGGTTAGGGTGATGGTAAGGGTGAGGGTGAGGGTTAGGGTTAGGGTTAGGCTGAGGGTATGGGTGAGCATGACTGTGAGGGTTAGAGTTAGGTTTAGGGTGAGGTTTAGGGTTAGGGTTAGGGTTATTGTTAGGGTTAGGCTGATGGTAAGGGTGAGGGTGAGGGTTAGGGTTAGGGTTAGGCTGAGGGTATGGGTGAGCATGACTGTGAGGGTTAGAGTTAGGTTTAGGGTGAGGTTTAGGTTTAGGGTTAGCGTTAAGGTTAGGGTGAGGGTAAGGGTGAGGATTAAGGTTTGAGTGAGGGTTAGGCTTAGTGTGAGTGTTAGTGTGAGTGTTAGTGTGAGGGTTAGGGTTAGGTTTAGGGTTAGGGTTAGGGTTAGGGTTAGGGTAAGGAGGAGTGTTAGGGTTAGGGTTAGGGTTAGGGTTAGGCTGAGGGTATGGGTGAGGGTGAGGGTGACAGTTATGGTTAGGGTTAGGGTGAGGGTTAGGTTTAGGGTTAGGCTTCGGGTTAGGGTTAGGTGAGGGTTAGGGTTAGGGTTAGGGTTAGTGTGAGGGTTAGGGTTAGGCTGAGAGTATGGGTTAGGGTGAGGGTCAGGGTGAGGGGTAGGGGTAGCGTTAGGGTGAGGGTTAGAGTGAGAGTTAGGGTTATTGTTAGATTTAGGATTAGTGTGAGGGTGAGTGTGAGGGTTAGGATTAGGGTTAGGGTTAGTGTTAAACTAGGGGTGAGGGTGAGGGTGAGGGTTAGGTTTGGGGTTAGGATTAGGGTGAGGGTGAGGGTTAGGGTGAGGGTGAGTGTTAGGGTTTGGGTTAGTATTAGGGTGAGTGTTAGGGTGAGCGTTAGGGTTAGAGTTAGTGTTAGGGTGAGGATGAGGTTTAGGGTGAGGGTGGGGTTTAGGATTAGGGTGAAGGTTAGGGTTAAGGTGAGGGTGAGGGTGAGGGTTAGGGTTAGCGTTATGCTTATGGTTAGGGTTAGGGTTAGGTTTAGTGTGAGTGTTAGGGTGAGTCTTAGGGTGAAGGTTAGGGTTAGTGTTAGGGTTAGTGTTAGGGTGAGGGTGAGTGTTAGGGTTAGGTTTAGAGTTATTGTTAGGGTTAGGCTGAGGGTGTGGGTGAGTGTGAGGGTTAGGGTTAATATTAGGGTTAGGCTGAAGGTGAGGTTTAGGGTGAGGGTAAGGGTGAAGGTTAGGTTGAGGAATAGGTTTAGGGTGAGTGTGAAGGTTTGGGTTAGGGTTAGGGTTAGCATGAGGGTGTGGGTGAGGTTTATTGTTAGGATTAGTGTTAGGGATTTAGGGTAAGGGTGAGGGTGAGGATCAGGGTTAGGATTAGGGTTAGGTTTTGGGTTAGGCTCAGGGTATGGGTGCGGGTGAGGTTGAGGGTTAAGATAAGGGTTAGAGTGAGGGTGACGGTTAGGGTTAGGGTTAGGGTTATTTTGAGGGTTAGACTGAAGGTGAGGGTGAGGGTGAGGGTTAAGTTTATGGTAAGGGTTAGGCTGAGGGTATGGGTGAGCATGAGGCTGAGGATTAGAGTTAGGGTTAGGGTGAGGTTTAGTGTTAGGGATAGGCTTAGGGTTAGGTGTAGGATGAGGGTGAGGTTGAGGGTGAGGGATAGGGTTAGTTTTAGGGTGATGGTGAGGGTGAGGGTTAGTTTTAGGATTAGGGTTAGGGTTAGGGTATGCTGAGGTTGAGGGTGACAGTGCGGGTTAGGATAAGGGTTATGCTGAGGGTATGGGTGAGGGTGAGGGTGAGGGTTAGGGTTAGGGTTAGGGTGAGGTTTAGGGTTAGGGTTAGGGTTAGGGTTACTGTGAGGGTTAGGCTTAGGCTTAGGCTTAGGGTTAGGTTGAGGGTTATTATTACGGTTAGGGTTAGGTGAGGGTGAAAGTTAGGGTTAGGGTTAGGGTTATTGTAGGCTGAGGGTGAGGGTGAGGGTGAGGGTTAAGGTTAGGGTTAGGTTTAGGGTTAGGCTAAGGGTATGTGTGAGGGTGAGGTTTAGGGTTAGGGTTAGGGAGAGTGTTAGTGTTAGGTTTAGGTTTAGGATGAGGGTAATGTTGAGGGTTAGGGTGAGAGTGAGGGTTAGGGTTCGTGTGAGTGTTAGGGTTAGGTTTACGGTGAGGGTTAGGGTTAGGTTTAGGGTTAGGGTGAGGGTGAGGTTTAGGGTTAGGGTTTGGCTGAGGGTATGGTTGAGGGTCAGTGTGAGAGTTAGGGTTAGGTTTAGGGAGAGGGTTAGGTTTAGGTTTAGGCTTAGGGTTAGATTTAGGGTGAGGTTGAGGGTAAGGGTGAGGGTTAGGTTTAGGGTTAGGTTTAGGGTGAGGGTCAGGGTGAGGGTTAGTGTAGGATTTTGTTTAGGGTTAGGGTTAGGGTTAAGCTGAGGGTGAGGTTGAGAGTGAGGGTGAGGTTCAGGGTTAGGGTTGGGGTAAAGGTGAGGGTTAGGGTGAGGGTGATGGCTAGGGTTCAGATTAGGGTTAGGGTGAGGGTGAGGGTAAGCATTACGGTTAGGGTTAGTGTTAGGGTGAGGGTGAAATTGAGGGTGAGGGTCTGGTTTAGTGTTAGGGTGAGGGTTAGGGTTAGGGTCAGGTTTAGGTTTAGTGTGAGGGTTAGGGTTAGGGTGAGGCTGTTGGTGAGGGGTAGGTTTAGGATTAGGATGAGGTTATGTTTAGTGAAAGGGTTAGGGTTAGGTTTATCTTCAGGGTTAGGTTTAGGGTGATGGTAAGTGTTAGGGTGAGGGTTAGGGTGAAAATGAGGGTTAGGGGTAGCGTGAGTGTTAGGGTGAGTGTTAGGGTTAGGGTTAGGGTTAGGGTGATCATGATGCTTAGGGTTAGGATTAGGGTTACATTTAGGGTTAGGGTTAGCGTTAGGATTAATGTTATTGTGAGGGTGAGTGTGAGGGTGAGGGTGAGGATGAGGCTTAGGGTTAGGGTTAGGCTTAGGGTGAGGGTGAGGGGTCGGGTTAGTTTTAGGGTTAAGGTTAGGCTTAGGCTGATGGTGAGGTTGAGGGTGAGGGTGAGGGGTAGGGTTAGGGTTATGGTTAGGGTGAGGTCTAGGGTTAGGGTTAAGGTGAGGGTGAGGGTTAGGGTGAGGGTTAGGGTTAGGGTTCGGTATAGTGTGAGTGTTAGGGTTAGGCTGAGAGTATGGGTTAGGGTGAGGGTCAGGGTGAGGGTTAGAGGTAGGGTTAGGGTGAGGGTTAGAGTGAGAGTGCGGGTTATTGTTAGGTTTAGGATTAGAGTGAGGGTGAGGTTTAGGATTAGGGTTAGAATTAGGGTTAAACTAGGGATGTGGGTGAGGGTGACGGTTAGGTTTAGGGTTAGGGTTAGGGTGAGGGTGAGGTTTAGGTGTGAGGGTGAGTGTTAGGGTTTGGGTTAGTATTAGGGTGAGGGTTAGGGTGAGGGTTAGGGTTAGGGTTAGTGTTAGGGTGAGGATGAGGTTTAGGGTGAGGGTGGGGTTTATGTTTAGGGTGAGGGTTAGGGTTAGGATGAGGGTTAGGTTTAGTGTGATTGTTAGGGTTAGGGTGAGGGTGAGGGTTTGGATGAGGGGTAGGGTTAGGATTAGGGTCATGTTTAGGTTTAGTGTGAGGGTTAGTGTCAGGTTTAGAGTTTGGGTTAGAGTTAGAGTGAGGGTACGGTTTAGGGTGAGGGTTAGGGTGAGAGTGCGGGTTGGGGTAGCGTGAGTGTTAGGGTTAGCGTTAGGGTGAGGTTAAGGGTTAGGTGAAGGTTAGCGTTAGGGTTAGGGTGAGGGTGAGTTTTGGGGTGAGGGTTAGAGTTAGGGTTAGGTTTAGGGTAAAGGTTAGGATTAGGGTGAGGGTTATGATGAGGGTTAGGGTTAGGGTTAGGTTTAGGTTGAGGGTGAGAGTGTTAGGGTAAGGATTAGGGTTAGGTTTAGGGTTAGGCTGAGGGTGATGGTGAGGGTGTGGGTTAGGTTTAGGGTTATGTTTAGGGTTAGGGTGAGGACTAGGGTGAGGGTTAGGGAGAGGGTGAGGGTGAGGGTTAGGGTGATGGTTAGGGTTAGAGTGAGGGATAGGGTGAGGGTAAGGGTTGAGATTAGCGTGAGCGTTAGGTTTAGGGTGAGGGTTAGGTTTAGGGTGAAGGTGAGGTTGAGGGTTAGGGTTAGGGTTAGAGTGAGGGTGAGAGTGAGGTTTGATATTAGGGTAAGGGCTAGGGTTAGGGTGAGGGTTAGGTTTAGGTTGATGTTTAGTGTGAGGGTGAAGTTTAGGGTGAGGGTGAGGGTTAAGTTTAGGGTGAGGATTAGGTTTAAGTTGAGGGTGAGGGTTAGGATTATAGTTAGGGTCAGAGCTAGGGTGTTGGTGAAGGTAAGGGTGTGGGTGAGTGTAAGGATTAGGGTGTGGGGTAGGTTTAGGTTTAGGGTGAGGGTTAGGGTGATGGTGAGTTTTAGGGTGAGGTTGTGGGTTAGGGTTAGTGTTAGGTTTAGTGTGAGGGTTAGGTTTAGGATTAATGTTAGGGTAAGGGTTAAGGTGAGGTGTAGGGTTAGGTTTAGGGTGAGGGTTAGGGTTAGTGTGAGGGTAAGGGTTAGAGTTCGGGATAGAGATAGGGTTAGGGTGAGGGTAAGGGTTAATATGAGGGTTATGCTGAGGATGAAGGTGAGTGTAAGGGTTAGGGTTAGGGTGACGGTGACGGTGACGGTGAGGGTTAGCATTAGGCTTACAGTTAGGGTTATGGTTAGGGTTAGGGTGATTGTGAGTTTGAGGGGTAGTTTTAGGGTTAGGGTTAGGTTGAGGGTGAGGGTTAGGGTTAGGGTGAGGAATAGAGTGAGGGTTAGGGTTAGGTTGAGGGTTAGGATGAGTGTTAGGGTGAGGGTGACAGTGAGGGTTAGAGTTATGATTAGGATTATTGTTAGTACTAGGTTTAGGTTTAGGTTTACGCTGAGGGTGAGGGTTAGGTTTAGGGTTAGGGATAGGTTAAGGTTAGGGTTAGGGATATGTTTAGGGTTATGGTTAGGGTGAGGTTTAAGGTTAGATTTATTGTGAGGGTTAGTGTTAGGATGAGGGTTAGGGTTAGGCTTATGTTTAGGGTGTGAGTGAGGGTGAAGGTGAGGGTTAGGGTTAGGGTGAGGGTTAGTGTGAGGGTGAGGGTGAGGGTTAGGGTTAGGATGAGGGTTAGGTTTAGTGTTAGGCTGAGTGTGAGGGTGAGGGTGAGGGTTAGGATGAGGGTTAGGGTTAAGGTGAGGGTTAGGATTAGTGTGAGGGTTAGGGTTAGGGTGAGGGTAAGGATTAGGGTGAGGCTTAGGGTGAGGTGAGGGTTAGGGTTAGGGTTAGGGTAAGAGTTAGGGTAAGGGTTAGGGTGAGTGTTAGTGTTAGGGTTAGGGTTAGGGTTAGGTTTTGGGTAGGGTTTAGGGTGAGTTTTAGGGTTAGGGTGAGGGTGAGGGTTACGGTTAGGGTGAGGTTTAGGGTTATGGTTAGGGTGAGAGTGAAGCTGAGGGTGAGGGTTAGGATTAGGGTTAGGGTTACAGTTAGGCTGAGGGTGAGGGTGTGGGTAAGTTTGAGGGTGAGAGTTAGGGTTAGGGTTAGGGTTAGTGTGAGGGTTAGAGTTTAGGTTTAGGGTTAGCGTTAGGGTGAGCTTAAGGGTTAGGGTGAGGTTTAGGGTGAGGTTGAGGATTAGGGTTAGGGTGAGGTGAGGGTTGGGGTGAGGGTTAGCGTTAAGGTTAGGTTTAGGGTAAGCGTTAAGGTGAGGGTAGGGTGAGGGTTAGGGTTAGGGTGAGGTATAGGGTGAGGGTGAGGCATAGGGTTAGTGTGAGGGTTAGGGTTATTGTGAGGGTTAGGGTTAGGGTGAGGGTGAGGGTGAGCGTTAGGGTTAGGATTAGGGTTAGGTTTAGGTTTAGGCTGAGGGTGAGGGTAAGAGTGTGTGTTAGGTTTAGGGTTAGGTGTGGGGTTACAGTGAGGGCTAGAGTGAGTGTTAGGGTGAGAGTGAGGGTTAGGGTTCGGGTTAGGTTGGGGGTTAGGGTTAGGGTGAGGGATAGGGTGAGGGTAAGGTTTAGGGTTAGGGGGACGGTTAGGGTGAGGGTTAGGTTTATGGTGAGGGTGAGGGTTAGGGTTAGGGTTACGGTGAGGGTTAGGTTTAGGGTGAGGGATTGGGTGAGTGTATGGATCAGGGTTACTGTGAGGTTTAGGGTTAGGGTGAGGGTTAGGTTTAGGGTGATGTTTAGGGTGAGGGTGAAGGTTAGGGTGAGGGTAAGCCTTAGGATTAAGTTTAGGGTGAGTCCTAGGGGGAGTTTTAGGTTTAGGGTTACGGTTAGGGTTAGGGTGAGGTTTAGGGTGAGGGTTAGGTTTAGTGTTAGGGGTAGCGTGATGGTTAGGGTGTGGGTGAGGATTAGGGTGAGGTGAGGGTGAGAGTGAGGTTTAGGTTGAGCCTTAGGATTAGGGTGAATGTTTGCTTGAGGGTTAGGGTTAGGTTTAGGGTTAAGGTTAGGGTTAGGGTTATGTTTATGGTTAGGGTTCGGGTTAGGTTTAGGGTGAGGGTTAGTGTTTACGTGATGTTCAAGGTGAGGGTGAGGGTTATGGTTAGTGTTAGGGTTAGGGTGAGGGTGAGGGTTAGTGTGTGGGTGAGGGTTAGGGTTAGGGTGAGGGTGAGGGTTAGTGTGTGTGTGAGGGTTACGGTTAGGTTGAGGGTTAGGTTTAAGGTGAGGTTGATGGTGAGGTTTAGGGTTAGGGTTAGGGTGAGGATGAGGTTTAGGGTTATGATTACCGTTAGGGTTAGGATTAGGTTTATGCTGATGGTGAGGATTAGAGTTAGGTTTAGAGTTCAGTTTAGGGTTAGGGATATGGCTAGGAAAATGTTTATGGTTAGGGTTAGGGTGAGGATTAGGGTTAGGATTATTGTGAGGGTTAGAGTTAGGGTGAGGGTTAGGGTTGGGTTAGGATTAGAGTGAGGGTGAGGGTGAGGGTTAGGTTTAGGGTTAGGGTGAGGGTTAGTGCGAGGGTGAGGGTGAGGGTTAGGGTTAAGAATAGGGTGAGAGTAAATGTTAGGGTTAGTGTTAGAGTTAGGGTTAGGGTTAGGGTGAGGGTGAGGGTTAGGGTTAGGGTGATGTTTAGGGTGAGGGTGAAGTTTATTGTGAGGGTGAGGGTTTGGGTGAGGGTGAGGGTTAGGGTGTGGGTGAGGGTTAGGGTTAGGGTGAGGGTTAGGGTGAGGGTGAGTGAGTGGGTTAGGTTTAGGATTAGGGTTATGTTTAGGATTAGGGTGATGTTCAGGGTGAGTGTGAGGGTGAGAGTGAGGGTTAGGGTGAGGGTGAGGGTTAGGTTTAAGATTATGGTTAGGTTTAGGATTAGGCTGAGGGTGAGGGTGAGAGTGAGGGTTAGGGTTAGGGGTAGGTTTAGGGTTAGGATGAGGGTTAGGGTGAGGGTTAGGGTTAGGGTGAGGGTTAGGTTTAAGCTTATGGTGTGGGTGAGGGTGAGCGTGAGAGTTAGAATTAGGGTTAGGGTTAGGCTGAGGGTTAGGGTTTGGGTGAGTTTGAGGGTGAGGGTTTGGGTTAGGGTGAGGGTTAGAGTGAAAGTTAGGGTTAGGGTAAGGGTTAAGTTTAGGATAAGTGTTAGGGTGAGGGTTAGTGTGAGGATGAGGGTTAGGTTTAGGGTTAGGGTAAGTGTTGGGGTGAGGCTTAGCTTTAGGGTTAGGATTAGGGTAAGGGTGAGGGTTTGGGTTAGGGTGAGGATGAGGGTGAGAGTGAGTGTTAGGGTTAGGATTAGGGTTGGGTTTCCGTTTAGACTGAGGGTGAGGGTGTGCTTTAGGTTTAGGGTTAGGGTTAGCTTTAGGGTGATGGCTGGGGTAAGGGTTCAGGTGAGGTTTAAGGTTAGGGTTAGGGTTAGGGTTAAGGTGAGGTTTAGGGTTAGGGTGAGGGATAGGGTGAGGGTAAGGGTTAAGTTTAGGGTGAGGGTTAGGGTTAGGGTGAGGTTTAGGTTTAGGGTGAGGGTGAGGGTGAGGTTTAGGTTTACAGTTAGAGTGAGGGTGAGGGTGAGGGTTAGGGTTAGGGTTAGGGTTCGGGTGATGCCTAGGGTGAGGGTGAGAGTTAGGGTGAGGGTAAGGGTTGGTGTTAAGTTTTGGGTGAGGTTGAGGGTGAAGGTGAGGGTGAGGGTTAGGGTTAGTATTAGGGTTAGGGTTAGGATTAGGTTTAGGTTTAGTTTTAGGCTGAGGGTGAGAGTGAATGTAAGGGTTAGGGTTAGGGTTAGGGTGAGGTCCAGGTTGAGAGTGAGAATTAGGGTGAGGGTTAGGTTAAGGGTTAGGGTCAGGGTGAGGTTGAGGGTTAGGGTTAGGGTTAGGGTGCGGGTTAGGGTGAGGATTAGAGTGAGGGATAGGTTTAGGATTAGGGTTAGGTTTATGATGAGGCTGAGGGTGAGGGTGAGGGTGAGGGTGAGGTTTAGGGTAAGGGTTAGGTTTAGTGTTAGGGTAAGGGTTAGGTTTAGGTTAATGGTTAGTGTGAGGGTGAGGATGAGGGTTAGGGTTAGGTTTAGGATGAGGTTTAGGGTTAGGGTGAGGGTGATAGTGTAGGTGAGGGTGAAGGTTAGGGTTAGTATTAGGGTTAGGGTTAGGATTAGGTTTAGGTTTAGTTTTAGGCTGAGGGTGAGAGTGAAGAGGAGGGTTAGGGTTAGGATTAGGGTGAGGTAAAGGTTGAGAGTGAGAGTTAGGGTGAGGGTTAAGATAAGGGTTAGGGTTAGGGTGAGGGTGAAGGTGAGGTTTAGGTTTAGGGTTAGGGTGCGGATTAGGTTGAGGTTGAGGGATAGGTTTAGGATTAGGGTTAGGTTTAGGATGAGGCTGAGGGTGAATGTGAGGGTCTGGTTTAGGGTAAGGGTTAGGTTTAGGGTTAGGGTAAGGATTAGGTTTAGGGTGATGGATTCGTGTGAGGGTGAAGTTTAGGGTGAGGATGAGGGTGAGGGTGAGTGTGAGGGTTAGGGTTAGGATGAGGGTTAGGGTTAGGGTTAGGACTAGGATGAGGGTGAGGGTGAGGGTGAGGGAGAGGGTTAGGGTTTGATTGAGGGTTAGTGTGAGCGTGAGGGTGAGGGTTAATGTTAGGATTAGGGTTAGGGTTAGTGTTAGGCTGAGTGTGAAGGTGAGGGTGACGGTGAGGGTCAGGGTTAAGGTTAGGGTTAGGGTTATGGTGAGGGTTAGGATTAGTGTGAGGGTTAGGGTTAGGGTTATGGTTCTGGTGAGGGTATGGGTTAGGTTGAGGGTTTGGGTAAAGTCAGAGTTAGAGTTAGCTTAGGTTTAGGGTGAGGGTTAGTTTGAGTGTTAGGGTAAAGGTTAGGGTGAGGGTTAGGGTGAGGGTTAGGGTTAGGGTTAGGGCTAGGATGAGAGTTAGGTTTAAGTCGAGGTTAAAGGTGAGGCTTAGGGTTATGATTAGGGTTAGGGTTATGATTAGGTAATTAGGGTGACGGTCAGGGTTAGGGTTATGATTAGGGTTAGGGTTAGGGTTAGGTTTAGGGTTAGGTTTAGGGTTAGGGATAGGGTTAGGGATATGTTTAGGGTTATGGTTAGGGTGAGGATTAGGTTTAGGGTTATTGTGAGGGTTAGTGTTAGGGTTAGTTTTAGGGTGGCATTGAGGGTGAAGGTGAGTGTTAGGGTTAGCGTGAGGGTTAGTGTGAGGGTGAGGGTGAGTGTTAGGGTTAGGATTAAGGTTAGGTTTAGTGTTAGGCTGAGTGTGAGTGTGAGGGTGAGGGTGAGGGTTAGGGTTAGGGTTAGGGTTAAAGTGAGGTTTAGGATAATTGTGAGGGTTAGGGTTAGGATTACAGTTAGGGTGAGGGTAAGGATTTGGGTGAGGGTTAGAATGAGGTGAGGGTTAAGGTTAGGGTTATGGTTAGGGTAAGGGTGTGGGTGAGGGTTAGGGTGAGGTTGAGGGTTAGGATTAGGGTTAGGGTTACACTTAGGCTGAGGGTGAGGTTGTGGGTAAGTTTGAGGGTGCATTTAGGGTTAGGGTTAGGGTTAGTGTGAGGGTTAGGGTTAGTGTCAATGTTAGGGTTAGCGTTAGGGTTAGCGATATGGTGAGTGTAAGGTTTAGGGTGAGGTTTATGGTGAGGGTTAGGGTTAGGGTTAGGGTGAGGTGAGGGTTGGGGTGAGGGTTAGCGTTAGGGTTAGGTTTAGGGTAAGGATTAGGGTGAGGGTTAGGGTTAGGGTTAGGGATAGGGTGAGTTGTAGGGTGAGGGTGAGGCTTAGGGTTAGTGTGAGTGTTAGGTTTAGGGTGAGAGGGTTAGGGTTAGGGTGAGGGTGAGGGTGAGTGTTAGGGTTAGGATTAGGTTTAGGTTTAGGTTTAGGCTGAGGGTGAGGGTGTGGGTTAGGTTTAGCATTAGGTTTAGGGTTAAATTGAGGGTTAGGGTGAGGGTTAGGGTGAGGGTGATGGTTAGGGTTAGGGTTAGGGTGAGCGTTAGGGTTAGGGTGAGGGATAGGGTGAGGGTAAGGGTTAGGGTTACTGTGAGGTTTAGGGTTAGGGTCAGGGTTAGGTTTAGGGTGACTGTGAGGGTGAGGATTAGGATTAGGATTAGGGTTAGGGTTAGTGTTAGGCTGAGTGTGAAGGGGAGGGGGAGGGTGAAGGTGAAGGTTAGGGTTAGGTTTAGGGTTAGGGTGAGGCTTAGGATTAGTGTGAGGGTTCGGGTTAGGGTTATTGTTAGGGTGAGGATAATGGTTAGGTTGAGGGTTAGGGTGAAGTGAGATTTAGGGTTAGGGTTAGGTTTAGGGTGAGGGTTGGTGCGAGAGTTAGGGTTAGAGTTAGGGTAAAGTTTAGGGTGAGGGTTATTGTGAGCGTTAGGGTTAGGGTTAGGATGAGTGTTAGGTTTAAGGTGAGGTGGAGGGCGAGGGTTAGGATTAGGGTTAAGGTTAGTGTGAGGGTGAGGGTTAGGGTTATGATTAGGGTTAGGCTTATGATTAGGTTTAGGTTTACGTGACGGTGAGGGTTAGGTTTAGGGTTAGGGTTATAATTAGGGTGAGGGCTAGGGTGAGGGTTAGGGTGAGGGTGAGGGTGAGGGTGATGGTTTGGGTTGGGTTAGGGTTAGGGTTAGGATTAGGGTGAGAGTGAAGTTTAGGTTGAGGGTTGGGTTTAGGGTGAGGATTAGGGTTAGGTTTAGGTTGAGGGTTAGTGTAAGGGTGAGGTTTAGTATGAGGGTGAGTGTTATGGTTAGGATTAGGATTGGGTGTGAGGGTTACTGTGTGGGTGAGGGTTAGGGTTAGGGTGAGGGTTAGGTTTAAGGTGAGGTTGAGGGTAAGGGTTAAGCTTAGGGTTTGGGTGAGGGTGAGGGTCAGGTTTATGATTAGGGTTAGGGTTAGGATTAGTTTTAAGTTTAGGTTTACTCTGAGGGTGAGTGTTAGGGTTAGGGTTAGGGTTAGGGATATGTTTAGGGTTAGGGTTAGGGTGAGGGTTAGGGTTAGGGTTAGGTTTAGGGTGAGGGTGAGGGTGAGGGTTAGGGTTAGGGTTGGGGTGAGGGTTAGTGTGTGGGTGAGGATGAGGGTTAGGTTTAGTATTAGGGTTAGGTTTAGTGTTAGGTTGAGTGTGAGGGTGAGGGTGAGGGTTAGGGTTAGGGTTAGGGTTAAGGTGAGGGTTAGGATTAGTTTGAAGGTTAGGATTAATGTTATGTTTAGGGTAAGGTTAAGGGTTAGAGTTAGGTGATGGTTAGGATTAGGGCTGGGGAGAGGGTAAGGGTTAGGATGAGTGTTAGGGTGAGGTTTAGGGTTCGGGTTAGGGTGAGGGTGAGAATTAGGGTTAGGTTTAGGGTTAAGTTTAGGGTGAGGTTTAGGGTTAGCATGGGTGAGGGTTAAGCTTAGGGTGAGGTTTACAGTTACGGTTAGGGTGAGGGTGAGGGTGAGGGTGAGTGTTAGGATTAGTGTTATTGTTAGGGTTAGGCTGAGGGTGAGGTTCAGGGTGAGTTTGAGGGTGAGGGTTGGGGTTAGGGTTAGATTTAGTGTGAGGGTTAGGGTTAGTGTGAAAGTTAGGGTTAAGGTTAGGTTTAGGGTGAGGGTAAGGTTCAGGGTGAGGTTTAGGGTGAGGGTGAGGGTTAGGGTTAGGGTTATGGTTAGGGTGAGGTTTAGGGTGAGGGTGAGAGTTAGGGTTAGATTTAGGGTTAGGGTTAGGTTTGGAGTGAGGGTTAGCGTTACGGTTAGGTTTAGGGTAAGGGTTAGGGTGAGGGTTAGGTTGAGGGTTAAGGTGAGGGTTAGGGTAATGGTGAGGGTTAGGGTGGGGGTGAGGCTTAGGGTTAGGTTGAGGGTTAGGGTTAGGGTGAGGTTTAGGGTTAGTGTTAGGTTTAGGGTGAGGGTGAGTGTGAGTGTTAGGGTAAAGATTAGGGTTAGGTTTAGGGTTAGGCTGAGGGTGATGGTGAGGGTTAGGGTGAGGGTTAAGGTTAGGTTTAGGGTTAGGGTGAGAGCTAGGGTGAGGGTTAGGGAGAGGGTGAGGGTTAGGGTTAGAGTTAGGGTTAGGGTGAGGGTTAGGGTTAGGGTGAAGTATAGGGTGAGGGTAAGGGTTGGGGTTAGGGTGAACGTTAGGGTTAGGGTGAGGGTTAGGTTTAGGGTGAGGGTGAGGTTGAGGGTTAGGGTTAGAGTGAGGGTTAGGGTTATGATTTGGTTTAGGGTTAGACTTAGGTTTATGTTTAGTTTTCGGCTCATGGTGAGGGAGTGTGTGAGGGTTAGGTTTAGGGTTAGGGTTAAGGTGATGGCTAGGGTGAAGGTGAGGGTTAGGGTGAGGGTGAGGGTTGGTGTTAGGTTAAGGGCTAGGGTGAGGGTGATTGATAGGTTTAAGGTGATGTTTAGTGTAGGGTGAAGGTTAGGGTGAGGGTGAGGGTTAGGGTTAGGGTGCGGGTTAGGGTTAGTGTGAGGGTCAGGGTTAGAATTATAGTTAGGGTCAGAGCTAGGTTGAGGGTGAGGGTGAGGATTAGGGTGTGGGGGAGATTTAGGTTTAGGGTGAGGCTTAGGGTGATGGTGAGGGTTAGGGTGAGGTTGTGGGTTAGGGTTAGGGTTACGTTTAGTGTGAGGGTTAGGTTTAGGATTAGGGTTAGTGTGAGGGTTAGGATGAGGTGTAGGGTTAGGTTTAGGGTGAGGGTTAGGGTTAGTGTGAGGGTTAAGGTTAGGTTTCGGGTTAGAGATAGGTTTAGGGTGAGGGTAAGGGTTAAGATGAGGGTTATGCTGAGGGTGATGGTGAGCATAAGGGTTAGCATAAGGTGAGGTTTAGGGTTAGGGTTAGGGTGAGGGTGAGGGTAAGCATTAGGATTACAGTTAGGGTTATGGTTAGGGTTAGGGTGAGTCTGAGGGTTAGTTTTTGGATTAGGGTTAGGGTTAGGGTTAGTGTGAGGGTTAGAGTGAGGGTTAGGTTTAGGGTTAGGATGAGGTTTAGGGTGAGGGTTAGGGTTAGGGGGAGGGTTACGGTGAGGGTTACAGTTATGATTAGGATTAGGGTTAGTATTAGGTTTAGGTTTAGGTTTCCTCGGAGGCTGAGGGTTAGGGTTAGGGTTAGGGTTAGGTTTAGGTTTAGGGTTAGGGTTAGAAACATGTTTAGGGTTATCGTTAGGGTGAGGTTTAGGGTTAGGGTTATTGTGAGGGTTAGTGTTAGGATGAGGGTTAGGGTTAGGGTAATATTTAGGGTGAGGGTGAAGGTGAGTGTTAGAGTTAGGGTGAGGGTTAGTATGAGGGTGAGGGTGATGGTCAGGGTTAGGATGAGGATTAGGTTCAGTATTAGGATGAGTGTGAGGGTGAGGCTGAGGTTTAGGGTTAAGGTGAAGTTTAGGAATAGTGTTAGGTTTAGGGTTAGGGTTAGGGTTAGGGTGAGGGTAAGGATTAGGGTGAGGCTTAGGGTGAGGTGGGGGATAGGGTTAGGGTTAGGGTTAGGGTGAGGGTGAGGTTGAGTGTTAGGTTTAGGATTAGGGTTAGGTTTAGGTTTAGGGTGAGGGTGAGGGTAAGGCTGTGGGTTAGGTTTAGGGTTAGGTTTGGGGTTACAGTGAGGGCTAGGGTGAGGATTAGGGTGAGGGTGAGGGTTAGGGTTAGGTTTAGGGTTAGGGTTAGGGTTAGGGTGAGGGATAGGGTGAGGGTAAGGGTTAGGGTTACTGTGAGGTTTAGGGTTAGAGTGAAGTTTAGGTTTAGGGTGAGGGTGAAGGTGAGGGTTAGGGTTAGGGTGAGGTTTAGGTTTATGGTGAGGATGAGGGTTAGGGTTAGGGTTAGGGTGAGGGTTAGGTTTAGGGTGAGGGATAGGGTGAAGGTATGGGTCAGGGTTTCTGTGAGGTTTAGGGTTAGGGTGAGGGTGATGTTTAGGGTGATGGTGAAGGTTAGGGTGAAGTAAGGCTTAGGATTAGGGTTAGGGTCAGGACTAGGGTAGTGTTAGGTTTAGGGTTACGGTTACGGTGAGGTATAGGGTGAGGTTTAGGTTTAGTGTTAGGGTTAGCGTGATGGGTAGGGTGTGGGTTAGGGTGAGATTAGGGTGAGAGTGAGGTTTAGGTTGAGCCTTAGGGTTAGGGTGAATATTTGCGTGAGGGTTAGGGTTAGGGTTAGGGTTATGTTTGGGGTTAAGGTTAGTATGAGGTTTAGGGTTAGGGTGAGGTTTTGGGTTAGGGTTAGTGTGAAGGTTAGGGTTAGGGTGAGGGTTAATGTGAGCGTGAGAGTGAGGCTTAGAGTTAGGATTATGGTTAGGGTTAGTGTTAGGCTGAGGGTGAAGATGAGGGTGAGGGTGAGGGTGAGGGTTAGGGTTAGGGTTAGGTTTAGGTTTAGGGTGAGGGTGAGGATTAATGTGAGTGTTAGGGTTAGGGTTAGGGTGAGGGTAAGGGTTAGGGTGAGGGTTAGGGTTAAGTGAGAGTTAGGGTTAGGTTTAGGTTTAGGGTGAGGGTCAGTCTAAGAGTTAGGATTAGGGTTAGGGTAAAGTTTAGGGTGAGGGTTAGGGTGAGCGTTAGGGTTAGGGTTAGATTGAGGGTTAGGTTTAAGGTGAGGTTGAGGGTGAGGTTTAGGGTTAGGGCTAAGGTTAGGGTGAGGGAGAGGGTTAGGGTTTGGGTTGGGTTAGGGTTAGGGTTAGGATTAGGGTGAGAGTGAAGTTTAGGTTGAGGGTTGCGTTTAGGGTGAGGATTAGGGTTAGGTTTAGGTTGAGGGTTAGTGTAAGGGTGAGGTTTAGTGTGAGGGTGAGTGTTATGGTTAGGATTAGGATTGTGTGTGAGGGTTAGTGTGTGGGTGAGTGTTAAGGTTAGGGTGAGGGTTAGGTTTAAGGTGAGGTTGAGGGTGAGGTTTAAGTTTAGAGTTTGGGTGAGTGTGAGGGTCAGGTTTATAATTAGGGTTAAGTTTATGATTAGTTTTAGGTTTAGGTTTACTCTGAGGGTGAGTGTTAGCGTTAGGGTTAGGGTTAGGGTTAGGGTTAGGGCTAGGGATATGTTTAGGGTTAGGGTGAGGGTGAGGGTTAGGGTTAGGGTTAGGGTTAGGTTTAGGGTGAGGGTGAGGGTGAGGGTTAGAGTTAGGGTTGGGGTGAGGGTTAGTGTGTGGGTGAGGATGAGGGTTAGGTTTAGTATTAGGGTTAGGTTTAGTGTTAGGTTGAGTGTGAGTGTGAGGGTGAGGGTTAGGGTTAGGGTTAGGGTTAAGGTGAGGTTTAGGATTAGTTTCAGGGTTAGGGTTAATGTTATGTTTAGGTTGAGGTTAAGGGTTAGGGTTCGGTGAGGGTAAGGATTAGGGCTGGGGTTAGGGTAAGGGTTAGGATGAGTGTTAGGGTGAGGTTTAGGGTTCGGGTTAGGGTGAGGGTGAGAATTAGGGTTAGGTTTAGGGTTAAGTTTAGGGTGAGGTTTAGGGTTAGCGTGGGTGAGGGTTAAGCTTAGGGTGAGGTTTACAGTTACGGTTAGGGTGAGGGTGAGGGTGAGGGTGAGTGTTAGGATTAGTGTTATGGTTAGGGTTAGGCTGAGGGTGAGGTTCAGGGTGAGTTTGAGGGTGAGGGTTGGGGTTAGGGTTAGATTTAGTGTGAGGGTTAGGGTTAGTGTGAAAGTTAGGGTTAAGGTTAGGTTTAGGGTGAGGGTGAGTGTGAGTGTTAGGGTAAGGGTTAGGGTTAAGTTTAGGGTTAGGCTGAGGGTGATGGTGAGGGTTAGGGTGAGGGTTAGGGTTATGGTTAGGGTGAGGTTTAGGGTGAGAGTGAGAGTTAGGGTTAGAGTTAGGGTTAGGGTGAGGTTTGGAGTGAGGGTTATCGACACGGTTAGGTTTAGGGTAATGGTTAGGGTGAGGGTTAGGTTGAGGGTTAAGGTGAGGGTTAGGGTAATGGTGAGGGTTAGGGTGGGGGTGAGGCTTAGGGTTAGGTTGAGGGTAAGGGTTAGGGTGAGGGTTAGGGTTAGTGTTAGGTTTAGGGTGAGGGTGAGTGTGAGTGTTAGGGTAAGGGTTAGGGTTAAGTTTAGGGTTAGGCTGAGGGTGATGGTGAGGGTTAGGGTGAGGGTTAGGGTTAGGTTTAGGGTTAGGGTGAGGGCTAGGGTGAGGGTTAGGGAGAGGGTGACGGTTAGGGTTAGGGTTAGGGTGAGGGTTAGGGTTAGGGTGAAGTATAGGGTGAGGGTAAGGTTTGGGGTTAGGGTGAGCGTTAGGGTTAGGGTGCGGGTTAGGTTTAGGGTGAGGGTGAGGTTGAGGGTTAGGGTTAGGGTTAGGGTTAGAGTGAGGTTGAGGGTGTGGGTTAGGGTTATGATTTGGTTTAGGGTTAAAATTAGATTTATGTTTAGTTTTCGGCTCATGGTGAGGGTGTGTGTGAGGGTTAGGTTTAGGGTTAGGGTTAAGGTGATGGCTAGGGTGAGGGTGAGGGTTAAGGTGAGGGTGAGGGTTGGTCATAGGTTAAGGGCTAGAGTGAGGGTGAGTGTTAGGTTTAAGGTGACGTTTGGTTTGAGGGTGAAGGTTAGGTGAGGTTTAGGTTTAGGGTTAGAGTGAGGGTTAGGGTTAGTGTGAGGGTTAGAGTGAGGGTTAGGGTTAGGTTTAGGGTTAGGATGAGGGTTAGGGTGAGGGTTAGGGTTAGGGGGAGGGTTACGGTGAGGGTGAGGGTTACAGTTTTGATTAGGATTAGGGTTAGTATTAGGTTTAGGTTTAGGTTTACTCTGAGGCTGAGGGTTAGGGTTAGGGTTAGGGTTAGGTTTAGGGTTAGGTTTAGGGTTAGAGATATGTTTAGGGTTATGGTTAGGGTGAGGTTTAGGGTTAGGGTTATTGTGAGAGTTAGTGTTAGGGTGAGGGTTAGTCTTAGGGTTATGTTTACGGTGAGGGTGAAGGTGAGTGTTAGGGTTAGGATGAGGGTTAGTGTGAGGGTGAGGGTGATGGTTATGGTTAGGATGAGGATTAGGTTCAGTGTTAGGATGAGTGTGAGGGTGAGGGTGAGGGTTAGGATAAGGGTTAGGTTTAATGTGAAGGTTAGGAATAGTGTGAGGTTTATGGTTAGGGTTAGGGTTAGGGTGAGGGTAAGGATTAGGGTGAGGCTTAGGGTGAGGTGAGGGTTAGGGTTAGGGTTAGGGTGAGGGTGAGGTTGAGTGTTAGGGTTAGGATTAGTGTTAGGTTTAGGTTTAGGCTGAGGGTGAGGGTAAGGCTGTGGTTTAGGTTTCGGGTTAGGTTTGGGGTTACAGTGAGGGCTAGGGTGAGGGTTAGGGTGCGGGTGAGGGTTAGGTTTAGGATTAGGGTTACGGTTAGGGTTAGGGTGAGGGATAGAGTGAGGGTAAGGGTTAGGGTTACTGTGAGGTTTAGGGTTAGAGTGAAGTTTAGGTTTAGGGTGAGGGTGAAGGTGAGGGTTAGGGTTAGGGTGAGGTTTACGTTTATGGTGAGGATGAGGGTTAGGGTTAGGGTTAGGGTGAGGGTTAGGTTTAGGGTGAGGGATAGGGTGAGGGTGAGGGTATGGGTCAGGCTTTCTGTGAGGTTTAGGGTTAGGATGGGGGTTAGGTTTAGGGTGATGTTTAGGGTGAGGGTGAAGGTTAGGGTGAGGTAAGGCTTAGGATTAGGGTTAGGGTCAGGACTAGGGTAGTGTTAGGTTTAAGGTTACGGTTACAGTGAGGTTTAGGGTGAGGGTTAGTTTTAGTGTTAGGATTAGCGTGATGGGTAGGGTGTGGGTGAAGGTTAGGGTGAGATTAGGGTGAGAGTGAGGTTTAGGTTGAGCCTTAGGGTTAGGGTGAATATTTGCATGAGGGTTAGGGTTTGGGTTAGGGTTAGGGTTAGGGTTATGTTTAGGGTTAGGGTTAGGGTGAGGTTTAGGGTTAGGGTGAGGTTTAGGGTTAAGATTAGGGTGAGGGTTAGTGTGAGGGTGAGGGTTAATGTGAGCATGAGCGTGAGGGTTAGGGTTAGGATTATGGTTAGGGTTAGTGTTAGGCTGAGTGTGAAGGTGAGGGTGAGGATGACGGTGAGGGTTAGGGTTAGGGTGAGGGTGAGGATTAGTGTGAGTGTTAGGGTTAGGGTTAAGGTGAGGGTAAGGGTTAGGGTGAGGATTAGGGTGAAGTGAGAGTTAGGGTTAGGTTTATGTTTAGGGTGAGGGTTAGTGTGACAGTTAGGGTTAGGGCTAGGGTAAAGCTTAGGGTGAGGTTTAGGGTGAGCGTTAGGGTTAGGGTTACATTGAGGGTTAGGTTTAAGGTGAGGTTGAGGGTGAGGGTTAGGGTTAGGGTTAAGGTTAGGGTGAGGGTGAGGGTTAGGGTTATGATTAGGTTTAAGTTTATGAGTAGGTTTAGGTTTAGGTGAGGGTGAGGGTGAGGGTTAGGGTTAGGGTTAGGGTTAGGGTGAGGGCTAGGGTGAGGGTTAGGGTTAGGGTTAGGTTTACGGTGAGGGTTAGGGTTAGGTTTAGGGTGAGGGTTAGTGTACGTGTGATGTTTAGGGTGAGGGTGAGGGTTGTGGGAAGGGTTAGGGTTGGGGTGAGGGTGATGGTTAGTGTCTGGGTGAGGGTTAGGTTTAGGGTGAGGGTTAGGTTTAAGGTGAGGTTGAGGGTGAGGGTTTGGGTTAGGGTTAGGATGAGGGTGAGGTTAAGGGTTATGATTAGGGTTAGCGTTAGGATTAGGTTTAGGTTTAGGTTTACTCTGAGGGTGAGTGTTAGGGTTAGCGTTAGGGTTAGGTTCAGGGTTAGGGTTAGGGTTAGGGATATGTTTTGGGTTAGGGTTAGGGTGAGGTTTAATGTTAAGTTTATTGTGAGGATTAGGGTTAGTGTGAGGGTTAGGGTTAGGGTTAGGTTTAGGGTGATGGGGAGGGTTAGGGTGATGGTTAGAGTTTGGGGAGGGTTAGTATGAGGGTGAGGATGAGGTTTAGGGTTAGGATTAGGGTTAGCTTTAGTGTTAGGCTGAGTGTGAGTGTGAGGGTTAGGGTGAGGGTTAGGGTTAGGGTTAGGGTTAAGGTGAGGGTTAGGATTAGTGTGTGGTTTAGTGTTAGGGTTAGGGTTAGGGTGAGGGTGAGGGAGAGGTTTAGGGTTACGGTTAGGGTTTGGGTGATGCCTAGGGTGAGGGTGAGGGCTAGGGTGACGGTGAGAGTTGGTGTTAGGGTAAGAGCTAGTGTGAGGGAGCGGGTTAGGTTTAGGATGATGTTTAGTGTGAGGGTGAAGGTTAGGGTGATGGTGAAGGTTAGGGTGAGAGTTAGGGTTAGGGTGAGGTTGAGGGTTAGGATTATAGTTAGGGTCAGGGCTAGGGTGAGGGTGAGGGTTGGGTGAGGTTGAGGATTAGGGTGTGGGGGAGGTTTAGGTTTAGTGTAAGTGTTAGGGTGATGCTGAGGGTTAGGGTGAGGTTGTGGGTTAGGGTTAGGTTTAGGGTTAGGGTGAGGGTTAGGTTTAGGGTTAGGGTGAGGGTGAGTGTGAGGGTTAGGGTGAGGTGTAGGGTTAGGTTTAGGGTGAGGGTTAGGGGTAGTGTGAGGGCTAGGATTAGGGTTCGGGTTAGGGTTAGGGTTAGGGTGAGGGTAATGGTTAAGATGAGGGTTATGGTGAGGGTTAGGTTGAGGTTTAGGATTAGGTTTAGGGTTAGTGTTAGGGTGAGGGTGAGAGTTAGCGTTAGGATTACGGTTAGGCTTATGATTTAGGTTAGGGTGAGTGTGAGTGTGATTATTATTTTTATGGTTAGGGTTAGGGTGAGGGTGAGGGTTAGGGTTAGGGTGAGGGTTAGAGTGAGGGTTAGGGTTAGGTTTAGGGTTAGGATGAGGGCTAGGGTGAGGGTTAGGGTTAGGGTGAAGTTTAGGGTGAGGGTTAGGGTTAGGGTTTGGGATATCATGAGGGTTAGGTTGAGTTGTAGGGTTATGTTTAGGGGGAGGTTTAGGGGGAGGTTCAGGGTTAGGGTTATCGTGAGGGTTAGGGTTAGGGTGAGGGTGAGGGTGAGGTTTAACGTTAAAGGTTAGCGTGAGGGTAAGTGACAGGGTGAGGGTGAGAGTTAGGGTTAGGATTAAGGTTAGGTTTAGGATTAGGCTGAGGGTCAGGGAGAGGGTGAGTGTGAGGGTTAGGGTCAGGGTGAGGGTTAGGGTTATGATTAGGGTTAGGGTTATGATTAGGTTTAGGTTTAGGTTTACATTGAGTGTGAGGGGAAGGTTGAGGGTTAGGGTTAAGGTTAGGGTTAGGGTGAGGTCTAGGGTGAGGGTTAGGTTTAGGGTGAGTGTGATGGTGATGGTGATGGTTTGGGTTGGTTTAGGGTTAGGGTTAGGTTTAGGGTGAGGTTGAGGGTTAGGGTGCTGGTTAGGTTTTGGGTGAGGGTTAGGGTTAGGTTTAGGGTGAGGGTTAGTGTTAGGGTGATGTTTAGGGTGAGGGTGAGGGTTAGGGTTAGGGTTAGGGTTAGGGTGAGCGTGAGGGTAAGGGTGAGGGTGAGGATTAGGGTAAGGGTTAGGGTGAGGGTTAGAGTTAGGATTAGGGTTGGGGTTAGGGTTAGGCTGATGGTGCGGATGAGGTTGAGGGTTAGAGTTAGGATTAGGGTTAGGGTGAGGGTGACGGTTAGGGCAATGTTAGTTAGGGTGAAGGTTAGTGTTAGGGTTATGGTTAGGGTTAGGGTGAGGGGTAGGTTTAGGTTTAGGGTGAGGGTTAGGGTTAGTTTGAGAGGTAGGGTTAGGGTTAGGGTAAGGTAAGGGTTATGGTGAGGGTTATGGTGAAGGTGAGGGTTAGGGTTAGCATTAGGGTTAGGTGAGGGTTAGGGTGAGAGTTAGGGTTAGGGTTAGGGTTAGGTTTAGAGTTAGGCTGAGGGTGAGGGTGAGGGTTATGGTTAGGCTTAGTGTGAGGTTTACGGTTAGGTTTAGGCTTAGGGCAAGGGTAAGGGTTAAGGTGAGACTTAGGCTGAGATTGAGGTTTAGGGTTAGCTTGAGTGTTAGGGTGAGGGTGAGGGTTAGGGTTAGGCTTAGGCTTAGGCTTAGGGTGAGAGGTAGGGTTAGGGTAAGGGTAAGGGTTAGGGTTCGAGTGACGGTTAGGTTGTGGGTGAGGGTTAGGGTTTGGGTGAGTGTAGGTTGCCGGTGAGGGTTAGCATGACGGTGAGGGTTAGGTTTAGGCTGAGCATTACGCTGAGGGTTAGTGTTAGGGTTAGGGTTAGTTTGAGGATTAGGGTTAGGGATAGGATTATGGTAAGGGTATGGGTTACCATGAGGTTTAGGGTGAGGGTGAGGTTTAGGGTTAGCATTAGGATAAGGGTGAGGGTCAGAGTGAGGGTTAGCGTGAGGGTTAGGGTTAGGGTTAGGGTTAGGGTGACAGTGAGCTTTAGGGTGCGGGTGAGGGTTAGTGTTAGGTTAGGGTTAGTGTGAGGGTTAGGCTTAGGATTAGTATGAGGGTTAGGTTGAGGGGTAGGGTTAGGGTTAGGGTTAGGGTTAGGGTGACAGTGAGTGTTAGGGTGCGGGTGAGGGTTAGGGTTAGGTTAGGGTTAGTGTGAGGGTTAGGCTTAGGGTTAGTATGAGGGTTAGGTTGAGGGGTAGGGTTAGGGTTAGGGTTAGGGTGAAGCTTAGGGTGACAGTGAGCATTAGGGTACGGGTGAGGGTGAGGGTTAGGGTTAGGGTTAGTGTGAGCATTAGGTTTAGGGTTAGGATTATGGTGAGTGTAAGGGTTAATGTGAGGTTTAGCTAGAGGGTGAGGGTTAAGGTTAGCTTTAGGGTAAGGATGATGGTTAGGGTAAGTGTTAGGGTTAGGTTTAAGGTGAGGCTTAGGGTGAAAATAAGCGTTAGGGTGTGGATGAGGGTTAGGGTTAGTTTAGGGTTAGGGTGAGGGATAGGATTAGGGTTAGTGTGAGGGTTTGGGTTAGTATGAGGGTTAGGGTGAGGGGTAGGGTTAAGGTTATGGTGAGGGATAGGGTTAATGTGAGGGTTAGGATTAGGTTTAGGGTTAGGGTTAGGGTGAAGGTTAATGTTAGTGTGAGGATTAGGGTTAGAGTTAGGGTTAGGGTTAGGGTGAGGGGAAGGTTTAGGGTGAGCATTAGGGTGAGGGTGACGGTTAGAGTGAGGGTGAGGTGAGGGTTTCGTTTAGGTAAGGGTTAAGGTTAGGCTTAGGGTGACGATTAGGGTGAGGGTGACGTTTAGGGTGAGGGTTAGGGTTAGGGTGAATGTTACGGTTAGGATCATGTTTAGGGTGAGGGTGAGGGTTAGGGTAAGGGTGAGGGTTAGGGTGAGGGTGAGGGAAAGGGTTACGGTGAAGTTTAGGGTGAGATTGAGCATTAGGGTTAGCGTGAGGGTTAGTGTGAGGGTTAGGGCGAGGGTTAGCGTTAGGTTTAGGGTTAGGTTGAGGGTTAGGGTTAGGGTGAGGGTTAGAGTTTGGGTGAGGCTTTGGGTGAGGTTTAGGTTGACGGTGAGGTTTAGGGTGAGGATGAGGGTTAGGGTTAGGGTTAGGATTATTGTTAGGGTTAGGATTAGGGTTAGTATTAGGGTTAGGGTTAGGGTGAGTGTGAGGGTGAGGCTGAGGGTTGAGGTTACGGTTAGGGTTAGGTTTAGGGTGAGGTCTGTGGTGAGGGTGAGGGTTAGGGTGAGGGTGAAGTAAGCATGAGGGTTTCCGTTAGGTAAGCGTTAGGGTTAGGGTTAAGGTGAGGTATAGGTTGAGGGTGAGCGTTCGTGTGAGGGTTAGGGTTAGGGTGAGGGTTAGGGTTAGGGTTAGGGTTAGGGTTAGTGTGAAGGCTAGGGTTAGGGTGAGGGTTAGGTTTAGGATTAGGGATAGGGTTAGGCTTAGGGTGAGGGTGAGGGTTAGTGCTGGGTTAGGGTGAGGAAGTGTTAGGGTGAGTCTTAGGGTGAGATTGAGGGTTAGGGTTAGCGTGAGGGTTAGTGTGAGGTTAGAGTGACTGTTAGAGTTAGGGTTATGGTTAGGGTGAGGGTTAGGTTTAGGATGAGGGTGAGGGTTAGGGTTCGGGTGAGGGTGAGGGTGTGGGTGAGGGTTTGGGTGAGCAATAGGGTGATGGTTAGGTTTAGGGTGAGGGTGAGTGTTAGTTTTCGTGTGAGGGTTAGGGTTTGGTTGAGAGTTAGTGTTAGGGTGAGGTTTAGGGTGATGATGAGGGTTAGGGTGACGGTGAGGTTTAGGGTTAGGCTGAACCTTAGGTTGAGGGTTAGGTTTAGGGTTAGGGTTAGTGTAAGGGTGAGGCTTAGAGTGAGATTGAGGGTTAGAGTTAGCTTGAGGTTTAGTTTGAGTTTTAGGGAGAGGGTTAGGGTTAGTGTTAGGGTTAGGGTGGGGGTTAGGGTTAGGGTGAGCTTGAGAGTTAGGGTTCAGGTTCGGGTTAGGGTGTGGCTGAGGGTTAGGGTTAGAGTGAGGGTTAGGGTTAGGGTTAGTGTGAGGAGTAGGGTTAGGGTTAGGGTTAGTGTGAGGAGTAGGGTTAGGGGTAGTATTATGGTGAGGGTAAAGATTAAAGTGAGCTTTATGGTTAGGGTTAGGGTTAGGGTTAGGGTGAGGGTGAGGGTGATGGTTATGGTTAGGGTTAGGGTGAGGCTTTGGGTGATGGTGAGGGTTAGGGTGTGGGTGAGGGTTAGGGTGAGAGTTAGGGTTATGGTGAGGTTTAGGGTTAGGGTTAGGGTGAGGGTTAGGGTTAGGGTGAGGGTGAGGGTGAGGTTTAGGTTTAGGTTTAGGGATAGGGTTAGGGTTAGGCTTAGAATGAGTGTCAGGGTGAGGTTGAGGGTTAGGGCAGGGTTAGGGTGAGAGAAAGGGTTAGAGTGAGGGTTAGGTTGAGATTGAGGGTTAGGGTTAGCGTGAGGGTTTGTGTGACGTTAGGGTAACTGTTAGGGTTAGGGTTAGGGTGAGGGTTAGGTTTAGGGTTAGGGTTAGGATGAAGGTTAGGGTGTGGGTGAGGGTTAGGTTTAGGGTTAGGGTTATGGTGAGGGTGAGGGTTAGGGTAAGGTTAGAGTTAGTGTGAGGGTTAGGGTTAGGATTAGTGTGAGGTTTAGGTTTGTGTTTAGGGTTAGGGTAAGGGTAAGGGTTACGGTGAGGCTTAGGGTTAGATTGAGGTTTAGGGTTAGCTTGAGGGTTAAGGTGAGGGTTAAGGTTAGGGTTAGTGTTAGGGTTAGGGTTAGGCTTAGGGTGAGGGTTAGGGTTTAGGATAAAGTTGAGGGTTAGGGTTCGGGTGAGGGTTAGGTTGTGGGTGAGGGTTAGGTTTCGCTCGAGGGTAGGGTGAGGGTGAGAGTAAGGGTGAGGGTGAGGGTTAGGTTAGCGTGAGGGTTAGGGTGAGGGTTAGGGTTAGGGAGAGGGTGAGGGTGAAGGTTAGGTTTAGGATTAGTGATAGGGTTAGGGTTAGGCTTATGGGAGGGTTAGGGAGAGATTGAGGTTTAGGGTTAGCATGAGGGTTAGTGTGAGGTTTAGGGTGACAGTTAGGATTAGGGTTAGGGTGAGGGTTAGGCTTAGGGTGAGGGTGAGGGTTAGGGTTAGGGTGAGGGTTAAGGTTAGTGTGAGGGTTAGGGTGAGTGTTAGACTGAGGGTGAGGGTGAGTGTTAGGGTGAGGGTTAGGGTGAGGGTGTGTTTTAGGGTGAGGGTGAGGGTGAGGGTGAGGATGAGGATTAGGGTGAGTTTTAGGTTTAGGGTAGTGTTAGGGTTAGGTTGAGGGTTTTGGTTAGTGTGAGGGTTAGGGTTAGGGTGAGGGTTAGGGTTAGGTTTAGGATTAGGGTTAGGGTTAGGTTTAGGGTGAGGGTTAGGGTAAGGGTGTGGTTTCAGGTTAGGGTTCGGGTGAGGGTTAGGGTGTGGGTGAGGGTTAGGGTTAGGGTGAGGGTTATTTTGACGGTGAGGGGTTGGGTGAGGGTGAGGGTTAGGAATTAGGCTGAACATTAGGGTGAGGGTTAGGGTTAGGGTTAGGGTTAGGTTTAGTGTGAGGATTAGGGTTAGTTTTAGGATTATGGTGAGGGTAAGTGTTAGGGTGAGGTTTAGGGTGAGGGTGAGGGTTACAGTTAGCGTTAGGGTTAGGGTGAGGGTTAGGGTGAGGGTTAGGGTTAGGGTTAGTGTTAGTGTGAGGATTAGGGTTAGTTTTAGGATTATGGTGAGGGTAAGGGTTAGGGTGAGGTTTAGGGTGAGGGTAAGGTTTAGGGTGAGGCTTAGGGTGAGATTGAGGTTTATGGTTTTCTTGAGGGTTAGGGTGAGGGTTAGGATTAGGGTTAGGGTTAGGCTTAGAGTGAGGGTTAAGTTTAGGGCAAGGTTGAAATTTAGGATTCAAGTGAGGTTTAGGGTGTGGGGGAGGTTTAGTGTTAGGGGTAGGGTTAGGGTTAGGTTTAGGGTGAGGGTTACTGTTAGTGTGAGGGTTAGGGTGAGGGTTACGCAGAGACAGGCTGAGGGTGAGGATGAGTGTTAGGGTGAGGGTTAGGGTGAGGGTGAGGGTTAAGGTTAGGGTTAGGGTGAGGGTGAGGTTGGGGGTTAGGGATAGGATTACTTTTAGGGTTAGGGTTAGGCTGAGGTGAGGGTAAGGGTGAGGGTTAGGGTGAGTTTTAGGGTGAGGGTTAGGGTTAGGGTTAGTGTGAGGGATAGGGTTAGGGTTAGGTTTATTGTTAGGTTTAGTGTTAGGCTTAGGGTAAGCCTGAGGGTGCGGCTGAGGTTTAGTGTTAGGGTTAGGGTTAGTGTTAGGGTGAGTGTGAATGTGAGGGTGAGGGTGAGGGTTGGAGTTAGGGTATGGGCTTGGGTTAGGGTGAGGGTTAGGGTGAGGGTTAGGTTGAGGGTTAGGGTAAAGGGTGATGTTTAGGGTGAGGGTGAGGTTTAGGGTTAGGATTAGGATTATGGTTAGGCTGATGGTGAGGGTGAGGGGGAGGGTTAGATTTAGGTTTAGGTTTAGGGTTAGGGTCAGGGCTAGTGTAAGTTTGAGGGTTATAGTCAGGGTGAGGATGAGGATGAGGGTTTCGGTTAGTTTAGGGTTAGGGTTAGCTTTACAGTGAGGTTTAGGTTAAGGTTGAGGTTAAGGGTGATGTTTAGGTTTAGGGTGAGCTTTACGTAAGGGTGATGTTTAGGGTGAGGATGAGGTTTGGGGTGAGGGTTCGGGTGAGGGTTAGGGTGAGGGTTAGGTTGAGTGTTAGGTTTAGGGTTAGGTTTAGAATTAGGGTAAGTGTTAGGATTAGGGTTAGGTTGTGGGGTAGGGTGAGGGGTAGGGTTAGGTTTAGCGTGAGTGTAAGGGTTATGGTGAGGTTTAGGGTGAAGGTGAATATTAGGTTTAGTGTTAGGTTTAGGGTGAGAGTTAGTGTTAGGGTTAGTGTGAGGATTAGGGTTAGGTTTAGGGTTAGGGTAAGGGTAAGGTTTAGGGGGAGGCTTAGGGCGAGATTGAGATTTAGGGTTATCATGAGTGTTAGGGTGAGGGTTAGGGTGAGGGTTCGGGTTAGGGTTATGGTTAGGCTTAGAGTGAGGGTTAGGGTTAGTGTAAGGGTGAGGGTTAGATTTCAGGTGAGGGTTAGGGTGTGAGTGAAGGTTAGGGTTAGTGTGAGTGTTAGGATGTCAGTGAGGGTTATTGTGAGGATAAGGGTTAGGGTTAGGATGAGCATTAGAGTGAGAATTATAGTTAGGGTTAGGTTAGTGTGAGGATTAGGGTTAAGGATAGGATTATGGTGAGGGTAAGGTTTACAGTGAGGTTTAGAGTGAGGGTGAGTGTTAGGGTTAGCGTTAGGGCTAGTGTGAGGGTTAGGGTGAGGGTTAGGGTTAGGGTTAGGGTTAGAGTGAGGCTTTGGGTGACAGTGAGCATTAGGGTGCGAGTGAGGATTAGGGTTAGGTTAGGGTTAGGGTGAGGGTTAGGGTTAGTGTTAGTATGAGGGTTACTTTGAGGGGTAGGGTTAGGGTTATGGTGAGGGTTAGGGTTAATGTGAGGGGTAGGGTTAGGGGTAGGGTTAGGGTTAGGGTTAGGTTTAGTTTGAGGGTTAGCGTGAGGGTTAGGTTTAGGGTGAGGGTGAGGCTTAGGGTGACAGTGAGCGTTAGGGTGTGGGTGAGGGTTGGGGTTAGGTTAGGGTTAGGGTTAGGGTGAGGTTTAGGATTAGGGTTAGTATGAGGGTTATGGTGAGGGGTAGGTTTAAGATTATGGTGAGGGTTAGGGTTAACGTGAGGGTTAGGATTAGGGTTTGGGTTAGGGTTAGCGGGAGGGTTATTGTTAGTGTGAGGTTTAGGGTTAGGGTTAGGTTTAGGGTGAGGGTAAGGGTTAGGGTGAGGTTTAGGGTGAGGGTTAGGGTGAGGGTGAGGGTGAGCGTGAGGTTTAGGTTGAGGGTTAGGGTTATGGTGAGTGTTAGGGTTAGGGTGATGTTTAGGTTGAGGTTGAGGATTAGGGTAAGGGTAGGGTGATGGTTAGTGTTAGGCTTAGGGTTAGGTTGAGGGTTAGGGTGTGCATGAGGGTTAGGATGTGGGTGAGGGTTAGGGTTAGGGTGAGAATTAGGGTGATGGTGAGAGTTAGTGTGATGGTGAGGTTTAGGGTTAGGTTTAGGGTGAGGGTTAGTGCTAGGCTTATACTGACAGTGAGCGTTAGGGTGCGGGTGAGGGTTAGGGTTAGGTTAGGTTTAGGGTGGCGGTTAGTGTTAGGGTTAGAATGAGGGTTAGGGTGAGGGGTAGGGTTAAGGTTTTGGTGAGGGTTAGGGTTAATGTGAGGGTTAGGATTAGGGTTAGGGTTAGGGTTAGGGTGAGATTTAATGTTAGTGTGAGGGTTAGGGTGAGGGTTAAAGTGAGGGTGAGAGTGAGGTTTAGGTTGTGGGTGAGGGTTAGGGTTAGGGTGAGGGTTAGGGTGATGGTAAGGGTAGGGTGACGGTTAAGTTCAGGTTTAGGTTTAGGTTTAGGGTGAAATTTGGGTTAGGTTTAGGGTGCGGGTTAGGGTGAGGGGTAGGTTTAGCGTTAGGGTAAGTGTTATGGTTCGTGTGAGGGGTAGGGTTAGGTTTAAGATTAGGGTGAGGGTGACTGTGGGGGCTAGGGTGAGGGTGAGGGTTAGGGTTAGCGTTAGGTTTGGGGTGAGGTTTAGGGTTAGGGATAGGGTTAGGGTGAGGTCTAGGATGAGGGTGAGGGTTAGGGTGAGGGTGAGGGTGAAGGTGAGGGTTTCGGTTAGGTAAGGGTGAGGGTTAGGATTAGGGTGTGTTTTAGGATGAGGGTGAGTGTGAGGGTGAGGGTTAGGGTTAGGGTGATGTTTAGGGTGAGGTTGAAGATTGGGGTGAGAGTGAGGTTTCAGGTGAGGGTGAAGGTTAGGGTGTAGGTGAAGGTTAGGGTTATGGTGAGGGTTGGGGTGACGTTGAGAGTTAGGGTGAGGATGTGGTTTCGGGTGAGGTTGAGGGTTAGGGGGTGGGTGAGGGTTAGGGATAGGTTGAGGGTTAGGGTTATGGTTAGGTTGAGGATTAGGTTGTGGGTGAGGGTTAGGGTTAGGGTGAGTGTTAGGGTGATTGTGAGTGTGAGGGTGATGGGTTAGGGTTAGGGTGAGGGCTAGGGTGAGGGTGAGGGTTAGGGTGAGGGTTAGGGTTAGTGTGATGTTTAGGGTGAGGGTGAGGTTTAGGGTTAGGATTAGGGTTATGGTTAGGCTGATGGTGAGGGTGAGTGTGAAGGTTAGATTTAGGATTAGGTTTAGGGTTAGGGTGAGGGCTAGGGTGAGGGTGAGGGTTAGGGTGAGGGTGAGACTGAGGGTGAGGGTTTTGGTTAGTTAAGGGTTAGGGTTAGGGCTACGGTGAGGTTTAGGTTGAGGTTGAGGTTAAGGGTGAGGGTTAGTTTTAGGGTGAGCGGTAGGGTTAGGGTGAGGGTTAGGGTTAGTGTAAGGGTGAGGGTTAGATTTCAGGTGAGGGTTAGGGTGCGGGTGAGGGTTAGGGTTAGTGTGAGTGTTAGGATGACGGTGAGGGTTAGGGTGAGGATTAGGGTTAGGGATAGGCTGAGCATTAGGATGGGGGTTATCAGGGTTAGGTTAGTGTGAGGATTAGGGTTAGGGATAGTATTATGATGAGGTTAAGGGTTATGGTGAGGTTTAGAGTGATGGTGAGGGTTAGGGTTAGCATTAGGGCTAGTGTGAGGATTAGGGTGAGGGTTAGGATTAGGGTTAGGGTTAGGGTGAGGCTTTGGGTGACAGTGAGCATTAGGGTGCGGGTGAGGATTAGGGTTAGGTTAGAGTTAGGGTTAGGGTTAGTATGAGGGTTAGTGTGAGGGCTAGGGTTAGGGTTATGGTGTGGGTGAGGGTTAATGTGAGGGTTAGGATTAGGGTTGGGGTTAGGGTTAGGGTGAGCGTTAAGGTTAGTGTGAGGGTTAGCGTGAGGTTTAGGGTGAGGTTTAGGTTGAGGGTGAGGGTTAGGCTGAGGGTGAGTGTTGAGGTGAGTGTTAGGGTGATAGTGAGGGTTAGGGTGAGGGTGAGGCTGAGGCTGAGGGTGGGGGTTAGGATTAGGGTTAGGTTTAGGGTGAGGATTAGGGTGAGGGTGAGGTTTAGGTTGAGGGTTAGGGTTGGGTGAGTGTTAGGGTTAGGGTGATATTTAAGTTAAGGTTGAGGATTAGAGTGAAGGTGAGGGTTCAGGTAAGGGTTCGGGTTATGGTTCGGATTACGGTTAGGGTTTGGGTTAGATTTGATTTTAGGGTGAAGGTTAGGGTGAGGGGTAGGGTTAGGGTTAGGTTTAGGGTGAGGATACATTTTAGGGTGAGGGTTAGGGTGAAGGTGAGGGTTAGCTTTAGCATTAGGGTTAGGGTGATGTTTAGGCTGAGGGTGTGGTTTAGGGTTATGTAGCGACCGTCTATTCGACCAGCGAGGAAAAACGACCACCACACCAGGAGTCTTCTCAGATCACGCTTTATTGGAGAGCCTTTTAGTTGTAGGAGAGCTTGGGTGCGAGAGAGCGTGCACCCGAAACACAGCCGCTTATATAGGAGAATCGGAACGCGGGTCTTTCTATTGTTGGTCGCCTGCCTTTCACCATCACCAGGTGTCATGGGATTGGCTGGGGACTCTACCTGGCTCGTGCACGAGCACAGCCCAGGCGTCCCGCCAAGAACCGTCTGGGGTGGTTACCTCAAAGCTGCAAGGGAGTGGGCGGAGTCTCGCCTCGGCTCCCTACAGGGTTAGGCTAAGGGTGAGGGTGAGGGTGAAGGTGAGTTTTAGATTTAGCGTTAAGCTTAGGTTTAGGGTGAGGGTAAGGTTTAGGTGAGGGTTAGGTTTAGCGTTAGGGTTAGGGTGAGGTTGAGGGTGGGGCTGAGGTTTAGTTTTAGGGTTAGGGTTAGTGTTAGGGTGAGGGTGACGGTAAGTGTTAGGGTTAGGATTAGGGTTAGGTTTAGGTTTAGGCTGATGGTGAGGGTGAGGGTTAGAGTTAGGTTTAGGGTTCTGGTTAGGGTGAGGGATAGGGTGAGGGTGAGGGTGAGGGTGAGGGTGAGGATTACGGTTACTTAAGGGTTAGGGTTAGGGTTAGGGTGAGGATTAGGGTGAGGTTGAGGTTTAGGGTGAGGGTTAGGTTTAGGGTGCGGGTAAGGGTTAGGGTGATGTTTAGGGTGAGGGTGAGGATTAGGGTGAGGAAGAGGATGAGGGTTAGGGTTAGGATTAGGGTTAGGGTTAGGTTTAGGCTGAGGGTGAGGGTGAGGGTGAGGGTGAGTGTAAGGGTTCGGGTGATGGTGAGGGTGTGGATGAGGTTTAGGGTTACGGTGAGGTTGAGGGTGATGGTGAGGTTTTCGTCTAGGTAAGGGTTAGGGTTAGGGTTAGGGTTTGGGTAAGGGTTAGGTTATGGGTGAGGTTTAGGGTTAGAGTGAGGGTTAGGGTTACAGTGAGTGTTAGTGTGAGGGTTAGGTTATGGTTGAGGGTTAGGGTTAGGGAGAGGGTTAGAATGACTTTGAGGGTGAGGGTGAGGGTGAAGGTGAAGCTTAGGATGAGGGTGAGGGTTAGGGTTAGGGTGAGGGTTAGGGTTAGGGTGAGGGTGAGGGTTAGTGTTAGTGTGAAGGTTAGGGTTAGAGTTAGGGTTAGGGTGACGATGAGGGTAACAGTAAGGTTTAGGGTGAGGGTGAGGATTAGGGTTAGCGTTAGGGTTAGGGTGAGGGTTAGGGTTAGGTTTAGGATTATGGTTAGGGTTAGGGTGAGCATGAGTGTTAGGGTTAGGGTTAGGGTGAGGTTGAGGGTGAGGGTTAGGGTTGGGGTCAGGGTTAGTGTGAGGGTGAGGGTGAGGGTGAGAGTGAGTGTTTCGGTTAGGTAAGGGTTAGAGTTAGGGTTAGGGTGAGGATTAGGGTGAGGGTGAGTGTGATGTTTAGGGTGAGGGTGAGGGTTAGTGTGAGGGTGAGGTTGAGTGTTAGGGTAGGAGTTAGGGTTAGGGTTAGGATGAGGCTGAGTGCGTGGGTGAAGTTAAGGGTTAGGGTGAGGGTGAAGGTGAGGATTTCGGTTAGGTAACGGTTGGAGTTAGGGTTAGAGTGAGGATTAGGGTGACGGTGAGGTTAAGGGTGAGGGTTAGGGTGAGGGTGAGGGTTACGGTTAGGGTGATTGTTAGGGTGAGGGTGAGGGTTAGGGTGAGGAAGTTGGGGAGGGTGAGGGTGAGGGTTAGGGTGTGGGTGAGGGTTAGGATTAGGGTGAGTCTTAGGGTAACGTTGAGAGTTAGGGTGAGGGTGAGGGTTAGGGTTATGGTTAGGGTGAGGGTTAGGTTTAGGATAATTGTTAGGGTAAGGGTTAGGGTGTGGGTGAGGGTTAGGGTGAGGGTGATGGTTAGGGTTAGAGTTAGAGTTAGGGTAAGGTTTAGGGTTAGGTTTAGGGTGAGATTTAGGGTGATGGGTAGGGTTAGGTTTAGGGTGAGGGTTAGGGTTAGTGTGAGGGTTAGGGTTAGGTTTAGGTTGAGGGAATGGGTTATGGTTAGGGTTAGGGTGAGGGTGAGGGTTAGGGTTAGCGTTAGGGTTGGGGTGAGGGTTTGGGTGAGGGTGAGGGTTAGGGTTAGGGTTAGGGGGAGGGGGAGGGTTAGGTGTATGATTAGGGTTAGGGTTAGGGTTAGGCTGAGGGTGAGGGTGAAGGTGAGTGTTTTGGTGAGGGTTAGGGTGAGGGTGAGGGTTAGGGTTAGGGTGAGGGTGAGGGTGAGTGTTAGGGTTAGGTTTAGTATTAGGGTTATTGTTAGGTTTAGCGTTAGGGTTAGGGAGGGGCTGAGGTTGCGACTGAATGTTAGTGTTAGGGTTAGGGTTAGTGTTAGGGTGAGGGTGAGCCTGAGGGTTAGAGTTAGGATTACGGTTAGGATTAGGGTTAGGCTGAGGGTGAGGGTGAGGGTGAGGGTTAGAGTTAGGGATAGGGTTAGGGTTAGAGTGAGGGCTAGGGTGAGGGTGAGGGTTAGGTTGAGGATTAGGGTGAGGGTGAGGTTTTCGGTTAGCTAAGGGTTAAGGTTAGGGTTAGGGTGAGGATTAGGGTGAGGGTCAGGGTGATGTTTATGGTGAGCGTTAGGGTTAGGTGAGGGTTAGTGTTAGGGTGATGTTTAGGGTGAAGGTGAGGGTTAGGGTGAGGGTGAAGTTGAGTGTTAGGGTCAGGATGAGGGTTAGGGTTAGGGTTAGGCTGAGGTTGAGGGTGAGGGTGAGGGTTAAATTTAGGGTTAGGGTAACGGTGAGGGTGAGTGCCTGGGTGAGGGTGAGGGTTAGGGTGAAGGTGAAGGTGAGGTTTTCGGTTAGGTAAGGGTTGGGGTTATGTTTAGGGTGAGGATTAGGGTGAGGGTGAGGTTAAGTGTAAGGGTTAGGGTGAGGGTGAGTGTTAGGTTTAGGGTGATGTTTAGGGTGAGGGTGAGGATGAGGGTGAGGTTGACGGTGAGGGTTAGGTTGTGGGTGAGTGTTAGGGTTAGGGTGAGCAGTAGTGTAACGGTGAGAGTTAGGGTGAAGTTGAGGGTTAGGGTTATGGTTAGGGTGAGGGTTAGGTTTAGGGTTAGGGTTAAGGGTGAGGGTTAGAGTGTGGGTGAGGATTAGGGTTACAGTAAAGGTTAGGGTTAAGGTGAGGGTTATGGTCAGGGTGAGGGTGAGGGTTAGATTTAGAGTTAGGGTAAGGTTTAGGGTTAGGGTTAGGGTGAGGGGTAGGGTTAGGTTTAGGGTGCTGGTTAGGGTTAGTGTGAGGGTAAGGGTTATGGTGAGGGGTAGGGTGAGGGTGAGGGTTAGGGTTAGCATTAGGGTTAGGGTGAGGGTTAGTGTGAGGATTAGGGTTAGGGTCAGGTTTAGGGTAAGGGTAAGGTTTAGGGTGAGGCTTAGGGTTAAGATTGAGGGTTATGGTTATCATGAGGGTTAGGGTGAGGGTTAGGTTTAGGGTTAGGCTTAAGCTTAGGGTGAGGGTTAAGGTTAGTGTAAGGTTTTGATTTAGGGTTCAAGTGACGGTTAGGGTGTGGGTGAGGGTTAGGGTTAGGGTTAGGGTTACGTTTAGGTTTATGGTGAGGGTTATGGTTAGTGTGAGTGTTAGGGTGAGGGTCACGCAGAGTTTGAGAGTGAGTGTTAGGGTGAGGGTTAGGGTGACGGTTAGGGATTAGGGTGAGGGTGAGGGTGAGGGAAAGGGTTAGGAATAGTTTTAGGGTTAGGATTAGGCTGAGGGTGAGTGTGAGGGTGAGGGTTAGGGTGAGTTTTAGGGTTAGGGATAGGGTGAGGGCTAGGGTTATGGTTAGGTTTAGGGTTAGGGTTATTGTTAGGTTTAGCGTTACTGTTAGGGTGAGGCTGAGGGTGCGATGAGGGTTAGTGTTAGGGTTAGGGTTAGTGGTTGGCTGAGGGCTAGGGTGAGGGTGAGGGTGAGGGTTAGAGTTAGGGTAAGGGTTAGGGTGAGGGTGAGGGCTAGGGTGAGGGTGAGGTTTAGGGTGAGGGTGAGGGTTTCGTTTAGGTAAGGGTTAAAGTTAGAGTTATGGTGAGGATTAAGTTCAGGGTGAGGTTTAGGGTGAGGGTTAGTGTTAGGGTGAGCGTTAGGGTTAGGGTGATGTTTAGGGTGAGGGTGAGGTTTAGGGTTAGGGTTAGGCTGAGGGTGAGGGTGAGGGTGAGGGTTAGATGTAGGGTTAGGGTTAGGGTTAGGTTGAGGGTTAGGGTGAGGGTGAGGGTTAGCGTGAGGGTGAGGTTGAGGATGAGGGTTAGGGTGAGGGTGAGGGTTGAGGTTAGGGTAAGAGTTAGGGTAAGGGTTAGGATTAGGGTTAGGGTTAGGGTGAAGGGTAGGTTGAGGGGTAGGTTTAGGTTTAGGGTGAGGTTTAGGGTTAGTTAAGGTTAGTCTGAGTGTGAGTGTGAGGGTGAGGGTGACGGTTAGGGTTAGGGTGAGGGTTAGGGTTAGGTTTAGGGTTAGGGTCAGGGTTACATTTAGGGTTAGTGTTAGGCTTAGGGTTAGGGTCAGGGTCAGGGTTTGGGTTTGGATTAGGGTGAAGTTTAGGGTGAGGGTAAGGGTTAGGATGAGGCTTAGGGTTAGAGTTAGGGTTAGGGTTAGTGTGAGGGATAGGGTAAGGGTAAGGATAAGGGCTAGGGTGAGGATTAGGGTTAGTTTTAGGGTTAGGGTGAGGGTTAGGCTTAGGCATAGTGTTAAGATAAGTGTGAGGGTTCGGATTAGTGTGAGCGTTAGGGTTAGGTTAAGGGTTTGGGTGAGGGTAAGTGTTAGGGTGAGGGTGAGGGTAAGTGTTAGGGTGAGGGTGAGGGTTAGGATTTCCATTAGGGTTACAGTGAGTCGTAGGGTGAGGGTTAGGCTTACGGTTAGGGTAAGGGTGAGTGTGAAGGTAAGTGTTAGGGTTAGGGTGAGGGTTAGGGTTAGGGTGAGGATTAGGGATAGGTTTAGGGTGAGGGTAAGAATGAGGGTGAGGGTTATGGTGAGTGTGAGTGTGAGGGTGAGCGTTAGGGTTAGGGGTAGGGTGAGGGTGAGGGTGAGGGTGAGGTTTAGGTTTAGGGTGAGGGTTAGGGTTACTGTGAGTTTTAGGGTGAGTGTGAGGGTTAGGGTGAGGGTTAGAGTTAGAGTTAGGGTGAGGGTTAGGTTTAGGGTTAGGGTGAGGGTTAGGGTGAGGGGTCGGGTTATGGTTATGGTGAAGGTTAGGTTTGGTGTGTTGGTTAGGGTTAGGGTTAGGGTTAGGGTTATGGTGAGGGTTAGGGTGAGTGTTAGGGTTAGGATTAGGGTTTGGGTGACGGCTAGGTTGATGGTGAGGGTCAGGATTAGGGTTAGTGTTAGGGTGAGGGTGAGGGTTAGGGTTAGAGTTAGGGTTAGGGTGAGGGTGAGGGTTAGGGTGAGGGTGAGGGAGAGTGTGAGGGATAGCTTTAGGGTTAGGGTAAGGGTGAGGGTGAGGGTGAGGGTTAGGGTTAGGATTAGGGTTTGCTTTAGGTTTAGGCTGAGGGTGAGATTGAGGGTGAGGGTAGGGTTAGGGTGAGGGTTAGGGTTACTGTGAGGGTTAGGGTGAGGGTGTGGGTTAGTGTTAGGTTTAAGGTGAGGGTTAGGGTTAGGGTGAGGGTTAGTGTGAGTAGTACGGTTAGGGTGAGGATTAGGGTTAGGTTTAGTGTGAGAGTTGGGTTAGGGTTAGGGTTAGAGTTAGGGTGAAGGTGAGGGTTAGGGTTAGGATTAGGGTTAGTGTTAGGGTCAGGCTGCGGGTGAGTGTGAGGATGAGGTTGAGGGTGACGGTAAGGGTAAGGGTGAGGGTTAGGGTTAGGGTGAGGATTAAGGTTAGGGTTAGGTTTAGGGTGAGGGTGATATTGAGGGTGAGGGTTATGGTGAGTATGAGGGTTCGGGTTATGGTTAGGGTGAGGGTGAGGGTTCGGGTGAGGGTTAGGTTGAGGGTTAGGGTTAGGGTGAGGATTAGGGTTAGGTTTAGTGTGAGGGTTGGGTTAGGGTTAGGGTTAGAGTTAGGGTGAGGGTGAGGGTTAGGGTTAGGTTTAGGGTTAGTGTTAGGGTTAGGCTGAGGGTGAGTGTGAGGATGAGGTTGAGAGTGAGGGTGAAGGGTGAGGGTGAAGGTTAGGGTTAGGGTGAGGATTAGGTTTAGGGTTAGGTTTAGGGTGAGGGTGAGATTGAGGGTGAGGGTTATGGTGAGTGTGAGGGTTAGGGTTATGGTTAATGTGAGGTTGAGGGTTAGGGTTAGGGTCAGGATTAGGGTTAGGGTTAGGGTTAGGGTGAGGGTGAGGGTAAGGGTGAGGCTTAGGGTGAGGGTGAGGTTTAGGGTTAGGGTGAGGCTGAGGGTGAGGCTTAAGATTAGGGTGAGGGTTAGGGTTCGAATTAGTGTGAGTGTTACTGTGAGGGATAGATTTAGGGTTAGGATGAGGTTTAGGTTTAGTGTGAGGTTTAGGTTTAGGGTGATGTTTAGGGTGAGAGTGAGGGTTCGGGTGAGGGTGACGGTTCGGGTGAGGGTTAGGTTAAAAGTGTGGGTGACGGTTATGTTTAGGGTGAGGGTTAGGGTGTCGGTGAGGGTTAGAGTGAGTGTGAGGGTTAGGGTGAGGGTGAGGGTGAGAGTAAGTGTTAGGGTTAGGGTTAGGGTAAGGGTTCGGGTGAGGGTTAGGGTGAGGGTGAGGTTTAGGGTTAGCGTTGGGGTTAGGGTGAGGGTTAGGGTGAGGGTTAGTGTTACGGTTAAGGTGAGGGTGAGGGTGAGGTTTAGGGTTAGGTTTAGGGTTAGGCTGTGTGTGATTGTGAGGGTGAGGGAAAGGGTTAGGGTGATGTTTAGGGTGACGGTGAGGGTAAGGGTTAGGGTTAGGGTGAGGGTTAAGGTTAGGGTTAGGGTGAGGGTTAGGATGATTGATAGGGTTAGGGTTAGGCTGAGGTTTAGGGTTAATGTGAGGGTTATGGCTAGGATGAGGGTGAACTTGAGGGTTAGGAGTAGGGTAAGGGTTATCGTTAGGCTGAGGGTGAGGGTGAGGCTGAGGGTGAGGGTTAGGGTTAGTGTGAGGGTTAGATTTAGTGTGAGGATTAGTGTGAGGGTGAGGGAAAGGATTAGGGTGAGGGGTAGGGTGAAGGTGAGAGGGTTAGGGTTATGGTGTGGGTGAGTGTTAGGGTTAGGATTAGGGTTAGGGTTAGGGTTAGTCTGAGGGTGAGGGTGAGTGTGAGGGTTAGGGTGAGTTTGAGGGTTACGTTTAGGTTTAGGGTTAGGGTGAGGGTTGGGGTTAGGGTTAGGGTTAGGGTTATTGTTAGGCTTAGGTTTAAGGTTAGTATTGGAGTTAGGGTTAGGGTAGGCTGAGGGTGAGGGTGAGGATGAGGGTGAGGGTAAGGGTTAGGGTTAGGCTGAGGGTTACTGTGAGGGATAGGCTTAGGGTTAGGATGAGGTTTAGGTTTTGTGTGAGGTTTAGGTTTAGTGTGAGGTTTAGTGATATGGTGAGGGTTAGGGTGACAGTGAGAATTATGGTGAGGTTGAAGCTTAGGGTTAGGGTTAGGGTTAGGGTGAGGGTTAGGGTGAAGGTTAGGGTGTGGATGAGGTTTAGGTTTAGGGTGAGTGTTAGGGTGATGGTGAAGGTTAGGGTGAAGATGAAGGTTAGGGTTAGTGTTAGTGTTAGGGTTAAGGTGAGGGTTAGTTTGAGTGTTAGGGTTAGGGTGAGGGTGAGGGTTAGGGTTAGTGTGAGTGTTAGGGTTAGGGTTAGCGTGAGGGTGAGTGTAAGGTTTAGGGTGAGGGTTAGGGTGAGGTTGAGGGTTAGAGTTAGCTTTAGGGTTAGGTTGAGGGTGAGGGTGAGGGTTAGGGTTAGGTTTAGGGTCAGGGTTAGTGTTTGTGTTAGGATGAGGTTTAGGCTGGGCGGTAAGTTTAGGGTTAGGGTGAGAGTTAGCGTTAGGGTGAGGGTTAGGGTTATGCTTAGTGTTAGGTTTAGGGTGAGATTAAGGATTAGGGTGAGGGTTAGTGTTACGGTTAGGGTTAGGGTGAGGGTTAGGGTGAGGGTGAGGTTAAGGGTTAGGGTGAAGTTTAGGCTGAGCATGAGGGTTAGGGTTAGCATTAGGGTTACAGTGAGGGTGATGGTTAGGGTGAGAGGTAGGGTTAGGTTTAGGGTTAGGTTTAGGGTGAGGGTTAGGGTAATGGTTAGGGAGAGGTTGAGGATTAAGTTTAAGGTTAGGGTTAGGCTGAGTGGTAGGATGAGGGGTAGGGTTAGGGTTAGGGTGAGGGTTATGTATAGTATGCGGTTTAGGGTAAAGGTTTTGGGTGAGGGTAAGGGTTAGGGTGAAGGTTAGGTTTATTGTTAAGGTTTGGGTTAGGGTTTGGGTTACTGTTAGGGTTTGGTTTAGGGTTAGGATTAGGGTTAGAATTATGGTTAGGCTGATGGTGAGGGTGAGGGTTAGGTTTAGGGTTAGGGTTAGGGTGAGGGCTAGGGTGAGGGTGAGGTTAGTGTGAGGGTGAGGGTGAGGTTGAGGGTTATGTTTAGGTAAGGGTTAGGGTTAGGGTTAGGGTGAGTTTTAGGGTGAGGGTGAGGGTTAGGGTGAGGGTTAGGATGAGGGTGAGGGTTAGGGTGAGTTTGAGGTCTCGGGTTAGGTTGAGGATTAGGGTGTGGATAAGGCTTAGCGTTAGGGTGAGGGTTAGGCTGATGGTGAGAGTTAGGGTGAGGGTGAGGGTTAGTGTGAGTGATAGGGTTAGGGTGAGGGTTAGGGTGTGGGTGATGGCTAGGGTGAGGGTGAGGGGTAGGTTTAAGTTTAGGGTTAGGGTGAGGGTTGGGGTTAGGGTTAGGGTTAGATTTAGGTTTAGGGTTATGTTTAGGCTGAGGGTGAGGGCGAGGGTGAGGTTTAGGGTTAGGGTCAGGTCTAGGTGAGGGTGAGGGTTAGGGCGAAGCTGAGGGTGAGGTGCGGGTTTCAGTTAGGTACGGATTAGGATGAGGATTAGGGTGGGTTTTAGCGTGAGGGTGACTCTTAGGGTGAGGGTTAGGTTTACTTAGAGGGTTAGGGTTAGGGTTAGGTTGAGGGTTAAGGTTAGGTGATGTTTACGGTGAGGGTGAGGTTTCGGGTGAGGGTGAGGGTTAGGGTGAGGGTTAGGGTGAAGATTAGGGTGTGGGTGAGGGTTAGGGTTAGGGTGAGTGTTAGGGTGACGGTGAAGTTTAGGGTGAGGGTGAAGGTTAGAGTTAGGATTAGGGTTAGGGTTAGGGTTAGGGTTAAATTTAGGGTTAGGGTGAGGGTTAGGGTCAGAGGTAGTGTTAGTCTTAGGGTGAGGGCTAGGGTTAGTGTGAGGGTTAGGGTTAGGGTTAGGGTGAGGGTGAGGATAAGGGTTCTGGTGAGGGATAGTGTGAGGGTGAGGGTTAGGGTTTGCCTTTGGGTTAGGGTGATGGTTAGGGTGAGGTTTAGGGTTAGGGTTATGTTTAGGGTGAAGTTGAGCATTAGGATTAGTGTTAAGGATAGGGTGAGGGTGAGGGTGAGAGTTAGTGTTAGGATTAGGGTTATGGGTAGGGTTCGGCTGAGGGTAAGGGTGAGGGTGAGGGTTAGGGTTAGGGTTAGGGTTAGGGTGATGGTAAGGGTTAGGATGAGGTTTGGGTTAAGGTTGAGGGTTAGGGTTAGCGTTATTGTTAGGGTGAGGGTTAGGTTGAGGGATATGGTTAGCGTTGGGGTGAGGTTTAGGGTTAGGGTTAGGTTTTGGTGAGAGTTAGGGTGAGGTTTAGGGTTAGGGTTAGGGTTAGGGTAAGTGTTAGTATTAGGGTTAGGTTTAGGGTTAGGGTTAGGGTGAGGGTAAGGATTAGGGTGAGGTTTAGAGTGAGGGTGAGGATTAGGCTGAGGTTTAGGGTTAGGTTTATTGTTAGGGTTAGGGTGAGGGTAAGGGTTACGGTGAGGGTGGGGTGAGGGTTAGGTTGAGGTTTCGGGTTGGGCTTAGGGTTAGGGTTAGTGTGAGGATTAGGTTTAGGTGTAGGGTTAGGGTTAGGGTGAGGGAAAGGGTTAGGGTGAGGTTTCGCATGAGGGTGAGGGTTAGGGTGAGGTTTAGGGTTATGTTTAGGGTTAGGGTTAGGGTGAGGGTAAGGGTTAGGGTGAGGTTTAGGGTGAGGGTGTGCCGCGGACCGGGTTCTGTCGGGATGACGGAGGACACCTAGGGGAGGAACTGGAATAGGTGGGGAGATGGCAAACAGACAACTCATACACAAGAGGAGTGGATGCTGAGTGCTGAGTGCTGAGTGCGATTTAATGCAGAGGATAACAAACTTTTATAGCAAAAAGTCTCCATAAGAAAGGGCAAAAGTTTACATAATCTTGCTGCAGGGCTTCATTCTTGGGCGGTCACCAGCTGGTCGCCTGAAAGGGCAAAAGGTTACACAACCTTGCTGCAGGGCTTCATTCTTGGGTGGTCACCAGCTGGTAGCCTGATAGGCACTTGTTTCCGGCTTATCTCTGAGAAATATAATGGGTTTTGATGTTTGTCACCAACTAACCATTACCTTATTTCTATAGAGGCCTTAATTGTCCCATAAGATCTTTTCTGTTCCTTCTTTAATAGTAAATACCAAGGAGACTTAGATTTAGCAAGTCTCTTAGTAAATGAGGAAGTTCTTTCTCCTAAGTAGTTATCTCAGCAATTGCCATACATTCTTTCTGTTCTAGCCGCGCCTACAGCTTCTTGTAAATTTCTTACAATTCCTTCTGCTGGAGTGACTTTGTGAAACCCCCAATACTTTTATATTTGCTTATGGCTTGTCTACTAGCCTCCATAAGAGGGGTTTCAGGGTAGCACTTAACTCTGGTGAGTTAGTCATATTTTTAAGACACTCATCAGATATTGGAGTCATCAACACTCTTAAGAAAGAGCTTTGAATAAGGGAACGTTGACAATGAGTAAGTACAAAGAGCAGTAGAAACAGTAAAAGATTAATAGGCACTCTTATGAGGAAAAGATAGGCAGAAACACATCTTTTCCAGGGGTTTTTGCCAGCCTTTTCCCAGGAATAGGCCTCTTAGAAGCCCTATTCTCCGAGGTAGACTTCGGTGAAGTCCCAAAACTTGGAGATAGGTTTCTGTAAAGCCCCATTCTCTGAGGTAGACTTCGGTGAAGTCCCAAAACTCAGAGATAGGTCTCGAGGCCCCTATCATGGTCTGATAGATGGTTTCCCATGCTAAGCAGACTCTACTGGGGTCGGCGTGGCAAGGGTGAGTGTTAGGGTGAGGTTTAGGGTTAGGGTTAGGGTTAGGGTTAGGGTTAGTGTGAGGATTAGGGTTAGGTTCAGGGTTAGGGTTAGGGTGAAGGTAAGGGTGAGGGTGAGGTTTATGGTGACCGTGAGGGTTAGGGTTAGTGTTAGGGTTAGTGTTAGGGTTAGGGTGAGGTTTAGGTTTAGGATTAGGGTGAGGGGTAGGGTTAATGTGAGGGGAGGGTTAGGGTTAGGGTGAGTGTGAGGATGAGGGTGAGGGTGAGGGTTAGGATTAGGGTTATACTTAGCTTTAAGCTGAGGGTTAGGGTGAGGGTGAGGTTTAGGTGTAGCATTAGGGTTAGGGTTAGATTTAGTGTGAGGTTTAGGGCGAGGGTGAGGGAAAGGGTTTGGGTGAGGATTAGGGTTAGGGTGAGGGTTAGGGTTAGGGTGATGTTTAGGGTGAGGGTGAGGGTTAGGGTTAGGGTGAGCTTTAGGGTTAAGGGGAGGGTTTGGGTTAGGGTTAGGGTTATCCTGAGGGTGAGGGTGAGGGTGCAGGTTAGGATTAGGTTTAGGGTTAACGTAGCCAGAGGGTGAGGGTTAGGGTTAAGCTGAGGGTTAGATTTAGTGTAAGGATTAGTGTGAGGGTGAGGGAAAGGGTTGGGTGAGGTTAAGGGTGAGGGTGAGAGTTAGGGTTAGGGTGAGGGTGAGGGTTAGTGTTATGATTAGGGTTGGGGTTAGGGTTAGTCTGAGGGTAAGGGTGAGTGTTAGGGTGAATTTTAGAGTTAGGATTATTTTTAGGGTTAGGGTGAGTGTTGGGGTTAGGGTTAGGGTTAGGGATAATGTTAGTGTTAGGGTTATGGTTAGATTTAGGGTTAGGGTTAGGTTTAGGCTGAGGATGAGGGCGAGGGTGAGGGTTAGGTTTAGGCTTAGGGTGAGGTCTAGGGTGAGGGTGAGGGTTAGGGTGAGGGTTTTGGTTAGGTAAGGGTTAGGGTTAGGATTAGGGTGTGTTTTAGGGTGAGGGTGAGGGGTAGGGTGAGGGTTAGGTTTAGGTAGAGGGTTTGGGTTAGGGTTAGGGTGAGGGTTAGGGTTAGGGTGATGCTTAGGGTCAGGGTGAGGGTTAGGGTGAGGTTTCGGGTGAGGGTGAGGGTTAGGGTGTGGTGGAGGGTTAGGGTTAGGGTATGATTTAGGGTGATGGTGAGGGTTAGGGTGAGTGTGAGGGTTAGGTTTAGGGTTAGGGTGAAAGTTAGGGTGTGGGTGAGGGTTAGGGTTATGGTGAGTGTTAGGGTGACGTTGAAGTTTAGGGTGAGGGTGAAGGTTAGAGTTAGGGTTAGGGTTAGGGTTAAGGTTTGGGTTAGGGTTAGGGTTAGGGTTAGGGTTAGGGTCAGAGGTAGGGTTAGTGTTAGGGTGAGGGTTAGGGTCAGTGTGAGGGTTAGAGTTAGGGTTAGGGTGAGGTTGAGGAAAAGGTTTTGGGTGAGGGTCAGGGTTAGAGTTTGGGTTTAGGTTAGGGTGAGGGTGAGGGTGAGGGTTAGGATTAGGGTTAGGGTTGGGTGAAGTTGAGGGTTAGGATTAGTGTTAGGGATAGGGTGAAGGTGAGGGTTAGTGTTAGGATTAGGGTTAGGGGTAGGGTTAGGCTGAGGGTAAGGGTGAGGGTGAGGGTGAGGGTCATTGTGAGGGTTAGGGTTAGGGTTAGGGTTAGGGTAAGGTTTAGGGTGATTTTTGGGTTAAGGTTGGGGGTTAGGGTTAGCATTAGGGTTAGGGTTAGGTTTAGGTTGAGGGAAATGGTTAGCGTTGGGGTGAGGTTTAGGGTTAGGGTTAGGGTGAGGATTAGGGTGAGGTTTAGGGTTAGGGTTAGGGTTAGGCTTAGTGTGAGGATTATGGTTAAGTGTAGGATTAGGGTTAGGGTGAGGGTAAGGGTCAGGGTGAGGTTTAGAGTGAGGGTGAGGATTAGTGTGAGGTTTAGGGTTAGGTTTAGTGTTATGGGTTAGGGTGAGGGTAAGGATTAGGGTGAGGTTTAGGGTGAAGGTGAGGGTTAGGGTGAGGTTTAGAGTTAGGCTTATGGTTAGGGTTAGTGTGAGGATTAGGGTTAGTTATAGGGTTAGGGTTAGGGTGAGGGTAAGGTTTAGGGTGAGGTTTAGCGTGAGGGTTAGGGTTAGGGTGAGGTTTAGGGTTAGGTTTAGGTTTAGGGTTAGGGTGAGGGTAAGGGTTAGGGTGAGGTTTAGGGTGAGGGTGAGTGTTAGGGTGAGGTTTAGGGTTAGCGTTAAGGTTAGGGTTAGTGTGAGGATTAGGGTTAGGTTTACGGTTAGGGTTAGGGTGATGGTAAGGGTTAGGTGAGGTTTATGGTGAGGGTGACGGTTAGGGTGAGCGTTAGGTTTAGGGTGAGGTTTAGGTTTTGGGTTAGGGTGAGGGGTAGGGTTAATGGGAGGGGAGGACTAGGGTTAGGGTTAGGGTGAGGGTGAGGATGAGGGTGAGCGTGAGGGTTAGGATTAGGATTAGGGTTATGCTTAGCTTTAAGTTGAGTGTGAGGTTGAGGGTGAGGGTGAATTTTAGGTGTAGGGTTAGGGTGAGGTTTAGATTTAGTTTGAGGGTTAGGGCGAGGGTGAGGGAAAGGGTTTGGGTGAGGGTTAGGGTAAGGGTGAGGGTTAGGATTAGGGTGATGTTTAGGGTGAGGGTGAGGGTTAGGGTTAGTGTTAGGGTGAGATTTAGGGTTAAGGTGAGGGTTAGGGTTAGGGTTAGGGTTAGCATGAGGCTGAGGATGAGAGTGAGGGTTAGGATTAGCATTAGGGTTAACGTTAGCCAGAGGGTGAGTTCTAGGGTTAAGGTAAGGGTTAGATTTAGTGTGAGGATTAGTGTGAGGGTGAGTGAAAGGGTTAGGGTGAGGGTTAGGGTGAGGGTGAGAGTTAGGGTTAGGTTTAGGGTGAGGGTGAGTGTGAGGGTTAGTGTTAGGATTAGGGTTAGGGTTAGGGTTAGTCTGAGGGTGAGGGTGAGGGTTAGGGTGAGTTTTAGGGTTAGGATTGGTTTAGGGTTAGGGTGAGGGTTGGGGTTAGGGTTAGGATTAGGGATATTGTTAGTGTTAGGGTTATGGTTAGATATAGGGTTAGGGTTATGTTTAGGCTGAGGGTGAGGGCGAGGCTAAGGATTAGGTTTAGGGTTAGGTTGAGGTCTAGGGTGAGGTTGAGGGTTAGGGTGAGGTTTAGGGTGAGGGTGAGGGTTAGGGTTAGGGTAGGGTGAGGTCTAGTGTGAGGGTGAGGGTTAGTGTGAGGCTGACCGTGAGGGTGACGGTTTGGGTTAGGTAAGGGTAAGGGTTAGGAATAGGGTGCATTTTAGGGTGAGGGTGAGGGTTAAGGTGAGGGTTAGTTTTAGGTAGAGGGTTAGGATTAGGGTTAGGGTGAGGGTTAAGGTTAGGGTGATGTTTATGGTCCGGGTGAGTGTTAGGATGAGGGTGAGGTTTCAGGTGAGGTTGAGGGTTAGGGTGTGGTTGAGGGTTAGGGTTAGTGTGAGGGTTAGGGTGATGGTGAGGGTTAGGTTGAGGGTGAGGGTTAGGTTTAGGGTTAGGCTGAAAATTAGGGTGTTGTTGAGGGTTAGGGTTAGGGTGAGTGTTAGGATGAGGGTGAAGTTTAGGGTGAGGGTGAAGGTTAGAGTTAGGGTTAGGGTTAGGGTTAAGGTTAGGGTTAGGGTGAGGGTTAGCGTCAGAGGTCGGGTTAGTGTTAGGGTGAGAGTTAGGGTTAGTGTGAGGGTTAGGATTAGGGTTAGGGTGAGGGTGAGGATAAGGTTTTGGGTGAGGGTTAGAGTGAGAGTCACTGTTAGAGTTTGCGTTTAGGTTAGGGTGAGGGTTAGGATGAGGGTCAGGGTTAGGGTTAGGGTTGGGTGAAGTTGAAGGTTAGGGTTAGTGTTAGGTATAGGGTGAGGGTGAAGGCTGAGGGTTAGTGTTAGGATTAGGGTTAGGGTTAGGATTAGCCTGAGGGTAAGGGTGAGGGTGAGGTTTATTGTGAGGGTTAGGGTTAGGGTAAGGGTTAGTGTGAGGATTAGGGTTAGGTGTAGGGTTAGGGTTGGGGTGAGGGTAAGGGTTAGGGTGAGGTTTAGCATGAGGGTGAGGGTTAGGGTGAGGTTTAGGATTAGGTTTAGGGTTAGGGTTAGGGAGAGGGTTAGGGTGAGGGTAAGTGTTAGGGTTAGGGTTAGGATGAGGATGAGGGTTAGTGTTAGTGTTAGGGTTAGTGTGAGGGTTAGGGTTAGTTTTAGGGTAAGGGTGAGGGTGAGCTTTAAAGTTAGGGTGAGGGTTAACGTGAGGGGTATGGTTAGGGTTAGGGTTAGGGTTAGTGTGAGGATTAGGGATAGGTTTAGTGTTAGGGTAAGGGTTAGGGTGAGGGTTAGGGTGAGGGTGAGGGTTAGGGTTAGGGTGAGGGTGAAGGTTAGGGTGATGTTTCCGGTGAGGGTGAGGGTTAGGGTGATGGTGAGTTTTCGGGTGAGGGTTAGGGTTAGGTTTAGTCTGAGGGTGAGGGTTAGGGTTAGTGTAAGGGATAGGGTGAGGGTAGGGGTGAGGGTTAGTGTTAGGATTAGTGTTAGGTTTAGGGTAAGGCTGAGGGTGAGGGTGAGGGTGAGAGTGAGGTTTAGGGTTAGGGTTAGGGAGAGGGTTAGGGTGAGGGTTAGGGTTAGGGTTAGGGTTAGGTTTATGGTGAGGGTTAGGCTGAAGGTGAAGGTGAGGGTGAGGGTGAGGGTTAGGGTGAGGTTGAGGGTTTGGTTTAGGTTTAGGTTTAGGGTGAGGGTGAGGGTAAGGGAGAGGGTTAGGGTGAGGGTAAGTGTTAGGGTTAGGGTTAGGATGAGGATGAGGGTTAGTGTTAGTGTTAGGGTTAGTGTGAGGGTTAGGGTTAGTTTTAGGGTAAGGGTGAGGGTGAGCTTTAAAGTTAGGGTGAGGGTTAACGTGAGGGGTATGGTTAGGGTTAGGGTTAGGGTGAAGGTGAGGTTTAGGGTTAGGGTTAGGGTGAGGTTGAGGTTTAGCCTTAGGGTTAGGGTTAATGTGAGGATTAGGGTTAGGGTTAGGGTTAGGATTAGGGTTAGGGTTAGGTTTGGGCTGAGGGTTATGGTGAGAGTTAGCGTTAGGGTTAGGGTTAGCCTTAGGGTGAGGGTTAGGTTGAGGTTTAGGGATAGGGTGAGGATTAGGGTTAGGGTTAGGGTTAGGTTGAGGGTGAGGGTGAGCGTCAGGGTGAGAGTGAGGGTTAGGGTTAGGGTTAGGGTTCGGTGAGGGTGAGGGTGAGTGTTAGGGTTACGATTTGTGTTAGTATTAGGGTTAGGCTGAGGGTGAGTGTGAGGGTGAGGTTGAGGGTGAGGGTTAGGGTTAGGGTGAGGGTGAGGGTTAAGGTGAAGGTGAGGGTTAGCGTTAGCATTAGGATTGGGGTGAGGTTTAGGGTTACGGTAAGGGTTAGCTTTAGGGTTATTGTTAGTGTTAGGGTTAGGGTTAGGATTAGGCTTAGATTTATGCTTAGTCTGAGGGTTAGGGTTAGGGTTAGGGTAAGGGTTAGGGTTAGGGTGAGGGTGATGGTTTCAGTTAGGTAAGGGTTAGGGTTAGGAATAGGGTGCGATTTAGGGTGAGGGTGAGTGTTAGGGCAAGGGTTAGGTTTAGGGTTTGGGTTAGGGTGAGGTTGAGGTTGAGGTTTAGGGTTAGGGTTAAGGTTCGGCTGAAGGTGAGTTTGAGCGTTAGGTTTATTGTGAGGGTAAGAGTTAGTGTGATGTTTAGGGTGAGGGTTAGGGTTAGGGTTATGGTTAGGATGAGCTTTAGACTGAGGGGTAGGTTTAGGGTTAGGGTGAGGGTTAGGGTTAGTGTGAGGATTAGGGTTAGGGTTAGGGTTATTGTGAGGGTAAGGGTTAGGGTGAGGGTTAGTGTGAGGGTGAGGGTTAGGGTTAGTGTTAGGGTGAGGGTGTGGTTTAGTGTGAGTGTTAGGGTTAGGATTAGGGTGAGGTTTAGGGTGAGTGTTAGTGTTAGAGTTAGGGTTAGGTTTGGGGGAGGGTTAGTTTTAGGGTTTCGGTTAGGTTTAGGGTGAGGGTTAGGGAGATGTTTAGGGTGACAGTTAGGGTGAGTGTGAGGTTTCGGGTGATGGTGAGGGTTAGGGGGTGCGTGAGGTTTAGGGTTACTTGAGGCTTAGGGTGACGGTGAGAATTAGGATGAGGGTTAGGTTTAGGGTGAGCGTTGGGGTTAGGGTTAGGTTGAGGGTTAGAGTTAGGGTGATGTTTAGAGTGAGGGTGAGGGATAGGGTGAGGGTGAGGTTTCGGGTGAGGGTGAGGGTTAGGGTGTGTGTGAGGGTTAGGGTCAGGGTAAGGGTTAGGGTGACGGTTAGCGTTAGGGTGAGGGTGAGGTTTAGGGTTAGGGTGAGGGTTAGGGTTGGGGTGAAGGTTAAGGTGTGGGTGAGGGCTCGGATGAGGGTGAGGGTTAGGGTGAGGGTGAGGATGAGGTTGAGGTTTTTGGTTATGTAAGGGTTAGGGTTAGGTTTAGGGTGAGTTTTAGGGTGAGGGTGAAGGTTAGCGTGAGTGTTAGGGTTCGGGTGAGGGTTAGGGTTAGGGTTAGGGTGAGGGTTAGTGTTAGGGAGAGGTTTAGCGTAAGGGTGAAGTTTAGGGTGAGGTTGAGGTCTCCGATGAGGATGAAGGTTAGGGTGTGGGTGAGAGTTAGCGTTAGGGTGAGGGATAGGGTGACAATGAGAGTTAGTGTGAGGGTTCCGGTTTAGGTTGGGGTTAGGGTTAGGGTGAGGGTTTGGGTTAGTCTGAGGATGAGGGTGTGGGTGAGGGTGAGGGCTAGTGAGAGTTTTAGGGTTAGGATTAGGTGTAGTGTTAGGGTGAGAGTTGGGGTTAGGGTTAGGGTTAGGGTTAATGTTAGGGTTAGGTTTACGGTTAGTATTAGGGTTAGGGTTAAGGATAGGCTGAGAGTGAGGCGGGGGTTGAGGGTGAGGGTTAGGGTTAGGGTTAGGGTTAGGGTGAGGGTGAGGGTTAGGGTTAGGATTAGGTTTAGGGTTAGGGTTAGGCTGAGGATAAGGTTGAGGGTGAGGGTGAGGGTTAGGTTGAAATGTAGGGCTAGCATTAAGTTTAGGGTTAGGGTGAGGGTTAGGGTTAATGTGAGGGGTAGGGTCATGTTTAGGGTTAGGTTGAGGGTGAGGATGATGGTGAGGGTTAGCATTAGGGTTATGCTTAGCTTTAAGCTGAGTGTGAGGGAGAGGGTGAGGGTGAGGGTTAGGGTTAGGGTTAGGGTGATGTTTAGGGTGAGGGTGAGGGTTAGGGTTAAGTTTAGGGGGAGGTTTAAGGTTAAGCTGAGGGTTAGTGTTTGGGTTAGTGTTAGGGTGAGGGTGAGGTTGAGGGTGAGGGTTAGGATGAGGTTTAGGGTTAAGATTAGGCTTAGGGTGAGGGCGAGGATTAGGGTTAGGGTGAGGGTTAGATTTAGTGTGAGGATTAGTGTGAGGGTGAGGGAAAGGGTTAAGGGTGAGAGTTAGGTTGAGGCTGAGAGTTAGGGTTAGGTTTAGGGTGAGGGTCAGAGTTAGTGATAGGATTAGGGTTAGGGTTAGGGTTAGTCTGAGGGTGAGGGTGAGGGTGAAGGTGAGGGCTAGGGTGAGTTTTAGGGTTAGGGTTAGTTTTAAGGTTAAGGTGAGGGTTTGGGTTTAGGGTTAGGGTTAGGTTTATTGTTAGTCTTAGGGTTAGGGTTAGATTTAGGGTTAGGGTTATGGTTAGGCTGAGGATGAGGGTGAGGGTGAGGGTTAGGGTTAGGGTGAGGTCTAGGGTGAAGGTGAGGGTTAGGGTGAGGTTGAGGGTGAGGGTGGGGTTAGTGTTAGGTTTAGGTTGAGTTCTAGGGTGAGGGTGAGGGTTAGGGTGAGACTGAGGGTGAGGGTGAAGGTTTCGGTTAAGTAAGGGTTAGGGTTAGGATTAGGGTGTGTTTTAGGGTTAAGGTTACGGTTAGGGTTAGGGTTAGGGTGATGTTTAAGGTGAGGGTTAGGGTGAGGGTGAGGTTTCCGGTGAGGGTGAGGGTTAGGTGGTGGGTGAGGGTTAGAGTTAGTTGAGGGTTAGGGTGACAGTGAGAGTTAGGGTGAGGGTGAGAGTTGGGGTGAGGGTTAGGTTTAGGGTGAGGTTTTGGTTTAGGGTGAGCCTTAGAGTTAGGGTGATGTTTAGGGTGAGGGTGAGGGATAGGATGAGGGTGAGGTTTCATGTGAGGTTGAGGGTTAGGGTGTGGGTGAGGGATAGGGTTAGCGTGAGGGTTAGAGTGTCGGTGAGAGTTAGGGTGAGGGTAAGGTTTAGGGTTAGGTTTACGGTTAGGGTGAGGGTTAGGGTTAGTGTGAGGGTTAGGGTGTGGGTGAAGGTTAGGGTTAGTTTGAGGGTTAGGGTTAGGGTTAGGGTGAGGGTTAGGATGAGGGGTAGAGTTAGCTTTAGGGTGAGAGTTAGGGTTAGTGTGAGGGTTAGTGTTAGGGTTAGGGTTAGGGTGAGGGTGAGGGTAATTGTTATGTTGAGGGTTAGGGTGAAGGTGAGGTTTAGGGTTAGCGTTAGTGTTAGGGCGAGTGTTAGTGTGAGGGTTAGGTTTAGGGTTATGGTGAGGGTGAGGGTTAGGGATCGGGTGAGGGTTAGGGTGAGGGTGAGTGTTAGGGTTAGGCTGTGCATTATGGTGAGGGTTAGGGTTAGGGTTAGGGTTAGTGTGAGGATTAGGGCTAGGGTTAGGATTATGGTGAGGGTAAGGGTTAATGTGATGTTTAGGGTGAGGTTGAGGTTTAGGGTTAGCATTAGGTTTAGTATGAGGATTAGGGTGAGGGTTAGGGTTGGTGTTAGGGTTCAGGTTAGGATGAGGCTTTGAGTGACGGTGAGGGTTAGGATTAGGTTAGGGTTAGGGTGAGTGTTATAGTTAGGTTTAGGATTAGGGTTAGGGTGAGGGGTACAGTTATGGTTAGGGTGAGGTTTAGGGTTAATGTGAGGGTTAGGGTTAGGGTTAGGGTGAGAGGGTGAGAGTGAGGCTGAGGGTTAGGATTAGGGTTAGGGTTAGCATTAGGCTGAGGTTGAGAGTGAGGGTGAGGGTGAGTGTTAGGGTTAGGGTTAGGGTGACGGTTAGATTTAGTGTGAGGGTTAGGGTGAGGGTGAGGGAAAGGGTTTGGGTGAGGGTTATGCTGAGGGTGAGGGTGAGGGTTAGGGTTAGGGTGATTTTTATGGTGAGGGTGAGGACTGGGGTTAGGGTTAGGGTGAGGGTTAGGGTTAGGGTTATGGTGAGGTGTAGGGTTAGGGTTAGGGTTAGGGTTAGCTTGAGGGTGAGGTTTAGGGTGAGGGTTAGGATTAGGGTTAGGGTTAACGTTTGCTGAGGGTGAGGGTGAGGGAGAGGGTGTGAGTGAGGGTTAAGGTGAGGGTGAGAGTTAGGGTGAGTTTTAGGGTTAGGATTAAGTTTCGGGTTAGGGGGAGTGTTGGGGTTAAGGTTAGGGTTAGGGTTATTGTTTGGGTTAGGGTTACTATTAAGGTTAGGTTTAGGGTTAGGTGGAGGGTGATGGTGACGTTGAGGGTGAGGGTTAGTGTTAGGGGTAGGCTTAGGGCGTGGGCTAGTGTGAGGGTGGGGGTTATGGTGAGGGTGAGGGAGAGGGTGAGGGTTTCGGTTAGGTAAGAGTTTGGATTAGGATGAGGTTTAGGTTTAGGGTGAAGGTTAGGGTGAGTGTTAGGGTTAGGGTGAGGGTAAGGGTTAAAGATTAGGGTGAGGGTTAGGGTTAGGGTGATCTTTAGTGTGAGGGTGAGGGTTAGGGTGAGGGTGACGGTTGGGTGAGGGTGAGGGCTAGGTTTTGGGTGAGGGTTAGGGTAATGTTGAGCGTTAGGGTGAGGGTGAGGTTTAGGGTTAGGGTTAGGTTTAGGGTGAGGGTTAGGGATAGGGTGAGGGTTAGGGTTAGGGATAGGTTGAGGGTGAGGTTCACATGAAGGTAAGGTTGAGGGTGAGGGTTAGGTTTAGGGTTAGCCTTAGGATTGGGGTGGATGTTAGGTTTAGGTTTAGGGTTAGGGTTATTGTTAGGGTTAGGGTTAGGGTTAGGTTTAGGGTTAGGGTTATGGTTTGGCTGAGGGTGAGGGTGAGGGTGAGGGTTAGGGTTAGGTTTAGGTTTAGGGTTAGGGTGAGATCCAGGGTGAGGGTGAGGGTTAGGGTGAGGGTGAGTGTGAGGGTTTCGGTTAGGTAAGGTTTACGGTTAGGATTAGGGTGCGTTTTAGGGTTAGGGTGAGGGTTAGGGTGGGGGTGAGGTTTAGGTTTAGGGTGAGGGATAGGGTGACGGTGAGGGTGAGGGTTAGTGTTATGATTAGGGTTAGGGTTAGGTTAAGGCTGAGGGTGAGGGTGAGGGTGAGCGTTAGGGTTAGTGTCAGGGTTAAGGTGAGGGTTAGGCTGAGGGTGAGGATGAGGGTGAGGGTGAGGGTTAGGTTGAGGTTGAGGGTTTGTGATAGGTTTAGGTTTAGGGTGAGGGTGAGGGTAAGGGTTCGTTTATTGTTAGGGATAAGGGTAGTATTAGGGTTAGGGTTAGGCTGAGGGTGAGGGTGAGATTGAGGGTGAGGATTAGGGTTACTGTTAGGCTTAGGTTGTGGGCTAGGGTGAGAGTGGGGGTTAGGCTGAGGGTGAGGGTGAGGGTAAGGTTTTCCGTTAGGTCTGGGTTAGGATGAGGGTGAGGTTTAGGTTGAGGCTGAGTGTTTGGGTGAGTATTAGGGTTAGGGTGAGGATAAGGGTTAGGGTGAGGGTTTGGGTGAAGGTGAGGGCTCAGGTGATGGTGAGGGTTAGGGTGTGGGTGAGGGTTAGAGTTAGTGTGAGGGTTAGTGTGATGGAGAGAGATAGGGTGAGGGTGAGGGTTAGGGTTAGGGTAAGTGTGAGGTTTAGGGTTAAGGTTAGGGTGGGTTTTAGTTTGTGGGTGAGGGTTAGGGTTAGGGTGAGGGTTAGGGTGACGGTGAGAGTTAGGGTGAGTTTGAAGGTTAGGGTTAGGTTTAGGGTAAGGGTGAAGGTTAGGGTTAGGGGTGGGGTGAGGGTTAGGGTGAGGGTTAGGTTGAGGGTGAGGGTGAGGTTTATAGTTAGAGTTAGGATTGAGGTGAGGATTAGGGTTAGGGTTAGGGTTAGGGTTATTGTTAGGGTTAGGTTTAGGGTTAGGGTTATGGTTATGGTTCGGCTGAGGGTGAGGGTGAGGGTGAGGTTTAGGGTTAGGTTTAGGGTTAGGGTGAGGTTTTTGGTGACGGTGAGGGTGAGGGTTTCGATTAGGTAAGGGTTACAGTTAGGATTAGGTTGCATTTTAGGGTTAGGGTGAGGGATAGGGTGAGGGTAAGGGTTAGGGTGAGGGTTAGGGTGAGGGTTATGGTTAGGGTTAGGGTGAGGGTGAAGGTTAGGGTGATGTTTCCGGTGAGGGTGAGGGTTAGAGTGACGGTGAATTTTCGGGTGAGGGTTAGGATTAGGTTTATTCTGAGAGTGAGGGTTAGGGTTAGTGTAAGGGATAGGGTGAGGGTGGGGGTGAGGGTTAGTGTTAGGATTAGTGTTAGGGTTAGGGTAAGGCTGAGGGTGAGCGTGAGGGTGAGATTGAGGTTTAGGTTTAGGGTTAGGGTGAGGGTTAGGGTGAGGGATAGTGTTAGTGTTAGGGTTAGGTTTAGGGTGAGGGTTAGGCTGAAGGTGAGGGTGAGGGTTAGGGTGAGGTTGAGGGTTTGGGTTAGATTTAGGTTTAGGGTGAGGGTGAGGGTAAGGGAGAGGGTTATGGTGAGGGGAAGTGTTAGGGTTAAAGTTAGGATGAGGATGAGGGTTAGTGGTAGTGTTAGGGTTAGTGTGAGGGTTAGGGTTAGTTTTAGGGTGAGGGTGAGGGTGAGTTTTAGAGTTAGGGTGAGGGTTAATGTGAGAGGTATGGTTAGGGTTAGGTTTAGGATGAAGGTGAGGTTTATGGTTAGGGTTAGGGTGAGGTTGAGGTTTAGCATTAGGGTTAGGGTTAGTGTGAGGGTTAGGGTTAGGGTTAGGGTTAGGTTAGGGTTAGGATTAGGGTTAGGGTTAGGTTTGGGCTGAGGGTTACAGTGAGAGTTAGCATTAGGGTTAGGGTTAGCATTAGGGTCAGGGTTAGGGTGAGGGTTAGGGATAGGGTGAGGATTAGGGTTAGGGTTAGGGTTAGGTTGAGGGTGAGGGTGAGCATCAGGGTGAGAGTGAGTGTTAGATTTAGGGTTAGGGATAGGGTGAGGGTGATGGTTTCAGTTAGGTAAGGGTTAGAGTTAGGAATAGGGTGCGATTTTGGGTGATGGTGAGTGTTAGGGTAAGGGTTAGGTTTAGGGAGAGGTTTAGGGTTTGGGTTAGGGTGAGGTTGATGGTGAGGTTTATTGTTAGGGTTAAGGTTCGGCTGAAGGTGAAGTTGAGAGTTAGGTTTATTGTGAGGGTTAGAGTTAGTGTTATGTTTAGGGTGAGGGTTAGGGTTAGGGTTACGGTTAGGATGAGCTTTAGACTGAGGGGTAGGTCTAGTGTTAGGGTGAGGGTTAGGGTTAGTGTGAGGAATAGGGTTAGGTTTAGGGTTAGGGTGAGGGTAAGGGTTAGGGTGAGGGTTAGTGTGAGGGTGAGGGTTAGGGTTAGTGTTAGGGTGAGGGTGAGGTTTAGTGTGAGTGTTAGGGTTAGGGTTAGGGTGAGGGTGAGGGTTAGGGTGAGTGTTAGGGTTAGAGTTAGGGTTAGGTTTAGGGGGAGGGTTAGGTTTAGGGTTAGGGTTAGGGTGAGGGTTAGGGAGATGTTTAGGGTGACGGTTAGTGTGAGTGTGAGGTTTCGGGTGATGGTGAGGGTTAGGGGGTGCGTGAGGTTTAGGGTTAGTTGAGGGTTAGGGTGACTATAAGAATTAGGGTGAGGGTTAGGTTTAGTGTGAGGGTTGGGGTTAGGGTTAGGGTGAGGGTTAGAGTTAGAGTGATGTTTAAGGTGAGGGTGAGGGTGAGGTTTCGGGTGAGGGTGAGGTTTAGGGTGTGGGTGAGGGTTAGGGTTAGGGTGCGGGTTAGGGTAACGGTGAGCGTTATGGTGAGGGTGAGGTTTAGGGTTAGGTTTAGTGTGAGGGTTGGGGTTAGGGTTAGGGTGAGGGTTAGGATGAGGGTGAGGGTTAGGGTGAGGTTGAGGTTTTCGGTTAGGTAAGCGTTAGGGTTAGTGTTAGGGTGAGTTTTAGGGTGAGGGTGAAGCTTAGGGTGAGTGTTAGGGTTCGGGTGAGGGTTAGGGTTAGGGTTAGGGTGAGGGTTAGTGTTAGGGAGAGCTTTAGGGTATGGGTGAAGTTTAGGGTGAGGGTGAGGTCTCCGGTGAGGATGAGGGTTAGGGTTTGGGTGAGAGTTAGCGTTAGGGTGAGGGTTAGGTTGACGGTGCGAGTTAGTGTGAGGGTTCGGGTTCAGGTTGGGGTTAGGGTTAGGGTGAGGGTTAGGGTTAGTGAGAGTTTTAGGGTTAGGATTAGGTGTAGGCTTAGGTTGAGGGTTGGGGTTAGGGTTAGGGTTAATGTTAGGGTTAGGTTTACGGTTAGTATTAGGGTTAGGGTTAGGGTTAGGCTGAGAGTGAGTGTGAGGTTGAGCATGAGGGTTAGGGTGAGGGTTAGGGTTATGGTGAGGGTGAGGGTTAGGGTTAGGATTAGGTTTAGGGTTAGGGTTAGGCTGAGGGTGAGGTTGAAGGTGAGGGTGAGGGTTAGGTTGAGATGTAGGGTTAGCATTAGGTTTAGGGTTAGGGTGAGGGTTAGTGTTAGGGAGAGGTTTAGGGTAAGGGTGAAGTTTAGGATGAGCGTGAGGTCTCCGGTGAGGATGAGGGTTAGGGTGTGGGTGAGAGTTAGCTTTAGGGTGAGGGTTAGGGTGACGGTGCGAGTTAGTGTGAGGGTTCGGGTTCAGGTTGGGGTTAGGGTTAGGGTGAGGGTGAGGGTTAGTGAGAGTTTTAGTGTTAGGATTAGGTGTAGGGTTAGGTTGAGGGTTGGGGTTAGGGTTAGGGTTAATGTTAGGGTTAGGTTTACGGTTAGTATTAGGGTTAGGGTTAGGGTTAGGCTGAGAGTGAGTGTGAGGTTGAGGGTGAGGGTTAGAGTTATGGTCAGGGTGAGTGTTAGGGTTAGTATTAGGGTTAGGGTTAGGCTGAGGGTGAGGTTGAGGGTGAGGGTGAGGGTTAGGTTGAGATGTAGGGTTAGCATTAGGTTTAGGGTTAGGGTGAGGGTTAGGGTTAATGTGAGGGGTAGGGTCAGGTTTAGGGTTAGGTTGAGGGTGAGGATGAGGGTGAGGATGAGGGTTAGGATTAGGGTTATGCTTAGCTTTAAGCTGAGTGTGAGGGAGAGGGTGAGGGTGAGGGTGAAGGTGAGGGTTAGGGTGACTTTTAGAGTTAGGGTTAGTTTTAAGGTTAGGGTGAGGGTTTGGGTTTAGGGTTAGGGTTAGGTTTATTGTTAGTCTTAGGTTTAGGGTTAGATTTAGGGTTAGGGTTATGGTTAGGCTGAGGATGAGGGTGAGGGTGAGGGTTAGGGTTAGGGTGAGGTCTATGGTGAGGGTGAGGGTTAGAGTGAGGTTGAGGGTGAGGCTGAGGGTTAGGGTTAGGGTTAGGGTGTGGTCTAGGGTGAGGGTGAGGATTAGGGTGAGACTGAGGGTGAGGGTTAGGGTTTCGTTTAAGTAAGGGTTAGGGTTAGGATTAGGGTGTGTTTTAGGGTTAGGGTGAGGGTTAGGTTTAGGGTTAAGGATAGAGTTAGGGGGAGGGTTAGTTTTAGGGATACCGTTAGGGTTAGGGTGAGGGTTAGGGTGATGTTTAGGGTGAGGGTTAGGGTGAGGGTGAGGTTTCCGGTGAGGGTGAGGGTTAGGGGGTGGGTGAGGGTTAGAGTTAGTTGAGGGTTAGGGTGACAGTGAGAGTTAGGGTGAGGGTGAGAGTTAGGGTGAGGGTTAGGTGAGGTTTTGGTTTAGGGTGAGCCTTAGAGTTAGGGTGATGTTTAGGGTGAGGGTGAGGGATAGGGTGAGGGTGAGGTTTCATGTGAGGTTGAGGGTTAGGGTGTGGGTGAGGGATAGGGTTAGCGTGAGGGTTAGGGTGACGGTGAGAATTAGGGTGAGGGTAAGGTTTAGGGTTAGGTTTAGGGTTAGGGTGAGGGTTAGTGTTAGTGTGAGGGTTAGGGTGTGGGTGAGGGTTAGGATTAGTTTGAGGGTTAGGGTTAGGGTTAGGGTGAGGGTTAGGATGTGGGGTAGAGTTAGCTTTAGGGTGAGGGTTAGGGTTAGTGTGAGGGTTAGTGTTAGGGTTAGGGTTAGGGTAAGGGTGAGGGTAATTGTTATGTTGAGGGTTAGGGTGAAGATGAGGCTTAGGGCTAGCGTTAGGTTTAGGGTAAGTGTTAGTATGAGGGTTAGGTTTAGGGTTATGGTGAGGGTGAGGGTTAGGGATCGGGTGAGGGTTAGGGTGAGGGTAAGTGTTAGGGTTAGGCTGTGCATTATGGTGAGGATTAGGGTTAGGGTTAGGGTTAGTGTGAGGATTAGTGTTAGGGTAAGGATTATGTTGAGGGTAAGGGTTAGGGTGAGGTTTAGTGTGAGGTTGAGGTTTAGGGTTAGCATTAGGTTTAGGATGAGGATTAGGGTGAGGGTTAGGATTAGGGTTAGGTTTAGGGTTAGGATGAGGCTTTGGGTGACGGTGAGGTTTAGGATTAGGTTAGGGGTAGGGTGAGCGTTAGAGTTAGGTTTAGGATTAGGGTTAGGGTGAGGGGTACAGTTATGGTTAGGGTGAGGTTTAGGGTTAATGTGAGGTTTAGGGTTAGGGTTAGGGTTAGGGTGAGAGGGTGAGAGTGAGGCTGAGGGTTAGGATTAGGGTTAGGGTTAGCATTAGGCTGAGGTTGAGAGTGAGGGTGAGGGTGAGTGTTAGGGTTAGGGTTAGGGTGACGGTTAGATTTAGTGTGAGGGTTAGGGTGAGGGTGAAGGAAAGGGTTTGGGTGAGGGTTATGCTGAGGGTGAGGGTGAGGGTTAGGGTTAGGGTGATTTTTAGGGTGAGGGTGAGGATTGGGTTTAGGGTTAGGGTGAGGGGTAGGGTTAGAGTCATGGTGAGGGGTAGGGTTAGGGATAGGGTTAGGGTTAGCCCTGAGGGTGAGGTTTAGGGTGAGGGTTAGGATTAGGGTTAGGGTTAACGTTAGGCTGAGGGTGAGGGTGAGGGAGAGGGTGTGAATGAGGGTTAGGGTGAGGGTGAGGGTTAGGGTGAGTTTTAGGTTAGGATTAAGTTTCGGGTTAGGGGGAGTGTTGGGGTTATGGTTAGGGTTAGGGTTATTGTTAGGGTTAGGGTTAGTATTAGGGTTAGGGTTAGGGTTAGGCGGAGGGTGATGGTGAGGTTGAGGGTGAGGTTAGGCTTAGGGCGTGGGTAGGGTGAGGGTGGGGGTTAGGGTGAGGGTGAAGGTTTCGGTTAGGTAAGGGTTTGGATTAGGTTGAGGTTTAGGTTGAGGGTGAAGGTTAGGGTGAGTGTTAGGTTAGGGTGAGGGTAAGGGTTTTGGTTAGGGTGAGTGTTAGGGTTAGGGTGAGGGTAAGGGTTAGAGGTTAGGGTGAGGATTAGGTTTAGGGTGAGGGTGAGGGTAAGGGTTAGGGTACCGGTTAGGGTGAGGGTTAGGGATAGGGTAGGGTTAGGGATAGGGTTAGTGTTAGCTCTGAGGGTGAGGTTTAGGGTGAGGGTTAGGATTAGGGTTAGGGTTAACGTTAGGCTGAGGGTGAGGGTGAGGGAGAGGGTGTGAATGAGGGTTAGGGTGAGGGTGAGGGTTAGGGTGAGTTTTAGGGTTAGGATTAAGTTTCGGGTTAGGGGGAGTGTTGGGGTTAAGGTTAGGGTTAGGGTTATTGTCAGGGTTAGGGTTAGTATTAGGGTTAGAGTTAGGGTTAGGCGGAGGGTGACGGTGAGGTTGAGGGTGAGGTTAGGCTTAGGGCGTGGGCTAGGGTGAGGGTGGGGTTTAGGGTGAGGGTGAAGGTTTCGGTTAGGTAAGGGTTTGGATTAGGTTGAGGTTTAGGTTGAGGGTGAAGGTTAGGGTGAGTGTTAGGTTAGGGTGAGGGTAAGGGTTTTGGTTAGGGTGAGTTTAGGGTTAGGGTGAGGGTAAGGGTTAGAGGTTAGGTTGAGGATTAGGGTTAGGGTGAGGGTGAGGGTAAGGGTTAGGGTACGGGTTAGGGTGAGGGTTAGGGTTAAGGTTAGCCTTAGTGTTAGTGTGAGGGTTAGGGTTAGGTTTAGGGTTAGGGCTACGGTTAAGGAGAGGGTGAGGGTTAGGGTGAGGGTTAGGGATAGGTTGAGGGTTAGGTTTATTGTTAGGTTTATGGTTAGGCTTAGGGTGAGGGTTAGGGTGAGGGTTAGGGTGAGGTCTAGGGTGAGGGTGAGAGTTAAGGTTAGGGTTAGATTTAGGGTGAGGAGTAGGGTGAGTGGTAGGGTTAGGGTTAGATTGAGGTTTAGGTTTAATGTGAGGTTTAGGTTTAGGGTTAGGGTTAGGTTTAGGGTGAGGATTAGGGTTAGGGTGAGGGTGAGGGTAAGGGTTAGGGTACGGGTTAGGTTGAGGGTTAGGGTTAAGGTTAGGGTTAGGGTGAGGATGAAGGTGAGGGTGAGGCTTAGAGGTAGGATTAGGGTTAGGTTTATGGTTAGACTGAGGGTGAGGGTGAGAGTGAGGGTGAGGGTGAGGGTTAGCGTTAGGGTGAGGGCTAGTGTGAGGGTGAGGTTTAGGGTGAGTTTGAGGGTGAGAGTGAGGGTTTTGGTTATTTAAGGTTTGGGGTTAGGCTGAGGATTAGGTTGAGGATAAGGGATAGGGTGAGTGTTAGGGTGAGTGTGAGGGTAGGGTTAGCATTAGGGTTAGGGTGAGTGTTAGGGTGAGGGTTAGGGTTAGGGTTAGTGTTAGGATTCGGTTTAGGGTGAGAGTTAGGGTTAGGAATAGGTTTAGGATGAGGTTTAGGTTGAGGGTTAGGGTTAGGGTTAGTGTTAAGGTGATTGTGAGGGTGAGGGTAAGGGTTAGGGTTAGGGTTAGGATGAGGACTAGTGTGAGGGTGAGGGTTAGGGTTATGGTTAGGGTTAGGGTTAGGGTGAGGGTTAGGTTGAGTGTTAGGGTTAGGGTTAGTGTTAGGATGAGGACTAGGGTGAGGGTGAGGGTTTGGGTTAGGGTGAAGTTTAGGGTTAGGGTGAGTGATAGTGTTAGGATGATGTTTAGGGTGAGGGTGAGGGTTATGGTTAGGGTTAGTGTTAGGGTGTGGTTTAGAGTTAGAGTTAGTGTTCAGGTGAGGGTTAGGATTAGGGTAAGGGTTAGGGTTAGTTTTATGATTAGGGTTAGGGTTAGGGTTAGGGTGAGGGTAAGGGTTAGTGTGAGGTTTAGGGTGAGGGTGAGGGTTAGTGTTATCGTTAGGTTTAGGGTTAGGGTTAGGGTTAGGGTTAGGGTTGAGGTGAGGGTAATGCTGAGGTTTAGGGTTAGGTTTAATTTGAGGGGTAGGGATAGGGTTAGGCTTAGTGTCAGGGTGAGGGTGAGGGTTACGTTAGGATTAGGGTTAGGATTAGGCTGAGGTGAGGTTGAGGGTGCTGGTGAGGGTTAGGTTTAGGGTTGGGGTTAGGGTTAGGGTTAGGAGTAGGGGTAGGGTTAGGTTTAGGGTTAGGATGAGGGTTAGACTGAGGGGTAGGTTTAAGTTTAGGCTTAGGTTGAGGATGAGGGTGAGGGTAAGAGTTAGAGTAAGGATGAGGTTTAGCATGAGGCCTAGGTTTAGGGTTAGGGTGAGGGTTAGGTTTAGGGTGAGGGTTAGGGATAGGGTTAGGCTTAGGGTGAGGGTGAGGGTGAGGGTTAGGGTTAGACTTAGGGTCAGGGTGAGGGTTAGGGTTAGGATTAGTGTTAGGGTTAGGCTGAGGGTGAGGGTGAGGGTTAGGTTTAGGTTTAGGGTTAGGTTTAGGGTGAGTTGTAGGGTTAGGTTTAGGGTTAGGATGAGGGGTAGACTGAGGGGTAGGATTAGGATTAAGGTTAGGGTGAGGGTGAGGGTGAGGGTTAGAGTTAGGGTTAGGATGAGGGTTAGACTGAGGAGTAGGGTTAGGGTTAAGGAGAGGGTTAGGGTTAGTGTAGGGTTAGGGTAAGTGTAAGGGTTAGGGTGAGGGTTAGGTTGAGGGTGACGGTTAGGGTTAGGGTTAGGGTTAGGGTGAACGTTAGGGTTAGGGTTAGGATTAGGGTTAGGGTGAGGGTTAGGTTGAGGGTTAGGTTTAGCGTTAGGGTGAGGGTTATGGTGAGGGGGTTAGCGTTAGGGTTAGGGATAGGGTGATGTCTAGGGTGAGGGTGAGGGATAGGGTGAGGGTGGTGGTTCGGGTGAGGGTGAGGGTTATTGTGTGGGTGAGGGTTAGGTTTAGGTTGAGGTTTAGGGTTACAGTGAGGGTTAGGGTCAGTTTGAGTCTTAGGGTTAGGGTTAGCATTAGGGTGAGGTTTAGGGTTAGGGTTAGTGTTAAGGTGAGGATTAGGGTTAGGTTTAGGGTGAGCTAAGGGTTAGGGTGAGGTTTAGGGTGAGGGTGTTTTGTTAAGGTTAGCGTTTGGGTTAGGGTGAGGGTTAGGGTGAGGTTTAGGGTTAGGTTTAGGGTTAGGTTTAGGGGAGGGTAGGGTTAGGTTTAGGGTTAGGATGAGGGTTAGACTTAGGGGTAGGTTTAGGGTGAGGTTTAGGTTGAGGGTTAGGGTTAGGGTTAGGGTTAGAGTGAAGGTGAGGGTTAGGTTTATGGTTAGGTTTAGGGTTAGGGTTAGAATTATTCTTAGGGTTAGGTTAAGTGTGAGGGCGAGGGTGATGGTGAGGGAGAGATTTAGTGTTAGATTTAGGTTTAGGGTGAGGGTTTGGGTTGGTATTAGGGTTAGGTTTAGGGTTAGGCTGAAGTTTAGGTGAGGGTTAGGGTTAGGTTGATGGTTAGGGTTAGGATTAGGGTTAGGATTATTCTTAGGGTTAGGGTTAGGATGAGGGGGAGGGGGAGGGGGAGGAAGAGATTTAGTGTTAGTGTTAGGTTTAGGGTGAGGGTTAGGGTTGGGATTAGGGTTAGGTTTATGGTTAGGCTGAGGGTGAGTGTGAGTGTGAGGGTGAAGGTGAGGGTTAGTGTTAGGCTTAGGATTAGGGTTAGGGTTAGTTTGAGGATGAGGGTGAGGGTAAGGGTTAGGGTGAGGGTTAGGGTGAGGGTGAGGGTTAGGGTTAGGGTTAGGGTTAGGATTTGGGTGAGGGTGAGGGTGAGGTTGAGGGTTAGCGTGACGGTGAGTGTTAGGGTGAGGGTTAGGGTTAGGGGTAGGTTTAGGGTTATTGTTAGTTTTAAGGTTAGGGTGAGGGTGAGGGTGAGGTTTGGGGTTAGGGTTAGGTTTAGGGTGAGGGTTAGGGTTGGAATTAGAGTTAGGTTTAGCATTAGGCTAAGGGTGAGTGTAAGGGTGAGGGTTAGCGTTAGGGATGGGTGAGGGTTAGGGTTAGGGTTAGTGTGAGGGGTAAGTTTAGGGTTAGGGTGGGGGTTAGGTTTAGTGTGATGGTTAGTGTTAGGTTTAGGGTTAGGGTTAGGCTGAGGGTTATGGTGAGGGTTAAGGTTAGGATTAAGATTAGGGTGAGGGCTAGGGTGAGGGTGAGAAGGTTAGGGTTAGTGTGAGGATGAGGGTGAGGTTGCAGGTGAGAGTGAGGTTTAGGGTAAGGTTTTGAATTAGGGTGAGGGGTAGGGTTAGATTAGGGTGAGGGTGAGTGTGAGGGTGAGAGTGAGTTTGAGGATTAGGGTTAGGGTTAGGGTTAGGCTGAGTGTGAGGGTGAGGGTGAGGGTTAGGGTTAAGGTTAGGGTTAGGGTTAGGCTTAGGATGAGGGCAAGTGTGAGGGTGAATTTTGGAGTGAGGTTGAGGGTGAGAGTGAGGTTTTCGGTTAGTTCAGGGTTAGGGTTAGGGTGAGGATTAGGGCGAGGATAAGGGTTAGGGTGAGGGTTAGGGTGAGGGTGATGGTTAGGGTTAGCGTTAGTGTTAGGGTAAGGGTTAGGGTGAGGGTTAGGGTGAGGGCTACGGTTAAGGAGAGGGTGAGGGTGAGGGTGAGGGTTAGGGTTAGGGTGAGGGTTAGGTTTAGTGTGAGGTTTAGGTTGAGAGTTAGGGTCAGGGTTAGGGTGAGGGTTATGGTTAGGATTAGGGTTAGTGTGAGGTCTAGGATGAGGGTGAGAGTTAAGGTTAGGGTTAGGTTTAGGGTGAGGAGTATGGTGAGGGTAGGGTTAGGGTTAGATTGAGGTTTATTTTTAATGTGAGGGTTAGGTTTAGGGGTAGGCTTAGGGTTAGGGTGCGGTTTAGCTTGAGGGTTAGGTTGATGGCGAAGTTTAGTGTGAGGGTGAGGGTGAGGGTGAGGGGGAGCGTTAGGGTTTGGGTGAGGGTTAGGGTTTGGGTGAGGATTAGGCTAATGGTGAGATTTAGGGTGAGGGTGAAGGTTAGTGTTAGTGTTAGGGTTAGGGTGAGGGTTAGGGTTAGTGTTAGGAGGAGGGTTAGGGTGTGGTGAGGTTTAGAATTAGGGTGATAATTAGGGTGACTGTGAGCGTTAGGGTGAGGGTGAAGGTTAGGGTTAGGGTTAGGGTTAGGGTGAGGGTTAGTGTGAGGGGTAGGGTTAGGGTGAGGGTGAGAGTTAGGGTTAGGGTTAGGTTTAGGGTTAGGGTGAGGGTTAGGGTTAGGGTTATTGTTAGGGTTATGGTTAGGTTTTGGGTGAGGTTGAGGGTGAGGGTTAGAGTTAGGGTTAGGTATAGGCTGAGGGTTAGGGTGGGGGTGAGGTTTAGGGTTATTGTGAGGGTTAGGGTTAAGGTGAGATTTAGGGTGAGGATTAGAGTTAGGATTAGGTTTAGGGTGTTGGTTAGGGTTAGGGATAGGTTGAGGGTTAAGGTTAGTATGAGGGTTAGAGTTAGGGTTAGGGTGAGGGTAAGGGTTAGGGTAAGCGTTACAGTTAGGGTGAGGGTGATGTTTAGAGTTAGGGTTAGTGTTAGGCTGAGGGTGAGGGTGAGGGTTAGGGTAAGGGTGAGGGTTATAGTGAGAGTCAGAGTTAGGGTGAGGGTTAGGGTGAGGGTGCAGATTAGGGTTAGCATTAGGGTTAGGGTTAGTGTTAGGGTTAGGGTGAGGGTTAGGGTTAGGGTGAGGGTTAGGGATAGTATGATGGTTAGGTTAGGGTTAGGGTTATGATGAGAGTAAGGGTTAGAGTTAGGTTTAGGGTTGGGGTTACAGTTAGGGTGAGGGTGAGGATTAGGGTAAGGTTAGGGTAAAAGTTAGGGTTAGCATTAGGCTAAGGGGTAGTGTTAGGCTTAGGGTGAGGGTTAGAATTAGGGTGAGAGTTAGGGTTAGGGTGAGGGTTAGGGTTAGGTTTAGGGTGACGGTGAGATTGAGGGTGGGGGTTCAGGTTAGGGTTCCGTTGAAGTTTCGGGTTAGGGTGAGGTTTAGGGTTAGAGTTAGGGTTAGTGTGAGGGTGAAGTTTAGGGTGAGGGTGTGGGTGAGGTTGAGTGTGAGGGTTAAGTTTAAGGTTAGGGTTAGTGTGAGCGTGAGGTTGAGGGTGAGGGTTAGGGTTAGGCTGAGGGTGAGTGTAAAGGTTAGGGTTAGGTTTAGAGTGAGTGTTAGGGTTAGTGTGAGGGTGAGGGTGAGGGTGAGGGTGAGGGTAAGGGTCAGGGTGAGGGTTAGGGTGAGTTTGAGGGTGAGGGTTAGGTTTAGGGTTAGGGTGACGTGAGGTTGAGGGTGAGTGTTAGGGTGAGTTTCAGGGTTAGGATTAGGGTTAGGGTGGGGGTTAGGGTTAGGGGTAGGGGTAGGGTTAGAGTTATTGTTAGGGTTAGGGTTAGGGTTAGTGTGGGGTTTAAGGTTAGGGGTAGGATTAGGGTTAGGATTATTGTTATGATTAGGGTTAGGGTGAGGGTGAGGGTAAGGGTTAGGGTTAGGATTAGGGTTATGGTTAGGTTTAGGCTGAGGGTTAGGGTGAGGCCGAGTGCGAGGGTGAGGGTTAGGGTGATGGTGAGGGTGAGTGTTAGGGTTAGGGTGAGGGTTAGGGTTAGGGTGATGTTTAGGGTGAGGGCGAAGTTTAGTGTGACGCTGAGGGTTCAGGTGAGGGTGAGGTTTAGGGTTTGGTTGAGGGTTAGGGTTTGCCTGAGTGTTAGGGTGATTGTGAGAGTTAGGGTGAGGGTGAGGTTTAGTGTTAGGGTTAGGGTTAGGATGAGTGTCAGGGGTAGGGTTAGGGTGAGTTTTATTGTGTGGGTGAGGCTTAGGGTTAGGGAGATGGTTAGGATGACCGTGAGGATTAGGTTAAGGGTCAAGGTTAGGGTTAGTGTTAGGGTTAGGGTGAGAGTTAGGGTTAGGTTTAGGGTTAGGAGGAGGGTTAGTGGGAGGGGTAGGGTTAGGGTGAGGGTGAGAGTTAGGGTTAGGGTTATGGTTAGGGTGAGGTTGAGGGTTAGTGTTAGGGTTAGGATTAGGTTTAGGGTTTGGGTTATGCTGAGGGTGAGGGTGAGTGTGAGGGTTAGGGTGAGGGTGAGGGTGAGGGTGAGGGTTAGGTTTAGGTTTAGGGTATGGTGAGGGTGAAGTTGAGGGGGAGGGTCAGAGTTAGAAATAGGGTTGGGGTTAGGTTTAGGGTTAGCGTTAGGGTTATGGTGAGGGTTAGGATGAGAGTTAGGATTAAGGTAAGGTTCAGGGTAAGGGTGAGGATTAGGGTGAGGGTTAGGGTTAGGGTTAGGGTGAGGTTGAGGGTGAGGGTTAGGGTTAGGGTGAAGGTTAGTGTTAGGGTTAGGGTTAAGGTGAGGGTGAGGGTTAGCATTTAGGTTTATGGTTAGTGTTAGTGTTAGTGTTAAGATGAGTGTGAGGGTGAGGGTTATGGTTAGGATGTGGTTTAGGGTTAGGGTTAGACTGAGGGTGAGGGTGAGGGTGAGGGTTAGGGTTAGGGGTAGGTTTAGGGTTAGGGTGAGGGCTAGGTTGAGGGTGAGTGTTAGGGTGACATTGTGTGTGATGGTAAGGGTTTCGGTTAAGTAAGTGTTAGGGTTAGGTTTAGCGTGAGGATTAGGGTGAGGGTGAGGGTTAGGGTTAGGGTGATGTTTAGGGTGAAGGTGAGGGTTAGGGTTAGGGTGATGTTTAGGTTGAGGGTGAGGGTTAGGGAGAGGGTTCGGTTTCAGGTGAGGGTGAGGGTTAGGGTGTGGGTGAGGGTTAGGGTGAGAGTTAGGTTTCAGGTGAGGGTGAGGGTTAGGGTGTGGGTGAGGATTACGGTTAGAATGAGGTTTAGGGTTATGGTGAGATTTAGGGTCAGTGTGAGGATTAGTGATAGGGTTAGGGTTATGGTGAGGGTTAGGGTATGAGTGAGGTTTAGGCTTAGGGTGAGGGTTAGGGTGACGATGAGGGTTAGGGTGATGGTGAGTGTTAGGGATAGTTTTACGGTTAGCGTGAGGGTTAGGGATAGTTTGAGGGTTAGGTTTAGGGTTAGGGCTAGGGTGAGGGTAAAGGTTAGGGTGAGGGTTAGGGTGGGGGTGAGGGTTAGTGTTAGTGTTAGTGTTAGGGTTAGGGTTAGGGTGAAGGTTAGTGTTAGTGTTAGGGTGAGGGTGAGGGTGAGGGTTAGGTTTGGGCTTAGGTTTAGGGTGAGGGTGAGGATTAGGTTTAGGGTTAGGTTTAGGGTGAGGTTGAGAGTTACGGTTAGGGTTTATGTGAGGGTGAGGGTGAGGGTTAGATTTAGGATTAGGGTTAGTGTTAGGGTTAGGATTAGTGTGAGGGTGAGGGGTAGGGTTAGGCTGATGGTTAGGTTTAGGGTGAGGGTTTGGGTTAGGGTTAGGATGATGTTTAGGGTGAGGGTGAGGGTTAGGGTGAGGATAAGGGTTCGGGTGAGGGTTAGAGATAGAATGTGGGTGAGGGTTAGGGTAAGGGTGAGGGTTAGGGTGACAGTGAGGATTAGTGTGATTGTGAGGGTTAAGGTTAGGGTTAAGGTTAGGGTGAGGGTAAGGTTTAGGGTGAGGGTTAGGCTGAGGGTGAGGTTTAGGGTTAGCGTTAGGGTAAGGGTGAGGATTAGGGTTACAATTAGGGTTAGGGTGGGGGTGAGAGTTAGGGTTAGGTTGAGGGTAAGGGTTAGAGTGAGAGTTAGGATGAGGGTGAGGTTTAGGGTTAGCGTTAGGCTTAGGGTGAGGTTTAGGTTGAGGGTTAGGTTTAGGGTAAGTTTTAGGGTGAGGTTGAGGGTTAGGGTGAGGTTTAGGGTTAGGATTAGGGTTAGGTTGAGGGTAAGGGTTAGGGTGAGGGTTAGGGTGAGGTTGAGGTTTAGGGTTAGCATTAGGGTTAGGGTGAGGGTTAAGGTTAGTTAGGGTTAGGGTGAGGGTGAGGGTTAGGCTTAGGGTGAGGGTAAGTGTTAGCATGAGAGTTAGGGTGAGGGATAGGTTGAGGATGAGGTTTAGGGTTAGCATTAGTGTTAGGGTGAGTGTTAGGTTAGGGGTAGGTTTAGAATTACAGCGAGGGTAAGGGTTAGGGTTAAGTTTAGGGTTGGGGTTAGCATTAGGGTGAGGGTTAAGATTAGGTTTAGGGTTGGGGTTAAGGTTAGGGTGAGGGTTAGGGTTAGTGTTAGGGTTAGGGTTAGGGTGAAGATTAGGGTGAGGGTGAAGGTTAGGTTTAGGGTGAGGGTAAGAGTTAGGGTGAGGGTGAGGGTGAGGGTGAGTGTGATGGTTAGGGCTAGGTTTAGAGTGAGGGTTAGGGTTAGTGTGAGGGTGAGGGTGAGGGTGAGGGTGAGGGTGAGAGTGAGGGTTAGGGTTAGGGTTAGGGTTAGGGTGAGGGTGAGTATTAGGGTGAGTTTTAGGGTTAGGGTTACGGTTAGGATGGGGGTTAGGGTTAGGGATAGGGTAAGGGTTAGGTTTAGGCTGAGGGATAGTGTGAGGGTGAGTGTGACAATGCGGGTTAGGGTGATGGTGAGGGTGATGTTTAGGGTTAGGGTGATGTTTAGGGTGAGGGCAAAGGTTAGTGTGAGGGTGAGGGTTCAGGTGAGGGTGAGGGGTAGGGTTTGGTTGAGGTTTAACGTTTGCCTGAGGGTTAGGGTGATGATGAGAGTTAGGGTGAGGGTGAGGGTTAGTGTTAGGGTTAGGGTTAGGGTGAGAGTTAGGGTTAGGGTGATGTTTAGGGTGAGGGTGAGGGTTAGGGTTAGGGTCAGGGTGAGAGTTAGATTTAGGGTTAGGATTAGGTTGAGGTTGATGGTGAGTGTTAGGTTTAGGATTAGAGTTAGGGTTTGGGATATGCTGAGGGCGAGGGTGAGGGTGAGGGTTAGGGTGAGGGTTAGTTTGAGGGTGAGGGTGAGGTTTAGGGTGAGGGTTAGGGTTAGGGTTAGGGTGAGGGTGAGGGTGGGAGTTAGGGTTAGGGTGATGGTTAGGGTTAGGGTTAGGGTTAGGGTGAGGGTGAGTTTAAGAGTTTAGGGTTATGGTTAGTGTTAGGGTTAGTGTTAAGGTGAGGGTGAGGGCGAGGGTTATGTTTATGATTTGGTTTAGGGTTAGGCTTAGGCTGATGGTGAGGGTGAGGGTGAGTGCTGGGTTAGGGGTAGGGGTAGGTTTAGGGAGAGGGCTAGGGTGAGTGTGAGTGTTACGGTGACGTTGTGGGTGATGGTAAGTGTTTCTGTTAGGTAAGGGTTGGGGTTAGGTTTAGGGTGAGGTTTAGGGTGAGGGTGAGGGTTAGGGTTAGGGTGATGTTTAGGGTGAGGGTGAGGGTTAGTGTGAGGGTATGGGTTAGGGTGAGGGTCAGGGTTAGGGTGTGGGTGAGGGTTAGGTTTAGGGTTACGGTGAGTTTTAGGGTGAGTTTGAGGGTTAGTGATATGGTTAGGATTAGGGTGAGGGTTAGGGTATGGATGAAGGTTAGGCTTAGGTTGAGGGTTAGGGTGACAGTGAGGGTTAGGGTGATGGTGAGTGTTAGAATTAGTTTTATGGTTAGCGTGAGGGTTAGGGTTAGGGTGAGGGTAAGGTTTAGTTTAAGGATTGGTTTAGGATTAGGGCTAGGGTGAGGGTCACGGTTAGGGTGAGGTTTAGGGTGGGGTTGAAAGTTAGTGTTAGGGTTAGGGTTAAGGTGAGGGTTAGGGTGAAGGTTAGGGTTAGGGTTAAGGTTAGGGTGAGGGTGAGGGTTAGTGTTAGGGTTAGGTTTAGGATTAGGTTTAGGGTGAGGGTTAGGGTTAGGGTTTGTGTGAGGGTGAGGGTGAGGTTGAGGGTTAGATTTAGGATTAGGGTTAATGTAACGGTTAGGCTTAGGGTGAGGGTGAGGGTGAGGGTTAGGTTTAGGGTGATGGTTAGGTTTAGGGTGAGGATGAGGGTTAGGGTTAGGGTGATGTTTAGGGTGAGGGTGAGCGTTAGGGTGAGGGTAAGGGTTCGGGTGAGGTTAGGGTTAGGATGTGGGTAAGGCTTAGGGTAAGGGTGAGGGTTAGGTTGACGGTGAGGTGTAGGGTGATTGTGAGGTTTAGGTTTAAGGTTAGGTTTAGTGTGAGGTTTAGGATTAGGGTTAGAATTAGGGTGAGCTTGAGCGTGAGGGTTAGGGTTAGGGTTAGTGTTAGGGTAAGGCTAAGGGTTAGGGTGAGGTTTAGGGTGAGTGTGAGGTTTAGGGTTAGGGTTCGGGTTAGGGTTCGGGTTAGGGTTACAGTTAGGGTTAGGGTTAGGGTTCGGGTTAGGGTATGGGTGAGGCTTAGGGCTAGGGAGATGGTTAGGATGACCGTGAGCATTAGGGTGAGTGTCAAGGTTAGGGTTAGGGTTAGGGTTAGGGTGAGAGTTAGGGTTAGGTTTAGAGCTAGTGTGAGGGTTAGTGGGAGGGGTAGGGTTAGGGTGAGGGTGAGAGTTAGGGTTAGGGTTGGGGTTAGGGTGAGGTTGAGGGTGAGTGTTAAGGTTAGCATTAGGGTTAGGGTTTGGGTTATGCTGAGTGTGAAGGTGAGGATGAGGGTTAGTGTGAGTGTTAGGGTTAGGTTTAGGGTATGGTGAGGGTGAAGTTGAGGTGGCGGGTTAGAGTTAGAAATAGGGTTAGGGTTAGGTTTAGGGTTAGCGTTAGGGTTATGGTGAGGGTTAGAGTTAGGGTTAGGATTAGGATGAGGGTTAGGTTGATGGGTAAGGTTAGGGTGATGGTGAGGCTTAGGGTTAGAGTTAGGGTTAGTGTGTGGGTTAGGTTTAGTTTGAGGGTTAGGGGAAAGGTTAGGGTTAGGGTAGGGTAATGTTTAGGGTGAGGGTAATGGTTAGGGTGAGGGTTAGGATTAGTGTTAGGGTTAGGGTTAGGCTGAGGGTGAGGGTGAAGGTGAGGGTGAGGGTTAGGGTTAAGGTGAGGGTTAGGGTTAGGGTTAGGGTTAGGTTGAGTGTTAGTGTTAGGGTTAGGATTAGGATGAGGGTTAGGCCGAGGGTTAACGTTAGGGTTACAGTGAGGGTTAGGGTTAGTGTGAGGGTTAGGGTTAGGGTTAAGGGGAGGGTAAGGGTCAGGGTGAGGGTTAAGGTGAGGGAGAGTGTTAGGGTTAGGGATAGGGTGAGAGTTAGGGTTAGGGTTAGGTTTAGGGTTGGGGTTAGGGTTAGTGTGAGGGTTAGGTTTAGTTTTAGGGTGAGGATTAGGGTGAGGGTTAGGGTTAGGGTAAGGGTAAGGGTTAGGGTGAGGGTTAGGGTGAGGGTGAGGGTTAGGGTTAGCATTAGGGTTAGGGTGAGGGTTAAGCTTAGGGTGAGGTATAGGGTGAGGTTAATGCTGAGAGGTAGGGTTAGGCATAGGGTGAAGGTTAGGTTTAGTGTGAAGGTTAGGGTTAGGGTTAGGTTGAGTGTAAGGGTTAGGGTGAGGGTTAGGATGAAGCTGAAGTTTAGGGTTATCATTAGGGTTAGAGTCAGGGATTTGGTGAGGGTTAGGCTTAGGTTTAGGGTGAGGGTTCTGTGTGTGTGAGGGTTAGGGTTAGGGTGATATTTAGGGTGACCGTGAGCGTTACGGTGATGGTGAAGGTTTGGGTTAGGATTAGGGTTAGCGTGAAGGTGAGAGTTAGGGTTAGGGTTAGGGTTAGGTTGAGGCTGAGGGTGAGGATTAGGGTTAGGATTAGGTTTAGGGTTACCGTTAGGCTGAGGGTGAGGGTGTGGGTGAGGGTTAGGGTGAGGGTTAGGTTTAGGTTTAGGGTTAGGGTGAGTGTGAATGTGTGGTTGAGGGTTAGTTTTAGGAATAGGGTTAAGGTTAGGCTGAGGGTGATGGTGAGGGTGAGTGTGAGGGTTAGTTTGAGATTTAGGGTTAGTTTTATGGTTAGGGTGAGGTTTAGGGTTAGGGTTATTGTTATGGTAATGGTTAGGGTTAGGGTGAGGTTGAGGGTGAGGGTTAGAGTTAGGGTTAGGGTTAGGGTGAGTGTTAGGGTGTGGGTGAGGTTTAGGGTCATTGTGAGGGTTAGGATTACGGTGAGATTTAGGGTGAGGGTTAGGATTAGGATTAGCGTTAGGGTGTGGGTTAGGTTTAGGGTTAGTGAGGGTTAGGATTAGTTTGAGGGTTAGTGTTAGAGTTAGGGTTAGTGTGAGGGTAAGGTTTAGGGTGAGGGTAATGGTTAGGGTGAGGATTAGGATTAGGGTTAGGGTTAGGGTTAGGCTGAGGGTGAGTGTGATGGTGAGGGTGAGGGTTATGGTTAAGGTGAGGGTTAGGGTTAGGGTTAGGGTTAGGTTGAGTATTAGTGTTAGGGTTAGGATTAGGATGAGTGTTAGGCTGAGGGGTAAGGTTAGGGGTACAGTGAGGGTTAGGGTTAGTGTGAGGGTTAGCGTTAGGGTTATGTTTAGAGTTGGGGTTAGGGTTAGTGTGAGGGTTAGGTTTAGTTTTAGGGTGAGGATTAGAGTGAGGGTTAGGGTTAGGGTGAGGGTAAGGGTTAGGGTGAGGGTGAGGGTTAGGGTTAGCATTAGGGTTAGGTTGAGGTTTAAGGTTAGGGTGAGGGTTAGGGTGAGGTTAAGGCTGAGAGGTAGGGTTAGGCTTAGGCTTAGGCTGAGGGTGAGGGTTAGGGTAAGGGTGAGGGTTATGGTGAGGGTAAGAGTTACGGTGAGTGTTAGGGTGAGTGTGAGGGTTAGGGTTAGCATTAGGGTTAGGGTGAGTGTTAGGGTTACGGTGAGTGTTAGGGTTAGGGGTAGGTTTAGGGTTGGGGTTAGGGTTAGGGTGAGGGTTAGGTTGAGTGTTAGGGTTAGGGTTAGCGTTAGGATTGGGTGAGGGTGAGGGTTAGGTTTAGGGTGAGGGTAAGAATTAGGGTGAGGGTTAGGCTGAGGGTGAGGATTAGGGTTAGCATTAGGGTTAGTGTGAGTGTTAGGGTTAGGATGAGGGTTAGTGTTAGGTGCAGGGTGAGGGGTAGGGTTAGTGTGAAGGATTGTGTTAGGATTTGGGTTAGGGTGAGGGTATGGGTTAGGGTGAGATTTAAGGTGAGGGTGAGGTTTAGGTTGAGGGTAAGATTTAGGGTGAGGGTGAGGGTTAGGGTTAGGGTTAGGGTTAGGGTTAGGGTGACGGGTAGGGTGAGGGTCAGGTTTATGATTAGAGTTAGCGATTGTTTGAGGGTTAGGGTTCTGATTAGGGTTAGGGTTAGGGTGAGGGTTAGGGTGAGCATAAGGGTTAGGTTTAGGGTGAGGATTACGGTGAAGTTGAGGTTTAGGGTGAGGGTTAGGGATAGGATTAGGGTGAGGGTAAGGGTTAGGGTGAGGGTTAGGTTTAGGGTTTGGGTTAGTGTGAGGTTGACGGTTAGGGTTAGGCTTAGGGTGAGGGTTAGGGTTAGGGTGAGGGTTAGGGTTAGGGTTAGGGTGAGGGTGAGAGTTAGGGTTAGGTTTAGGGTTAGTGTTAGGGTGAGGGTGAGGGTTAGGCTTAGGGTTAGGGTGAGGTTGAGGGTTAGGGTTAGGTTTAGGGGTAGGGTGAGGATTAGGGTAAGGGTTAGGGTTATGGTGAGGTTTAGGCTTAGGGGTAGGGTTAGGGTTAGGGTGAGGGTTAGGTTTAGTGTGAGGGTTAGGGTTAGGGTTAGGGTTAGGTTTAAGGTGAGGATAAAGTTTAGGGTCATGTTTAGGGTGAGGGTGAGGGTTAGGATTAGCATTAGGGGTAGGATGAGGGTTTGGGTGAGGGTTAGGTTTAGGGTTAGCATGAGTGTTAGTGTGAGGGTGAAGGTTAGGGTAAGGATTCAGGTGAGAATTACTGTAAGGTGAGGGTTAGGGTTAGAGTTAGGGTTAGTGTGAGGGTTAAGGGGTGGGTGAGTCTTAGGGTTAGGGAGATGGTTAGGATGACCGTGAGCATTAGGTTGAGGGTCAAGGGTAGGGTTAGGGTTAGGGTTAGGGTTAGGGTGAGAGTTAAGGTTTGGTTTAGAGCTAGTGTGAGGGTTAGTTGGAGGGGTAGGGTTAGGGTGAGGGTGAGAGTTAGGGTTAGGGTTGGGGTTAGGGTGAGGTTGAGGGTGAGTGTTAGGGTTAGTATAGTTTGGGTTATGCTGAGGGTGAGGGTGAGGGTGAGGGTTAGCGTGAGGGTTAGGGTTAGGTTTAGGGTATGGTGCGGGTGAAGTTGAGGTGGCGGGTTAGAGTTAGAAATAGGGTTAGGGTTAGGTTTAGGGTTAGCGTTAGGGTTATGGTGAGGGTTAGGGTGAGGGTTAGGGTTAGGGTAAGATTTAGGGTGAGGGTGAGGGTTACAGTGAGGGTTAGGTTTAGGGTTAGGGTGAGGTTTAGGGTTAGGCTTAGGGTTAAGGTGAGGGTGAGGTTTAGCGTTTAGGTTTATGGTTAGTCTTAGTGTTAGTGTTAAGGTGAGTGTGAGGGTGAGGGTTGTGGTTAGGATTTGATTTAGGGTTAGGGATAGGCTGAGGGTGAGGGTGAGGGTTAGGGTTAGGGGTAGGTTTAAGGTTAGGGTGAGGGTGTTAGGATGACGTTGTGGTTGATATTAAGGTTTCAGTTAGATAAGGGTTAGGGTTAGTTTTAGGGTGAGGAATAGGGTGAGGGTGAGGGTTAGGGTGAGGGATAGGGTTAGGGTGATGTTTAGGGTGAGGGTGAGGGTTAGGGTTAGGATGATGTTTAGGGTGAAGGTGAGGGTTAGGTTGAGGGTTCGGTTTTGGGTGAATGTGAGGATTAGGGTATGGGTGAGGGTTAGGGTTAGGGTGAGGTTTAGGGTTACGGTGAGATTTAGGGTGAGTGTGAGGGTTAGCGACAGGGTTAGGGTTAGGGTGAGGGTTAGGGTATGAGTGAGGGTTAGGCTTAGGTGAGGGTTAGGGTTAGGATGTGGGTGAGGGTTAGGGTGAGGGTGAGGGTTAGGGTGACAGTGAGTGTTAGTGTGATTGTGAGGTTTAGGGTTAGGGTTAAGGTTAGGGTGAGGGTAAGGGTTAGGATGAGGTTTAGGGTGAGGGTGAGGTTTAGGGTTAGCGTTAGGGTTAGGGTGAGGGTTAGTTTTTCAGTTAGGGTTAGGGTGGGGGTAAGTGTTAGAGTGAGAGTTAGGTTGAGGGTGAGGTTTAGGGTTAGCGTTAGGGTTAGGGTGAGGTTTAGGGTGAGGGTTAGGGTTAGGTTAAGTTTTAGGGTGAGGGTGAGGGTTAGGGTGAGGATTAGGTTTAGGGTTAGGGTTAGGTTGAGGGTAAGGGTTAGGGTGAGGGTTAGGGTGAGGTTGAGGTTTAGGGTTAGCGTTAAGAATAGGGTGAGGTTTAGGTTTACAGTTAGGGTTAGGGTGAGGGTGAGGGTTAGGCTTAGGTTGAGGGAAAGGGTTAGGTTGAGAGTTAGGTTGAGGGTGAGGTTTAGGGTTAGCGTTAGGGTTATGGTGAGGGTTAGGGTGAAGTTTAGGGTTAGGGTAAGGTTTAGGGTGAGGATGAGGGTTAGGGTGAGGGTGAGTGTTAGGGTGAGGGTGAGGGTGAGGGTGAGGGTAAGGTTTAGGGTGAGGGTTAGGGTTAGGCTGAGGGTGAGGATTAGGGTTAGGGTGAGGGTGAGGGTGAGGGTGAGGGTGAATGTTAGGGTAAGTTTGAAGGTTAGGTTTAGATTTAGGATTAGTTTGAGGGTTAGGGTTAGGGTTAGGTTTAGGAAGAGGGTTAGGTTGATGGGTAAGATTAGGGTGATGGTGAGGGTTAGGGTTAGCATGAGGTTGAGGGTTAGGGTTAGATTTAGGGATAGGCTGAGGGCTTGGGTGAGGATTAGGGTTAATGTTAGCGTGAGTGTTAGTGTGAGGGTGAAGGTTAGGGTAAGGTTTAGGGTGAGGATTACAGTAAGGGTGAGGGTTAGGGTTAGAGTTAGGGTTAGGGTGAGGTGTAGGGTGAGGGTTAGGGTTATGGGTAGGGTTAGGGTTAGGGTGAGGGTAAGGGTGTGGGTGAGGCTTAGGGTTATGGAGATGGTTAGTATGATCGTGAGCATTAGGGTGAGGGTCAAGGTTAGGGTTAGGGTTAGGGTTAGTGTTAGGGTGAGAGGGTTAAGTTTAGAGCTAGTGTGAGGGTTAGTGGAGGGGTAGGGTTAGGGTGAGGGTGAGAGTTAGGGTTAGGGTTGGGGTTAGGGTGAGGTTGAGGGTGAGTGTTAGGGTTAGGTTTAGGGTTAGGGTTTGGGTTATGCTGAGGGTGAGGGTGAGGGTGAGGGTTATTGTGAGGGTGAGGGTAATGTGAGGTTTAAGGTTAGGTTTAGGGTATGGTGAGGGTGAAGTTGATGTGACGGGTTAGAGTTAGAAATAAGGTTAGGGTTACTTTTAGGGTTAGGCTTAGGGTTAAGGTGAGGGTGAGGGTTAACGTTTAGGGTTATGGTTAATGTTAGTGTCAGTGTTAAAGTGAGTGTGAGGGTGAGGGTTATGGTTAGGATTTGGTTTATGGTTAGGGTTAGGCTGAGGGTGAGGGTGAAGGTTAGGGTTAGGTGTAGGGTTAGGGTTAGGGTGAGGACTAGGGTGAGGGTGAGTGTTAGGTTGACGTTGTGGTTGATGTTAAGGTTTCAGTTAGATGAGGGTTATGGTTAGGTTTAGGATGAGGATTAGGGTGAGGGTGAGGGTTAGGGTGAGGGATAGGGTTAGGGTGATGTTTAGGGTGAGGGTGAGGGTTAGGGTTAGGGTGATGTTTAGGGTGAGGGTGAGGGTTAGGTTGAGGGTTCGGTTTCGGGTGAGGGTGAGGATTAGGGTGTGGGTGAGGGTTAGGGTTAGGGTGAGGTTTAGGGTTATGGTGAGATTTAGGGTGAGTGTGAGGGTTAGTGACAGGGTTAGGGTTAGGGTGAGGGTTAGGGTATGAGTGAGGGTTAGACTTAGGTGAGGGTTAGGGTGAGGATGTGGGTGAGGGTTAGGGTAAGGGTGAGGGTTAGGGTGACAGTGAGTGTTAGTGTGATTGTGAGGTTTAGGGTTAGGGTTAAGGTTAGGGTGACGGTAAGGGTTAGGATGAGGGTTAGGGTGAGGGTGAGGTTTAGGCTTAGCGTTAGTGTTAGGGTGAGGGTTAGGGTTACAGTTAGGGTTAGGGTGGGGGTGAGGGTTAGGGTTAGGGTGAGGGTAAGGGTTAGAGTGAGAGTTAGGGTGAGGGTGAGGTTTAGGGTTAGCATTAGGGTTAGGGTGAAGTTTAGGGTGAGGGTTAGGGTTAGGGTAAAGTTTAGGATGAGGGTGAGGGTTAGGGTGAGGATTTGGTTTACGGTTACGGTTAGGTTGAGTGTAAGGGTTAGGGTGAGATTTAGGTTGAGTTTGAGGTTTAGGGTTAGCGTTAAGGATAGGGTGAGGGTTAGGTTTACACTTAGGGTTAGGGTGAGGGTGAGGGTTAGGCTTAGGGTGAGGGTAAGGGTTAGGGTGAGAGTTAGGTTGAGGGTGAGGTTTAGGGTTAGCGTTAAGGTTATGGTGAGGGTTAGGGTGAAGTTTAGGGTTAGGGTAAAGTTTAGGGTGAGAGTGAGGGTTAGGGTGAGGGTGAGGATTAGGGTTAGGGTTAAGGTGAGTGTGAGCTTGACGGTGAGGGTGAGTGTTAGGGTAAGGTTGAGGGTTAGTTTTAGGTTTAGGATTAATTTGAGGGTTAGGGTTAGGGTTAAGATTAGGATGAGGGTCAAGTTGATGGGTAAGGTTAGGGTTTTGGTGAGCTTAGGGTTAGGGTGAGGTTGAGGGTTAAGGTTAGATTTAGGGATAGGATGAGGGTTTGGGTGAGGGCTAGGGTTAGGGATAGCGTGAGTGTTAGTGTGAGGGTGAAGGTTAGGGTAAGGATTAGGGTGAGGATTACAGTAAGGGTTGAGGGTTAGGGTTAGAGTTAGGGTTAGGGTGAGCTGTAGGGTGAGGGTTAGGGTTATGGTTAGGCTTAGGTTAGGCTTATGGTTAGGTTATGGTTAGGTTAGGGTGTGTGTGAGGCTTAGGGTTAGGGAGATGGTTAGGATGACCGTGAGCATTAGGGTGAGGGTCAAGGTTAGGGTTAGGTTTAGGGTTAGGGTGAGAGTTAGGTTTAGGTTTAGAGCTAGTGTGAGGGATAGTGGGAGGGGTAGGGTTAGGGTGAGGGTGAGAGTTAGGGTTAGGGTTGGGGTTAGGGTGAGGTTGAGGGTGAGTGTTAGGGTTAGTATTAGGGTTAGGGTTTGGGTTATGCTGAGGGTGAGGGTGAGGGTGAGGGTGATTGTTAGCATGAGAGTTAGGGTTAGGTTTAGGGTATGGTGAGGGTGAAGTTGAGGTGGCGGGTTAGAGTTAGAAATAGGGTTAGTGTTAGGTTTAGGGTTAGCGTTAGGGTTATGGTGAGGGTTTGGTTTAGGTTTAGGATTAGGATGAGGGTTAGGTTGATGGGAAGGTTAGGGTGATGGTGAGGGTTAGGGTTAGAGTTAGGGTTAGGGTGTGGGTTAGGTTTAGGGTTAGGGTGACGGTTAGGGTTAGTTTGAGGGTTAGGGGTAAGGTTAGGGTTAGGGTGAGGGTAATGGTTAGGTGAGGGTTAGGATTTGGGTTTGGGTTAGGTTTAGACTGAGGGTAAGGATGAAGGTGAGGGTGAGGGTTAGGGTTAAGGTGAGGGTTAGGGTTAGGGTTAGGGTTAGGTTGAGTGTTAGTGTTACGGTTAGGATTAGGATGAGGGTTAGGATGAGGGGTAAGGTTAGGGTTACGGTGAGGGTTAGTGTTAGTGTGAGGGTTAGGGTTAGGGGTAGGGTTAAGGTGAGGGTAAGGGTCAGGTGAGGGTGAGTGTTAGGGTTAGGGATAGGGTGAGGGTTAGGGTTAGGGTTAGGTTTAGGGTTGGGGTTAGGGTTAGTGTGAGTGTTAGGTTTAGTTTTAGGGTGAGGATTAGGGTTAGGGTGAGGGTAAGGATTAGGGTGAGGGTTAGGGTGAGGGTGAGGGTTAGGGTTAGCATTAGGTTTAGGGTGAGGGTTAAGATTAGGGTGCGGGATAGGGTGAAATTAAGGCTGAGAGGTAGGGTTAGGCTTAGGGTGAGGGTTAGTTTTAGTGTGAGGGTTAAGGTTAGGTTTAGGTTGAGGGTAAGGGTTAAGGTGAGGGTTTAGGGTGAAGGTGAAGTTTAGGGTTATCATTAGGGTTAGATTCAGGGATAGGGTGAGGGTTAGGCTTATGTTTAGGGTGAGGGTTGTGTGTGGGTGAGGGTTAGGGTTAGGGTGATATTAGGGTGACCGTGAGTGTTACGGTGACGGTGAAGTTTAGGGTTAGGATTAAGGTTAGGGTGAGGGTTAGGGTTAGGGTTAGAGTTAGGGTGAGGGGTAGTGTGAGGGGTAGGGTTAGCGTGAAGGTGAGAGTTAGGGTTAGGGTTAGGGTGAGGCTGAGGGTGAGGATTAGGTGTAGGGTTACAGTTAGGCTGAGGGTGAGGGTGAGGTTGACGGTTAGGGTGAGGGTGATGATTAGGTTTAGGTTTAAGGTTAGGGTGAGGGTGAAGGTGTTGTTGAGGGTTAGGTTTAGGAATAGGGTTAGGGTTAGGGTTAGGCTGAGGGTGATGGTGAGGGTGAGTGTGAGGGTTAGTTTGAGATTTAGGGTTAGAGTTATGGTTAGGGTGAGGTTTAGGGTTAGGGTTATTGTTACGGTTATGGTTAGGGTGAGGGTGAGGTTGAGGGTGAGGATTAGAGTTAGGCTTAGGGTTAGGGTGAGTGTTAGGGTGGGGGTGAGGTTTAGGTTCATTGTGAGCGTTAGGGTTACGGTGAGATTTAGGATGAGGGTTAGGGTTAGGATTAGTGTTAGGATGTGGGTTAGGCTTAGATTTAGGGTGAGGGTTAGGGTTAGTTTGAAGGTTAGGGGTAGAGTTAGGTTTAGTGTGAGGGTAATGGTTAGGGTGAGCATTAGGATTAGGGTTAGGGTTAGGGTTAGGCGGAGGGTGAGGGTGAGGTTGAGGGTGAGGGTTAGGGTTAAGGTGAGGGTTAGGGTTAGGGTTAGGGTTAGGTTGAGTGTTAGTGTTAGGGTTAGGATTTGGATGAGTGTTAGGCTGAGGGGTAAGGTTAGGGGTACGGTGAGGGTTAGGGTTAGTGTTAGGGTTAGGGTTAGGTTTAAGGTGAGCGTAAGGGTTAGGGTGAGGGTTAGGGTGAGGGTGAGGGTGAGTGTTAGTGTTAGGGTTAGGGTGAGAGTTAGGGTTAGGTTTAGGGTTGGGGTTAGGTTTAGTGTGAGGGTTAGGTTTAGTTTTAGGGTGAGGATTAGGGTGAGGGTTAGGGTTAGGTTGAGGGTCAAGGTTAGGGTTAGGGTGAGAGTTATGGTTAGGTTTAGAACTAGTGTGAGTGTTAGTGGGAGGGGTAGGGTTAGGGTGAGGGTGAGAGTTAGGGTTAGGGTTGAGGTTTGGTTGAGGTTGAGGGTGAGTGTTAGGGTTAGGATTCGGGTTAGGGTTTGGGTTATGCTGAGGGTGAGGGTGAAGGTGAGGGTTAGGGTGAGGGTTAGGGTTAGGTTTAGGGTATGGTGAGGGTGAAGTTGAGGTGGCGGGTTAGAGTTAGAAATAGGGTTAGTGTTAGGTTTAGGGTTAGCGTTAGGGTTATGGTGAGGGTTAGGGTGAGGGTTAGGGTTAGGTTAAGATTTAGGGTGAAGGTGAGGGTTAGGGTTATGGTTAGGTTGAGGTTGAGGGTTAGGTTAGGGTGAGGTTTAGGGTTAGACTTAAGGTGAGGTTTAGGTTTAGGCTTAGGGTTAAGGTGAGGGTGAGGGTTAGCGTTTAGGGTTATGGTTAGTCTTAGTGTTAGTGTTAAGGTGAGTGTGAGGGTGAGGGTTATGGTTAGGATTTGATTTAGGGTTAGGTTTAGGCTGAGGCTGAGTGTGAGGGTGAGGGTTAGGGTTAGGGGTAGGTTTAGGGTTAGGGTGAGGACTAGAGTGAGGGTGAGTGTTAGGGTAACGTTGTGGTTGATGTTAAGGTTTCAGTTAGATAAGGGTTAGGGTTAGTTTTAGGGTGAGGATTAGGGTGAGGGTGAGGGTTAGGGTGAGGGTTAGGGTTAGGGTGATGTTTAGGGTGAGGGTGAGGGTTGGGTTAGGGTGATGTTTAGGGTGAAGTTGAAGGTTAGGTTGAGGGTTCGGTTTTGGGTGAGGGTGAGGATTAGTTTGTGGGTGAGGGGTTAGGGTGAGGTTTAGGGTTACGGTGAGATTTAGGGTGAGTGTGAGGGTTAGTGACAGGGTTAGGGTTAGGGTGAGGGTTAGGGTATGAGTGAGGGTTAAGCTTAGGTGAGGGTTAGGGTGACGGTGAGGGTTAGGGTGATGTTGAGGGTTAGGGACAGTTTTACGGTTAGCCTTAGGGTTAGGGTTAGGGTTAGGGTGAGGGTTAGGTTTAGTTTGAGGGTTAGGGTTAGGGGTAGGGTGAGGGTAATGGTTAGGGTGAGGATTAGGGTGGGGGTGAGGGTTTAGGGTTAGGGTTAGTGTGAGGTTTAGGCTGAAGGTTAGGGTTAGGGTTAGGGTGAATGTGAGGGTGAGGGTTACTTTTGGGGTTAGGTTTAGGGTGAGGGTGAGGGTTAGGTTTAGGGTGAGGTTTAGGGTGAGGGTGAGGGTTAGGGTTAGGGTTTATGTGAGGGTGAGGGTGAGGGTGAAGTTTAGATTTAGGATTAGGGATAGTGTTAGGGTTAGGCTTATGTTGAGGGTGAGGGTGAGGGTTAGGATTAGGGTGATGGTTAGGTTTAGGTTCAGGGTGAGTGTTAGGGTTAGGGTTAGGGTGATGGTTAGGTTTAGGGTGAGGGTGAGTGTGAGGGTTAGCGTTTAGGGTGAGGATTAGGGTGAGGGTGAGGGTTAGGGTAAGGGATACGGTTAGGGTGATGTTAAGGGTGAGGGTCAGGGTTAGGGTTAGGGTGATGTTTAGGGTGAGGGTTAGGGTGAGGGTTCAGGTTCGGGTGAGGGTGAGGGTTAGGGTGTGGGTGAGGGTTATGGTTAGGTTGAGGTTTAAGGTTAAGGTGAGATTTTGGGTTAGTGTGAGGGTTAGTGATAAGATTAGGATTAGGGTGAGGTTTAGGGTATGGGTGATTGTTAGGCTTAGGTTTAGGGTTAGGGTGAGGGTGAGGGTAAGGGTGATGGTGAGGGTTAGGTTTAGTTTAAGGTTTAGGGTTAGGATTAGGGCTAGGTTGAGGGTAACCGTTAGGGTGTGGGGTAGGTTGGGGTTGAGGGTTAGTGTTAGGGTTAGGGTTAGGGTGGGGGTTAGGGTGAGGGTGAGTGTTAGGTTCACATTATGGGTGATGGTAAGGGTTTCGGTTAGGTAAGGGTTAGGGTTAGGTTTAGGGTGAGTATTAGGGTGAGGGATAGGGTTAGGGTGATGTTTAGCGTGAGGGTGAAGGTTAGGCTTATGGTGAGGTTTAGGTTGAGGGTGAGGGTTAGGGTGAGGGTTCGGTTTCGGGTGAGGTTGAGGGTTAAGGTGTGGGTGAGGGTTAGGGTGTGGGTGAGGATTAGGGTGATGGTGAGGGTTACGGATAGTTTTACAGTTAGCTTGAGGGTTAGGGTTAGGGTTAGGGTGAGGGTTAGGATTAGTTTGAGGATTAGGGTTAGGTTTAGGGCTAGGGTGAGGGTTACGGTTAGGGTAAGGGATAGGGTGGGGGTGAGGGTTAGTGTTAGGGTTAGGGTTAGGGTGAGGGTTAGGGTGAATGTTAGGGTTAGGGTTAGGGTGAGGGTGAGGGTGAGGGTTAGGGTTGGGGTTAGGTTTAGGGTGAGGGTGAGGGTTAGGTTTAGGGTTAGGTTTAGGGTGAGGGTGAGGGTTAGGGTTAGGGTTTATTTGAGGGTGAGGGTTAGATTTAGGGTTAGGGTTAGTGTTAGGGTTAGGCTTAGTGTGAGGGCGAGTGTGAGGGTTAAGGTTAGGATGATGTTTAGGGTGAGGGTTAGGGTGAGGGTAAGGATTCGGGTGAGGGTTAGGGTTAGGATGTGGGTGAGGGTAAGGATTCGGGTGCGGGTTAGGGTTAGTGTGAGGGTTAGGGTTAGGGTTACGGTTAAGGTGAGGGTAAGGTTATGGTTAGGGTGAGGGTTAGGGTTTGCGTTTGGGTTAGGTTGAGGGTAAGGTTTAGGCTGAGGATTAGGGTGAGGATGAGGGTTAGGGTTAGGGAGAGGGTTAGGGTTCGGGTGAGGTTGAGGGTTAGGGTTAGGTTTAGTGTTAGGGTGAGGGTAAGGGTGAGGTTTAGGCTTAGGGTTAGGGTTAGGGTGAGGGTGAGGGTGAGTGTTAGGGTTAGGGTGAGGGCTAGGGTTAGGGAGTGGGTTAGGGTTAGGGTTAGGGTGAGGGTGAGGGATAAGTTTAGGGTTACTGTTAGGGTGAGGTTAAGGGTAAGTGTTAGGGTTAGTGTTATGGTGAGGATGGGAGTTTGGGTTTGTGTTAGGGTTAGTTTTAGTTTTATGGTGAGGGTGAGCTTTAGGGCTTTGATTGGTTTTGGATTAGGGTTAGGCTGAGGGTGAGGGTAAGGATAGGGTTAGGGTTAGGGTGAGGGTTAGAGTTAGGGTTAGGGTTAGGGTTGGGTGAGGGTTAGGGTTAGAGTTAGGATGACGGTTAGGGTCAGGTTTAGAGTTAGGTTTAGGGTGAGGTGTAGGGTGAGGGTTAGGGTTAGGGTGAGGGTTAAGGTGAGGGTTGGGGCTAGGGTTAGCCTTAGGGTGAGGGTGATGATTGGGGTTAGGGTAAGGGTGAGGTTTAAGTTTAAGGTTAGGTTTAGGATGAGGGTTAGTGTTAGGGTCAGGGTGAGGGGTAGGGTTAGTGTGAAGTTTAGCCTTAGGATTAGGGTTAGGGTGAGGATATGGGTTAGGGTGAGATTTAAGGTGAGGGTAAGCCTTAGGGTTTGGGTTAGATTAAGGGTGAGGTTTAGGGTGAGGTTTAGGGTTAGGGTTAGGGTTAGGGTGAGGATTAGGCTTAGGGTTAGGATTAGGGAGAGTGTTAGGTTGAGGGTAAGGGTTAGGGTGAGGGTGAGAGGGTGAGGGTGAGGGTTAGGATGAGTGGTAGGTAAGGGTTTGGGTTATGATTAGAGTTAGGGTTAGGTTGAGGGTTAGGGTGATGATTAGGTTTAGGGTTAGAGTTAGGGTTAGGGTGAGCTTGAGGGTTAGGTTTAGGGTGAGGATTATGGTGAAGTTGAGGGTTAGGGTGAGGGTTAGGGATAGGGTTAAGTTGAGGGTAAGGATTAGGGTAAGGGTTAGGGTTAGGGTTAGGTTTAGGCTGAAGTTGAGGGTTAGGGTTAGGGCTAGGGTGAGGGTAATGGTTAGGTTGAGGGTTAGGGTTGGGGTTAGGTTTAGGGTTAGGGTGAGGGTTAGGTTTAGGGTGAGGGTGAGGTTTAGGTTTACGGTTTATGTGAGGGTGAGGGTGAGCGTGAGGGTTAGAATTAGGATTAGGGTTAGTGTTAGGGTTAGGCTTAGGGTGAGGGTGAGGGTCAGGGTGAGGTTTAGGGTTAGGGTGATGGTTAGGTTTAGGGTGAGGGTGACGGTTAGAGTTAGGATGATGTTTAGGGTGAGGGTGAGGGTTAGGGTGAGGGTAAGTGTTTGGGTGAGGGTTAGGGTTAGGATGTGGGTGAGGGTTAGGGTAAGGGTGAGGGTTAGGGTGACGGTGAGTGTTAGTGTGATTGTGAGGGTTAGGGTTAGGGTTAAGGTTAGCGTGAGAGTAAGGGTTAGTGTGAGGGTTAGGTTGAGAGTGAGGTTTCTTGTTAGCATTAGGGTTAGGGGTAGGGTGAGGCTGAGGGTGAGGGTAAGGGTTAGGATTTGGATTAGGGTTAGGGTTAAGCTGAGGGTGAGGGTTAGGGTTAGGGTTAGATTTAGGGTTAGGGTTAATGTGATGGATAGGGTTAGGGTTAGGGTGAGGGTGAGGGTAAAGTTTAGAATGAGGGTTAGGGTGAGGGTGAGGTTTAGGGTTCACGTTAGGGGTAGAGTGAGGGTTAGGGTTACAGTTAGTGTTAGGGTGAGGGTGAGGGTTAGGGTTAGGGTGAGGGTAAGGGTTAGGGTGAGAGTTAGGGTGAGGGTGAGGTTTAGGGTTAGCGTTAGGTTTAGGGTGAGGTTTAGGGTGAGGGTTAGTGTTAGGGAAAGGTTTAGGATGAGAGTGAGGGTTAGGGTAAGGGTTAGGGTTAGAGTTAAGGTGAGGGTAAGGGTTAGGGTGAGGATTAGGATTATGGGTAGGGTTAGGGTGAGTGTTAGGGTGAGGGTGAGGTTTAGGGTTAGCGTTAGGGTTAGCGTGAGGGTTGGGGTTACAGTTAGAGTTAGGGTGAGGGTGAGGGTTAGACTTACGGTGAGGGTAAGTGTTTGGGTGAGAGTTAGGGTGAGGGTGAGGTTTAGGGTTAGCGTTAGGTTTAGGGTGAGGTTTAGGGTGAGGGTTAGGTTTAGGGTTAGGTTTAGGGTGAGAGTGAGGATTAGGGTAAGGGTTAGGGTTAGAGTTAAGGTGAGGGTAAGGGTTAGCTTGAGGATTAGGATTAGGGTTAAGGTTAGGGTGAGGGTTAAGGTGTCGGTGCGGTTTAGGGTTACCGTTAGGTTTAGGGTGAGGTTTAGTGTGAGGGTTAGGATTAGAGTAAGATTTAGGGTGAGGGTGAGGGTTAGGGTGAGGGTTAAGATTAGGGTTAGGGTTAGGGTTAGGGTGAGGGTTAGGTTTATGGTGAGGGTTAGGGTTAGGGTTAGGGTTAGGGTTATTGTGAGGGTGAGGGTTAGGGTTCTGGTTAGTGTTAGGGTTAGTGTTAAGGTGAGGGTGATGCTGAGGGTTATTGTTAGGATTAGATTTAGGGTTAGGGTTAGGCTGAAGGTGTGTGTGAGGGTGAAGGTGAGGGTTAGGGTGAGGATGTGGGTGATGGTGTCTATGAGGGTTCCTGTTAGGGTTAGGGTGAGGCCTTGGGTGAGGATTAGGTTTAGGGTTAGTGTTAGGGTGAGGGTTAGGCTTAAGGGTAAGGTTTGAGTTAGGGTGAGAGTTACGTCTAGTGTGAGGGTTAGGGTGAGGGTGAGGGTTAGGGTTAGCGTTAGGGTTCAGTGAGGTTTAGGGTGAGGGTTAGTGTTAGGATTAGGGATAGGGTGAGGCTGAGGGTTAGGTTGAGGGTTAGGTTTAGGGTGAGGATGAAGTTTAGGGTGAGGGTTAGGGTTAGCGTTAGGGTTAAGGTGAGGGTGAGAGTTAGGGTTAGGGTTAGGTTGAGGGTGAGTGTTACGGAGGGGGTTAGGGTTAGGGTTAGGGTGAGGGTGAGGGTTAAGATTATGGTTAGTGTTAGGGTGAGGGTAATGGTGAGGGTTAGTCTTAGATTGAGGGTAAGGGTCAGGGTTAGTGTTAGGGTGAGTGTTAGGTTTAGGGTTAGGGTTAGGATGAGGGTTAGTGTTAGGGCCAGGGTGATAGGTAGGGTTATTGTGAAAGTTAGGGTTAGATTTAGGGTTAGGGTAAGTGTGAGGGTTAGGGTGATTGTTAGGGTTTGGGTTAGGCTTAGGGGGAGGGTTAGGGTTAGGGTTAGGATTATGGTGAGGGTTAGGTTGAGGGTAAGGTTTAGGGTGAGGGTGAGGGCTAGGGTTAGGGTGAGGGTTATTTGAGGGTTAGGGTTATGACTAGGTTTAGGGTTAGGTTGAGGGTTAGGGTGATGATTAGGGTTAGGTTTAGTATTAGGGTTAGTGTGAGGGTTAGGGTGAGCATGAGGGTTAGGTTTAGGGTGAGGATTACGGTAAAGTTGAGGGTTAGGTTTAGGGTTAGGGTTAGGGTGAGGTTGAGGGTTAGGGTTAGGTTTAGGGTGAGGGTTAGGGTTAGAGTGAGGGATAGGGTTAGGGTGCGGGTGAGGGTGAGAGTTAGGGTTAGGGTTAGTGTTAGGGTGAGGATTAGGGTGAGGGTTAGGGTTTTGGTTAGGGTTTGAGTTAGGGTTAGGTTGAGGGTGAGTGTGAGGGTGATTGTGAGGTTTAGGGAGATGGTGAGGGTTAGAGTTAAGTTTAGGGTTAGGGCTTTGTGAGGGTTAGGGTTAGGATGAGGGTTAGGGTTAATTTTAGGATTAGGTTGAGGTGTAGTGTGAGGGTTAGGGTGAGCATTAGGTTTAGGGTTAGCTTAAGGGTTAGGGTGAGAGTTAGAGTTAGTGTGAGAGTTAGGGTGAGGGTGAGGGTTTGGGTTAGGGTGCGTGTTAGGGTTAGGGTTAGGGTTAGGGTGAGTTTTAGGTTTAGGGTTACCATTAGGTGTTGGGTGAGGGTTAGGGTGAGGGTGAGTGTTAGGGTTAGAAATGAGTGTTACGGTGAGGGTTAGGGTTAGAGTTTGGGTTAGGGTGAGGTATAGGGTGAAGGTTAGGGTTATTGTTAGGGTTAGGGTTAGGATGAGGGTTAGGGTTATGTTTAGGGTTCGGGTTAGGGTGAGGGTTAGGCTTAGGCTTAGCAGTAGGGTTAGGGTGAGGGTTAGGGTGAGGGTGAGGGTTAGGGTTAGGGTGAGGTTTAGAGTTAGGGTGAGTGTTAGGTTTAGAGTAAGGTTTAGGGTGAGGACTAAGGTGAGGGTGAGGTTTAGGGTTAGATTCAGGGATAAGGTGAGGATTAGGGTTAGGGTTAGGGTTAGGGATAAATTGAGGATTAGGGTAAGTGTTAGCGTTAGTGTGAGGTTTAGGCTTAAGGGTAGGGTTAGGGTTCGGGTGAGGGTTAGGTTTAGTGTGAGGTTTAGAGTTATGGTTAGTGTTATGGTGAAGGTAAGGTTTAGGGATAGGTTGAGGGTGAAGGTGAGGTTTAGGGTTAGCATGAGTGTTAGGGTGAGTGTTAGGTGAGGGTTAGGGTTAGGGTTAGGGTTAGGGTGAGGGTTAGGTTTATGTTTAGTGTTAGTGTTAGGGTTAGGGTAAGGGTGAGGGTTAGAGTTTGGTTTAGGTTTTTGTTAAGGGTTAGAGTTAGGTTTAGGTTTATTTTTAGGTTTAGCGTTAGGGTTAGTGTTAGGGTTAGTCTTAGGGTAAGTGTGAACGTTAGGGTTCGGGTTCGGGTTCGGGTAGGGTGTGGGTGAGGTTTAGGTTTAGGGTGATGATTATGGTTAGGCTGAGCATTAGCCTGAGGGTTAGGGTTAGAGTTAGGTTTAGTGTGAGGATTAGGGTTAGTTTTAGGATTATGATCAGGGTAAGAGTTAGGGTGAGGTTTAGGGTGAGGGTGAGGTTTAGGTTTGGCGTTATGGTTAGGGTGAGGGTTAGGGTGAAGGTTAGGGTTAGGGTTAGTGTTAGGGTGAGGGTGAGGGTTAGGGTTAGGATTAAGGTGAGGGTTAAGGTTTGGATGAGGATTAGGATTAGATTTATGTTTAGGATGAGGATGAGGGTGGGGATTAGGGTTAGGATTAGGGTTAGGGTTAGGATTAGGATTAGATTAGGATTAGGTGAGGGGGAGGGGAGGGTTAGGGTTAGGTTTCAGGTTAGGGTGAGGGTTAGGGTTAGTGTGAGGGTTAGGTTTAGCGTTAGGGTTAGGGTTAGGGTGAGGGTGAGGGTGAGGGTGAGGGTGAGGGTGAGGTGGTGTGTGAGGTTTCAGGTGAGGGTGAGTTTTAGGGTGTGGGTGAGTGTTAGGTTTAGGGTGAGGGTTAGGGTGAGGGTGAAGCTTAGGGTTAGAGTTAGAGTTCAGGGAGGGTTTGGGTTAGGGTTAGGGTTAGAGTTAGTGTGAGGATAAGGTTTAGGGTGATGGTGAGGGTTAAGGTTAGTGTTAGGGTGAGTGTGAGTGTGAGGGTGCGGATTAGGTTTAGGGTTAGTTTTAGGTTGAGGGTGAGAGTGAGGGTTAGGGTTAGGGTTAGTGTAAGGATTAGGGATAGGGTGAGGGTTAGGGTTAGGGTTAGGTTTAGTTTTAGGTTGAGGTTGAGGGTGAGGTTTAGGGTTAGGGTTAGGGTTAGGGTGAGGGTTAGGGTTACAGTTAGGGTTAGCGTGAGGGTGAGGGTTAGACTTACGGTGAGGTAAAGGGTTAGGGTGAGAGTTAGGGTGACGGTGAGGTTTAGGGTTAGCGTGAGGTTTAGGGTGAGGGTTAGGATTAGGGTAAGATTTAGGGTGAGGGTGAGGGTTAGGGTGAGGATTAGGATTAGGGTTAGGGTTAGGGTGAGGGTGAGGGTTAGGTTTAGGTTGAGGATTAGGGTTATGGTTAGGGTTAGGGTTAGGGTGAGCGTGAGGGTTAGGGTTAGGGTTAGTGATAGGTTTAGTGTTAAGGTGAGGGTGAGGGTGAGGGTTATGGTTAGGATTAGATTTAGGGTTAGGTTTAGGCTGAGGGTGTGTGTGAGGGTGAGGGTGAGGGTTAGGGTGAGGATGTGGGTGATGGTGATGGTGAGGGTTATTGTTAGGGTTAGGGTGAGGCCTTGGGTGAGGGTGAGGCTTAGGGTTAGGGTTAGGGATATGGTGAGATTTAGGTTTAGGGTTAGGATTAGGGTGAGGGTTAGGTTTAGGCTTAGGGTTAGGATGAGGATTACTGTTAGGGTCAGGGTGAGGGGTTGGGTTAGTGTGAAGGTTAGGGTTAGGAGTAGGGTTAGGGTGAGGGTATGATTTAGGGTGAGGTTTAGGGTGAGTGTGAGCTTTAGGTTTAGGGTTAGGATAAGGGTGAGGATTAGGGTGAGTGTTAGGGTTTGGGTTAGGCTTAGGGGGAGGGTTAGGGTTAGTGTTAGGATTAGGTTGATGGTTAGGTTGAGGGTAAGGGTTATTGTGAGGGTTAGGGTTAGGGTTAGGGTGAGGGTTATTTGAGGGTTAGGATTATTAATAGGGTTAGGGTTAGGTTGAGGGTTAGGGTGATGGTTAGGGTTAGGATTAGGGTTAGGTTTAGGGTGAGGGTTAGGGTTAGTTTTAGGGTTAGGTTGAGGTGTAGGGTGAGGGTTATGGTGAGCATTAGGTTTAGGGTTAGCGTTAGGGTTAGCGTGAGGGTTAGGGTTAGTGAGAGGGTTAGGGTTAGGGTGAGGGTTTGGGTTAGGTTGAGTGTTAGGGTTAGGGTTAGGGTTAGGGTTAGGGTGAGTTTTAGGTTTAGTGTGAGGGGTAGGGTGACGGTGAGTTTTAGGGTTAGAGTGAGGGTTACGGTGAGGGTTAGGGTTAGGGTTAGGGTTAGGGTGAGGTGTAGGGTGAGGGTTAGGGTTATCGTTAGGGTTAGGGTTAGGGTGAGGGTTAGGGTTATATTTAAGGTTCTGGTTAGGGTGAGGGTTAGGCTTAGGCTTAGCGGTAGGGTTAGGGTGAGGGTTAAGGTGAGGGTGAGGGTTAGTGTTAGGGTGAGGTTGAGGGTGAGGTTGAGTGTTAAAGTTAGTGATAGGGTTAGGGGTAGGGTGAGGCTGAGGGTGAGGGTAAGGGTTAGGATTTGGTTTAGGGTTAGGGTTAAGCTGAGGGTGAGGGTTAGGGTTAGGGTTAGAGTTAGGGTTAGGGTTAATGTGATGGATAGGGTTAGGGTAAGGGTGAGGGTGAGGGTAAGGTTTAGGATGAGGGTTAGGGTGAGGGTGAGGTTTAGGGTTAGCGTTAGGGGTAGGGTGAGGGTTAGGGTTACAGTTAGGGTTAGGGTGAGGGTGAGGGTTAGGGTTAGGGTAAAGGTAAGGTTTAGGGTGAGGGTGAGGGTTAGGGTTATCGTTAGGTTTAGGGTGAGGTTTAGGGTGAGGGTTAGGGTTAGGGTAAGGTTTAGGGTGAGAGTGAGGGTTAGGGTAAGTGTTAGGGTTAGAGTTAAGGAGAGGGTAAGGGTTAGGGTGAGGATTAGGATTAGGGTTAAGGTTAGGGTGAGTGTTAGTGTGAGGGTGAGGTTTAGGGTTAGCGTTAGGGTTAGGGTGTGGGTTGGGGTTACAGTTAGGGTAAGGGTGAGGGTGAGGGTTAGACTTACGGTGAGGGTAAGGGTTTGGGTGAGTTAGGGTGAGGGTGAGGTTTAGGGTTAGCGTTAGGTTCCGGGTGAGGTTTAGGGTGAGGGTTAGGATTAGAGTAAGATTTAGGGTGAGGGTGAGGGTTAGGGTGAGGGTTAGGATTAGCGTTAGGTTTAGGGTGAGGGTGTGGGTGAGGGTGAGGGTTAGGTTTAGGGTGAGGGTTAGGGTTAGGGTTAGGGTGAGGGTGAGGGTTAGGGTTCTGGTTAGTGTTAGGGTTAGTGTTAAGGTGAGGGTGATGCTGAGGGTTATGGTTAGGATTAGATTTAGGGTTAGGGTTAGGCTGAGGGTGTGTGTGAGGGTGAGGGTGAGAGTTAGGCTGAGGATGTGGGTGATGGTGATGGTGAGGGTTACTGTTATGGTTAGGGTGAGACCTTGGGTGAGGGTGAGGGTTAGGGTTAGGTTTAGGGATAGGGTGAGGTTTAGGTTTAAGGTTAGGATTAGGGTGAGGGTTAGGCTTAAGGATAGTGTTAGGGTTAGGGTGAGGGTTAGGTTTAGGCTTAGATTTAGGATGAGGGTTAGTGTTAGGGTCAGGGTGAGGGGTAGGGTTAGTGTGAAGGTTAGGGTTAGGAGTAGGGTTAGGGTGAGGGTATGGGTTAGGGTGAGGTTTAGGGTGAGTGTGAGCTTTAGGTTTAGGGTTAGGATAAGGGTGAGGATTAGGGTGAGTGTTAGGGTTTGGGTTAGGCTTAGGGGGAGGGTTAGGGTTAGTGTTAGGATTAGGGTGAGGGTTAGGTTGAGGGTAAGGGTTATGGTTAGGGTTAGGGTGAGGGGTAGGGTTAGGGTGAGGGTTATTTGAGGGTTAGGGTTATGACTCGGGTTAGGGTTAGGTTGAGGGTTAGGGTGATGGTTAGGGTTAGGATTAGGGTTAGGTTTTGGGTGAGGGTTAGGGTTAGTTTTAGGGTTAGGTTGAGGTGTAGGGTTAGGGTTATGGTGAGCATTAGGTTTAGGGTTAGCGTTAGGTTTAGCGTGAGTGTTAGGGTTAGTGTGAGGGTTAGGGTTAGGGTGAGGGTTTGCGTTAGGGTGAGTGTTAGGGTTAGGGTTAGGGTTAGGGTGAGTTTTAGGTTTAGTGTGAAGGGTAGGGTGACGGTGAGTGTTAGGGTTAGAGTGAGGGTTACGGTGAGGGTTAGGGTTAGAGTTAGGGTTAGGGTGAGGTGTAGGGTGAGGGTTAGGGTTATCGTTAGGGTTAGGGTTAGGGTGATTGTTAGGGTGATGTTTAAGGTTCGGGTTAGGGTGAGGGTTAGGCTTAGGCTTAGCGGTAGGGTTAGGGTGAGGGTTAGGGTGAGGGTGAGGGTTAGTGTTAAGGTGAGGTTGAGGCTGAGGTTGAGTGTTAGAGTTAGGGATAAGGTTAGGGGTTGGGTGAGGCTGAGGGTGAGGGTAAGGGTTAGGATTTGGTTTAGGGTTAGGGTTAAGCTGAGGGTGAGGGTTAGGGTTAGGGTTAGAGTTAGGGTTAGGGTTAATGTGATGGATAGGGTTAGGGTTAGGGTGAGGGTGAGGGTAAGGTTTAGGATGAGGGTTAGGGTGAGGGTGAGGTTTAGGGTTAGCGTTAGGGGTAGGGTGAGGGTTAGGGTTACAGTTAGGGTTAGGGTGAGGGTGAGGGTTAGGGTTATGGTAAAGGTAAGGTTTAGGGTGAGGGTGAGGGTTAGGGTTAGCATTAGGTTTAGGGTGAGGTTTAGGGTGAGGGTTAGGGTTAGGGTAAGGTTTAGGGTGAGAGTGAGGGTTAGGGTAAGTGTTAGGTTTAGAGTTAAGTTGAGGGTAAGGGTTAGCGTGAGGATTAGGATTAGGGTTCGGGTTAGGGTGAGGGTTAGGTTGAGGGTGAGGTTTACGGTGAGGGTGAGGGTTAGGGTGAGGTTGAGGGTTAGGGTTAGGGTACGGGTGAGGCATAGGTGTAGGGTTAGGGTTAGAGTGAGGGTTAGGTTTAGTGTGAGGTTTATGGTTAGGGTTAGGTTTAGGGTTAAGTGGACGGTAAGGGTTAGGGTGAGTATTAGGTTGAGGGTGAGGGTCAATGTTAGCGTTAGTGTTAAGATTAGGGTTAGGGTGAAGGTTCTTGTTAGGGTAAGGTTTAGGTTGAGGGTGAGGGTTAGGGTGAGAATTAGGTTTAGGTTTAGGGTGAGGGTGAGGGGGAGGGTTAGGGTGAGGTTTAGGGTTAGGGTTAGGTTTAGGGTGAGGGTGAGGGTTAGGGTTAGGGTTATGGTGAGGATTATGGTGAGGGTTAGGGTTAGGGTTAGGGATAGGGTAAGGGTTAGGGTGAGGGGTAGGATTAGTGTTAGGGTGAGGATTAGGATTAGTGTGAGTGTTAGGGTTAGGGTTAGGTTTAGTGTGAGGATAATTGTTAGGGTGAGGGTGAGGGTTAGGGTTAGCCTTAGGGTGAGGGTGAGGGTGAATGTGAGGGTTAGGGTGAGGGGTAGGATTAAGGCTTAGGGTGAGGGTTAGGTTTAATGTGAGGGTTAGGGTGAGGGTGAGGGTTAGGGTTAGCATTAGGGTTAGAATTAGGGTTAGGTTGAGTGTTAGGGTTAGGTTTACTGTTAGGGTGAGGATGGGGGTTAAGGTTAGGCTTAGAGTGAAGGTATGGGTTATGTTGAGGGTTATGGTGAGAGTTAGGGTTAGGCTTAGGGTTAGGGTAAGGGATAAGGTGAGGGGTAGGGTTAATGTTAGTGTGAGGTTAGGATTAGTGTGAGGGTTAGCGTTAGGTTTAGGGTTAGGTTTATTGTTAGGGTTAGGGTTTTGGTTAGGTTGAGGCTGAGTATGAGTGTTATAGTGACGGTTAGAGTTAGGACTACGGTTAGCAGTAGGGTGAGGGTGAGGGTGAAGGTGAGGTTTAGGCTGAGGAGTTGGGTTAAGTCTTAGGATGAGGGTTAGGTTTAGTGTGAGGGTTAGGGTTAGGGTTAGCATTAGTGTTAGAGTTAGGGTTAGGTTGAGGGTTAGGGTTAGGGTTAGGGTGAGGGTGAGGGTGAGGGTGAGGATGAGGGCTTTGTTTAGGTAATGGTTAGGTTTAGGGTTCGGGTGAATATTACGGTGAGGGTGAGGGTTAGTGTGAGGTTTAGGGTTAGGGTGAGGGTGAGGGTTAGGGTAAGGGTTAGGGTGAGGATGAGGGTGAGGTTTAGTGTTAGTGTTAGGGTGAGGGTAAGGGTTATGTTTAGGGATAATGTGAAGATTAGGTTTAGGGTTAGGGTGTGGTTTAGTCTGAGGGGTAGGGTTAGGGTTAGAGTGAGGGTTTTGGCGAGGGTGAGGGTTAGGATTAGAATTAGGGTTAGGGTGCGGGATAGGGTTAGTGTTCGCGTTAGGGTGAGGGCTAGGTTGAGGGTGAGGGTTAGGGTTAGGGTTAGGGATAGGGTGAGGATTGGGGTTAGGGATAGGGTTAGGAGGAGGTTTAGGGTTAGGGTTAGGGTTAGGGTTAGGGTGAGGGTTAGGGTGAGGGTTAGGGTTAGGTTTAGGGTGAGGGTGAGGGTTAGGTTTAGGATTAAGGTTAGGGTGAGCTTGCGGGTGAGGATGAGGGTGAGGGTGAGGGCTAAGTTTAGGGTGAGGGTGAGGGTTAGGGTTAGTTTGAGGGTTAGGGTGAGCGTGAGGGTAAGGGTTACAGTTAGGGTTAGGGTGAGGGTGAGGGTTAGGGTTAGGGTTACTGTTAGGGTGAGGGTGAGTGTGAGGGTTAGAGTTAGGATTAGGGTTAGGGTTAGATTTAGGCTGAGGGTGAGGGTGAGGGTGAGATTTACGATTAGGGTGAGGGTTATGTTTACTGTGTGGGTTAGGGTGAGGGTGAGGGAAAGGGTTAGGGTGAGGGTTAAGGTGAGGGCGAGTGTTAGGGTTAGGGTTAGGGTGAGGGTGAGGGTTAGCCTGAGGGTTAGGGTTAGGGTTAGGGTTAGGGTTATTGTTAAGGTTAGGGTTTTGGTTAGGGTGAGGGTGAGTGTGAGTGTTATAGTGACGGTTAGAGTTAGGGCTAGGGTTAGTGGTAGGGTGAGGGCTAGGTTTAGGGTGAAAGTTAGCGTGAGGGTGAGGGTGAGGATGAGTTGTTTGGTTAGGTAATGGTTCGGTTTAGGGTTAGGTATTAGCGTGAGGGTGGGGGTTAGTGTGAGGTTTAGGGTTAGGGTTAAGGTTAGGGTTAGGATGAGGGTGAGGGTTAGAATGTGGGTGAGGGTTAGGGTGACAGTGAGCGTGAGGGTGAGGGTGACGTTTAGAGTTAGGGTTAGCGTTAGGGTGAGGGTTAGGTTTATGGAAAATGTTCGGGTGAGGTTGAGGATGAGGGTTAGAGTTAGGGTTAGGGTTAGTGTGAGGGTTAGGTTTAGGGTTAGCATGAGGGTAATGGTTAGGGTGAGGGTAAGGGTTAGGGTGAGGGTTAGGTTGAGGGTGAGGGTTAGGGTTAGGTTTAGGATGAAGGTTAGGGTGAAGATGAGGTTTAGGGTTAGGGTTAGGGTTAGGGTGAGGGTGAGTGTTAGGGTCAGGGTTAGGGTGAGGGCTAGGGGGAGGGGTACGGTTACGGTGAGGGGCAGGGTTAGTGTTAGTTTGAGGGTACGGGTTAGGGTTAGTGTTAAGGTTAGCGTGAGGGTGAGGGTAAGTTTTAGGGTGAGGGTTAAGGTTAGGGCAGGTTTAGGGTTAGCATTAGGGTTAGGTTGAAGATTAGGATTAGGGTTAGGGTTAGGGTGAGGGTGAGGGTTCGGGTTCGGGTTAGGGTTAGGGTAAGGGTTAGTGTGAAGGTTAGGGTTAGGGTTAGGATTAGGTTTAGTTTGAGGGCTAGGGTGAGTGTGTGGATTGGGATTAGGGTTAGGTTGAGGGTTAGGGTGAGGGTGAGGGTTAGGGTTAGGTTTAGGGATAGGGTGAGTATTAGGGTCAGAGTTAGGGTTAGTTATGGGTGAGGGCTATTGTCAGGGTGAGGGTTATGGTGAGGGTTAGGCTGAAGATTAGGGTTAGGGTTAGGGTTAGGGTTAGGTTTAGTGTGAGGGTTAGGGTGAGAGAAAGGGTTAGGGTGAGGGTTAGGTCCAGGGTGAGGGTTAGGGTTAGCATTAGGGTTAGGGTTATGGTTAGGGTGAGGGTTAGTGTTAGGATAATTGTATGGGTGAGGGTGAGGTAGAGGGTTAGCGTTAGGGTGTGGGTGAGGGTGAGGGTGAGGGTGAGGGTTAGGGTTAGTGTTAGGTTTAGTGTTAGGGTTAGGTTTAGGCTGAGGGTGAGGGTGAAGGTAAGGGTTAGGGTTAGGGTGAGGGTTATGATTAGTGTGAGGGTTAGGGTCAGGGTGAGTGAAAGGGTTTGAGTGAGGTTTAGGATGAGGGTGAGGGTTAGGGTTAGGGTTAGGAATATGGTTACGGTGAGGGTTAGGGTGAGGTTTAGTGTTAGGGTTAGGGTTAGGGTTAGGGTGAGGGTTAGGGTTACAGTGAGGGTTAGGGTTAACTTTAGGGATAGGGTGAGGAATAGCGTTAGGGTGAGGTTTAGGGTGAGGGTTAGGCTGAGGGGTAGGTTTAGGCTTAGGGTGAGTCTTATTTTTAGTGTGAGGGTTAGGGTTAGGGTTAGGGTGAGGGTTAGAGTGAGCGTGAGGGTTAGTGTGACAGTAGGGTTAGGGTTAGGATTAGGTTTAGTTTGAGGGCTAGGGTGAGGGTGTGGATTAGGGTTATGCTTAGGGTGAGGGTTAGGGTTAGGGTTAGGGATAGGGTTATTGTTAGGGTTAGGGTTAGGGTGAGGGTGAGGATGAGGGTTAGGGTTAGGGACAGGGGGAGGTTGAGGGTTAGGGTTAGGATTAGGGTTAGGCTTAGGTTTAGGGTTAGGCTGAGGGTGAGGGTGAATGTGAAGGTGAGGTTTAGGGTGAGGGTGTGTGTGAGGATGAGGGTTTCTGTTAGGTAACATTTAGGGTTAGGGTTAGGGTGAGTATTCGGGTGAGGGTTAGGGTGAGGGTTAAGTTTAGGGTGAGGGTGTGGGTGAGGATGAGGGTTTCAGTTAGGTAACGGTTAAGGTTAGGGTTAGGGTGAGGGTTAGGGTTAGGGTGAGGGTTAGGGTTAGGGTGAGGTTTTAGCGTTAGGGTGAGGGTGAGGGTTAGGGTTAGAGTTGGCATTAGGGTGAGGTTTAGGGTTAGGGTAAGGGTTCGGATTCGGGTGAGGGTTAGGATGAGGGGTAGGGTGAGGGTGAGAGTTAGGTTTAGCGTTAGTTTTAGCGTGAGGGTTAGGGTGAGGATTAGAGTTAGGGTTAGGGTGAGGGTTAGGGTTAGGGTTAGGTTTAGGGTGAGGGTGAGGATTAGGGTTAGGGTTAAGGTGAGGGTTAGGTATTGGGTGTGGGTTAGGGATAGGGTTAGGGATAGGGAGAGGATGATGGTTAGGGTTAGGGTTAGGGTTAGAGTTAGGGTGAAAGTGAAGGTGAGGGTTCGAGTTATGATTAGTTATAAGGTTAGGGTTAGGCTGAATGTTAGGGGGAGGGGAGGGGTTAGAGTTAGCATTAGCGTTAGGGTGAGGGTTAGGTTTAGGGTGAGGGTTAGGGTTAGCGTTAGGGATAGGGTGAGGAATAGGATTAGGGTGAGGGTTAGGGTGAGGGTGAGGGTTAGGGTTAGGGTGAGAGTAAGGGTTATGGTGAGGGTTAGGTTGAGGGTAATGGTTAGGGTTAGCATTAGGATTAGGGTGAGGTTTAGGGTTAGGGTGAAGGTTGTTTAGTGTTAGGGTGAGGGTTAGTTTGAGGATGAGGGTTAGGGTTAGGGTGAGGGTAACGGTTAGGGTGAGGGTTAGGGTGAGGATGAGGGTTAGGGTTAGCATTAGGGTTAGGGTGAGGGTTAGGGTTACGGTGAGGGTTAGGGTTAACTTTAGGGATAGGGTGAGGAATAGGGTTAGGGTGAGGTTTAGGGTGAGGGTTAGGCTGAGGGGTAGGGTTAGGCTTAGGGTGAGTCTTATGTTTAGTGTGAGGGTTAGGGTTAGGGTTAGGGTGAGGGTAAGGGTTAGGGTGAGGTTTAGGGTCAGGGTGAGGGTTAGGGTTAGCATTAGGGTTAGAGGTAGGATTAGGGTGAGGGTTAGGTTTAGGTTTTGGGTTAGGGTGAGGATGGGGGTTAGGGTTAGGGGAAAGGTTAGGTTTAGGGTGAGGGTTAGGATTAGGGTTAGGGTGAGGATGAAGTTTAGGGTGAGAGTGAGGGTGAGGGTGAGGGTTAGGTTTAGGATTAGGGATAGGGTTAGGCTGAGGTGAATGTGAGGGTTAGGTTTAGGTTTAGGGTGAGGGTGAGGTTGAGTTTGAGGGTTAGGATTAGGGTTAGGTTTAGGGATAGGCTGGAGTGAGGGTGAAGGCGAGGGTGAGGGTTAAGGTGCGTTTTAGGGTTAGGGTTAGGCTTAGGGTTGGGGTGTGGGTTAGGGTTAGGTGTAGGGTTGGGTTCAGGGTTATTTTTAGGGTTAGGTTTGGGTTAGGGTGAGGGAGAGGGTGAGGTTGAGGTTTAGGGTTAGTTTTAGGGTTAGAGTGAGTGTGACGGTAAGGGTGAGGGTTAGGAATAGGGTTAGGATTAGGGTTAGACTGAGGGTTAGGGTGAGGGTGATGTTAGGGTGAGGGTTAGGGTGACAGTGAGGGTGAGGGTGAGGGTATTGTTTAGGTAAGGGTTAGGGTTTGGGTTAGGGTGAGGATTAGGGTGAATGCGAGGGTTAGTGTGAGGGTTAGGGTTAGGGTGAGGGGTAGGGTGAGTGTGAGTGTGAGGGTTAGGGTTAGCGTGATGTTCAGGGTGAGGGCAAAGGTGAGTGTGAGTGTATGGTTCGGAAGAGGGTGAGGGTTAGGGTTTGAGAGAAGGTTAGGGTTTGGGTGAGGGTTAAGGGTGATGGTGAGAGTTAGGGTGAGGTTGAGTGTTAGTGTTAGGGTTAGGGTTAGGGTTCCGGTGAGGGTTAGGGTTAGGGTTAGGGTGAGGGTTAGCGTGTGGGCTAGAGTTAGGGCTCGGGTGATGGTTAGGGTGACCGTGAGCGTTAGGGTGAGGGTGAAGGTTAGTGTTAGGTTTAGGGTTAGGGTAAAGTTTAGGGTTAGGGTTAGGGTTAGGGTGAGGGTTAGTGTGATGGGTAGTGTCAGAGTGAGGGTGAGAGCTAGGGTTAGGGTTAGGATTAGGGTGAGGGTGAGGGTGAGGGTTAGGTTTAGGGTTAGGGTGAAGGTTAGGGTTAGTGTGAGGGTTAGGGTGATGATTAGGCTAAGGGTGAGGTTGAGGGTGAGGGTTAGGGTGAGGTTTAGGGTGAGGGTGAGGTTTAGGTTATGTTTAGGGTTAGGGTGAGGGTGAAGCTGAGGTTGAGGTTTAGGGTTAGGAATAGGGTTAGGGTTAGGGTCAGGCTGAGGGTGAGGTTGAGGGTGAGGGTGAGGGTTAGGGTGAGATTTAGGGTTAGGGTTAGTATTAGGGTTAAGGTGAGGTTTAGGGTTATTGTTAGGGTTAGGGTTACGGTTAGGGTGAGGTTGAGGGTGAGGGTGAGAGTTAGAGTTACATATAGGGTTAGGGTTTGTGTGAGGGTGAGGGTGAGGGTTAGGGTTAGGATTTGTTTTAGGGTTAGGGTTAGGCTGAGGGTGAGGGTGAGGGTGAGAATGATGGTTAGGGTTAGGGGTACAGTTAGGATTAGGGTGAGGGCTAGGGTGAGGGTGAGTGTTAGGGTGACGGTGTGGGTGATGGTACGTGTTTCGGTTAATTAAGGGTTAGGGTTAGGGTGAGGGTAAGGATTAGGGTAAGGGTGAGGTTTTGGGTGAGGGATAGGGTTAGGGTGATGTTTAGGGTGAGGGTGAGGGTAAGGGTCAGAATGATGTTTAGGGTGAGGGTGAGGGTTAGGGGGAGGGTTCAGGTACGGGTGAGTGTGAAGGTTAGGGTGTGGGTGAGGGTTAGGTTTAGGGTGAGGGTTAGGGTTACGGTGAGATTTAGCATGAGGGTGAGGGTTAGAGTTAGGGTTAGGGTGAGGGTTAGGGTGTGGGTGAGGGTTAGGGTTAGGGTAAGGGTTAGGGTGAGGGATGGGGTTAGGGTTAGTGTTAGGTTTAGGATTAGGGTTAGCGTTAGGGTTAGGGTTAGGGTGAGGTTTAGGGTGAGGGTGAGGGATACACTGAGGGATAGGGTTAGGCTTAGGGTGAGGGTTAGTTTTAGTGTGAGGGTTAGGGTTAGGGTTAGGGTTAGGTTGAGGGTAAGGGTTAGGGTGAGGGTTCGGGTGAGGGTGAGGGGTAGTGTTAGCATTAGGGTTAGAGTTAATGTTAGGGTGAGGGTTAGGGTTAGGGTTACAGTGAAGGTTAGGGTTAGGATGAGGGTTCGGGTTAGAGTTAGGGTTAGCGTGAGGTTGAAGTTTAGGGTAAGGGTGAGGGTGAGGGTGAGGGTGAGTTTGAGGTTTAGAGTTAGGATTAGGTTTAGGGTTAGGCTAAGCATGAAGGTGAGGGTGAGTGTGGGGGTTAGTGTTAGACTGAGGTTGAGGTTTATGTTTAGTGTGAGGGTTAGGGTGAGGGTGAGGGTAAGGATTATGGTGAGGGTTATGGTGAGGGTGAGGGTTAGTTTTAGGTTTAGGGTAACAGTGAGGGTGAGTGTGAGTGTTAGGATTAGAGTTAGGGTTAGGGTTAAGCTGAGGGTGAGGGTGAGGGTTAGGGTGAGGTTTAGGGTGAGTTTTAGGGTTAGGGTTAGGATTAGGGTTAGGGTGTGGGTTAGGGTTAGGGGTAGGTTTAGGGTTAGGGTTATTGTTAAGGTTAGGTTAGGTTTAGCATGAGTTTGCGGGTGAGGTTGAGGGTTAGGGTTAGGGTTACAGTTAGGGTGAGGGTGAGGATAAGGGTGAGGGTTAGGATTAGGTTTAGGGTTAGGGTTAGGCTGAGGGTTAGGGTGAGGGCGAGGGTGAAGGTGAAGATTAGGATGATGGTGAGGATGATGGTGAGGTTATCGTTTAGCTAAGGGTTAGGTTTAGGGTTAAGTTGAGGATTAGAGTCAGGGCGAGGGTTAGTGTGAGGGTTAGGGTTAGGGTGAGAGTGAGGGTGAGGTTTAGGGTTAGGGTGATGTTTTGGGTGAGGGCGAAGGTTAGTGTGAGGGTGAGGGTTCAGGTGAGGGTGAGGGTTAGGATTTGGGTGAGGGTCAAAGTTTGGGTGAGGGTTAGTGTTAGGATGAGGGTTACGGTTAGGGTTAGGGTGAGGGTGAGGGTTAGTGTGAGGGGTAGGGTTAGAGTGAGTTTGAGAGTTAGGGTTAGGGTTAGGGTTAGGGTGAGGGTGAGGGTGAGGGTGAGGGTTAGGGTTAGGTTGAGAGTTAGTGTTAGTGTGAGGGTTAGGGTGATGATTAGGCTGAGGGTGAGGTTCAGGGTGAGGGTTAGGGTGAGGGTTAGGGTGTGGATGAGGGTTATGGTTAGGTTTAGGGTTAGTGTGAGGGTGAAGTTGAGGTTGAGGGTTAGGGTTAGGAATAGGGTTAGGGTAAGGGTTAGGCTGAGGGTGAGGGTGAGGGTGAGGGTGAGGGTTAGGGTGAGATTTAGGGTTAGGGTTAGGATTAGGTTCAGGGTGAGGGTTAGGGTTATGATTATTGTTAGGGTTAGGGTTAGGGTGAGGTTGAGGTTGAGGGTGATAGTTACAGTTAAGGATAGGGTTAGGGTTAGGGTAAGGTTGAGGGTGAGGGTTAGGGTTAGGATTTGGTTAGGGTTGGGGTTAGGGTTAGTCTGAGGGTGAGTGTGAGGTTGAGGGTGAGGGTTAGGTTTGGGTGTAGGGTTAGGGTTAGGGTGAGGGATAGGGTGAAGGTGAGTGTTAGGGTGATGGTGTGGGTGACAGTAAATGTTTCAGTTAGTTAAGGGTTAGGGTTAGGTTTAGGGTGAGGATTAGGGTGAGGGTGAGGGTTCAGGTGAGGGATAGGGTTAGGGTGATGTTTTGGGTGAGGGTGAGGGTTAGGGTTAGGGTGATGTTTAGGGTGAGTGTGAGGGTTAGGGTGTGGGTGAGGGTTAGGGTTAGGGTTAAGGTGAGATTTAGGGTGATGTTGAGGGTTAGAGTTCGGGTTAGGGCGAGGGTGAGGGTTAGGGTGTGGGTGAGGGTTAGGGTTAGAGTGAGAGATAGGGTGACGGTGAATGTTAGGGTGATGGTGAGGGTTAGGGTTAGGGTTAGGGTTAGGGTGAGGGTGAGGGTTAGGATTTAGGGTGAGGGTTATGGTTACTTTGAGGGTTATGGTCATTATTAGGGTTAGGGTGAGGATAAGGGTTAGGGTGAGGGTTAAGGTTAAGGTGAGGGTTAGCGTGAGGGTGATGGTGAGGGTTAGGGTTAGGGTTAGGTTTAGGGAGAGAGTTAGTTTTAGGGTTAGGTTTAGGGTTAGGGTTAGGGTTAGGGTTAGGGTTAGGTATAGGCTGAAGGTGAGGGTGAGGGAGAGGGTGAGGGTTAGGGTGAGGGTGAGAATTAGGGTTAGCCTTAGGATTAGGGTGAGGGTGAAGTTTAGGATTAGGGTTAGGGTTAGGGTGAGGATGAGGATTACGTTTAGGATTAGGGTTAGGTTTAGGCTGAGAGTGATGGTGAGGGAGAGGATGAGGGTTAGGGTTAGGGTTGGGGTTAGGGTGAGAGCTAGGATGAGGGTGAGTGTTAGGGTGAGTTTGAGGGATAGGGTTAGGGTGAGGGTTAACGTGAGGGTTAGGGTTAGTGTTAGGGTTAGGGTTAGGGTAAGGATTACGGTGAGGGGTAGGTTGAGTGTGAGGGTTAGGGTTAGGGACAGGGTTAGGCCGAGGGTTAGGTTGATGGGTAGGGTTAGGGTTAGGGTTTGGGGGAGGTTTAGGGTGAGGGTAAGTGTTATGGTGAGGGATAGGGTGTAGTTGAGTGTTAGGGTTAGGGTTAGGGATAGGGTCAGGGTTAGGGTGAGGATTAAGATTAGGGTTAGGTTTAAGGTGAGGGTTAGGGTCAGGGTTAGGGTTAGGGATAGGTTTAGAGTTAGGTTGACAGTTAGTTTGAGGGTGAGGGTTAGGGTTAGGGTGAGGGTTAAGTTTAGGATTAGTTTTAGGGTGAGGGTGAGGGTGAGGGTTAGGGTTAGGATTAGGGTTAGGGTTAGGCTGAGGGTTAAGGTGAGGGAGAGGGTGAGGGTTAGGGATAGGGTTAGGGTGAGGGTTAGGTTTAAGGTTAGGGTTAGGGTTAGGGTTAGAGTGAGGTTTAAGGTGAGGGTAAGGGTTAGGATGAGGGATAGGGTTAGGTTGAGTGTTAGGGTTAGGTTTAGGGATAGGGTCACAGTTATGGTGAGGATTAAGGTTAGGGTTAGGTTTAGGGTGAGGGTTAGGGTGAGGTTTAGGTATAGGGATAGGTTTAGGTTTACGGTGATGGTTAAGCTGATTGTGGGGTTTAGGGTTAAGGCGAGGGTTAGGGTTAGGATTAGGTTTAGGGTTAGGGTTAGGGTTAGGTTTAGGGTTAGTGTGAGCGCTAGGATGAGGGTTAGGTTTAGGGATAGGGTGAGGGTTAGGTTTAGGGTGAGGATTAGGGTTAGATTTAGGGTGAGGGTTAGGATGAGGGTTAGGGTGAGGGGGAGAGTAAGGGTTAGGGTGAGGGTTATTGTGAGGGTGAGGGTAAGGTTCAGTGTTATGGTTAGGGTGAAGGTTAGTGTTAGGGTGAGGTTTAAGGTGAGGTTTAGGATTAGGTTTAGGGTGAGGGTTAGGAATGCGGTTAGGGTGAGTGTGAGGGAGAGGGTGATGGTGAGAGTTAGGGTTAGAGTTAGGGTTAAGGTTAGGGTGAGGGTGAGGGGGAGGGTTAGGGTTAGGATTAGGGTTAGGTTTAGTATGAGGGTTAGGGTGAGGGAGAGGGTGAAGGTTAGGGATAGGGTTAGGGTGAGGGTTAGGATTAGGGTTAGGGTTAGGGTTAGAGTGAGGTTTAAGGTGAGGGTAAGGGTTAGGATGAGGGATAGGGTTAGGTTGAGTGTTAGGGTTAGGCTTAGGGATAGGGTCACAGTTATGGTGAGGATTAAGGTTAGGGTTAGGGTTAGGGTGAGGTTTAGGGATAGGGATAGGTTTAGGGTTAGGGTGATGGTTAAGCTGATTGTGAGGTTTATAGTTAAGGTGAGGGTTAGGGTTAGGATTAGGTTTAGGGTTAGGTGTAGGGTTAGGGTTAGGGTTAGGGTTAGTGTGAGCGCTAGGGTGAGGGTTAGGTTTAGGGTTAGGGTGAGGGTTAGGTTTAGTGTGAGGTTTAGGGTTAGGGTTAGGGTTAGGGTGAAGGTAAGGTTTAGGGTGAGGTTTAGGGTGAGACTGAGGGTTAGGATTAGCATTAGGGTTAGGGTGAGTGTTCTGGTGAGGGTTAGGGTTAGGGTTAGTTTTAGTGTTGGGGTGAGGGTGAGGATTAGGATTAGGTTTCGATAGGGTTAGGGTGAAGGTTAGCGTTAGGGTAAGGGAGAGGGGACGGGGAGGGATAGGGTTAGGGTGAGGTTGAGGGTGAGGATGAAGTTGAGGGTTAGGGTTAGGTTTAGGGTTAGGGTTAGGGTTAGGCTGAGGGTGAGGGTGAGGGTGAAGATGAGGGTTAGGGTGAGGGTGAGGGATAGGGTTAGGGTGAGGGTTAGGGTGAGGGTTAGGGTTCGTGTTAGGGTTAGGGTTAGGGTAAGGATTAGGGTGAGGGGTATGTTGAGGGTGAGTGTTAGGGTTAGGGACAGGGTTAGGCCGAGGGTTAGGCTGAGGGGTAGGGTTAGGTTTAGGGTTAGGGTGAGGTTTATGGTGAGGGTAAGGGTTATGGTGAGGGATAGGGTGAGGTTGAGTGTTAGGGTTAGGGTTAGGGATAGGGTCAGGTTTAGGGCAAGGATTAAGTTTAGGGTTAGGTTTAAGGTGAGGGTTATGGTGAGGGTTAGGTTTAGGGATAGGTTTAGGGTTAGGGTGATGGTTAGGGTGAGGGTGAGGGTTAGGGTTAGGGTGAGGATTAAGGTTAGGTTTAGGATTAGGGTTAGGGTAAGGATTAGGGTTAGGTTTAGGATTAGTGTAAGGATTAGGGTGAGGGTTAGGTTTAGGGTTAGAGTGAGGGTGAGGTTTAGGGTGAGGATTAGGGTTAGGATGAGGGTTAGGATGAGGGTTAGGGTGATGGGGAGAGTAAGGGTTAGGCTGAGGGTTATGGTGAGGGTGAGGTTTAGGGTTAGTGTTATGGTTAGGGTGAGGGTTGGTGTTAGGGTGAGGGTAAGTGTGACGGTGAGGGTTAGGGTGAGGATTAGGGTTAAGGTTAGGTGAAGGTAAGGTTTAGGGTGAGGTTCAGGGTGAGAGTGAGGATTAGGGTTAGCATTAGGGTTAGGGTGAGTGTTCTGGTGAGGGTCAGGGTTAGCGTTAATGTGAGGATTAGGGTGAGTGTTAGGTTTAGGGTTAGGGTGAGGCTTAGGGTGAGGGTTAGGATGAGGGTTAGGGTGAGGGTAAGGGTTAGGGTTAGGGTGAGGGTTAGGGTGAGGGTGAGGATTAGGGTTAGGATGAGCGTTAGGATGAGGGTGAGGTTTAGGTTTAGGGTGAGGGTGAAGTTTAGGGTAAGGGTTTCGGTTAGGGTAAGTGTTAGGGTTAGTGTGAGGGTTACGGTAAGGGTTTGGGTTAGGGTGAGGGTAAGGGTTGGGTTGAGGGTTAGGGTGAGGGTGAGGGTTAGGATCAGGGTTGGGGTTAATGTGAGGGTTAGGGTGAGTGGTAGGGTTAGGGTTAGAGTGAGGTTGAGGGTGAGGGTTAGGGTCAGGTTTAGGGTGAGGGTTAGGATGAGGGTTAGGGTGAGGGTGAGGGTGAGGGTTATGGTGAGGGTTGGGGTGAGGGTTAGGGTTAGGCTGAGGGTGAGGGTGAGGGTGAGGTTTAGGGTTAGTGTGAGGGTTAGGGTAAGGGTGAGGGTTAGGGTTAGGATGAGGGTTAGTGTGAGGGTGCGGTGAGGTTTAGGTTTAGGGTTAGGGTTAGGGTGAGGGTGAGGATTAGGGTTAGGATTAGGGTTAGGTTTAGGCTGAAGGTGAGGGTTAGGGAGAGGTTGAGGGTTAGGTTTAGGGTTAGTGTTATAGTTAGAGTGAGGGCTAGGGTGAGGGTGAGGGTTAAGGTGGGGGCGAGGGTGTGGCTGAGGGTTTGGGTTAGGTAAGGGTTAGGGTTATGGTTAAGGTGAGGATTAGGATGAGGGTGAGTGTTAGGGTGAGAGTTAGGTTTAGGGTTTGCATGAGGGTGAGGGTTAAGGTGAGGTTTAGGGTGAGGGTGTGGGTTAGGGTGAGGGTGATGGTTAGGGTGAGATTGAGGGTTAATGTGTGGGAGAGGGTTAGGGTTAGCTTGAGGGTTAGGGTGACGGTGACGGTTAGGGTATGAGTGAGGGTTAGGATTAGGGTTAGTGTTAGGGTGAGGGTTAGGTTTAGGATTAGGATGAGGGGTAGGGTGAGGGGTAGGGTTAGGGTTAGGAATAGGGTTAGGGTGAGGGTGAGGGTGAGGGTGAGGTTTACTGTAGGGTTAGGGTTAGGGTGAGTTTTAGGGTTAGGGTTAGGTTTAGGATGAGGGTTAGGGTTAGGTTTAGTGTTAGGGTTTAGGTGAGGTTTAGGATGAGGGTGAGGTTCAGGCTAAGTGTGAGGGTTAGGGTGAGGGTTAGGGTGAGGGTGAGGCCTAGGGTTAGGGTGAGGATTAGGGTGAGGGTTAGGTTTAGGGTAAGGGTTAGGGTGAGGGGTAGGTTGAGTGTTAAGATGCGGGTTAGGGTTAGTTTTAGGGTTAGGGTGAGGGTAAGGATTAATGTGAGGTTTAGGTTTAGGGTTAGGGTGATGGTTAGGGGTAGGGTGAGGTTTAAGGTTAGGGTTAGTTTTAGGGTGAGGGTTAGGGTTAGGGTTAAGATTAGGGTTAGGGTTAGGGTGAGGGCTAGGGAAAAGGTGAGGGTTAGGGTGGGGGTGAATTTGAGGGTGATGGTTTGGGTTAGGTAAGGGTTAGGGTTAGGGTTAGGGTGAGGATTAGCTGAGGGTGAGGGTTAGAGAGAGGATTTGGGAAAGGGTTAGGGTTAGGGTGAGGATTAGGGTGAGGGTGTGGGTAAGGGTGAGGGTAAGTATTCGGATGAGGTTTTGGGTGAAGGTGAGGGTTAGGGTGAAGGAGAGGTTTAGGTTTAGGTTTAGTGTTATGGTTAGGATTAGGTTTAGATTTAGTGTGAAGGTTAGTGTGAGGGTTAGGTTTATGGTGAAGGTGAGGGTGAGGTTCAGTGTGAGGGTTAGGGTTAGGCTGAAGTTAAGGTTTAGGGTGAGGGTTAGGGTGAGAGTGAGGGCTAGGATTAGGGTTAGGGTTAGGTTGAGGTTTAGGGTGACGGTTAGGTTTAGGGTGACTTTGAGGGTAAGGGGTGAGGGTGAGGGTTAGTGTTAGGATTAGGGTTAGAGTTATGGTTAGGCTGAGGTTGACGTTGAGGGTGAGGGTTAGGGTTAGGGTTAGGGTAAAGGTTAGGGTTAGTGTGAGGGTTATAGTAAGTGTTTGTGTAAGGGTTAGGCTTAGGGTCAGGGGTAGGTTAATGTGAGGGTTAGGGTGAGTTTTAGGTTTAGGGTTAGGGTAAGGTTTAGGGTGAGGGTTAGTGTTAGTTTTACAGTGAGGGTTAGGATGAGGCTTAAGGTGAGGCTGAGGGTTAGGGTTAGGGTGAGGGTTAGGGTGAGGGTGAGGATTAGGGTTAGGATGAGGGTTAGGATGAGGGTGAGGTTTAGGTTTAGGGTGAGGGTGAGGTTTAAGGTAAGGGTTTGGGTTAGGGTAAGTGTTAGGATTAGTGTGACGGTTAGGGTAAGGGTTTGGGTTAGGGTGAGGGTAAGGGTTAGGTTGAGGGTTAGGGTGAGGGTGAGGGTTAGGATCAGGGTTAGAGTTGATGTGAGGGTTAGGGTGAGTGGTAGGGTTAGGGTTAGAGTGAGGTTGAGACTGAGGGTTAGGGTTAGTTTTAGGGTGAGGGTTAGGATGAGGGTTAGGGTATGGGTGAGGGTTAGGGTTATGGTGAGGGTTGGGGTGAGGGTTAGGGTTAGGGTTAGGCTGAGGGTGAGGGTGAGGGTGAGGGTGAGGGTGAGGTTTAGGGTTAGTGAGAGGGTTAGGGTAAGAGTGAGGTTTAGAGTTAGGGTGAGGTTTAGCGTGAGGGTGCGGGTGAGGTTTAGGGTTAGGGTTAGGGTAAGGGTGAGGGTCAGGGTTAGCGTGAGGGTTAGGGTTAGTGTGAGGGTTAGGGTTAGGTGAGGGTGACGATTAGGGTTAGGATTAGGGTTAGGTTTAGGCTGAAGGTGAGGGTGAGGGAGAGGGTGAGGGTTAGGGTTAGGGTTAGTGTTATAGTTAGGGTGAGGGCTAGGGTGAAGGTGAGGGTTAAGGTGGGGGTGAGGGTGTGGCTGAGGGTTTGGGTTAGGTAAGGTTAGGGTTATGGTTAGGGTGAGGATTAGGGTTAGGGTGAGTGTTAGGGTGAGGGTTAGGTTTAGGGTGAGGGTTAGGGTTAGGTTTAGAGTGAGGGTTAGCCTTAGCTTGATGGTTAGGGTGAGGGTTTGGTTGAGGGTTTGGGTGAGGGTGAGGGTGAGGGTTAGTGTGAGGGTGAGGGTGAGGGTTAGGGTTAGCTTGATGGTTAGGGTGAGGTTTAGGGTTAGGGTTAGGATGAGGGTAACGGTTAGGGTGAGGGTTAGCTTAAGGGTTACGGTTAGCGTTAGGGTTAGGGTGAAGGTTAGGGTCAGGGTTACGGTCAGGGTTAGGGTTAGGGTAAGAGTGAGGGTTAGGGTTAGGTTGAGGAATAGGTTTAGGGTGAGGGTTAGGGTTAGGGTTAGGATTAGGTGAGGGTGAGGGTGAGGGTTAGGGTTAGGGTGAGGGTTAGTGTTAGGGTGATGTTTAGGGTGAGGGTGTGGGTCAGGGTGAGGGTGAGGGTGAGGGTGCGGCTGGGGGTTAGGTTAGTGTTAGTGTTAGGTTTATGGTAAGGGTTATGGTGAGGGTGAGGGTGAGGGTCAGTGTCAGTGTTACAGATTGGGTTAGCGTGAGTGTTAGGGTTAGATTTAGGGTTAGGGTTAGGGTAAGGTTTAGGGTGAGGGTTAGGTTTAGGGTGAGGGTTAGGGATAGGGATAGGGTGAGGGTTTGGGTGAGGGTTAGGGTTAGGGTTAGGGTGAAGTTTTGAGTGAGGGTAACTGTTAGGGTGAGGCAAAAGGTGAGGTTGAGTGTTAGGGTTAGGGTTAGGGATAAGGTCAGGATTAGGGTGAGGATTAAGTTTAGAGTTAGGTTTAGGGTGAGGGTTAAGGTGAGGGTTAGGGTTAGGGATAGGTTTAGGGTTAGTGTGACAGTGAGGGTTAGGGTTAGGGTTAGGGTTAGGGTGAGCATTATGGTTAGGATTCGGTTTAGGGTTAGGGTTAGGGTTAGGTTTAGTTTTAGGGTTAGTGTGAGGGTGAGGGTAAGAGTTAGGTTTATCGTTAGGGTGAGGGTTAGGTTTAGTGTGAGGGTTAGGGTTAGGGTTAGGGTTAGGGTGAAGGTAAGGTTTAGAGTGAGGTTTTGGGTGAGCATGAGGGTTAGCGTTAGCTTTAGGGTTAGGGTGAGGGTAAGGATTAATGTGAGGTTTAGGGGTAGGGTTAGGGTGATGGTTAGGGGTAGGGTGAGGTTTAAGTTTAGGGTTAGTGTTAGGGTGAGGATTAGGTTAGGGTTAGGGTTAAGATATAGGGTTAGGGTTTGGGTGAGGGCTAGGGAAAAGGTGAGGGTTAGGGTGGGGGTGAGTTTGAGGGTGAGGGTTTGGGTTAGGTAAGGGTTAGGGTTAGGGTTAGGGTGAGGATTAGCTGAGGGTGAGGGTTAGGGTGAGGATTTGGGTAAGGATTAGGTTAGGGTGAGGATTAGGGTGAGGGTATGGGTTAGGGTGAGGGTAAGTGTTCGGGTGAGGTTTAGGGTGACAGTGAGGGTTAGGGTGAAGGCGAGGTTTAGATTTAGGTTTAGGGTTAGGGTTAGGATTAGGGTTAGGTTTAGTGTGAAGGTTAGGGTGAGGGTTAGGTTTATGGTTAAGGTGAGGGTGAGGTTAGTGTGAGGGTTAGGGTTAGGGTTAGGGTTAGGGTAAAGTTAAGGTTTAGGGTGAGTGTTAGGGTGAGAGTGAGGGCTAGGATTAGGGTTAGGGTTAGGTTGAGGTTTAGGGTGAGGGTTAGGTTTAGGGTGACGTTGAGGGTAGGGGGTGAGGGTGAGGGTTAGGGTTAGGATTAGGGTTAGCGTTATGTTTAGGCTGAGGTTGACGTTGAGGGTGAGGGTTAGGGTTAGATTTGGGGTTATTGTAAGTGTTAGGGTTAGTGTGAGGGTTAGAGTAAGGGTTTGTGTAAGGGTTAGGGTGAGTGTTAGGGTGAGGGTGAGGGTTATGGTCAGGTTTAGGGTTAATGTGACTATTAGGGTAAGTGTTAGGGTTAGGGTTAGGGTGAGGTTTAGGGTGAGGGTTAGGGTTAGGTTTAGGGTGAGGGTAAGGATGAGGGTTAGGGTGAGGGTGAGGGTTAGTGTTAGGGTGAGGGTTAGGGTGAGGGTGAGGATTAGGGTTAGGATGTGAGTTAGGATGAGGGTGAGGTTTAGGTTTAGGTTTAGGGTGAGGTTTAGGGTAAGGGTTTGGGTTAGGGTAAGTGTTAGGGTTAGTGTGAGGGTTAGGGTAAGGGTTTGGATTAGGGTGAGGGTAAGGGTTAGGTTGAGGGTTAGGGTGAGGTTGAGGGTTAGGATCAGGGTTAGGGTTAATGTGAGGGTTAGGGTGAATGGTAGGGTTAGGGTTAGAATGAGGTTGAGGGTGAGGGTTAGGGTTAGATTTAGGGTGAGGTTTAGGATGAGGGTTAGGGTGAGGGTGAGGGTGAGGGTTAGGTTTAGGGTGAGGGTCAGGTTTATTGTTAGGTTGAGGGTTAGGGTAAGGGTGAGGTTCAGGGTTAGGGTGAGGGTTAGGGTTAGGTTGAGGGTTAGGGTTAGGGTGAGGGTGAGGATTAGGGTTAGGATTAGGGTTAGGTTTAGGCTGAAGGTGAGGGTGAGGGAAAGGGTGAGGGTTAGGTTTTAGGTTAGTGTTATAGTTAGGGTGAGGGCTAGGTTGAGGGTGAGGGTTAAGGTGGGGGTGAGGGTGCGGTTGAGGGTTTGGGTTAGGTAAGGGTTAGGGTTATGCTTAGGGTAAGGATTAGGTTTAGGGTGAGTGTTAGGGTGAGGGTTAGGTTTAGGGTGAGGGTTAGGGTGAGGGTAAGGGTAAGGTTTAGGTTTAGGGTGAGGGTTAGGGTGAGGGTGAGGATTAGGGTTAGGATTATGGTTAGGTTTAGGCTGAATTTGAGGGAGAGGGAGAGGGTGAGGGTTATGGTTTAGGTTAGTGTTATAGTTAGGGTCAGGGCTAGTTTGAGGCTGAGGGTTAAGGTGGGGGTGAGGGCGTGGTTGAGGGTTTGGGTTAGGAAATGGTTAGGGTTATGGTTAGGGTGAGGTTTAGGGTTAGGGTGAGAGTTAGGGTGAGGGTTAGGTTTAGGGTGAGGGTTAAGGTTAGGTTTAGGGTGAGGGTTAGGGTTCGCTTGATGGTTAGGGTGAGGTTAAGGGTTAGGTTTAGGGTTAGGGTTAGGGTTAGGCTGAGGGTGAGGGTTAGGGTTAGACTGAGGGTGAGGGTTAGGGTTAGGGTGAGTGTTAGGGTAAGGATGAGGGTCAGGGATAGGGTGAGGGTTAGGGTTAGAGTGATAGTTAGGGTTAGGCTGAGGATTAGGGTTAGGATTAGGGTTAGGTTTAGGCTGAAGGTGAGGGTGAGGGAGAGGATGAGGGTTAGGGTTTAGGTTAGTGTTATAGTTAGGGTGAGGGCTAGGTTGAGGGTGAGAATTAAGGTGGGGATGAGGGTGTGGTTGAGGGTTTGGGTTAGGTAAGGGTTATGGTTAGGGTTAGTGTGAGGATTAGGGTTAGGGTAAGTGTTAGGGTGAGGGTTAGGTTTAGGGTGAGGGTTAAGGTTAGGTTTAGGGTGAGGGTTAGGGTTAGCTTGATGGTTAGGGTGAGGGTAAGGGTTAGGTTTAGGTTTAGGGTTAGGGTTAGGCTGAGGGTGAGGGTTAGGGTTAGGCTGAGGGTGAGGTTTAGGGTTAGGGTGAGAGTTAGGGTAAGGGTGAGGGTCAGGGTTAGGGTGAGGGTTAGGGTTAGTATGAGGGTTAGGGTTAGGTGAGGGTGATGATTAAGGTTAGGATTAGGGTTAGGTTTACGCTGAAGGTGAGGGTGAGGGAGAGGGTGAGGGTTAGCGTTTAGGTTAGTGTTATAGTTAGGGTGAGGGCTAGGTTAAGGGTGAGGGTTAAGGTGGGGGTGAGGGTGTGGTTGAGAGTTTGGGTTAGGTAAGTTTTAGGGTTATGTTTAGGGTGAGGATTAGGATTAGGGTGAGGGTTAGTTTTAGTGTGAGGGTTAAGGTTAGCATTAGGGTGAGGGTTAGGGTTAGGGTGAGGGTTAGCGTGAGGGTGAGGGTGAGGTTTAGGTTTAGGGTTCGCGTTAGGGTGAGGGTGAGGATTAGGGTTAGGATTAGGGTTAAGTTTAGGCTGAAGGTGAGGGTGAGGGAGAGGGTGAGTGTTAGGGTTTAGGTTAGTGTTATAGTTAGGGTGAGGGCTAGGTTGATGGTGAGGGTTAAGGTGGGGGTGAGTGTGTGGTTGAGGGTTTGTGTTAGGTAATGGTTAGGGTTATGGTTAGGGTGAGGATTAGGGTTAGGGTGAGTGTTAGGGTGACAGTTAGGTTTAGGGTGAGTGTAAAGGTTAGGTTTAGGGTGAGGGTTAGCGTTAGGGTGAGGGTTAGCGTGAGGGTGAGGGTGAGGTTTAGGTTTAGGGTTAGGGTTAGGGTGAGGGTGAGGATTAGGGTTAGGATTAGGGTTAGGTTTATGCTGAAGGTGAGGTTGAGGGAGAGGGTGAGGTTTAGGGTTTAGGTTAGTGTTATAGTTAGCGTGAGGGCTAGGTTGAGGGTGAGGGTTAAGGTGGGGGTGAGGGTGTGGTTGAGGGTTTGGGTTAGGTAAGGGTTAGGGTTATGTTTAGGGTGAGGATTAGGGTTAGGGTGAGTGTTAGGGTGAGGGTTAGGTTTAGGGTGAGGGTTAAGGTTAGGTTTAGGGTGAGCGTTAGGTTTAGCTTGATGGTTAGGGTGAGGGTAAGGGTTAGGTTTAGGTTTAGGGTTAGGGTTAGGCTGAGGGTGAGGGTTAGGGTTAGGGTGAGGGTGAGGTTTAGGGTTAGGGTGAGGGGTAGGGTTAGGTTTAGGGAGAGGGTGAGGATTAGGGTTAGGATTAGGGTTAGGTTTAGGCTGAAGGTGAGGGTGAGGGTGAGGGTGAGGGTTAGGTTTTAGGTTAGTGTTATAGTTAGGGTGAGGGCTAGGGTGAGGGTGAGGGTTAAGTTGGGGGTGAGGGATTGGTTGAGGGTTTGGGTTAGGTAAGTTTTAGGGTTATGGTTAGGGTGAGGATTAGGGTTAGGGTGAGTGTTAGGGTGAGGGTTAGGTTTAGGGTGAGGGTTAAGGTTAGGTTTAGGGTGAGGGTTAGGGTTAGCTTGATGCTTAGGGTGAGGGTAAGGATTAGGTTGAGAGTTCAGATTTGGGTGAGGGTGAGGGTTAGCGTGAGAGTGAGGGTGAGGGTTAGGTTTAGCTTGATGGTCATTGTGAGGTTTAGGGTTAGGGTTAAGGTGAGGATAACGGTTAGGGTGAGGGTTAGCTTAAAGGTTAGGGTTAGTGTTACAGTTAGGGTGAGTTTTAGGTTCAGGGGTATGGTCACGGTTAGGGTTAGGTTAAGGGTGAGGGTTACGGTTAGGTTGAGGGTTAGGTTTATGGTGAGGGTTAGGGTTACGGTTAAGGTTAGGGTTAGGTGAGGGTGAGGGTGGGGGTTAGGGTTAGGGTGAGAGTTAGGGTTAGAGTGATGTTTAGGGTGAGGGTGTGGGTCAGGATGAGGGTGAGCGTGAGGGTGAGGATTAGAGTTAGGTTTGGGATGAGGGTGAGGGTGAGGGTTAGGGTTACAGTTAGGTTTAGGGTTAGGGTTAAGGTTAGGGTTAGTTTTAGGGTTAGTGTTTGGGTGAGGGTGAGGTTTGTGTTTAGGGTTAAGGTGAGGGTTAGGTTTAGTGTGAGGGTTAGGATTAGGGTGAAGGTAAGGTTTAGGGTGAGGTTTGGGGTGAGAGTTAGGGTTAGGATTAGCATTAATGTTAGGGTGGGGTTCGGGTGAGGGTTAGGGTTACATTTAGGGTTCGGGTGAGGGTGACGGTTAGGGTTAGTTTTCGGGTGACGGTTAGGGTTAGGGTGAAGGTTAGCGTTAGGGTTAGGGTGAGGGTAAGGGTGAGAGTGAGGAATAGGGTTAGGGTGAGATTGAGGGTGAGGGTGAGTGTTAGATCTAGGATTAGGGTTAGGGTTAGGGTGAGGGTTGGGTGAGGGTGAGGGTGAGTGTGACGGTTAGGGTTAGGGTTAGGGTGAGGTTGAGGGTTAGGGTTAGGGTTAGTGTGAGGGTTAGGGTAAGGGTTTGGGTTAGGTTGAGGGTAAGGGTTAGGGTCAGGGTAAGGGTTAGGGTCAGGGTTATGGTTAGGGTCAGGTTAAGGGTCAGGATTAGGATTAGGGTGAGGTTTAGGTTCAGGGTTAGGGTTAGGTTTAGGGTGAGGGTTGGTATGAGGGTTAGGCTGAGGGTGAGGTTAAGGGTTAGGGTGACAGTTATCGTGAGGGTGAGAGTTAGGGTTAGTGTTATGGTTAGGGTGAGGTTTAGAGTTAGGGTGAGGTTTAGGGTGAGGGTTAGGGTTAGGTTTAGGGTGAGGGTTAGGATGCGGGTTAGGGTTACAGTGAGGGTAAGGGTTAGGTAAGGGTTAGCGTTAGGGTTCAGGTGAGGGTTAGGGTGTGGGTGAGGGTGAGGTTTAGGGTTAGGGTGATATTTAGGTTGTGTGTGAGGGTTAGGGTGAGGATGAGGGTTGGGGTGAGGGTTAGGGTGTGGGTGAGGGTTAGGTTAGAGTGAGGGTAAGGGTTAGGTAAGGGTTAGCGTTAGGGTTCGGGTGAGGGTTAGGGTGTGGGTGAGGGTGAGGTTTAGGGTTAGGGTTAGGGTTAGGGTGAGGGTTAGTGTGAGAAGTAGGGTTATGGTTAGTGTGAGAGATAGGTTTAGGGTGAGGGTATGGTTTAGGTGAGGTTTAGGGTGAGTGTGAGGGTTAGGGTTAGGATTAGGGTGAGGGTGAGGGTGAGGGTTAGAGTGAGGCTGAGGGTTAGGGTTAGGTTGAGCATTAGTGTTAGGTTTAGGGTGAGGTTGAGGGTTAGGTTCAGGATTATGGTGAGGGTTAGGGTTAAGCTGAGGGTGAGGGTGACGGTGAGGGTTAGGTTAGGGTGAGGGTTAGGGTTAGGTTAGGGTGAAGGTTAGGGTTAGGGTGATGTTTAGGGTGAGAGTGAGGGTTAGGGTGAGGGTAAGGGTTAGTGTGTGGTTGAGGGTTATGGTTAGCTTGAGGGTTACGGTGACGGTGATGGTTAGGGTATGGGTGATGGTTAGGATTAGGCTTAGTGTTAGGGTTAGGGTTAGGATGAGGGTTAGGGTGAGGGTTAGGGTGAGGGTGAGGGATAGGGTTAGGGTTAGGGTGATGATGAGGGTTATGGTTAGCGTTATGGTTAGGGTGAGGGAAAGGGTGAGTGTTAGGTTTAGTGTTAGCATTAGGTGAGGGTGAGTGTTAGGGTGAGGGTAAGGGTTAGGGTAAGGGTTATTGTGAGGGTGAGCGTTAGGGTTAGGGATAGGGTTAGGGTGAAGATTAGGGTGAGGTTTAGGTTATTGTTAGTGTTAGGGTTATGGTAAGGTTTATGGTGAGGGTTAGGGAGAGGGTGAGGGTCAGGGTTAGGGATGGGTTAGGGGGAGAGTTAGGGTTAGTTTTAGGGTTAGGGTTAGGGTAAGGATTAGGTTCAAGATCAGGGTGAGGGTGAGGGTTAGGCTTAGTAATAGGTTTAGGGTGAGGGTTAGGGTAAGGGTTAGGGTTAGGTTTAGGCTTAGGGTGAGGTTTAAGGTGAGGGTAAGGATTAGGGTGAGGGATAGGGTGAGGTTGAGTGTTAGGGTTAGGTTTAGGGATAGGGTCAGGGTTAGGGTGAGGAGTAAGGTTAGGGTTAGATTTAGGGTGAGGGTTAGGATGAGGGTTAGGGTTAGGGATAGGTTTTGGGTTAGGGTGTCTGTTAGGGTGATGGTGAGGGTTAGGGTTGGGGGAGGATTAGGGTTAGGGTTAGGGTTAGGGTTAGGATTAGGGTTAGTGTGAGTTTTAGGGTGAGGCTTAGGTTTAGGATTAGGGTGAGGGTTAGGTTTGGTGTGAGGGTTAGGGTTAGGGTGGAGGTAAGGTTTTGGGTGATGTTAAGGGTGTGAGAGAGGGTTAGGGTTAGCATTAGTGTTAGGGTTAGGGTTAGGGTTAGGATTAGGGTTAGTGTGAGTTTTAGGGTGAGGCTTAGGTTTAGGATTAGGGTGAGGGTTAGGTTTGGTGTGAGGGTTAGGGTTAGGGTGGAGGTAAGGTTTTGGGTGATGTTAAGGGTGTGAGAGAGGGTTAGGGTTAGCATTAGTGTTAGGGTAAGGGTTAGGGTGAGGGTTAGGGTTACGTTTAGGGTTAGGTTTCGGGTGAAGGTTAGGGTTAGGGTGAAGGTTAGAATTAGTGTTAGGGTGAGGGTGAGGGATAGGGTTAGGTTGAGGTTGAGGGTGAGGGTGAGGGTTAGGGTTAGGATTAAGGTTATGGTTAGGTTGAAGGTTAGGGTGAGGGTGTGGGTGAGGGTGAGGTTTAGGGTTCGGGTTACGGTGAGGGTGAGGATTAAGGTTAGAGTTAGGGTGAGGGTTAGGGTAAGGCTTTGGGTTAGGGTGAGGGTAAGGGTTAGGGTGAGGGTTAGGATGAGGGTGAGGGTTAGGGTCAGGGTTAGGGTTAGGGTGAGTTTGAGGGTGAGGATTAGATTTAGGGTTAGGAATAGGGTGAGGTTTAGTTTCAGGGTTAGGGTTAGGTTTAAGGTGAGGGTTGGGATGAGGGTTAGGATGAGGGTGAGGTTAAGGGTTAGGGTGACGGTTATGGTGAGGGTGAGGGTTAGGGTTAGCGTTATGGTTAGGGTGAGGTTTAGAGTTAGGGTGAGGTTTAGGGTGAGGGTTAGGGTTAGGTTTAGGGTGAGGGTTAGGATGCGGGTTAGGGTGAGGGTTAGAGTGAGTGTAAAGGTTAGGTAAGGGTTAGGGTTAGGGTTCGGGTGAGGGTTAGGGTGTGGGTAAGGGTGAGGTTTAGGGTTAGGGTGATGTTTAGGTTGCGTGTGAGGGTTAGGGTAAGGATGAGGGTTTGGGTGAGGTTTAGGGTGTGGGTGAGGGTTAGGGTTTGAGTGAGGGTAAGGGTTAGGTAAGGGTTAGAGTTCGATTTCAGTGAGGGTTAGGGTGTGGGTGAGGGTGAGGTTTAGGGTTAGGGTTAGGGTTAGGGTGAGGGTTAGTGTGAGAGGTAGGGTTATGGTTAGTGTGAGGGTTAGGGTTAGTGTGAGGGATAGGTTTAGGGTGAAGGTATGGTTTAGGGTGAGGTTTAGGGTGAGTGTGAGGGTTAGGTTAGGGTTAGGGTGATGGTGAGGGTTAGGGCTAGCGTTATGGTTAGGGTGAGGGAAAGGGTGAGGGTTAGGTTTAGGGTTAGCGTTAGGTGAGGGTGAGCGTTAGGGTGAGGTTAAGGTTTAGGGTGAGGTTAGGGTGAGGATGAGGGTTAGGGTTAGGGATAGGGTTAGGGTGAAGATTAGGGTGAGGTTTAGGGTTATTGTTAGTGTTAGGGTTATGGTAAGGGTTAGGGTGAGGGTTAGGGTTAGGCTTAGGGATAGGTTTAGGGTGAGGGTTAGGGTGAGGGTTAGGGTTAGTTTTAGGGTTAGGGTTAGGGTAAGGATTAGGTTGAGGGTTAGGGTGAGGGTGAGGGTTAGGCTTAGGGATAGGTTTAGGGTGAGGGTTAGGGTTAGGGTTAGGGTGAGGTTTAGGGTGAGGGTAAGGGTTAGGGTGAGGGTTAGGGTGAGGTTGAGTGTTAGGGTTAGGGATAGGGTCAGGTTTAGGGTGAGGAGTAAGGTTAGGGTTAGGTTTAGGGTGAGGGTTAGGATGAGGCTTAGGGTTAGGCATAGGTTTAGGGTTATGGTGACTGTTAGGGTGATGGTGAGAGTTAGGGTTAGGGTGAGGTTTAGGGTTAGCATTAGGTTTAGGTTTAGGGTTAGGGTTAGGTTTAGGATTAGTGTGAGGGTTAGGGGGAGGTTTAGGTTTAGGGTGAAGGTTAGTGTTAGGTTTAGGGTGAAGGTGAGGGTGAGGGTGAGGGATAGGGTTAGGGTGTTTTTGAAGGTGAGGGTGAGTGTGAGAGTGTGGGTTAGGGTTAGCATTAGTGTTAGGGTGATGGTTAGGGTGAGGTTGAGGGTTAGGGTTAGGATTAGGGTTAGGGTTAGGGTGAGGGTTAGGGTTAGGGTGAGGGTGAGCGTTAGGGTGTGGATGAGGGTTCAGGTTAGCTTGAGCTTTTGGGTGATGATGTTTAGGTTGCCGTTTAGGGTGAGGGTGAGTGTTAGGGTTAGGGATAGTATTAGGTTGAGGGTTAATGTCAGGGTTAGGTTTAGGGTTAGGGTGCGATTCAGGGTGCGGGATCGTGTTAGGTTTAATGTTAGGGTGAGGGTTAGGGTGAGGGTAAGGTTTAGGGTGAGTGATAGGGTGAGGGTGAGTGTTAGGTTTAGAGTTAGGGTTAGCGTGAGGGTTAGGGTTAGGGTGAGGGTGATTGTTAGGGTGACGGGTAGGTTTAGGATTAGGGTGAGGGTTAGGTTTAGTGTGAGTGTTAGGATTAGGGTGAGAGTAAGGGTTACGGTGAGGGTAAGGATGAGAGTGAGGGATAGGGTTAGTGTTAGAGTTAGGTTGAGTTTTAGGTTTAGGATGAGGGTGAGGGTTGGGGTTAGGTTTAGGGTGACGGTTAGGTTTAGTGTGAAGATTAGGGTTAGGGTTAGGGTGAGGATGAGGCTGAGGGTGAGGGTGAGGGTGAGGTTTAGTGTTAGGGTTTGGGTTAGGGTTTGGGTGAGGATTAGGATTAGGTTAAGGGTTAGGGTGAGGGTGAGGGTAAGGTTTAGGGTGATGGTTAGGGAGAGGTTGAGTGTTAGGGTTAGGGTTAGTGTTAGGGTGAGGTTTAGGATTAGTTTTAGGGTTATGGTGAGGTTTAGGGTGAGGGTTAGGTTTAGGGTTAGTTTGAGGGTGAGGGTTAGGCTGAGGGTGAGGGTTAGGTTTAGCCTTAGGATTAGGTTGAGGGTGAGGCTGAAGGTGAGGTTTAGGGTTAGGTTTAGGGTTAATGTTAGGGTGAGGGTGAGTGTGAGGGTTAGGGTTAGGATTAGGGTTAGGTTTAGGCTGAAGGTAAGGGTGAGGGAGAGGGCAAGGGTTAGGGCTAGGGTTATGTTTAGGGTGAGGGTTAGGGTGAGGATTAGGGTTAGGGTTAGGGTGAGGGTTAGGGTTAGGGTTAGGATTATGGTGAGGGCTAGGTTGAGTGTGAGGAATAGGGTGAGGGTGTGGTTGTGGGTGAGGTTTTGGGTTAGGTAAGGCTTAGGGTTAGGGTTTGGTTGAGGATTAGGGTGAGGGTGAGGGTTAGGGTGAGGGTTAGGTTTAGCATGAGGTTTAGGGTTATGGTTAGGGTGCCGGTTAAGGTTAGGTTGATGTTTAGGGTGAGAGTGATGGTTAGGGTTAGCGTTATAGTTAGGGTGAGGGTTAGGGTTAGGGTGAGGGTGAGGTTAAGGGTTAGAGTGAGGGTGTAGGGTGAGGATGATGTTTAGGGTTAGGGATAGGGTTAGGGTTAGGTTTAGGGTGAGGGTTAGGGTTAGTCTTAGGGTTAGGGTAAGGATTAGGGTGAGGGTTAGGGTGAGTGTGAGGGTTAGGGTTAGGGATAGGATTAGGATGAGGGTTAGTGTGAGGGTGAGTGTTAGGTTTAGAAATAGGTTTAGGGTGAGTGTTAGGGTGAGGGTTAGGGTTCGTGTTAGGGTTAGGGTTAGTGTGAGTGTGAGTGTTAGTGTTGCGGTTAGGGTTATGTTTAGGGTGAGGGTTAGGGTTAGAGTGAGGGTTAGGGTTAGGGTTAGTCTGAGGGTTAAGGTTAGGGTGATGTTTAGGGTGAGGGTGAGGATTAGGGTGAGGGTGAATGTTCGGGTGTGGGTGAGGGTTATGGTGTTCAGGAGGGTTATGGTTAGCTTGAGGTTTAGGTTTATGGTGATGGATAAGGTGAGGGTCACGGTTAGGGTTAGGATTATTGTTAGGGTGAGGGTTAGGGTTAGGGTTAGGATGAGGGTTAGGGTGAGTGGTAGGGTTAAATTTAGAGTGAGGTTTAGGGTTAGTGTGAGGGTTAGGGTTAGCATAAGGTTTAGGGTTAGGGTGAGGGTAAGGGTTAGGTTGAGGTTTAGGGTGAGGGTGAGTGTTATGTTAGGGATAGGGTTAGGTTGTGGGTTAGGGTAAGGGTTAGGGTTAGGGTTAGGTTGAGGTTTAGGGTGTGGGTTAGGGTTAGGTTTAGGGTTAGGCTGAGGGTTAGGGTGAGGGTAAGGGTTAGGGTGAGGGTGAGGGTTAGGTTGATGCCCTGGACCGGCTCTATAGGGAAGACGGAGGACACCTAGGGGAGGAACCTGGAATAGCGGGGGAGATGGCAAACAGACAACTCACACACATCAGGCGTGGATGCTGAGTGCGATTTAATGCAGAAGATAACAAAGTTTTATAGCAAAAAGTCTCCATAAGAAAGGGCAAAATGTTACACAATCTTGCTGCAGGGCTTCATTCTTGGGTGGTCACCAGCTGGTGGCCTGAAAGGGGAAAAGGTTACACAATCTTGCTGTAGGGCTTCATTCTTGGGTGGTCACCAGCTGGTTGCCTGTTAGGCACTTGTTTCTGGCTTATCTCTAAGAAATATAATGGGTTTCGATGTTTGTCACCAACTAACCATTACCTTATTTCTATAGAGGCCTTAACTGTCCCATAAGATCTTTCCTGTTCCTTCTTTAATAGTAAGGTCACGGGGGCCTAGATCTAGCAAGTCTCTTAGTAAATGAAAGAGAGTAACAGGAAGTTCTTTCTCCTAAGTAGTTACCTCAGCAATTGCCATACATTCTTTCTGTTCTAGCCGCGCCTACAGCTTCTTGTAAATCTCTTACAGACAATTCCTTCTGCTGAAGTGACATCGTGAAACCCCCAATACTTTTATATTTACTTATGACTTGTCTACTAGCCTCCATAAGAGGGGCTTCCAGGGTAGCACTTAACTCTGGTGAGTTAGTCATATTTTTAAGACACTCATCAGATATTGGAGTCGTCAACACTCTTAAGAAAGAGCTTTGAATAAGGGAACGTTGACAATGAGTAAGTACAAAGAGCAGTAGAAACAGTAAAAGATTAATAGGCACTCATACAGTGAAGAAAAGAAAAGCAGAAACACATCTTTCCCAGGGGTTTGCCAGCCTTTCCAGGAGTAGGCCTCTTAGAAGCCCTATTCTCCGAGGTAGACTTCGTTGAAGTCCCAATACTCAGAGATAGGTCTCTGTAAAGCCCCATTCTCCGAGGTAGACTTTGGTGAAGTCCCAATACTAAGAGATAGGTCTCTGTAAAGCCCCATTCTCAGGTCTGAAAGCTGGTTTCCCATGCTAAGCAGACACCACTGAAGTAGGCGTGGCAGGGTGAGGGGTAGGTTTAGGGTTAGGGTAAGAGCTAGGTTTAGTGTAAGGGTTAGGTTTAGGGTTAGGATGAGGGTAAGGGTTAGGGTGAGGGTTAGGGTGAGAGTGAGAGTTAAGGTTAACATTAGATTAAGGTTAGGGTTAGGGTTAGGGTTAGGGTTAGGATGAGGGTGAGGGTTGGGGTTAGGTTTAGGGTGATGGTTAGGTTTAGTGTGAGGGTTAGGGTTAGGGTGAGGATGAGAGAGAGGGTGAGGGTAAGGGTGAGGATTAGGGTTAGGGTTTGGGTGAGGGTTAGGATTAGTGTGAGGGTTAGGGTAAGGGTTAGGGTTAGGGTGAGGGTAAGGTTTAGGGTGACGGTTAAGGAGAGGTTGAGGGTTAGGGTGAGGTTAGGGTTAGGCTGAGGGTTAGGGTGAGGGTTAGGTTTAGGGTTAGGGTTATGGTGAGGTTTAGGGTGAGGGTTAGGTTTAGGGTAAGGGTTAGTGTGAGGGTTAGGCTGAGGGTTAGGGTGAGGGTGAGGGTTAGGGTTAGCCTTAGGGTTAGTGTGAGGGTGACGGTGAGGGTGAGGTTTAGGGTTAGGTTTAGTGTCAATGCTAGGGTGAGTGTGAGTGTGAGGGTTAGGGTAAAGATTACGATTAGGGTTAGGCTGAGGGTGAGGGTGAGGGAGAGGGTGACGGTGTGGCTGAGGGTTTGGGTTAGGTAAGGGTTAGGGTTAGGGTTAGGTTGAGGATTAGGGTGAGGGTGTGGATTAGGTTTAGGGTGATGGTTAGGGTTAGAGTGAGGGTGAGGGTTAGGGTTAGGGTGATGTTTAGGGTGAGGGTGAGGGTTAGGGTGAGGGTTCGGGTTCAGGTTAGTGTCAGGGTTATAGTAAGGATTAGGGTGAGGGTTAGGGTGAGGGTGAGGGTTAGGGTTAGGGATAGGATTAGGGTGAGGGTTAGGGTGAGGGTGAGGGTTACGTGAGGGTGAGGGTTAGGGTGAGTGTTAGGGTGAGTGTTAGGGTGAGTGTTAGGGTTAGTGTTAGGGTTAGGGTTAGCTTTAGGGTTAGGGTAAGTGTGAGGGTGAGGGTTAGGGTTGGGGTTAGGGTGAGGGTTAGGGTGAGGGTTAGGATTAGGGTGAGGGTGAGGGTTTGGGTTAGGGAGAAGGTTTGGGTTAGGGTGATGTTTAGGGTGAGGTTGATGGTTAGGATGAGGGTTAGGGTGAGGTTTAGGTTTAGGGTGAGGGTTAGGGTTAGGTTTAGGGTGAGGGTAAGGGTGAGGGTGAGGGTTAGTGTGAGGGTGAGGGTTAGGTTAGGGTTAGGGTGAGTGTTAGGGTTACCATGAGGGTTAGGGGTTAGGGTTAGCATTACGGTTAGGGTTAGGGTTAGAGTGAGGGTGAGGGTGAGGGTAAGGATGAGGGTAAGGGTGAGGGTGAGGGTTAAGGTTAGGGTTAAGGTTAGGGTTAGGGTTAGGGTTAGGATTTACAAGGAGATTCCACCCAGAACACCCAGAGGCCTGCCAGCAGCAAGATTCTGGAAATCTGCCTAAGAAGCCTGAAAAGAAGTGAAACGCTCCTATGTTGCAATAACTCAGAACCTCATTCTGAGTGTTCACGCCGATGTCATTCTGATGAACAAAACCGTGCACTAATTAGAGTCTGATATAACCATTGCTGTCCATACTCCTGGACGGACTGTGGTTGCGTCCCAAACAACTGAGGTCTAATTCTCCAAACTTTCACAGACTGCCATAAGTAGAGGTTCAACTTACTCCTCAGGTTGAGTAGAGTGTAGCCGTCAAAGCTGTAATCAGTAGCAGTCAGGTGAGAAAAACGGGAAGCAGATATTCACAGTCGGCTCTCAGTGTCCTACGGGGACAAGCATATCTGGCTGCCACGTGTGAATGTTTGCAACCGCGGCAGAGCTCTACAGGCGCAAAGCAAACTGCGTACCATTGCCAAACTTCACGGGTGTAGAAGAAACCACGGAGGATTTACAAGATGTTCACCAGGAACACCCAGAGACCTGTGGACAGAAAGATTCTGGAATTCTTCCTAAGAAGGCTTGTAAGGGGTGAAACGCTCCTATGTTGCAATAACTCAGAACCTCATTCTGAGTGGTGGCGGGCGAGGTCATTCTGATGAACACAACTGTGGACTAATTACAGCCTGTCGTAGCCAGTGAAGTCCATAGTCCTATATGGACAGTAGTCGCGTCCCAAACATATGAGGCCTAGTTCTCCAAACTTTCAGAGTGCCATAAGTAGAGGTTCAACTTACTCCTAGGGTTGAGTAGAGTGTAGCTGTCAAAGCTGTAATCAGTAGCACTCAGGTGAGAAGAACGGGAAGCAGATATTCCCAGTCAGCTGGCAGTGTCCTACAGGGACAAGCATATCTGGATGCCACGTCTGAATGTTTGCATCCGCGGCAGAGCTCTGCAGGCGCAATTGTGCAGCAATGTAAACTGCGTACCCTTGCCACACTTCATGGGTGTAGAAGAAACCACGGAGGATTTACAAGGAGATGTTCACCCGGAACACCCGGAGGCCTGCCGGCAGCAAGATTCAGGTTAGGGTGAGGGTGAAGGTGAGGGTGAGGGTTAGAGTTAGGGTGAGGGTGAGGGTGAGGGTGAGGGTGAGAGTTAGGTTTAGGGTTAGGGTGAAGGTGTGGGTGAGAGTGAGGGTTCGGGTGAGGGTTAAGGTTAGGTTTAGGGTTAGGGTTACAAGGAGATTTTCACCCAGAACAACCGGAGGCCTGCCAGCAGCAAGATTCTGGAATTCTTCTTAAGAAGCTTTGAAAAAGAGTGAAACGCTCCTATATTGCAATAACTCAGAACCTCATTCTGAGTGTTTCCGGCAGAGGTCATTCTGATGAATACAACCGTGGATTCATTAGATCCTGATATAGACAGTGCCAGTCATAGTCCTGGATGGACAGTAGTCGCGACCCAAACTACTGAGGTGTAGTTCTCCACACTTTCACAGAGTGCGATAAGTAGAAGTTCAACTTACTCCTCGGGTTGAGTAGAGTGTAGCCGTCAAAGCTGTAATCAGTAGCACTCAGGTGAGAAGAACGGGAAGCAGATATTCCCAGGCAGCTGGCAGTGTCCTACTGGGACAAGCATATCTGGCTGCCACGTCTGAATGTTTGCAACCGTGGCAGAGCTCTGAAGGTGCAATTGTGCAGCAATGCAAACTGAGTATCCTTGCCAAACTTCACGGGTGTAGAAGAAACCACGGAGGATTTACAAGGAGATGTTCACCCGGAACACCTTGAGGCCTGCCGACAGCAAGATTCTGGAATTCTTCCTAAGAAGGCTTGTAAGGGGTGAAAAACTCCTATGTTGCAATAACACAGAACCTCATTCTGAGTGTTGGCGGGCGAGGTCATTCTGATGAACACAACAGTGGACTAATTAGAGCCTGACATAGCCAATGTCGTCCATAGTCATGGATGGACAGTGGTCGCGCCCCAAACAACTGAGGTCTAGTTCTCCAAACTTTCACAGAGTACCATAAGTAGAGGTGCAACTTACTCCTCAGGTTGAGTAGAGTGTAGCTGTCAAAGCTGTAATCAGTAGCACTCAGGTGAGAAGAACAGGAAGCAGATATTCCCAGGCAGCTCGCAGTGTCCTATGGGGACAAGCATAACTAGCTGCCACGTCTGAATGTTTGCAACTGCGGCAGAGGTTTGCAGGCCCAATTGTGCAGCAATGCAAACTGAGTACCCGTGCCAAACTTCACAGGTGTAGAACCACGGAGGATTTACAAGGAGATGTTCACCAGGAACACCTGGAAGCCTGCAAACAGCAAGATTCGGGTTAGGGTGAGGGAGAGGGTGAGGTTTATGGTTAGGGTTAAGGTTAGGATGAGGGTGAGGGTGAGGGATAGGGTTAGGATTAGGGTTAGGTTTAGGGTTAGGCTAAGGGTGAGGGTGAGTGGGATGGTGAGGGTTAGGGTTAGGTTTAGGGTTAGGTTTAAGGTGAAGGTTAGGGTTAGTGTGAGGTTAGGGTTAGGGTTAGGGTTAGGGTGAGGGTAAGGGTTAGGTTGAGGGTTAGGGTGAGGGTGAGGGCTAGGGTTAGGTTTAGGGTGAGGGTGAGAGTTAGGGTTAGATTTAGGGTGAAGCTGAGGGTGACAGTGAGGTTTGGGGTTAGGGATAGGTTTAGGGTTAGGGTGAGGGTGAGGGTGAGGGTGAGGGTTAGGTTTAGTGATAGGGTTAGGTTTAGGGTGAGGGTGAGGGTGAGGGTTAGCGTTAGGATTAGGGTTATTGTTAACATTAGGGTTAGAGTGAGGGTTAGGGTTTACAAGGAGATGTTCACCCGGAACACCCGGAGGCCTGCCGGCAGCAAGATTCTGGAATTCTTCCTAGGAAACCTTGAAAAGGAATGAAAAGCTCCTATATTGCAATAACTCAGTACCTCATTCTGAGTGTTCCCAGCAGAGGCCATTTGGCCCAACACAACCGTGGACTAATTAGATCCTGATATAGCCAGTGCCATCCATAGTCCTGGATGGACAGTGTCGCGTCCCAAACAACTGAGGTCTAGTTCTCCAAACTTTCACAGAGTGCCATAAGTAGAGGTTCAACTTACTCCTCACGTTGAGTAGAGTGTAGCCGTCAAAGCTGTAATCAGTAGCACTCAGGTGAGAAGAACGAGAAGTAGATATATCTAGTCAGCTGGCAGTGTCCTACGGGAACATGTATATCTGCCTGCCACGTCTGAATGTTTGCAACCGCGGCAGAGCTGTGCAGGTGCAATTGTGCATCAATGCAAACTGTGGACCCTTGCCAAAATTCACGGGTGTAGAAGAAACCCCGGGGGATTTACAAGGAGATGTTCACCCGGAACACCCGGAGGCCTGCCGGCAGCAAGATTTGTGTTAGAGTGAGTGTGAGGGTGAGGGTGAGTGTTAGGGTTAGATTTAGGGTTAGAGTTAGGGTTAGGGTGAGGGCTTGGGTGAGGGTGAGGCTTAGGGTGAGGGTGAGGTTGAGGGTAAGGGTTAGGGTAAGGGTTAGGGTTAGGGTGAGGGTGAGGATTAGGGTGAAGGTGAGGGTTAGGGTGAGGGTTAGGGTTAGGGTGAGGTTTAGGGTTAGGGTGAGGGTGAAGGTTAGGATTAGGGTGATGTTTAGGGTGAGGGTGAGGGTTAGGGTGTAGGTGAGGGTTAGAGTTAGGGTAAGGGTTAGGGTGACACTGAGGGTTAGGTTGAGGGTGAGGGTTAGGGTTAGGGTTAGGGTGAGGGTGAGGGTTAGGGTTAGGGTTAGGGTGAGTGTTAGGGTGAGGGGTAGGGTTAGGGTTAGGGTGAGGGTTAGGGTTAGTGTGAGGGTTAGGGTCAGAGTTAGGGTTAGGTGAGGGCTAAGTTGAGGGTGAGGGTTAGGGTTGAGGGTGAGGTTTAGGGTTAGGGTAAGTGTTAGGTTTAGGGTTAGGGTGAGAATTAAGGTGAGGGTGAGGGTTAGGGTGAGGTTAGTGTTAGGGTGAGAGTTAGGGTTAGGGTTAGGTTGAGGGTTAGGGTTAGGGTGATGTTTAGGGTGAGGGTGAGGGTTAGGGTGAGTGTGAGGGTTCGGGTGGGGGTGAGGGTTAGGGTGTGTTTGAGGGTTATGTTTAGGGTGAGGGTTAGGGTGACGGTGAGGGTTAGGGTGAGGGTGAGGGTTAGGGTTAGGGTTAGGGTTAGGGTGATGTTGAGGTTTAGGGTTAGGGTTAGGCTTAGGGTTAGGGTGGGGGTAGGGTTAGGGTTAGGGTGTGGGTTAGGGTCAGTGTGAGGGTTAGGGTTAGGGTTAGGGTGAGTTTAGGGGTAGGGTGAGGGTTAGGGTTAGGGTTAGATTGAGGGTGAGGGTAGGGTTTGAGGTGAGGGTTAGGGTTAGGTTAGGGTTAGGTTGAGGGTGAGGGTGAGGGTAAGGGTGAGGTTTAGGGTTAGGGTTAGGGTTAGGCTGAAGGTGAGTGTGAGTGTGAGGGTGAGGGTTAGGGTTTGGGTTTGGATTAGGGTGAGTGTGAGTGTGAGGGTGAGGGTTAGAGTGGGGGTTAGGGTCATGGTCTGGTTCTTAAAACTTTAACAGAGTCCATAAGTAGAAATTCAACTTACTCCTCATGTTGAGTAGAGTGTATCTGTAAAAACAATCTAGTTTTTTCTCCAATGTATTTTTTGGGCTCCTCCATCAAAAATCAAATGGTTATAGCTGTATGGATTTATTTCTGGGTCTTCTACTATGTTTTATTGGTCTTCATGTCTGTTTGTATGACATTACCATGCTGCTTTTGTTATGGCTTCGAAGGCTAATTTGAAGTCTGATGCTATGATACCTCTTATATTTCTTTTACTTTCCCCTTAAGATTGATTTGGTTATTTATGGTATTTTGTGTTTCCACATGAATTTGAACATTGAATTTTCTGTTTCTTACAAATGCTATTGAGATTTTGATGGAAATTGCATTAAGCCTTTATATTGCTTTTGGTAATATACCCATATTCACAATATTGATTCTGCCAATCTATGAGTGTGGGAAGTCTTTTTTCTATTTTTGCGTCTTTTCAGTTTCTTTCTTCAAGGTTTTACAGTTTTCATTGTAGATTTTTCCTTCTTCAGTTTAATACTAGTTATGATTTTTTTTAAAGCTGTAGTATATGGAATTGCTATCCTGATTTTTATCTCAGCTTATTCCTTTTGTTCATGTTCAGAAAAGCGAGGGATTTTTTTTAATATTGATTTTTGTATCCTGATACATTGCTAAAGGTTCCTGTCAGATGTAGGACTTTGGAATCTTACTCTTTTAGGTATATGATCATGTCATCTACAGATCAAGATATATTGTTCACATAAATTGACCTGTTGAGTTACAAAAACCCTTTTGCACAAATATTTAAAGATATAAAAACAAAGGCAGAAGAGAAATCAACCATTCAATCTATTAATTAGAAAAAATGCTAAAAATGGTAAAAGATTCATCCAGATGATATATACACCTTAAATTTAAAAATGGGTGTCATATATATGTAATATACTTTGATCATATTTTTCATATTTTCCTCCTTTTGGGATCTCTTTTCTCCTTTCAGCCTTCTCTGGTTCATTCTCAGTAGTCCCTCTTTTATGTTCATGTCCTTTAAAAAATATCTAGAGTCCACATATAAGAAAAAAAAATCATCTGAGCGCTGGTGGCTCACGCCTATAATCCTAGCTACTCAGGAGGCTGAGATCTGAGTATCATGGTCCAAAGCCAGCTCGGGCAGGAAAGTCCTTGAGATTCTTATCTCCAATAAACCACTCGAAAACCGGAAGTAGAGCTGTGGCTCAAGCGGTGGAGCGCTTGCCTTGAGCTGCAAAGCTGAGGGACAACACACAAGCCCAGAGTTCAAGCCCCACGACTAACCAAAAAAATTCTTGCTGTATTTGTCAGAATCTGGCTCATTTCAGATAATTTCTACTTTCATCCATTGCATTCTTTATGGTGTATCTACAACCATATTTGCTCTTCATTTTATTTTTCAACTAGCATAGATTAATAATATAGGGAGTTTCATTGTGATATATATATATATATATATATATATCACAGATATATATAGTATATATATCATATATATCATATATATAGTATATATATATATCATATATATACTATATATATCATAGATATATATAGTATACTTTGGAAAAGTTTATCCTCTACTTTTTTTTTTTTGGGTCCGGTCGTGGGGCCTGAACTCTGGGCTTGGGCACTGTCCCTTAGCTCTTCAGCTCAAGGCTAGCGCTCTACCTCTTGAGCCACAGCACCACTTCCGGCTTTTTTCTTTTTTGCTTATGTGGTGCTGAGGAATCGAACCCAGGGCCTCAGGCATGCAAGGCAAGCACTCTACCACTGAGCCAACTTCCCAGCCCTATCCTCTACTTTTTATATTCCTATACCTTGCCTCCACACTTGTGCCTTCTTTTAAAGTAGCATTTAGTTTCCAACATTTTCCTTTATGCATTTCGCTGGTTATGGACACCTCAGGCTGATTCCATAACTTGACTATTGTGAATAGTGCTTTTATAAAAATGGATGTGCATCAAAAAGCTGGACTGGAAGTATGGTTCAAGTGGTAGAATTTCTGCTGGGCAAGCAAGTGAACATAATGCCCTGAGTTCAAACACAAGTTACTGGCAAAAAAAAAAAAACTATGAGCAAACTAAAATGGAATTGTAATAAGGGCTCAAATAATCATCAAGAAGGTTTTTTGTTTTTTTGGTTGGTCGTAGGGCTTGAACTCTGGGCTTGGGCGCTGTCCCTACACTCTTCAGCTCAAGGAAAGCGCTCTACCACTTGAGCCACAGCTCCACTCCTATTTTCTAGTGGTTTATTGGAGATAAGACTTTCCTGCCCGGGCTGGCTTTGAACTGTGATCCTCAGATCTCAGCCTCCTGAGTAGCTAGGATTACAGTCATGAGCCTTGGTATCTGGCTAGATTTTTATTTTTTTAACTGAACTTACACACTGATTTCTAAAGTGTCTGCAATAATTTACATTCCAACAAATAATTTCATTTTTGGCTAGTCGTGGGGCCTGAATCCTGGGCCTGGGCGCTGTCCCTCAGCTCTTCAACGCAAGGTGAGCACTCTACCACTTGGGCCACAATGCCACTTCCAGCTTTTTCTGCTTATGTGGTGCTGAGGAATTGAACCCAGGGCCTCATGCGTACAAGGCAAGCACTCTACCACCTTCCCAGCCCCCAACAAATAATTTTTAAAGGTTACTTTCCCTCTGATCTTTGTCAATATTTGCTTTTTTAAATATAAGATATCTATTTGGGGGCTGAGAAGTTGGCTTAGTGGTAGAGTGCGTGCCTAGCATGCATGAGGCCCTGGGTTCGATTCCTCGGCACCACATAAGCAGAAGTGGTCCTGTGGCTCAAGTGGTAGAGCACTAACCTTGAGCTGAAGAGCTGAGGGACAGTGTCCAGGCCCAGGGTTTGCACCCCACACACACACACACAAAAAAGAAAAAAATATCCATTGGGACTAAGGAGAGATGGAATCTCAGTGATGTCCAGATTTTTATCTCCCTTAATAAATTTGTGCTGTAATTTCCTGGGCTGTTGGAAGTCATTTCAGAAAGTCTTTGCTTATTCCTATAACATGAAGTGTTTACATATGTTTTGCCTAGCAGTTTCAAAGTTTCAGGTCTTTAATCCATTTTAATCTAATTTTATACAGGATTAGAAATAGAGATTAGTTTCAATCTTCTTTTTTTTTTGGGGGGGGGTCCAGTCATGGGGCCTGAACTCTGGGGCTGGGTGTTATCCCTCAGCTCTTCAGCTCAAGGCTAGCGCTCTACCACTTGAGCAACAGAGCCACTTCTGGCTTTTTTTTTCTGTTTATGTGGTGCTGAGGAATCGAACCCACGGCCTCAAGCATGCAAGGCAAGCACTCTACCACTGAGCCACCTTCCCAGCCCCAGTTTCAATCTTCTTTAAGTAGAGGTTCACTTTTCCTAACATTATGCTGTATCCAACAAAAGTTTTTGACACCTTTGAGGTGAATCAGATGGCTGTAATTGTGTGGGCTTATTTCTTTTTTTTTTTTTTTACAGTATTCCACTGATATATATATTTGTGCCAGAAGAATGCTATTTTTATTACTATGATTTTGTACTATAGTTTATAATTTAAAATCAACTATTTTGAAATCCTCAGTATTTCTCTTTTTGCTGAAGTTGCTTTGGCTATTCAGATTCTTTAATGCTTGCATATGAATTTTAGCAATAATTTTATTATTTCAGTATATTGACATTTTGATGGGAGTTGATTTGTTTAGATTGCTTTTGCTAGTATATCCATTTTGCAGCATAAATACATTTTATATTTTAGTGTTATCTTCATTTTCTTCAAAATTTTATAGTTATTTCTAGTTTTTTTCCTTCTTTTTTTTTGGTCAGTTGTGGGGTTTGAACTTAGGGCCTGGGCACTGTCCAGGTCTTTTGCTCAAGGTTAATGCTCTACCATTTTAAGCCACAGCTCCACTTGAGTAGTTGATTGGAGATAAGAGTCTTATTGATTAGCTTTGAACTGCAGTCCTCTGATCTCATCCTCCTGAGTAGCTGATTACAGGTTTGAGCCACCGATGCCTGGTGCCTGGCTAGTTTTGTGTGTTGATTTTGTATCCTACTACTTTGCCAAAAATGTTTATCAAATCTAAGAATTTTTTTTATTGTCAAGGTAAAGAGGGGTTTCGGTTACCTAAGATAATGAGTACATTTCTTGTCAACCTTGTTACCCATTCCTTCAGTTTTCTCCCACTTTCCCTCTCCCACAACCCCCCTCAAGTTGTACAGATCATTTCCAACATATTGTCTTGTATATAACTGTTACATTGGTTCCCCCTTGTCCTTTGTCTCACCATTCTGTTGTTCCCCTTTCCTTCCTTAATTCAAATAAACATATATACAATACCAGGGTACCAAAATCAAATACAGTGACATGACAACAGAGGATATACCATAGGGGGAAGAACATACAAAGGAAACAAAAAAAATCACATAGTACATTAAAAACAACAACAACAACAAAGAAAAATGTCTTGTGTCCATGTCTTGGAGTTTATTTTGCTTAGAATCATCTTGTATGATAATATGTGCATAGCTATTGAGCTATTCTGCTCATTTGCTAAGATTATCCTAGATGTATACTAATTATTGCAAACAAAGGAAACCATTGGACCTATGTTTCTTTGGAAAAATCTAAGAATTTTAAGATAGAGTCCTTAGGGTCTTTTAAGTATAAGATCATGTCATCTGCATATAGGAACAATCTGATTTATTCCTTTCTTATTTGAATCCTTTTAGTTCTTTGTCTTATCTTATTTCTTTTGATATGAATTAAAGTAGTATATTGAGTAAGAATAGGGAGAGTTTTGATAATCAAGGTTTGATAATATTCAGCAGTGAATCTTGCTTGTCTTTGTCTTGGTTGGAAGACTATGCAGTTTGGGGATCTGAACTCAGGCCTTTTGTGCTCTAGGCCCAGATAAGGTCTAGAATTTTTGCCTGGTTCTTGTCTTGGACTGTGATCCTACTCCCAAGGCCTCTCAAATAGCTAAGATTCAACCACTGCAGCTGGTGGGAAGCACTATTATTTTTATATCTCATTTGTCATTACAGATTTGTTTGTATTGTTTATATCTTCTTCATTCAATTATGGTAGATTTTATATGTATAGAAACATCCATTTCCTCTAGAGCATACATTTTATTAGAATATGAGTTTTTGAAGTATTCTCTCTATGATCCTCTAAATTCCACGGTGTTTGTCATTACATCCCCTTTTGTATCTGTTAATTTTATTAATTCAGATCTTCTCTCTTTTGTTAATTTGGTTAAGGGATTGTCAATCTTAATTATCTTTTTGAAGAATCAGCTTTATTTCATCAATTCTTTGTATTGATCTTTTAGTATGTATTTCATTAATTCCTGTTATGATCTTAATTTTTGTTCTTCTACTGCATTTAAGTTTTTATTGTACTTGTTTTTCTAAGAGGTTGATATGTATCATCAGGTCACTTATTTGAGAATTCTATAAGTTTAATATAGTAACTGATAGCTACAAACTTTTATTTTGCTTTTTCTTTGCCCCAAAAGTTTTCATAGGTTTTAGTTTTCATTTTTATTTGATCTAGGAGTATTTTTGTTTCCCCATGTCTTTGTTAACTTAGAAATCATTCAAAAGTGATAGTTCATTCTCAATGTGTTTGACTATAGTATCTCATGTTGAATTCTAGTATTCTTCTTTTATAGTCTATTAAAATGCAATGAGTTATTTCACTTTTCTTGGGTAGTTAAGACTTTTTTCTTTTTGTCCATCATGGGGGCCGAATTCTCGGCTTGGGCATGGTGCCTCAACTCTTCAGCTCAAGGCTAGTGCCCTACCACTTTAGCCACAGTGCCACTTCTGGCTTTTTTCTGCTTATGTGGGGCTGAGGAATTGAACCCAAGGCCTCATGAATGTGAGGCAAGCACTCTACCACTGAGCCAACTTTCCAGCCCCTAAGACATTTTTTTGTACCTGTCCACGAGCTTGAGCTCAGAGTCAAGGTGTTGTGCTTGAACTTCTTTGCTCAAGCTAGTGTTCTAACTCTTGAGCCACTCCTCCACTCCTAGATTTTAATTTTTATTTTTTGTGGTTAATTGGATATCAGAGTCTCACAGACTTTCCTGCTGAAGCTGGCTTTGAACCATGATCCTCAGATTTCAGCCTCTTGAAGAGCTAGGATTACAAGTGTAAGCAACTGGCACCTTCTTGTGTCCTAAAATATGTTATATTTTGGAGAAAGATTTATGAGCTTCTGAGAAAAATATATATTCTCAAGTTGCTGGATGGAATATTCTGTAGATGCTAAGTCCATTTCGTTTCTAAGTCAAGTTCTTTTTAATTTTTTCACATAGATAATCTACATGTTGACAATAATGTGGTATTGAAGTTACCCACTATTACTGTGTTGGAGTCTATGTGTAGTTTCATGTCCAATAGTGTTACTTTTCATGAAAATTTTCATGAAATGGGCAATATTTATTGTGTATGTTTAAAACTGTTATATCTAGCCAGGTGCCAGTGGCTAGCGCCTGTAATCCTAGCAACTCAGGAGGCTGAGATCTGAGTATCTCGGTTCAAAGCCAGCCTGGGCAGGAAAGTCCTTGAGATTCTTATCTCCAATAAACCACTCAAAAACCGGAAATGGAACTGTGGCTCAAGCGGTGGAGCACTTGCCTTGAGCTGCAAAGCTGAGGGACAGCACCCAAGCCCAGAGTTCAAGCCCCATGACTAACCAAAAAGAAAATTGTTATATCTACTTAATGCGTTTTTCTCTTCATTAATATGAAGTAACTTTCTTTGTCCTTTTGTGGTTTGACATCTATTTTGTTATGTGTAAATGTGCCTATTTACTTCTGCTTGCTTTTAGGCTTCCTTTGATTAGAACATCTCATCTTTTTCCATCTCTTCATGTTAAGTCTGTGTTTTTCTTTGCCAGTGAAATACATTTCTTGTAGGTAACAAACGTAGTGCCTTTTTGGGGGGCAGTGGAGTGGGAGATAGAACTTGCTATTCAGGCACTCTACTGCTCAACCATGCTTCCATGTCTTTTTTGCACTGGCTAGTTTTGAGGTAGAGTCTTACTTCCTCTCTAGGCACATGTCTGGACTGTGGGATCTGCCTCGTGTAGGCTTCTGGTTAGAGTTAGGATGTCAGATGTGTGCTACAACACCCATCTTCTCTCCACTGAGAAGGAACTCTTCTGCTTGGGCTGTCCTTGGATAATCCTCCCAATCCCAGCCTGCCTTGCAGCTGGGATGACACGTTGGCATTGCTGTGTCCAGCTGCAGGTGAAAATGGTCTTTGTGTATGTTGTAGGTTTCAAATCCTGATCCTCTGGATTTTAGCATCTCAGATAGCTAGGATTTACAAGTATTAGACACTGGCGTGCTGGGCTGCATCTCAATTTTTTTAAAACTAGTTGACTTCCATGTGTAGTTGGAGAATTGAGACAATTAATATTCAGTTATTACTGAAGTGCAGTTAGTAATTCCTGTGATTATTTTTTGATGTGCTTTCCATTTCTTTCTCCATCCTTATTTGTTCATTACTTGTCTAGTAAGACTTATCTTTTTCCTCTGTTTCATAGCTGTGTTTGTCTACTTTTGTGTATGGGATTTCTTTAATTATCTATCGCTGGATTAGTGTTAATGAATTTTTTAGTTTTCCTTTATCATAGAATATTTTTATAATTTTATTCCTTTTTTAATTTTAAAGTAAGTTTTGTTGGATACAGAACTCTAGACTCACAGTTATTTCTTTGAAATATATCATTCTATAATCTCCTTGATTCCAGTTTCTGCTGAGAAATCTCTTTTTCTGATGGTTTTACTTTTGTATGTGACTTGGTATTTCTCTCTTTTAACTTTCAGTATTATTTCTTTGTTGTATATACATAATGTTTAAACTATAATATGCCTTTGGGAGTGTTTTTTCTGGTCCAATTCATTCATTTGGTGTCCTAAAAAGCTTAGGTATCTGAACGACAGTCTCTTTCTTACAATTTGTGGTATTTATTTTTGCTATTATTACATATATTTTCTATGCTTTTAGCTTGAAGTGTTTCTCTTTATGTCTGTTCATCACAGGTTTGGTCCTTGAGGTCTTACTATTTTTGTACTTAACTTTTTTCTCATTATCTTAATATTCTATTTTATCAACCTTGTTTTGAGCTCTGATAATCTGTTTTAAACTAGATACAGTCTACTAATGAAGCTTTCAGCCGAATTTTAAAATTTTTTACTCATTGAGTATTTACTGAATTACAATTTAACTTTTTTGGGACTTCTATTTTTTAAATTGAGTTCTTCATATTTGTATCATGCCCTGAATTTTCTTCCTCATTTTGTCCAGGTGCTTATTTGTTGTCTATTGGAATTTACCCAAATGTTTATTTTATTCATGTTCTCTTTAATTTTATTATCATTCTAATAAAATGTAGTCGAATTTTTTCTGCTATTCCATTTTACATTGTTTCTTATTTTTAGGTCCTCAGAGTGACTGTCTCAGGTAGTAGGTTCCTTCTCAAGATGGTGCCCAGCTATAGTTGTCTGATATATGTTGAGTGAGAAAATGGATTTCTTCTCTAATGGTAGTTCATTATGCAGGAGGAGTTACTGTTGCACTAAATCTTTTCAGTGTGTTTAAAAATTTTGAAAACTGGGCTAGAAGTACTAATTTCTTGATGTGGGTACCTTTCTTACCTTATGATTATAGCTTTGGCTATATTCCATTGGTGGTTTTTGTGTTTCCTCATTAACATTTTTAAACTTGTTTTAGTATTTCTTTCATAATTCCTCTCTTTCTGTCTTATGAGCCAAATCACCTTATGCCATCATGGTTCTTAACTAAATTTTGAAATCTTAGTGGTTTTACTTTACAGAATAATTAACATTGTGTAACAAGTTCAGAAATATGTTAACATATATGGTTTGCTAACTTTTATTAATTAAAATACGGCTTTTGAAGCTGGGTGCTAGTGTCTCATGCCTGTAATCCTAGCTATTCAGGAGGCTGAGATTTGAGGATCGGGGTTCAAAGCCAGCCTGAGCAGGAAAATCTGTGAGACTCTTATTTTTGATTAACCACCAGTAAACCAGAAGTGGCACTGTGGCTCAAGTAGTAGTGCCTTGAGCTGAACAGCTCAGTAACAGGGTTCAGGCCCAGAGTTCAAGCCCTATGACTGGCAAAATAATACAGCTTTTGTAGGGCTTTGACTTTGCCTTTCTAAGGAATTATACTATTTGAGTTTGAGTTCTCCCTTGAATCTATCATATTTCAGTTAATACATTTGTAGATACTTGCATAAAACCCAACATTGTTCACCTATAGGTTTATAGATTAACTTTAACTTTCACATATGTGGGAAAACATGCAACTTTTCTCTCTCTAGGCCTGACTTACTTACATAATTTTCCAAGTCTTTCTATTTCTTTACAATGTTACAATATCATTGTTTTTAATGGATGAGTAAAAGTCCACTGTGTACATAAAACCACATTTTCTCGATCCATTTGTTCATTGAAGGGCAGTTGAGCTGATTTCATACCTTGATTATGATGAAAAATGCTGTAATGAACATGGTTATGCTGGGGGCTTTCCTGTATTCTGGTTTGTAATCTTTTGGATCTACCCAGGAATGATATTGCAGTGGGTGGGATGGGGCCAAGGGGAGAGCTATAGACAAAAGAAGAGGAGAAGAGGAGGGATAATACATTCAATTTTGTATTTCCTACAAAATTAAGAAAAGTAAGGAAAGGGATGGTTGGAAGGGATAAGTGTGAATGTTGAAAGGGATTGATCAAGACATTGATCAAGAAACATTGCATTCATAATTGCTTTGTTAAATGACAACTCCTTTGTACAACCCTTTAAAGATAATAACAAAAAAAAGAAGATACAGATTTTACTAATATAGGGTTAAACTCATGAAAAAATAAGATAAGAAAGATTACAAGTAAACTGAAAATAGGTTAATAGGCTTAAAATTTGTGAGAGACTATGTATAGCAAGGACATTCAAATCAGATTGTGATCTGAATGGCAGAATATATAAGGAGAACACAGTTATGTAAAGGAAAAGAATAAAAAATTATTATAAGTGTAACGGAAAAACACAATGTTAGCTGGGCACCAATGAAGTATACCTGTAATCCTAGCTACTCACAAAGCTGAGATCTGAGGATGTGGTTTGAAGCAAGCCTGGGCAGAAAAGTCCCTAAGACTCTTTATATCTAATAAACCACTCAGAAAAAGCTGGAAGTAGTGCTGTGGTTCAAATGGTAAAACACTAGCTTGAGCACAAAGAGGCTCAGGGATGACACCCAGGCCCTGACTTCAAACCCCAGGACCAGCCAAAAAACAAAGAAAAAACTCCATTAAAAAAATGTTACCGAAAAGAAGAACAAAAGTCTTTCACCAAGAAAAAAAAATCTCGTTTTTCTTTAAAAGAGATGAGAATTACATTAATATTCATAGTTAAGAAATTTTTTGTATTTATTGCAATTGTGAAATGAGCTAAGGAAGTAAGATCTACAGAAGAAAGTTGGTTTAGAGAAATATGATTAAGCATGGCATGGGTGGGTAAGTTAGATTTAAAGCAAAGTTAGTAGTCTATTCCTGCTGTGAAAGAGAGTTGCTAAAGAATCTATAAAAGACTTCCTTCTTGGCCTCAAAACTAGACTTGTGGCCACTCTTGATGAACGAAGTATTTGAAAGGAAAACTGGATGAAGAGTGGAAATAATTAAGACAGATGGAGCTGGCCTGAACTGTGGATATAGTGAATATGTTAGCTAGAATCTATCAGAACGTCTATATTTATCTTCCATTTCCTATAATCATAATTTTTAGAAGATTATAGTTGTTATCTTGTTTCTTTTTATTTTTTGTGGGTTGTGGGGCTTGAACTCTGGGCTGGGGCACTATCCCTCAGCTCTTCAGCTCAAAGTGAATGCTCTACGGCTTGAGCTACAAGGCCATTTCCGGTTTTCTGGTGGTTTATTGGAGGTAAGAGTCTCACAGACTTTCCTGCCCGGGCTGGCTTTGAACCGTGATCCTCAGATCTCAGCCTGCTGAATAGCTAGGATTATAGGCATGAGCCACCTGTGCCTGGCTATTTTGTTTCTTTTTAATTTTTATTCTAATTTTTATTTTGGACAGTTGTGACTTGGAACCCTAGAACCAACCATATTAGAAGAGTATATACTGTGAAACATTCTAGTTTAGCAAAATTTGTGTAGTATCACCATTGCAATCTCTTTATCAATTTTTCATCTATACCTTTTAAAACCATTTCATTTTCAAATAAATTATAGGAAAATTATGTTTCTGATTAACATGAAGCATCTATTCCTTATTCAATTGATGACATAAAAACTCTTTTCAAAGAGCATCAGTGGATAGCCCTCTATCCATTTGTTGATGTTCATTTTTCTTTTAGATGAGTCAGGCTTCCCTTTCCATTTCTTATAACTTAAAAACTGAGTTACATTGTCACTAAAAATTTTTTTAGACATGATCTTACTATGTAGCCCATGTTGATCTTGAATTTATGATACTCCTGCCTTGTACTTCTCAGTGCTAGGATTATAGGTATGCTGTCACAACCAGCTGTTAAATATTATCAAGACATCTTAATATTCAATAAAAACTAAAAAAATTAAAGAATATTTGGGTATAAATAAATATACATATATATGTATATTACAGGAGAAATTGTTATATCTATTTAGTCCTTTTCCTCTTGACCACATGGTCATACATTATGTTTATAACTTGCTTATTTCATTACATATAGTATATTTATTCACTCTGAGCAAAGATTTTTGGTTGGATATTGGTCTATCCTTGGTGAGGTACTTTAAACTTTTATGCCAAAAGAATTTTTACCATTAAATACACTCCTTATGTAGAGTTGAAATTATTTATTAATGATTTTTTATTATGATGCCAAAACATAGAATATAATATTAATCAATTTAACCATTTTAAGTCTACAATTCAGTAGTATTAAGTGTATTCACATTATTGTGACCCATATCTCCATAACTCTTTCATCTTGTATATTTGAAATTCCATACTAATTCAATGACTTTGATCTACCATACTCATATCCTAGCCTCCTGAGTAGCTAGAATTACAGGCATGAGCTACTGGTGACTGGTGACTCACACACACACACACACACACACACACACACACACACACACACACACACACACACACACACACACACATGATTGTAAACTGTACTTGGGTAGAGTGCACTGATGCTCATCTGCATGTTTAATGTCTTAAGATTAGTAAATAGTAGGAAAACAGTTAAACAGTAGAATAGTTGAATGAATAAATAAAATATTTAAAAATATCTTTGTTAAAAATGTTTCTTGTATATTAAAACATTTAGATTATAAAATAGAAACAATAGAAGGAAACAAAATATTTTCATAAATTTTAAAACTAAATCTGATACTTTTAACACAAGCAATAAAATAAAATAACTATTTTTCATTTTGCATAAAAACTCAGTTTTTGGCTATTTTTGAATAATATTTTGAAATTTATTTGACCATATGGCCTTGACTATCTGAACAAATTGAATTTACAACCCAACTAAGTTAAATAAACTAAAATAGTAAAGTAGTTTGAGGGCATAATATGCAAATACTCCTTATTTTTACAACAAATATCAGCCTCAGGGTTTTAGGTGAAACATGATATATGTTCATAATAGCAATGCTTGATAAGAAATGTACTCATTATCTTGCCCATGTAATTGTAACCCCTCTGTACAGTATGTTCAAAAAAATAAAAATAAAAATTTAAAAAATAGCAGATTTATTATTTTACATTGTAACTTGAGAACTTTAAATATTAAAATATTTATTAAGAAAATAGAAAATTACTTACTTGAGGATTAAGAAATTATTATTAGTGATATGACCATATAAGATGGTGCTACGTGAAATGAACCCCAAGATAGGGACACAAGAGGTTTTTTCTTTGTCCTTGTTGTTTTTAATGTACTATGTGATATACATTTTTTTGTTTCTTTTGTGTGTTCTTCCCCCATGGTATATCCCATGTTGTCACTGTATTTGATTCTGTTGCCCTGCATCTTTTATACACGTTTTTCTAATTTGAGGAGGGGAAGGGAAATAACAAAACGCTGAAACAAGGATACAGGTTGATCCATTGTAACAATAAAACGTACAAGACACGATGTTGAAACCGAACTTTACGCTGGTGGGGTGGGTGTGAGGGAGGAGTTGGGGAGGTGAGATATGGATAGTAGGGAAAAAACAAATGGGTAACAGTGTTGGATAGGAAATGTACTCATTACCTTATTCAGGTAACTGTAACCCTTCTGTACAGTATCTTTACCATTAAAAAAAGAAAAAGAAATATTATATAATTATATTATAAAAGCCCTGATTGATCTGAAACACAAGGATCAGAGTAAGTATATATAATACAAACAGTGTTAGTATAGACTATTCTTATAAGTATTGGATAACAGGAATGTATGAAAGCTGCTGTTACTTAGGAGATATGGAATAAAAAGAGATGAATCTTGATAAGGTAGTAAGTAGCAATAAATTTGAACTTTATATACTATGAACTTTAATTTTGCTACTTATTTAATACTAAGTACATAGCAGGTATACTTCTGAGAATAAAATTCTGTTCAATATTTCATAATGTCTTCTCAATTCTATCTCACTGTAATATCTCTATTGCTGTTTCCTAAGTTTTTGTGCCTATATGACTTTAAGGATATACGTTTTCATCCTATAGTTTTCTCTAGGCATCCACAAGGACAAAGATAAACCTCCCAGCTCCTTAGTTGTCCTTGAGACTTTGAGGCGTACCTTGACAGATTACCAGAACAAGCTGGAAGATGCATCTAATGAGGTAACACTTGCACTGTTTGGCTCCACATATTCAGCCTTCAGCGGTACCAGTATGCATCCCTTGCATACTTGTGAATGTTGAACTGACAGCTTCACAGATACAAAAAATAAGAAATTGTCTGTCACTGTTCTTTCTTTAAGTATGGCCTTACAGTAGTGTCTCACAGCAGTGTCTCACGTTTTTGTAACTCAACAGGCATACTATTATTTTTAAAGTTAAAGTGACTCTGATACTTCTTGATCTTCATGTTTTATGTTTTATTTTAATAAAAGGCAGTGTAAGTCGATAAATATATGCTGTATTTAAATGTTAATATACTTTATGATGTGAAATAGCTAGTGGAAAGTTAGGTTTAGTCTGGCTTTTAGTTTAAGAATTGTACAAACCAAAGTCAATTAAAAAACATAATTTAGTTTTCATTCTCTAAGGGGAGTAAAGTGTTGCTGGAACTTTAAAAAAAAATATCTGTTTGATGTAATCAAGAAGCTTTTTAGTTTGCTGATTGAGAAAGCTCATGCTTATATTTATCATCTCATTTGTATTGTTTAATGTGTGAGTTGATAATTTTTGGGTATTAAAATGCTTTATAATTCATGCTTTAAAAATTAACGAGTTTTTCTAGTTACATTTTGTCAAATTAGCATATGAAGTAATTACATTAAATACTATTAGTAGGCAAAACAAAAGTGTTTAACTAAAGATAAGAAACAGCAGTTTTAGTGTTTATCTTTCTTTTTTCTATATTTTGAAGGCCGTAAAATCATTATATTGGTTAAGGCTTATTTTAGTTAGCTAAGCTGAACATGGAAGGAAAAGTGAGTCTTCTTCAAAATAAGCTTTAAGTGTTCAAAAAGCAAAGAAGAAAGTGACCATTGAAATAATTAAATTTCTATGAAGACAAATATTGCTAAGTCTTTCCCAGTGAGAAAGATAACTTGTATTGTTAGTAGTTATGAAACTCTTCTGAGGCCTAGGCCTCGAAGCTGCAGGGTAACTAGGAACATATTACCAACAGCGAATTGTTATTTGGGAGGATGAATGTCACATGATCTTCAGCACAGTTGAAAAGTCGACTCAGCAGGCTTTGGCTTAGTAATGTGCTTTGTTGTGAACTAGTGCCAGAGACAGCAGTGAGGAGACCAAGGGGGTGGCTGCAAAGAAAGCAAAAAGAGCGGTCTGACAGAAAGAAGAATGAACTGTCAAAGAAAATAAATCACAAGTGGTGCAGGACCAACTGATGACCTGCCACAAGCTTTCCCAGCAGGACTGCATGTGACTGACCCCAACGTTGTCATATGGAGTGAGATACCAGTGGATACCCTCATGATGTATAGAAAAACAATCTTCTCTGTTCTTTTTTTCTTTCCTTTAGATGCCACTGCTTTTGGCATTTAGTCCAGTAGGATTTTAAGAATAAAGTTACATTTGTTTACAGTTAAAAATAAAATCATTTCAGACATCTAGTAAAAATACAGTAATAACATAGCTGACATTTTAAGGTTGAATGCTTTCTTTTCTTTTTAGCCATGTGAGCTTGTGACAGATTCTACACAGATTTAATCAAAAGAAGTATTGTTGATAGTATTTTTAACTGCTACTGAAATATTTGTATATAGGTGGTAAAAAGCATTATGCGATTAATTGTTGAGTTGCCTACCCTTGAAATAGATAAAAAGTTACTTACTTTTCTTTGTGTAGCTTAACCATATAAATGCTGCTAAGGAAAAGACATCTAATGAACTTGATTCTACCAAACAGAAGATTGAGTCTCACACTAAAAATAAAAAGGTATTACAATTTAAAATAACTTCTGTATTAAGAAGTAAATATAGTTATTGAGGAACTATTTTATAGGTACTTGAAGATATATCTTAATAATTTTTAAAAATAAAAGTATATTTGGATACACTTTTGTGTTGCTAATTAAAGTAACAATTTTATTTTCATTGAAAAAGTTTTAGGCTGTTGCCTAGCAAGTGCAACATCCTAGGTTTGATCCCCAGTACTAAAAAAGAAAAGACAAACAAAAAATACAGTTAAAAAACAAAAGCTTTGGCTACAGGAAAAATGTATTCTCTAACAAAATTATAATGTCACAGACGCAAAATGCTTTGAGATCTAATGTTCTTCTTTAGATATGTATTAAACATATTTTACATGAACATATCTGTATTTGGAGTCAGCTTTTATTAGTTTAGAGTAGAGTCATTGTTTTTAGTACATTATGCCTACTAATGGGTTGATACCACAGCTAGCTAATGTCCAGGAAAATTTTTCTGTATGATTTTATATATTACATCTTTGGAATTTTTCATATTTTGTTCAGTATTGTTATAATTTCATTTTATTGGTGCATATTGTTTGTCATAAATGTACTTGAATAGAACTTTTTAAGTTTAAGGAACAAAATTGTTCAGCAGAGTTTTATGCCACGTATTTGAGATTTCTGTTACTATTTGAAGTACTATCAGAAGGTAAGTGTTCTTATGTTAAATGTAAAGAGATTGACTTTAAAAATGTTATTGAAAGTTTCTGACCACCAAGTTACATCTTTATAATGAACTGAAAGATAAACTCCCTTTAGTGAACTTTTTTGAAATAAGACATCTTACTAATGCTTTATGTACAATTTTGAGAATATTTTCTCATTTGTGAGAAAACATTATATTTAGAACATTCAGTAAAATACCTTAATGTTTAGCATTATATGCAAAGACTTGATTCTTCTGCATTCATTCTGCTTTTAAAATTTTCATTATATATTTTTGGCATTTTGGTCCAGTAGAATTTTAAGAATAAAGATATTGGAGTGTCTCTCTATTTGGTGTCTTTGACAGGAACTTCAAGATAAACTGACTGATGTCCATAAAGAGCTAAGTCATTTATGTACTAAATGTGGAGACTGAGAAGCTTTAATAACCACTTTAAAATTGGAGCTACAAAATGTGCTGCACTGTTGGGAGAATGAACAGTCAAGAACAGCTCAATGTGAAGGTGAACTGCAGAAATTTTCTCAGGCTTTCCACCAGGACACCGAGGTATTGCCTGAGACGGATGGCTAAGAAAGACCTTTTACTCATCTCAGTTTTATGTATCAAATGGTTATTTTTACTTGTCTATGTGTTAATTATAAAAGTTCTGTGCTGAGTATTTTGAAATCTTCATGGTAGCAGCAAAATCAGTTATTCCACTATGCATAGGTCACCCTGGTTAGTGAGAAGAGTAACATGGCTTGGTTCTTCTATCAGTTAGACTATCAAATGCCTGCTATATTTCTAACAGTTCTTTCAAGGTTTTCTCTGTTTGACAGTGACAGAATTATTTCTTATTTCTATAATTTGTTTAGTATGGTGGAGAGAAAAAAAACAGACTTGGACTGGAATCCTGGTAATTTCTGTTTACAAACTGTCTGGCTATGGATAAACCACACAGCTTAGTCATTTTTACATCTCAGATTTTTATTTGTAAAATAGGAATAAAATATCTGCTTTAATAATGTATCTCTTTATTATTAATTATAGAATATTAATAAAAATTTAGAAAAAAGTTTCAGAAAATTATAACTATTTGAATGTTCTGGAGAGTTATCAAATTTCATTTACTAATAACTTTACAAAATATGTAAATAACAAAAAGAGAATTTTAATATTTTGAATGAGTCCAATGTGAATGGCATTATTGCTTTATAGTTTCTTTTGCACATGGAACATAGAGCTAGTATAGCTGATGGAACTGTTTTATCTCAAGTCGTCTTGCATATTGAACTCATTACTGTAACAAATATGAACATGAATGCCAAGAGAGTAAAAAGGAAACATTCTTTCCACTCTTCTTACAGTCTGTGTTTTAAATTGTGTGCATATGAAAGGGTTGGAATTTTTCTACACATCAGATAATGATTAAAGTAAAGGAAATGAGAAACCTGACTGTACTGTAAAGTCAGCATGTCTACAGCATTGTGGTTGGGTTCAACATGTGTGAATTGATTTTGGACTTGTGATGCCTCTTTCATGCCAAATGGATCATTATCTTGCTTGAGTTTTCACAGCCCACTCAAGAAGGACAAAATAGCAACACAATTATTTATCCTTGAGGATAAACTTCCTTGATGATGAACATGATCACATGGAAAAAATGATCACATGATCACATGAAAGAGCAAGATTGTAATGCCTGAATATTGTATTTTAGTAGTTATATTTAATAAGATTTTTATATGTCTGAACCCAGTTAAAAATGCAAAACAATCTTTACCTGCAAAGTACATATTTCTCAACTAAAACTTGAAATTATGGCTGCATTTAAAAGTTTTGAGTTTTGTATCTGACCATTGATGTCTCATACCTTAATCCTTATCTATTTGTGAGGTTGAGAATCGGAGGATTGTGAATTGAAACTAGCCCAGGAAAAAAAGATCTAGCCATTCTGTTTACATGGAAGCAAACTGGATGCATTGGCATGGGCCTGTGATCCCAGTGAGAATCGGAGGCCTGAAAGTAGGTAGATCAGGCACATGCCTCTTCAGGAAATGAAACTCTCCTAAAAAAATAACCAGTGACAAATGGTAAAGGACTGGAGGTGTGGCTAAGTAGTATGCCAGTCTAGCAAGTATGAGGTCCTGAGTTCAAACCACAATACTGCCAAAAATGTGTGTGTGTGTGTGTGTGTGTGTGTGTGTGTGATTAAAATTTTCTTTTTGGAAAAAAGTGAAGTAACATATAAGGTGAATTATGTACATTATATATATATATATATATATATATATATATATATATATATATATATAAAACAGGAAAATTATCCTTATAATTTCTAATTACCAACTTTTGCCTATGCTATATTTTTTTAATGTAGAAGAATTTCTTGTTTTCTTCCTCATTTTTGTCCTTTGAAAAGTTTTTTACTCCTGATATGTTAAGCTATCTTGAAAGAATTTGTTTTATCCACATAAAATATTCATTTTTGCAGCTTCACGATTAGTTTGTCCTTGAGTTCTGTGCTTTGGGACTGTAAATGAAATAATTTATAAAGGAAGTAATTTGATATTATATTAGGTAAGTCTTATGAGTTCAAGATAAGATAGCTTTATAATGACTTCTAGGGAATAGGAGATCTTTTTAGGCCATTCAACAATATAGTTCTAAAGATACTCAAAAACATTTTCAATTGCATGTTTTTGAAAATACATCTTGAGTAGCTATTCAGTTTTGTTTAAAACCAGGTGATTTGTAGTATTTAAACAGTTTCAGTTGCTTAGTTTGCCAAATACTATGTAAACTTGTTAGTGGGGAAAACAAATGAGCTTTTCTTTCCTATCTTTCATGCCACTGTCTGCTTTGCCTAAGGGATTTGGGATAGCTTTCCCGTAGAAATCTCTAAAGTAGAGAGAAAGCTAAGTAGTTGTGAACATACAAAGTACAGATGTTGATATAATTTGTTCTTCATAAGTTTTAAATAACACTCTTTTAAAAATATATTTTATGAAGTCGGGCGCCAGTGGCTCACACCTGTAATCCTAGCTACTCAGGTGGCTGAGATCTGAGGATTGCAGTTCAAAGCCATTCTGGGCAGGAAACTCTATGAGCCTCTAATCTCCAATAAACCACTAGAAAACTGAAAGTGACACTGTGGCCTTGAGCTGAATTGCTGAGGGAGAGTGTTCAGGCCAAGAGTTCAAGCTCCATGACCAACCAAAAATATGTTAATCCATTTAATAAAATGTAAATATAACATTATAGAATTACCATATTTACTTCTAGTTCAAAGGTCTTAGAAACTTGTAGTCTATATACCTTGTGTTTAGAGCTAGGGAAGCGAAGACCCAAGCAGGAGCTTGCTCAGATCACATCCTCAGCAGCAGCAGCAGTACTATGTCAGAGTCCTGGTTTTCTGGCCTCTAATCAGGGTTTTGTTTTGCATACTAAGTACAGACAATTCCCAAGATTAATTTTAATGATTGATTTTGAGCATTGGAGAAGAAGGTCATCTAAATGTCAATACCTGAAAATTGATTATTTTGATTTCTGTTTGGTTTTAATAAATTCTTCACGATATGTTTTGTATTTCAAAACAAAGCATTTAATTTATCTTTTCGTTTCTTGCAGGAGAAGCTAACCTTCCGTCATACCTTATATCAGCACTTGGTAGCAGGCTGTGTGCTCATAAAACAACCAGAATGCATATTGGATAAATTCTCTTGGTCTGAGCTTTGTGCAGTCTTGCAGGAGAATGTTGATGCTCTCATTGCAGACCTCAACAAGGCTAATGAGAAGGTAACTGTCCTCAGGCACCAGATACCTCTATTAAATTCAGTGACCTTTGTCCACATCACAGTATCATTAAGAGGGGCTGACATTCATCTTATTTCAAAAAGAATTTTGGTGTTAATAATTCAGTACCATTAATTATAGCTTGTCTACAACTCAGTTTGATGCCGTTGCTGTGGGCATGTAAATGTGACTGAAGTCTGCATGAAGTCTCTAAGCTCTACTTTCTGTGCAGGACATGCTAATACTACTAGCCAGTATTAGCCGCAGGGACCTAATTAAAAGAAAATAAATTAATCTTACTGATGAAGCAATTCAAAGAAATTAGTCATTTACATTAATAAACCAAATCTTTATGTGAGTATAAAATTGAAACAAGATACAATTATTCAAAAACATTATATTAAAAAAACCCTTGCTTAGGAAACAAGAAGTGATATTTTAAAAATTACTTAGAAAAATTTAAATTATGTTTTGAACCTGTTTTTCCCCAAATGCAAAAACTGTATATGAGAAAATGAAGCTAATTCATGCAAATGAATGTCAGGTATGCATTTTGTAGAACAAAATATCAGTTTTTTATGGTTAATTTGCCATTTACAAGCTTAGCAAGTCAGTCTTTCCTAAAAAAAAGAAAAAATATTTAGATATAGAAAACAAAAATGGATTAGCAAGTCAGCATAGGTCACTATTAAAGATATTGTTTCTTGTCTTGATCTGTTGATCTGGTCAGAATTATGTTTGTGTGGTCTAGTTTCCAGATCTTAGTTACAATGACCTCAGCACTTAAGGGATAAGAAGAAAAAAAAATATTTTGTAAGTTCTTTAAAATATACATAACAGTTTCTGTTGGAAGCTAAGTAAATGAAAAGGGTGAATATGCTTGAAATAATTTATATATATATGTGTGTGTGTATAAAAGTAAAACAATGATATTATTTTAAAAAGTGGGGGATAAGTAGGAAAGAATGAAATTGATAAGGAGACATTGTGTGCCTGTATGGAAATGTCATAATGAAACACCTTTGCACAGTCAATATACTATTAAAAATGCTTTACTAATAAAACAACCTAAATGGAGGGTAAGATTTTATGTTGCTGAGCATTTTTCATTGGTCCTATTGACAAACCCAACCATAGGCACTGAGGAGTAGGGCTGAGAAATGGAGGAATAATTTGTGAGAAGCACAGATGTTGTTCGTAATGGTCAAAGTGTGCATAATGGCTCTAAAATTACTGATAGTTAAAATGAGTATGTTTTAACCTTCTGAAATGATGATATGTTTTAAATAGTTTCTCATAGTTTTAAAATGACACATTTTGGAGGTTAAGGATTTTCTTTTCGTTGTTAAGTGAAAACAATGGCGGGAATATTCTGCCTAATCAAGCATATATATATATATATACATATATATATATATATATATATATGCTTTATATATATGTTAAGTATTTGTACATTTGTAAATCTCATTTAAATATATCCTTTTCCATTAAGGTATCTGAATAGCTTGGGCTTTGTTTCCAGAAGTTAAGACTCTCTTTCTTAATTATCTTGGTAAAATTGTTTATAGAATGAACAATTTTGTTAGAAAGAAACCATCAAATTTGTTGTTTAAATATATAAATTGAACTTTCTGCTAAAATATGATAATATACCTTACTAATTCCCACTTCCTAATTTATTCACATTTTAATTTAAAATTTTATATGATTTAAAGGAATAACATATAGTAGGGAATTCTGGGTGCTTTTTGAAAGGAGATGATGCAAACAAGTGATTTATTAGAAGCATCTTATTCTTCATTTCATTTCTCTTTATAGATAAACCACCTAGAATATATCTGCAAAAACAAGTCTGACACAATGAGAGAGCTTCAACAAACTCAGGAAGATACCTTTAACAAAGTGGCAGAACAGATCAAAGCCCAAGAGAGCTGCTGGCATATACAAAAGAAGGAACGGGAACTGCAGTGTTCAGAAGAGGGCACAGGTATGCTACTCTATAAAGAGTTTTTAAAAAATGGGTTCCTCGGCCTAACTCATCAGAAGGTTTCCTTTTATTTTAATTTCAGATCAGTTTAACACTTTTTGAGACCATCATAAAACTTGTTGATATACACATATGCACAAATTATGCAAACATCTCTGTGTGTGTGTGTGTGTGTGTGTGTGTGTGTGTGTGTGTGTGTGTGTGTGTGTGTATTAAGGATTTTTCTTCCACTGAAGTTTGGAAGATGAATTCTGGTTAAAACAGCCTGAGGTACAGTGGTCAATTAAATGCTAAAATTGTATATCTTTTATTTATATTGAAAACAAAAATTTAGTGGTCTGGTAAAATATTTTCAGTGTTAGTCTAGGTATTAACTCCATTTATGGAGTTAATTTATGGAGGTTCTCATCTAATATTTGGCATTAAAATTTGTTATACCTATATTTTGAATATGAAATTTCCTCCAGAAGCTCAAGTATTGAATATTTGTATGTGGTTGCCAACTAATGGCTTTGGGAAAGTGATTGGAATTCTGTGTGCTTTGCTGACCTAGTGATTGGATTAAACTCTTGATGGAATCATGACAGTGGGACTTATTTGGAGGAGTAGGTCACTGGAGGTAGGCCTTAGAGAGAGGGATTTTTATATCCGGACTATCTTCTCTTTACCTGTTTCCTGTCTACCATGAGCTGTTGCTCTACATGTCCTACTTCCCTCAGGCCAAGAATGATGGGACTAAGAAACTGTGGAATAAATGCTTTGAAACAAAACCAAAGTCAGTCCTTCTTCCTTTAAGATGTTTTCTCAGGTATTTTATCAGTGTAATGTCCAAAGTAATGAACATACCTACTGACATTATAGGACAGTTCTATTACACACTAATTATGAAATGCATTATATCTTCTATGTTAGATTTGATTGGGTAGGTAGCATAACCATATTTTTCTCATACAAATTATTGTCATCATTATTTATATTGTTAACTATTTTCCCTATCTATCAGGAGCAATATAACATTTTTGTTTTGATAAACCTCAAATTTTCAATGTTTAATATTGATTTCTTTTTTTCTTTTTGGTGTAGTATATGAGAATTCTCTGCTTAAATGTGTGATCATTAAGATTTAATTTTAGTTATTTTTTTCTTTTAGTCATTTAGTAGGTTTTATATATAGATCCATGATCAATTTTGGGTTAATTTTGGTAAAGATGTGAACTATGCATTGAGGTCTTTTTGCATATAGATATTAATTATTCTAGTTTTATTGGTTGAAAAGACATGTCCTTTCTATATTGAATTTTCTTTGTACTTCTGTACAAAATCAATTCACAGTGTTTGTATATATGTGTCTATTTCTGAATGTATCTGTTTTTTTTTCAGTACTCCGCTGACTTAATTACTGTAGCTTTTTTTAAGTGTTTAAATTAGATAATATGAATCATCCAAATTTTTCATTTTTCTATATGTTTGAATCCATTTTACTATAAATGTACAAGAGGGCATAGCAAATCAATTTTTGAAGAGAGCCGGCCATCACAAATGCTAAAGTTTTAGAAGGAACTCTCACTGAAGATTTTCTTGAAAATAAATTATCCACACCCAAAATTTTCATCCATGTTTTTGCAAATTGAAAGTACCATTTTTAATTATTCCTAAAAGTATATTAATATTATATATTGGCATATAGTCTATTATTTTTTTTGTCGGTCGTGGGGCTTGAACTCTGGGCTTGGGCCCTATCCCTCAGCTCTTCAGATCAAGGCGAGCACTCTACCACTTGAGCTACAGCGCCACTTCCTGGCATATAGTCTATATACAATGTGCATACTTTGATTTTTCATCAAATATAATTTAATACACTGCAATGACTCATTTTTGGTCTATATTTTGTTACTTATTTTATAATACATATTATAGGACAAATTTTATTTTAGAAAATTTTGTTATCATTAATTCTACACATTTGCCTTCCCTAAAGGCTGCAATGCAAATACAAATATTTTCACTTCACATTTCTTAATAGATTTTCAAAAATTGTCTTGATAAGAATGGAAGATATAAAGTTATTACATAGGATTGTGGAGGATGTTTGGTGTCAGATGGGCAGAACCTTTAGTAGAGGCCATCTGTTAGTAAGTTAATGGTTAGTAAAGGGAGCTCAACGAGTAAGAACAATTTTGGCATTTGAATTGCATTTTTATTCTTTGCTGATTCTGGGCCTTAAACTTAGGGCCTGTGGATTCTCTCTCTCTCTCTCTCTCTCTCTCTCTCTCTCTCTCTCTCTCTCTCTCTCTCTCTCTCTCTCTCTCTCTCTCTCTCTCTCTCTCTCTCTCTCTCTCTTTCTCTCTCTCTCTCTCTTTCTCTCCTCTTCTTTCCTCTCCTCTCGTCTCCCTCCATTTCCCTCCCTCCCTCTCTCACTCCCTCCATTTCTTCCTTCCTTCCTTCCTTCCTTCCTTCCTCCTTTCTTTCCTTCTTCTATTCCTCCCTTCCTCCCTTCCTCCCTTCTTTTCTTCTCTTCCTTCCTTTCTCTCTCCCTTTTATTCTCTCTGTCTCTGTCTCTCTCTCTTTCTTTCTGTCTCTCCCTTCCTTCCTTCCTCCCTTCCTTCCTTTCTCTCTCTCTTTCCCTTTCTTCTTTCTTTCTTTCTTTCTTTCTTTCTTTCTTTCTTTCTTTCTTTCTTTCTTCCTTCCTTCCTTCCTTCCTTCCTTCCTTCCTTCCTTCCTTCCTTTCTTTCTTTCTTTCTTTCTTTCTTTCTTTCTTTCTTTCTTTCTTTCTTTCTTTCTTTCTTTCCTTCCTTCCTTCCTTCTTTCCTTCTTTCCTTCTTCCCTTCTTTTTTTGTTTTTTGGGTCCAGTCTTGGGGCCTGAACTCTGGGCCTGGGAGCTGTCCCTCAGCTCTTCAACTCAAGGCTAGCACTCTAACACTTGAGCCACAGCACCACTTCAGGCTTTTTCTTTTTGCTTATGTGGTGCTGAGGAATCGAACCCAAGGCCTCATGCATGCAAGGCAAGAGGTCTACCATTGAGACCCCTTCCCAGCCCCTTCCTTCCTTCCTTCCTTCCTTCCTTCCTTCCTTCCTTCCTTCCTTCCTTTCTTTCTTTTCTTGCTTGCTTTCTCTCTCTCCCTCCCCATCTCTCCCTTCCTTCCTTCCTTCCTCTTTCTCTTCTCTCCCTTTCCCTCTCTCTCTTTCTGTCTTTCTCTCTCTGTATCAGTCTCTTTCTTTCTTTCCTCTCTTTCTCTTTTTCTCTTTCTCTCTCCATTTCCCTATTTCCCTTTTTATCTTCCTGCCTTCCTTCCTTTTCTCTCTCTCTTTCTTTCATTCTTTCATTCTTTCTTTCCTTCTCTTTCTCTCTTTCTCTGTCTCTCTGCCTTTCTCTCTTTCTTTCCTCTCTCTTTCTCTCCTTTTCCCTCTCTTTCCCTCTCTTTTTCTCTTCCCCTTTCTATCCTTCCTTCCTTCCTTCCTTCCTTTTTCTTTCTGTCTCTCTTTTCTTTTTCTTTTTCTTTCTTTCTTCTTTCTTTCTCACTCTCTCTCCCTTTCTATCCCTCCCCTCCTTCCCTCCCTCCCTCCCTCCTCCCTTCTTTCCTTTCTTCCTTCCTTTCTTCCTTCCTTCCTTCCTTCCTTCCTTCCTTCCTTCCTTCCTTCCTTCCTTCCTTCCTTCCTTCCTTCCTTCCTTCCTATGTCTTTCTGTTTTTCTTTCTTTCCCTGTCTCTCTTTCTCTTTTCTTTCTATTTTTTTCTTTCCTTTTTCTTTCTCACTCTCTCCCCCTTTCTTTCCCCTTCCTTCCTTCCTTCCTTCCTCCCTCCCTCCCTCCCCTCCCCATCCCCCCTCTCTTTCTTTCTTTCTTTTTTTCTTTTCTCTGTCTTTTTCTTTGCTTCTTTCTCTGTTTCTCTTTTTCTTTCTTTTTCTTTCTTTCCTCTCTCTTTCTCACTCTTTTTCTGTCTTTCTTTCCTCTTTCTTTCTCTTTCCTTCCTTCCTCCTTCTTTCTTCCTCCTTCCTCTTTCCTCCTTCCTCCTTTTCGTTTCTAGGCTAGCACTCTACAAATTGAGCTACAGATCCATGTCTGGCTTTTTAGTGGCTAATTGGAGATAAGAGTCTTGGAATTTCCGGGGCTGGCTTTTTGAACCATGATCCTAACATGTCAGCCTTCTGAGTAGCTAGGATAATAGCATGAGCCACTGAAGTCTGGCTTTTGAATTGCTTTTATCTGAAAATAGAGTTATTTATAAAACCTTTGAATTTATATGTGTAGATGTAGGTATCGTGTATTATGTATGTGTTTCCATTTTCTGGAGTTTATTTTTGATAAATAATTATTTTATATGACCAGAAGCACATAGGCATTGTGACTTTGGGGTACTAAGAGTATCTTCCTTTGGTTTCATTGTGTGTGAATGCCTAGAGTTCCGTGTTCAGTGTATTTTAGATCTAGCTTCCTTTCCTTGGATTTAATGGTTATCTTATTTATTTTTTGGTTTGCTTAATTTCTATGAACTTATCATGAATCGAACTAAGCTGTAGGAATCATGCCTCTACCAAGCTCTATGACTCTCCTTTCAATATGTTCAGATATTTTCTGTTGCTTCATCTTTTTAAATAAATACTTCCTAGAGGCTCTGGCCAGCCCAGATTACCTTTTCAGTATTTTGCTGCATAAATGTCATCTTAGTATTTCTTTTTATCCCCATCCTGAAAATCCTTTCAATGCTTTCTTTTTTGGGGGGGGGGTCAACTTGTAGGACCTGAACTCTGGGCCTGGGCGCTGTCCCTCAGCTCTTCAGCTCAAGGCGAGTGCTCTACCACTTGAACTACAGTGCCACTTCTGGTTTTCTGGTGGTTTATTGGAGATGGGAGTTTCATGGACTTTCCTGCCTGGGCTGGCTTTGAACCGAGATCCTCAGATCCCAGCCTCCTGAGTAGCTAGGATTACAGGCGTGAGCCACCAGCACCTGGCTCAATGCTTTCTTATGTGGAAAACTCTTACTCTAGGAACTTAAGTCTCAGTTTAGGTCCTTATTTTGGTGGTGCATATTCTCCATTAGCCTCCTAAGAACGTTTATGGGAGGTATATATTTTGAGATGTTGCAAATCTGAAGTAGCCTTCCTTACTGTCTTGTCTTTGAATGATAACTTGGGCAAAAGTTCTAACTTGGAAATTATTTCCCTTAGAATTTTGTCAGGCATTGCAGCATTATTTTCTAATTTCAAGTGTTTCTTTTGAGAGTTGATGCCAAACATAATTTTTAATCTTTTATGTAAAGTTGCATAATGTCTTACACTTGTAATCTCAGCTACTTGGGAGGAGAAGATGAGGAGAATTACCAGGATTTAAGGTCAATCTGAGCACAAAGTTAGTGAGACTCCTTTTTAGTCAATAAGCTTGGCATGGTGATGCATATCTGTGATCCCATCTATGGTATAGCTTAAGTGGGAGGATGCCTGGCTTGAATGAGACTTGGAGTTTAAACAGTTCTCATTAGAAGAACTGTTATCTGTGCTGAGGTTTGAATTCCAGTCCTTATGCATGAGTGGCTGGCATTCTGTTGCTTGAGCCATGCCTCCAGACTGGCTTTTTTCTAGCTATTTGGAGATGCTGCCTCTAGGACTTTCCTGCCCAACCTGGCTTCAAACCTTGATGATCTGGATCTTAGCCTCCTGAATAGCTAGGATTTAGTGTGTGTCACTGGCCCCTGGCTGGAGAGTCTCTCCCAACTCCATTGTCTGATATTTTTCAGCATTGAACACACATTGAATAATATTCTTCAGAATGTCTACTTTTTTCCTTTAATTAATTCTTTTCTTCCAGAAAGGCATTATAGGTTAAAATGACATATCATAGAGCCAAACTGTGAAGTATGAATTCCATTTCTGTCTCATATTAGCCCTGATAAGTAGGGAAAATGACCTTATTTTCCCGATTTGTAAATCAGGGTCATAATGATATCTCTCTAACAGGTATCTATCTAACAGTGTTATTAAAAAGATTAAACTTATGGGGCTGGGAATGTGGCTTAATGGTTGAGTGTTTGCCTACCATGCATGAAGCCCTAGGTTTGATCCCTCAGTAGGTACCATATAAACAGAAAAAGCCAGAAGTAGTACTATGGTTCATGTGATAGAGTATTATCCTTGAGCAAAAGAAGCTCAGGGACAGTGCCCATGTCCTGAGTTCAAGTCCTAGGACTGGCAAAAATAGATTAAATTTATATGTTTAAAATGCTAAGATGAGATTTTTCTCCCCGCCCTCCCTCCCTCCCTCCCTCTCTCTCTCCCCCTCTCCCTGACTCCCTCCCTTCTTCCCTATCCTTCTGTATCTCATTCTTTCTTTTCTTTTTTTCATTGGTCGTTGGTCATGGCTTGAACTCAGGACCTGGGAACTGTTCCTGAGCTTTTTTGTTCAAGGACAGTACTCTACCATTTTGAGGCAGAGTTTCACTTCTAGTTTTAGGTGGTTAATTGGAGATAAGCATCTCACAGACCTTCCTGTTGGGGCTTGCTTTGAACTATTATTATCAGACCTCAGCCTCATAAGTAGTTAAGACTACAGAAGTGAACCACCAGTGCTTGGCTCAGATGAGTGTTTGTAAAGCAATATTGCTTCTTGTTAGCAATTTACGTTATTATTATTATTATTATTATTATTATTATTATTATTATTATTATTATTATTATTATTATTTGGTAGTGGGGCTTGAACTCAGGGCCTAGGTGCTGTCGCTGAGCTCTTTGCCTCAAAGTTAGTCCTCTACCACTTTAACATGGTGCCACTTTTGGCTTTTGAGTGGTTAAATGGAGATAAAAGTCTCCTGGGGACTTTTATGCCTGGGCTAACTTTGAATGTGATCCTTAGATCTCAGCCTCCTAAGTAGCTAGGATTATAGGTGTGAGCCATCAGTGCTTGGTCTATAATCACATTTGATATTTCTTTCTATAGATTTTTTTTTGGTTGGTCATGGGGCTTGAACTCTGGGCTTGGGCACTGTCCCTGCGCTCTTCAGCACAAGGCAAGTGCTCTACCGCTTGAGCCACAGTGACACTTCCAGTTTTCTAGTGGTTTATTGAAGATAAGAGTCTCACGGATTTTCCTGCCAGGGCTGGCTTTGAACTGTGATCCTCAGATCTCAGCCTCCTGAGTAGCTAGGATTATAGATGTGAGCCACTGTCGCCTGGCTTCTATATAGATTTTGAACCTCAGTGGTCTTCTTCTTCTTTTTTTTGTTATTGGTTGTGGCACTTGAACTCTGGGCCTGGGCACTGTCCCTCAACTCTTCAGCTCAAAGCAAGCACTCTACCGCTTGAGCCACTGCGCCATTTCCGGATTTCTACTGGTTTATTGGAGATAAGAGTCTCACATCCTTTCCTGCCAGAGGGGGCTTTGAACCGAGTTCCTCAGATCTCAGCCTCCTGAGTAGGTAGGATTACAGGCATGAGCCACTGGTGCCTGGCTCAGTCTTCTTTTTATTTTCTTCAATTTTTTTTATTGTGATTAAGTGGTTACCTAATTTCCAAAATTTCACAATATTGTGGGATAGTGATGCTTAGTTAAAGTCACAAACACATTCTAACTTTCATAGGACAAATTGTCTATCATGGGCTATAACATTTATGAGTTCTATGAGCTTTGCAGTATAGTTATTTCTTCCACTTTGGGTGATATGTACATTTCTTTTGTTTTGCATAGCATCAGCTGTTCCCTCTTTCCCACTTGTTCCCTCCCTCCCATCGCTGCCATTGAGTTGCTTAGTTAATTTTGATCAATGCCCAGTGCAGCTGATGGGTCCCGCTGTTGTATGTTTTTCCCTGATTCCCTCTAGTTCTGTGTCCTTCTCCTTTTTTGCCCTCTGGTGTGCACATATATACCATATATGTGATCACCAGAATGGGGTTATTTAGTAGTGATTCAACCAGATGAATGGAAGTCCTTTGTTTCTTAAGTCTTGTTAATTTTGTCGTATCACCTTACATTTTGGATTTAACATCCACTTATCAGGGAGACCATGTGCTGTTTCTCTTTGCTCTTGGCTTACCTCACTCAACGTGATTTCTTCTAGCTCCATCCATTTCCCTGCAAATGCCATTATTTTGTCCTTTCTAGTGGCTGCATAATATTCCATTGTGTATAGATATCACAAGTTTTGGATCCATTCATATGTGGTGGGACATCTGGGTTGTGTCCATATCCTGACTATTGTGAACAGTGCTGCAATAAACATGGAGGTGCATGTGTACTTGTATACTGGTTCCTGTTGTTCAGGATAGATGCCTAGAAGTGGTATGACAGGGTCATAAGGGAGGTCAATAGGACCCTCCAGACTGCTTTCCAAAGTGGGTTGTATAAGTGTACATTCCCACCAGCAGTGTAATAGGGTTCCTCTTTCTCCGCATCCCCTCCAGCATTTGTTGTTGACTGACTTATGAATGAAGGCCATTCTGACTGGGGTTGTCTTTATTTGCATTTCCTTCACAACCAGGGATGGTGAACATTTCCTCATGTATTTCTTTGCCATTTTATCTTTCTTCTGAGAAGTCTCTCTTTAGTTCCCTTGCCCATTTAGTAATTATTTTGTTAGGTTTGGGAGGGATTAGTTTCTTAAGTTCCCTGTATATACTGGATATTAGCCCCTTGTCTGATATATTGCTGGTAAATATTTTTTCCCAGTTAGTTGGTTGTCTTTCTAGCTTGGTTGCTATAGGTTTAGCTGTGCGCAAACTTTTTATTTTAAGGTAGTCCCATTTGTTGAGTCTCTCTCCAATTTGTTGTGACCCTGGGACTCTGTTCAGGAAGTTTCCTGCCTGTGCCTACAAGTTCAAGTGTCTCTCCTACTCTCTCAAGCAGTAGTTTCAGAGATTCAGGTTTGATGTTAAGGACTTCAATCCATTTTGAGTTGATGTTGGTACTTGGTGATAGGCTGGGGTCCACTTTTAGTCTTCTGCATGTGGCCTCCCAGTTTTTCCAACACCAGTAGTTGAAGAGGCTGTGTTTCTTCCACTGTATGACTTTGGCTCCTTTGTCAAATATCAGCTGACTGTAGGCATGTGATTTTATTTCTGGATCTTCTACTCTATTCCATTGGGTCTTCGGGTCTGTTTTTGTGCCAGTACCATGCTGTCTTTGTTATTATAACTCTATAGTAGAGTTTGAAGTATGGCATCGAGATCTCTCCCATGTTTTCTTTTTTTCCTAGAATTGTTTTAGCTATTCTAGATCTTTTGTTGTTCCATATGAATTTTTGGCCTGTTTTCTGTATTTCAGAAACGTACGTCATTGGGATTTTAATAGTAATTGCAGTGAATTTGTATATTAATTTTGGCAGTATTGCCATTTTCATTATAGTAAGTCTGCCTATCCAAGAGCATGGAAGGTCTTTCCATTTCCTAGGTGTCTTCTGTCATTTATTTCTTTCAGTTTTTATAGTTTTCATTAAATAATTCTTTTTAGATCTTTGGTTAGGTTAATTCCTAAATATTTTATTTTTTGAGGGGTTATTGTGAATGAGATTGCTTCCTTTATTTTCCTCTCTGCTTGTACATTGTTGGTGTATAGGAAGGTGACCAATTTTTGTGGGTTGATTTTGTATCCTGCTACTTTGTTGAAGAGGTTTATAATTTCTAAGAGTTTGGGGATGGAGTTTTTGGGATCATGAAGGCATAGTATCATGTCATCTGCAAAAGGGGATACTTTAATTTCTTCCTTCCCTATGTGGATCGCTTTAATGTCTTTTTGTTGCCTTATTGCCCTGGCTAAGGCTTCCAGGACTATATTGAAGAGGAGTGGAGACAGTGGACATCCTTGCCTTGTTCCTTATTTTAGGAGAATTGGTTGTGGTTTTCCCCCATTAAGTATAATATTGGCCATTGGTTTGTTGTATATGGCTTTTATTGTTTTAAGTGTTCCTTCTATTGCTATTTTCTCCAGGGCTTTTAACATGAATGAATGATGTATCTTATCAAAAGTCTTTTCTGCATCTGTGGAGATAATCATGTGGTTCTTGACCTTGGCTCTGTTGATGTGTTGGATCACATTTATTGATTTACATATGTTAAACCATCCCTGCATCTCTGGGATGAAGCCTATCTGGTCGTAGTGTATGATTTGTTTATGTGTTTCTGGATTCTGTTAGCTAGAATTTTGTTAAGGAGCTTTGCATCTGTGTTCATCAAGATTGGTCTGTAGATTTCTTTTTGATTGGGTCTTTGCCTGGTTTGGAGATGAGTGTGATATTGGCATCGTAGAATGTGTTTAGGATAGTTCCCTCTTTTTCTACTTCTCTGAAGAGCTTGAGGAGTATGGGTATTAATTCTTCTTTAAAGGTCTTATAGAATTCCGTTGTGAATCCATCTGGTCCTGGCCTTTTCCTTTTTGGAAGACTTCTGATTTCTTCTTGTATCATGTTGTGAGATATTGGCTTATTTAATCGATTTATTTCTTCTTTGCTCAGTTTGGGCAACTTATATTTCTCTAAAAATGCATCCATTTCTGCTAGGTTTTCTTTCTTTAGAGAGTATAACTTTTGATAATAGTTCTTTATAATTGTTTGGATGTCTTGGGTATTCGTTGTGATTTTTCCGGTGGCATCCCTGATCTTGTTAATTAATCTTGCCAAAGGTCAATCAATTTTATTTATTTTTTTAAAGAACCAGCTTTTTATTGTATTAATTTTATTTATAATTTTTCTATTCTCTATTTCATTAATTTCTGGTCTGAATTTGATTATCTGGCTCCATCTAGTAACTTTAGGTTCCATTTTTTTCATGTTTTCTAGCTGTTTTAATTGCAACATGAGATTATTTACTTGGTCTGTCTCTATTTTCTTGATGTGGGCACTGAGGGTGATAAATTTCCCCCTCAGCACTGCTCTTGCTGTGTCCCACAAGTTTCTTTGTGATGTGTCTTCATTTTCATTGAATTGTAGGAATTTTTAAATTTCTTCTCTAATTTCTTCTGTTACCCAGGTGTTGCTTAGAAGTGTGCTGTTCAATTTCCCTGTATTTGAGTAATTTCTGCAGTATGTTTTGTTATTGAAAACTAGCTTGATTTCACTGTGGTCAGATAGGATACAGGGAATTCTGTCAATCCCCTTGTATTTGCTTAAGTTCCTTGCATTAACTATGATATGGTCTATTTTGGAGAAAGTTCCATGAGCTTCTGAGAAGAATGTGTACTGTGTTGTTTTAGGGTGAAATACTTAGTAGATGTCAGTTAGTTCTGCTTGAAGTATGGCCTCACTTTATTTGGTAGCTTCTTTGCCAATTATTCTTTGGTGAGAGTGGGGTATTAAAATCTCCTAGTATTATCATATTTGGATCTATTTTATTCTGTAAGTTTGAGAGTATTTGCTTAACGTATTTGGGTGCTCCAATGTTTGGGGAGTATAAGTTGATAATGGTAATATTCTCCTCTTGATTGTTCCCTGTATTAATATGTAGTGTTCTTCCTTGTCTTTTTGTATTGATTTTATGAAAAGTTTATTTTGTCAGATATCAGGATATCTACTCCTGCTTTCTTACTGGGGGCATTTGATTGGTAGATCTTTTTCTAACCCTTCACTCTGAGTTGGTATATTTGGCTGAGAGGTGGGTTTCCTGAAGGCAACAGATGGATGGGTCATGTTTTCTTTTCTTTTCTTTTTTTTTGGTTGGTTGTGGGGCTCGAACTCTGGGGTTGGGCGCTATCCCTCAGCTCTTCAGCTCAAGGGGAGTGCTCTACCGCTGGAGCCACAGCACCACTTCTGATTTTCTAGTGGTTTATTTAAGATAAGAGTCTCATGGAGGGCTGGGAAGGTGGCTCAGTGGTAGAGCGCTTGCTTTGCATGCAGGAGGCCCTGGGTTCAATTCCTCAGCACCACATAAGCAGACAAAAAAAGCCGCATATGGTGCTGTGGTTCAAGTGGTAGAGTGCTAGCCTTGAGCTGAAGAGCTGAGGGACAACACCCAGAGCCAGAGTTCAGGTCCACGACTGGACCCCCTCCCCAAAAAAAAAGAGTCTCATGGAGTTTCCTGCCTGGGCTGGCTGTGAACCGTGATCCTCAGATCTCAGCCTGCTGAGTAGCTAGGATTACAGGTGTGAGTCTGGTGGTGTTGGGAGCCCACAGTAAAGCTCCAAGGTCATCTTGACCCTTGTGCTCACTTGAAGGTACGTACAAGGAGCTGGCATTCATGAAAAACACCAGGTGCCCGGGTTTGCTTTGCTATGTCTGTAGAGTTTGTTTTACTTTCTATCAGTTGACCTTGCCTTGTTTCAATCTGCACCTTGTTTTTATTAAAATTTTCCTTGCTTTTCTGCACTATGGTGACCTTAGGTTACCTCTTGACTTCTAATAGTATATAATAAAGAGAGTTAAAAATAAACGGTGCTGCAATCTTGAACTGCAGACCTCCTGCCCCCATCCTTTGTCTTATGTCTTTATTTTTCCATCCTCTCCCCCTAATTCAGGATTCCCTTTCATTGCTGGCTGGTTCCGGCAAGTGGCACCTGAACAGAGACTCTGAAAACCTGGGATCAAGGCAGAGGACCCCGCTAAGGTAAGAGGACGCATCCGGAAAAAGAGCGGGTGATGTATAGTCGGAAGTAAGAAATTATGGGGCAAGGTAACAGCCACACGTTATATGTGCAGGCTCTTAAGGGCATGCTTCAAGCTCGAGGAGTGAAAGTTGGACAGAGTCAATTAGAGAGTTTCTTTCACTTTATCGAGGAAGTATTCCCCTGGTTCCCGGAGGAAGGAACCATTAGTTTAGAAACTTGGCAAAAAATAGGAAAAATGATTCAGGAACATTATGATGCAAGTGGCCCTGAAAACACCACAGTGGATGCTTTTATTCTTTGGAATTTAGTTCGAGACTGTCTGGACCCCAGACATAAACAAATAAAATTTAATCAGTTGATTGGGGAAGTTGAACAGGGTAACGAGTCTTGCCCTGCTCCGGGAGCGCATACTGCTGCCCAAGAGAAATCAAATAAATTGATAAAAGTTGAATCCATAGGGTCAGAAAATGAGGAAAAGTCAGATGACTCAGATGCTGAGGAAAAAAATATATGATGAGCCTATTGAGGATAAAATAGTCCATTTTGAGGAAATGTTGAATTCAGTTATAAAAAAATTGTCACAGATTGAAACAAAGCAACGACCCCCTTTAAGGGTGAATGTGTGTGAGCCCTCTTTAACAGCTCTAGGGAACTCATATTTCTTTCTTTCCACCAACCCCCCCCCTCCGCCTGGCCTGTTATTCCCCAGGTGCAGCCTACTCAGGCAGTACAGCCTAGTCTGTCCAGGCCTTTGAAGTTATCTAGTCCTCCTAATGATGAATTCCCTCTTGGGACAGGGGCTATTCGCCCTCCCAGGTGTAGTGCCTTGCAGCTCTCATTAGCACTTGCTGCTCAAAGTGGGGTGGATATTTCTGGTTTTCATTTATTTCCTGTAATGGAGGACCAAAACCAACAAAGAACTCACTAACCTATTCAATTTAAACAAATAAGAGACTTGAAAAATGCTTGCACTCAATATGGACCTACAGCTCCATTTACACAGGTAATTTTGGAAACATTGTCCACTGATGCTTTATGCCCTAATGATTGGAAACAATTAGCTAGAGCTTGTCTTAGTGGAGAAGATTACTTGTTGTGGAAGTCTGAATTTGTGAAACAGTGTCAGGCCACAGCAGAGGTTAATAGGGCTAATAATATACCTACTACTTTTGCAGAGCTTGCTGGGGAAGGTGCTTATAATGACATCCATACCCAGTTAAATTACCCTGTGGGTGCATATACTCAGATTAATGCCGCTGCTAAGCATGCCTGGAAGAAGCTTCCTAACTCTAATAAGACTGAGGATCTTTCTAAAATTAGACAGGGACCAGATGAACGTTATCAAGACTTTGTCTCTCAGTTACTAGAGGCAACAGGCCATCTCATCCAAGATGGGAATGCCGGTATGGTCTTGTACAACTATTGGCATATGAAAATGCTAATGCAGCTTGCCAAGCAGCCATTAGACCGTTTAGAAAAAAAGGAGGAATAACTGATTATATTCGGCTCTGTGCCGACATTGGCCCATCCTATATGCAGGGCCTCACACTGGCTGCTGCACTTCAGGGACAAACCATAACTGAATTGCTCTGCACTCCTCAGGGAGGCAAAACGGAGGAAGACGTCCCCGAGTTGCTGGACCTCCTGGCAGCTGTTTTTCTTGCAGCCAAATGGGCCATCTAATAACTCAATATCCTAATCAGAAAAGGGGAATTAAACTAAGGAGATGCCCCTGATGTAATAAGGGAAGGCATTGGGCCAGAGATTATAAATCTACTTTTGATAGTGCTGGCCGTCTGATTCTGGAAAACTGGCAGAGGGGCCAGCCCCTGGTCCCTCAACAAAAAAACGGGGCAGCCCCGTCCTTTTCATGGCTTCAAGTCTACCCACTGGAAACCAACAACAACAACAACAAACGGTTTCCAGTCTCCTCAGAGAAACCCCAGGAAGTGCAGGATTGGACCTCTGTTCCTCCACCTACACAGTATTGACTCCTGAAATGGGAGTTCAAGCTCTGCCTATGGGCATAGTTGGCCCCCTTCCAAAAGGATCTGTTGGCCTATTATTAGGCCACAGTAGGTCGGCATTGAGAGGCCTACATATTACCCCAGGATCAAGACTATACTGGAGAAATAAAAATTATGGCCTCAGCGCCTACTGGAGTTATATCTATTTCTGCTGGGCAAAGAATTGCTCAGCTGGTCCTAGTTCCTTTAATCTCTGTTGGAAATTCTGTTACTTCTGCCCCTAGAGGCACAAAAAGTTTTGGGGCCTCAGATGTATTCTGGATTCAAAATATAAAACAAGGAAGGCCTGAACTTATAATTTATATTCAAGAAAAGCCTTTTCGAAGCGTGTTGGATACTGGAGCAGATGTATCTGTAATAGCTAAAAAATATTGGCCTTCTCACTGGCCCCTTACTGCCTCTCTCACATCCTTACAAGGAATTGGCCATGCTACAGATCCACAGCAAAGCAGTGCTATTCTAAATTGGAAAGATGATGAGAGCCATTCTGGAACTTTTCAGCCTTATGTGCTGGATCATTTGCTCATTAATTTGTGGGGGAGAGATATTATGGAAAAAATGGGAGTTTATTTGTTTAGCCCAAATGATGTAGTCACTCGACAACTCTTAGATCAAGGACTGCTACCTTCAGGGGGACTGGGGATTGGTCAACAAGGCATTCGAGAGCCCATTCAGCCACAGCCCCGACCAAATAGACAAGGTTTAGGATATTTTTAGCGAGGGCTGCTGCTCATCCTGCCTCTCATGCCGATCCTAATTACATGGTTATCAAAAACTACGGTGTGGGTGGATCAGTGGCCCCTATCAAATGAAAAGATTACTGTTGCCCAGCAGCTGGTGCAGGAACTGCTGGAATTGGGCCATATAGCTCCCTCTACTTCCCCATGGAATTCACCTATTTTTGTTATCAAAAAGAAATCTGAAAAATGGAGACTTCTCAAGATCTCCGGTGAGTAAATGCTACTATGGAACTTATGGGGCCGTTACAACCAGGTTTGCCCTCCCCAATGGCCATTCCTCAAAATACATACACAATAATAATTGATTTAAAAGACTGTTTTTATACCATACGCCTTGCCCTTCAAGATTGCAAACGTTTTGCATTTAGTGTCCCTTCCACTAATTTTAAAGAACCCATGAAATGGTACCATTGGCCAGTATTGCCTCAAGACATGGCAAATAGCCCCACCTTGTGTCAAAGTTTTGTAGCGCGGGCTCTTTCTTTTACTGGCCAAAAATTTCCTTCTGTTTATATCATTCATTATATGGATGATATATTGTTAGCTCATTTAAACCCTACAGTACTACGACAAGCTTTTGGACAATTAAAACTAGACCTTACCTCTTTTGGATTAATTGTAGCCAATGATAAAGTGCAAGAGCATCCTCCGTTCACTTATCTTGGTTATATTTTGGGTCCTTATTATTTTACTAGTCAAAAATTAGATTAAAACTTCTCATTTGCATACTTTACATGATTTTCAGAAATTTCTGGGAGATATTAATTGGCTTCCCCCTTATCTTAAATTATCTACAGCTGAATTAAAACCTTTATTTGATTTGTTAAAAGGAGACCCTAACCCTGCATCCCTCAGAAAATTAACAATTGAAGCTGCTGAAGCTTTAAAAATAGTAAATTCTGCTATTTCTTCCCAACATGTGAATTATATTGATTATTCAGCTCCTTGGGAAGCTTATATTTTAACTACACCTCATTCTCCCACAGTGGTCCTCTGGCAGAAGGGACCCCTTTTATGGCTTTCTTTATCTGCTACCCCTTCAAAAGTATTAACTCCTTATTATGAATTGGTGGCTACTTTAGTCCACATGTGCCGTGTGGAATCTTGTAAATATCTCGGACGAGATCCACATGCTATTTATATTCCCTATACATTACAACAGCAGGAATGGCTTTATTTTCATTGTGATTCCTGGGCTATTGCTTGGGCTAATTTTATGGGCACAATTTTACATCATTATCCCTCTAACAAATTGCTTCAATTTGCCTCTTCTTACACTTTCATATTTCCTCGAGTGGTATCTTTATCACCTCTTTCTATGGCTGCCTTAGTGTTTACAGATGGATCGTCTAATGATCGTCTATTGATGGAAATACTACATCCTGGGATACTGGTCTTTCTTCAGCCCAGGAAGTTGAGCTTCAAGCAGTTTTACAGGCCCTTACGCTTCTGCCTACTAGTGCTTTTAATTTATATTCAGATAGTCATTATGTTATTCGAGCCCTTCAGGTTATTGAAACTGTCCCCTATCTTGGAACGACAAATTCCACTATTCAAACTCTTTTTCCCCAAATACAGCTTCTTCTTCACTCCCGCACTTGTCCATGCTATTTTGGATTTATTCGTGCCCATACTAAACTTCCTGGTCCATTAAGTGAGGGCAATGCTATTACGGACAAGGCTACTCAAGTTTTTCTTACTCAAATTGATTTGGCAAAACAATCACATGCCATCCATCATCAAAAGTCGTGCTTTACGCCGACAATTCCAAATCACTTGTGAGGCAGCTCATCAAATTGTAAAGACCTGCCCTAGTTGTACTACTTTCTTACCAGCGCCCTCCATTGGAATTAACCCTCGAGGTTTAGTTGCCAATCAGATTTGGCAAATGGTCTTTACTCATATTCCATCCTTTGGACGGCTTCGCTTTGTTCATGTTACTAAAGATACTTATTCTAATTTTATTATGGCTACTCCAATTGCTGGGGAGACTAGCAAGCATTGTATTTCCCATTCTCTGCGTTGTTTCGCCACTATGGGACTTCCTAAATATATTAAAACTGACAATGGTCCAGGATATGTTGGACAAGCTTTTCAAAATTTTTGTAAATCTTATCAGATTATTCACACTACAGGTATTCCCTATAATCCTCAAGGTCAAGGAATTGTTGAACGAGCTAATGGTTTGCTCAAACATCAAATTTTTAAATTAAAAGGTGGGGAATTATACCCCATGTTTCCTGTTAATATTCTTTCTCATGCTTTGTACTAAATTTTTAAAACTTAGATTGTAATGGCCTTTCCGCAGCACAGCTGTTTTGGGAAAAAAGAGAGCAAAGAACTTTTGCTCAAGTTAAGTGGAAGGATCCCTTAACAAGTGCTTGGCATGGGCCTGATCTGGTTTTAACATGGGGTCGAGGACATGTTTGTGCTTTCTCGCAGGAAGAAAATGACGCCCGCTGGTTGCCTGAACGCTGCGTTAGGATTGTGGAGGCTCATTCAGATGATACAAACGCTGACACATTGGGCTTACATGCCGGATCCCCCGAGTTGAAGTACTCATTCATGTTAATAGATTAACATACGGTACAGCCCCCCATCCTTTCATCCAATATATAAAAATGGGAGATTTCTCAGCTTCAGGTATTGGAACTCCTTTATGCTTTACCACCAATTTTAAAAACTCCATTCTGGGCTGTACTTTTATGCAATCCATGACTCATAAAATTTGGATCCCAGATAAAAATCAAATGTACAATATACAAATGACATCCTTGCCAACTGAGCATTTAGTTTATGCAAATTCTACTCCATCCTATAGGATACTCTGTTGCATTAATTCTTCACAGATAGTAGAATCTACAGGAGAGCCTCATCCCATAAGGTACAGGCATGTGCAGCCATTTGTTACCAATATTTCTGGAACTAATTCTCAGTTGTTGGATTGGTCTGGAGCTAATCTTACTAATAAGTTCAATCCTGGATTGTGGTGGATGAATGGGCATCCTCAACATCATGTTTGGATGTTGGTGGCTACACTTAATAATATAACTTGGCCCAATTCATCCCTTTTAAATAATATTATGAGTTGTTTGTCACCACCCCATGTTATTATGTATGGACCGTTTAATATTTCTGTAGGAGCTAATTATTTTTATATTACCTGTTCTAATTGTTCTTTTACTAATTGCTTGTATAGCGGCATAACTGAATCCATACTTATTGTTAGACAACCACCTTTTGTTATACTTCCTGTAAATATTTCTGAAACTTGGTATGAAGATTCTGGTATTCAGGTGTTAAAAACAATTGAAAGAACTAATGTGCCCTCATAGATTTGTTGGGCTACTTATAGCTGGTGTTCTAGCCTTTATTTTGTTAGCTGCCTCCTCAGTAGCAGCTGCTGTGGCACTAACTTGAAATGTACAAACTGCCCATTATCTTAATCAGCTTGCTCATAATACTACACAGGCTCTACACTTTCAAGGTAGGATTGATGATAAGTTAGAACAAAAACTAGGAGCATTATATGAGTCAGTATTGTCTTTAGGAGAACAAGTTCATGCTCTGCAAACTTTACAGCGAGTGCACTGTCATGCCAGGTTTAATTTTACTTGTGTGACTCCTCATATATATAATGAATCAAATCACTCTTGGGAAAAGGTTGTAACACATCTCAATGGTATCTGGCACCATAATAACTTGTCTTTAGATCTTTTTCAGCTTCACAGGCAAATAGCCGGATTAGAACAAGCCCCAACGCTGGACTGTGAAGTGGCCAAAATTGCTAATGAGCTGTTTGAACAATTTCAACGCTATTTCCCTTCCCTGACTAATGTTAAAGGATTGTTAATGACATTGATTGGTCCCGGTGCACTTTTATTGATGGTTTTTCTTTGCCTTCCTTGTATTATGCGTGCCCTGAAAAACTCTCTTATGAGTTTAGCCAGCCAGCTACATAAGATCAAGCTCCAAATAAATGAATTCCCCGCAGAGAAACTGCAGCCAGAGACGGGTAAGAGGGGGTGCCAGTCTGACCAACCTAAGACAGGGCCTTCAGCTTTGCTCTGAAGAAGTTCCCAAAGATAGGTAAGGCAGACAAGGTCATCCACCCAACCTAAGACAGGCAGGTTCGCTTCTTCAAACAAAGACGGGGGAGATGTTGAGAGCCGACAGTAAAGCTCCAAGGTCATCTTGACCCTTGTGCTCACTTGAAGGCACATACAAGGAACTGGCTTTCATGAAAAACACCAGGTGCCAGGGTTTGCTTTGCTATGTCTGTAGAGTTTGTTTTACTTTCTATCAGTTGACCTTGTCTTGTTTCAATCTGCACCTTGTTTTTATTAAAATTTTCCTTGCTTTTCTGCACTATGGTGACCTTAGATTACCTCTTGACTTCTAATAGTATATAATAAGGAGAGTTAAAAATAAACGGTGCTGCAGTCTTGAACTGCAGACCTCCTGACCCCCTCCTTTGTCTTATGTCTTTATTTTTCCATCCTCGCCCCCTAATTCAGGATTCCCTTTCGTTGCCAGCTGGTTCCGGCATGGTGGGTCATGTTTTCTAATCCAATCTGCAGTTCTTTTTCTTTTGATTGGTGAATTAAGTCAGTTAATATTTAAGGTTAATATAGAGAGCTGCATTGTGGTCCCTGTCATTCCCTGTTTTCCTAAGTTTTTCTTCTTTCCTTTCTTCCTGTGCTTACTAAGTTAGATTTCTATTAATACCTGTCTCATGTGGGTCCCCGTTCCTGGTTGCTTTCTTCAGGTTGTGTTCCCCCTCTTAGTATTCTTTGTAATGCTGTCTTATTGTTTATGAATTCATTTAGTTTTTCTTTACTATTAAAAATTTTAGTTTCTCCATCGAAAATGAATACTAACCTTCCTGAGTATATCAGTCTGGGCTGGCAGTTATTGGTTCTCAGGGCTCAGATGGTACTTTCCCAGGTCTTTCTTGAATTCAGTGTCTGTGTGGAGAGATCTGCAGTGATTCTAATTTTCCCATTGTAGTATAGCTCCTTCTTCATTTTTGCTGCATGCAAGATTGTTTCCTTTTTATTCCTTATTATATCATTTTTACAATAATGTGTCTAAAAGTGTTTCTCCTGGGATCCTACTTGTTAGGTGTTCTATATGCTTCTGTTATGTAGGTAAGATGTTCTCTTTTAAGATGGGGGAATTTTTCATTGATAATTTTGTTGAATAGCTGTTGCATTCCCTTGCTTTGATATTCCTCGCCTTCATCAACACCAATTATACAAAGGTCAAATTTCTTGGCACTATCTGCTGCTTTTGGATTTCCCTTTGGCATAATTTAAGTGATTTTTCCATATCTGTGACTTTTTAGTCCAGTTGGTGCATTCTGTCTTCTGTATCTGACACTAAATTCCATTTCATTCACTCCATTTCATTCATTATTCATTGTGGTTTGCATGGAGGAAATGGACTCATTTATGGATTCAATGTTGGTTCTCAAAGTACTAATCTCACCTCTTAATGAGGTATGTATTGCCTTTATTTTTGTACTAATCTGACCTCTTAGTGAGGTGTGTACTGCCTCTATTTTTGCGTGCACCTCCTGTTTGAAATCCTGCATCTCTTTTGATAGTTCATCCCTGTGTTCTTTAAATTTCTGATCTATTTTTCACTTTAATTCTTGAGTCATTGCCTCCAGCATCTCTTGGATGTAGCTTTTGTCTTCCATTTCTGCTTTGCTCCCACTGGGGCTATTCCCTTGGTGGTTGCTGGCTTTTGGGAGTAGCTTGCTATCCTGGGTGTTGATAAACCTTGAAATTTTTCTCTGTGATTTTCACATGGGGACTCAGGGATTATTGGAGACTAATCTGAAATTTTGTTTTGGTCAGTAGGTGCTGTCTTTGCTTGGTTGTTCTTTCTGAATTGGCAGAGACAGTCTGTACCTGGTTTCGATTCTCTTGGGGGCTGACCTCCAGCAGCTGGTCTGACTCATATAGGGCTCTTGGCTGTCTGGTGTAGATCACTGGCACTGCCTACCTTTAGAAGGACTGACCGGCCTAGACTGCTCCTGTTTACTCCTACAGGTGCTCTTGGCAAGATTGGGTGTGTTGGATGTACTCTCCCAGTTGCTGGAGTCTGTTATGGGCTCCCGAATTTTTTTTTTTTTTTTTTTTGCCATTTGTGGGCCTGAACTCTGGGCCTGGGCGCTGTCCCTCAGCTCTTCAGCTCAAGGCTGGTGCCCTACCATTTGAGCCATAGCGCCCCTTCTGGCCCTTTCTCCTTATGTGGTGCTGAGGAATCAGATCCAGGGCCTCATGCTCACAAGGCAAGCACTCTACCGCTGAGCTCCCTTACCAGGCTGAGCTCCTGACTATTATCAGGTGCTGGCGGCCTGAGTTGTCCAATTCTCAGCCTGGGATATATGGGTCGGGTTTGAGCTTCTGGTTATTTTACCCTGTCCACCCAGGTCTTTTGCTGTCACAGGCGTGATTCCCAGGGGATGCAGTTCCCCCTCTCTGCTGAGGCGTATGCTCAGTTTCTGACTTCAATGGAGATGAGTTGGTTGTGTTGCTCAGGCACCTGATCCTCAGGCCTGGTCCTGGCTCCCAGTCCCCGGCCTGGGACATGCCAGTTGGTCCTGTGCTGCTGTGTATCACGCCTGGGTTATGCAGCCTGGAGTAAACTGTTCAGGTTTCTTCCAATGTTGGCTGTTGTGACCCAGGAGTACTGTTCCTGGCTTGGGTGTTTAAGCTCCCTTCCAGGGTTGCTCTTGATTTAGCCTGGCTGGCTAGATGTGCTCCATGGGCTGGTGGAGCTCTCGAACAGTTCCCAGTTTTAGTGGGTCCTGTAGTACAGGTGTTGGCGTAGGGGTCTGGGTCAAGATCTGGTGGTTCCCACCAGGTCTGGTGTCCCTTGAGGAGGGATATGCTGTCCCCTGTGGGGTACTCACCCTGGAGCTAGTTGTTGTTTCTGTGCAATGTAGGTCACTGGTTGCCACTGCAATCAGTGTTCAGTTGAGATGCTTGTGGGCTGGGCTGGGTGGTGGTGGCTCAGCCGGTTTCTCCTTTGTCTCATTACTGCTTGCTTTTAAATAAACTTTCTTAAATAGATCACTTATCCAAAATTGCTTTTTAGCTTCCCATTTTTGTAGATAGATCGTTACTTATTCAAAATTGCTTTTTAGCTTCACATTTTATTGCTGTTTCATCTTCCATGCTCTTTTGCTTTAATTCTGTTTGCTGATATTTAACATTTTCTCGGGGGAAGGAAAGGGTAGAGTACTTTTTAGTCTGTCATTTTAGAGCAAGTGTTGTATTCACTTATTTGTACTCTTTCGTTCATAATATATTGCAATTATACTAAATGAAATATATTTTAATAAAAGAAATTGAAAAATCCTTACTATCTTCCAAAGCTATCCAGCATGTGATATGGTCAGACAATTTATTTTTATTATTATTTTTATTGTGAAAATTCTGAACAGAGGGATTACAATTACATGGGAAAGATAGTGAGTACATTTCTTATCAACTTTGTAGTCTCCTCCTTTGTTTACCCTTCCCATGCCTTCCCTACCTACCTCCGCCCCCTCCACCTAATCCTCCCCGACACAACCAAAGTTGTAATGTTCGTTTTCGACATGACAAACTTGTACTTCTCATTGTTGCAACGGGTCCACCTGTATCCTTATTTAAACGACTTGTTTTTTCCCTACCAATCCACAAAATATACCGACATCAAATACAGAGAAAGCAGGGGTTATACTGTGGGGGGAAGGACATACAAAGTAATAAAGAAATAATCTTATAAATGCTTTACAAACAAATGCATGAAAGAAAAAAACATTTAAATACATATCTTATGGTTCATTATCCTAACATCACCTTATCTGACCTTTTCTGCTTGACTCATATATATACTAGATATTGCAAATAAGGGAAAGCATAGGACCTATGTTTCTTTGGGCCTGGCTTACTTCACTTAATATATTTTTTTCCAAGTCTTTCCATTTCCTAACAAATGGGGCAATGTCATTCTTTCTGATGGAGGCATAGAATTCCATTGTGTATATATACCACATTTTCTTGATCCATTCATCTACTGAGGGGCATCTGGGTTGGTTCCATATCTTAGCTATGGTAAATAATGCTGCAATAAACATAGTCGTGTTGGTAGCTTTAGTGTGGTCTTGTTTGTAAACATTTGGGTAAATGCCCAAAATTGGGATTACTGGGTCATAGGGGAGCACGATGTGGAGTCTTTGAGGAACCTCCATACTACTTTCCAAAGTGGTTGAACAAGTTTACACTCCCACCAAAAATGCAGTAAGTTTCCCTTCTGTCCACATCCCCTCCAGCATCTGTTGTTATTAGAGTTCTTGATTTTTGCCATTGTAACTGGGGTGAGGTGGTATCTCAATGTTTGATTTGCATTTGCATTTCTTTTATGGCCAGGGAGGTTGAGCATTTCTTTATGTGTCTATTGGCCATCCTTCTTTCTTCTTCAGAGAAGTTTCTCTTTAAGTCATTTGCCCACCTATTTATTGGGCAGTTGTTTCTTTGAGGATTTGTTGTTGGGGGATTTAATTTTTTGAGTTCCAAGTACATTTTAGATATGAGACCCTTGTCCGTTGTATGGCTAGTGAAGATCTTCTCCCAATCCATGGGCTTTCTGTTGATCTTGCTAGCTATGTCCTTTGCCGTGCAGAAGCTCTGCAACTTCATGCAATCCCATTTGTCCAACCTTTCTTTGATTTGTTGTGTTTCTGGGCCTCTATTCAGAAAATTTCGGCCTGAGCCAAGGAGACCTAGGGTTTCTCCTATTCCATCCTGTAATGTTTTCAGAGAGTCTGCTTTGACTTCGAGGTCTTTGATCCATTTGGAGTTGATTCTGGTGCAGGGTGATAAATAAGGATCTAGCTTTAGTTTTCTACAAGTAGTTAACCAATTTTAGCAGCAGCATTTACTGAAGAGGCTGTCTTTCTTCCATTCTATTTTTTTAGTTCCCTTATCAAAGATTAGATGGCTATAGATCAGTAGGTTCATTCCTGGGTTTTCAATTCTATTCCATTGGTCCTGAGGTCTGTTCTTGTGCCAGTACCAAGATGTTTTGATTACTATGGCTTTATAGTAGAGTTTGAAATTTGGTATTGATATTCCTCAAGCAGTGTTCTTTCCATTGAGGAGCGTTTTTGCTATTAGGGGTCTTTTATTGATCCATATGAATTTTTGGATTGCCTCTTCTATTTCCTTGAAGAATATGGTTGGAATTTTGATAGATATCGCGTTGAATTTGTAGAAAGCCTTGGGAAGTATTGCCATTTTCACGATGTTAATCTTTCCAATCCAGGAGCATGGGAGTTTTTCCCATTTTCTAAGTTCTGTTTTGATTTCCTTTTTCAAGTTTTTAAAGTTTTCATCATAGAGGTCCTTCACTTCTTCGGTTAAATTAATTCCGAGGTATTTTATTTTTTGTGGGCTATTACAAATGGAGTTGCTTTCCTAATTTCAGCCACACTTTTCTCATTGTTGGCATACAGAAAGGCCACTGATTTGGGGGGGTTAATTTTATACCCTGCTACTTTGCCAAAGTTTTGAATCAGCTTGAGTAATTTGGGAGTGGAGTCTATGGGATTCTTTAAATACAAGATCATGTCATCTGCAAAGAGGGAGAGTTTTATTTCTTCTTTCCCTATTTGGATCCCCTTTATGTCTGCATCTTGTCTTATTGCTGTGGCTAGACATTCTAATACTAGATTGAAGAGAAGTGGAGAGAGTAGACATCCTTGTCTTGTTCCTGAGTTAAGAGGAAATGGCTTTAGTTTTTCACCATTAAGTATAATGCTGGCTGTAGGTTTATCATATACAGGCTTTATTGTATTGAGGAATGTTCCATGGATTCCTAATTTTTCCAAAACCTTCATCATAAAGGGGTGTTTGATCTTGTCGAATGCTTTTTCTGCATCTATTGAGATAACCATGTGGTTCTTATCCTTGCCCCTGTTGATGTGATGAATAATATTATTTGATTTGCATATATTGAACCAGCTTTGCATCCCTGAAATGAATCCTGTTTGATCGTGGTGTATGGTTTTTTGGATGAATTGTTGAGGTCGATTGGCCAAAATTTTGTTGAGAAGTTTTGCATCAATGTTCATCTTTGAAATGGGTTTATAGTTCTCTTTCTTTGATGAGTCCCTGCCTGGTTTGGGGATGAGGGTTATTGATGGCTTCATAGAATGAGTTTATTTATTTGGGTGTGTTCTCTTCGTTTTCTGATAAGATTTGGCAAGGGTCTGTCAATTTTGTTATTTTTTTCGAAGAACCAACTCTTTGTTTTTTTGCTTATGTGGTGCTGAGGAATCGAACCCAGGGCGTCAGGCATGCAAGGCAAGCGCTCTACCACTGAGCCACCTTCCCAGCCCTAACTCTTTGTTTTGTTGATACTTTCTATAGTTTTTTTATTCTAATTCATTTAATTCTGATTTAATTTTAATTATTTCTTTCCGTCTACTGGATTGGGGTTTATCTTGCTGCTCTTTTTCAAGGAGGTTCAGATGTCTCATTAAATTGTTGGTTTCAGATCTCTCCAATTTGTTGATGTAGGAACTCAGAGCTATAAACTTGCCTCTGAGTACTGCCTTTGCTGTGTCCCAGAGGAGCTGGTAATTTGTGTGTTCATTTTTGTTGAATAGCATGAACATTTGAATTTCCTTTCTAATCTCTTCCTTGACCCAGTCATGATTCAGCAGTGTGTTGCTCAGCCTCCATGTTCTTAAAGGACTGTCTCTGTTGGCTTTTGGTGTTGAGTTCTAATTTTATTCCCTTGTGGTCAGAAAGAATGCAAGGTTTAACTTCAATGTTTCTGATTTGGGACACATTTGCTTTGTGGCCTAAAATGTGTTCAATTTTAGAAAATGTTCCATGTGCTGCTGAGAAAATCGTATATTCTGATGCCTTTCGGTGAAATATTTGGTAGATGTCTGTTAAATCTAGTTGATCTATGCAGTTGTTTAGATCTGCAGTTTCTCTGTTGAGTTTTTACCGAGTTGATCTATCTAGTGGGGAGAGTGGTGTGTTAAAATCCCCAACAATTAATGTCTTTGGATCTATGTGGGATTTGAGGGAAAGTAGAGTTTCTTGGATAAATTTGGATGCTCCGTTATTTGGCGAATAGATATTTAGAATTGTAATATCCTCCTGAAGGAGAGATCCCTTAAATAGTATGAAGCGATCTTCTTTATCTCTTCTCACAAATTTTAATTTGAAGTCTATTTTATCTGATATTAGGATTGCACCTCCCGCCTGTTTATGGGGGCTGTTTGCTTGGTAGATTTTGTTCCAGCCTTTAACATTGAAAATGTGTTTGTTTTTATGGGCAAGATGTGACTCCTGAAGGCAGCAGATAGAAGGATCTTGTTTTTTAATCCAACTAGACAGTCTATGTCGCTTAATTGGAGAGTTAAGTCCGTTAGTGTTAAGAAATAGGACTGATACTGGTCAGACAATTTAAATGCCAATCTTAAATGATGTAGTCGATTTCTATTGGATAGTGTTTTGTTACTAACAATATATTACTTTGTGTTTTAATCTAACTTTTACATGAAATATTTTGATTACATTGAAAATTCTTTAAGCCAAGGATGTTATGTTCCCTGTGGTTTTTTTTATTGTGAAAATACTGTACAGAGTGGTTACAATTACATGGGTAAGATAATGAGCACATTTCTTATCAAGCATTGTAGCCTCCTCCTTTGTTTCCCCTTTCCATCCCTTTGTATTCTTTCCCCCGCCCTGTCTCCCGCACCAAAGTTGTAATGTTCATTTTTCGACATAACGACTTATATATCTCATTTTTGCAATGTGTTCCCTGTGTTTTTGAAAAATAGATTTCCAAGCCAGGTGCTGGTGGCTCACGCTTGTAATCCTAGCTACTCAGGAGTCTGAGATATGAGGATCACAGTTCAAAGTCAGCCTGGGCAGGAAGTGGTGCTGTGTTTCAAGCAGTAGAGGGCTGGCCTTGAGCTGAAGATCACAAGGACAGCGCCCAAGCCCAGACTTCAAGCCCCATGACCGACAAAAAAAAAGAAAAAAGAAAAATAGATTTCCAGAAATATCAGAAATGCTGTGAAATGTTTTATGAGAATTATATTTTATTATGACCTTATTTTGTAGGTTGAAGAATGCTTCTTTGGAAGTAAAACAAATGCTTAAGAGTGAAAGAGTCAGATATTACTATTGATCTCAGAAAGAAACTCCATCGGGCTAAAAAAGAAAAACTAGACATGACAACGAAACACAACGCAGAGGTAGACTTTGTTTTTTTCTTTTAAGTAATGTATGAATTTCACGTTCACACAACAAACTCCATATTTCACTTTTACTTCTCTGTCATTCTTCGGCTTAAAAGAAAATTGTAGGGCTGGGAAGGTGGCTCAGTGATAGAGTGCTTGCTTTGCATGCATGAGGTCCTGAGTTCCATTCCCCAGCACCACATAAGCAGAAAAAGCTGGAAGTGGCACTGTGGCTCAAGTGGTAGAGTGCTAGCCTTGAACTGAAGAGCTTAGGAACAGCGCCAGACCCAGAGTTCAAGCCTGACAACCAACAACAACAACAAAAGGAAATTGTAGTGAAGAATAAGAATATGTTTTTATATCTATATCTATATCTATATCTATATTAAGTTGTAGGGTTTGAACACAGGTCCTGGGCACTGACCCTAAGCTCTTTTTGCTGACGGTTCATTTTCTACCACTTTGAGCCACTTCTCCACTTCTGGTTTTCTGATATTTATTTATTTATTGTGAAAATACTGTACAGAGGGGTTACAATTACATGGGCAAGATAATGAGTACATTTCTTATGAAGCACTGTAGCCTCCTCCTTTGTTTCCCCTTTCCATCCCTTCCCATTCTCCTCCCGCCCCCCCATAGTTATTTTTTGAGATAAGAATCTCACAGACTTTTCCTGCCCAGGCTGGCTTTGATCTGTGATTCTCAGATTGCACCCTGATGAGTAGCTAGGATTACAGGCATGAGCCACCAGTGTCTGGTTATAGATAATTTTTTATATAATGGCATTACATAGTAATAGCAAAGTAGAACTTTAACAAATGGTTGTATGTTTTTTAGGCGTATTTTATTTATTTATTTGAACTTTGAGCCTCGGCACTATCCCTCACCCTTCAGCTCAAGGCGAGCACTCTACCACTTGAGCAACAGTGCCACTTCAGGTTTCTAGTGGTTTATGGAGATAAGAGTTTCATGCACTTTCCTGCCTGGGCTGGCTTTGAACCATGATCCTCAGATCTCAGCCTCCTGAGTAGCTAGGATTACAGATGTGAGCCACCAGTGCCCGGCTAGGCATATTTTAATTGAAGTGTTGACTTGACAAAATTTTTAATTGATGAATGTGTCTAATATTTACAGGATTTGTAAATTAGACTTTTTTGTTGTTGTTGAGACAGGGTGTGTTTGAATTCCTGCCTCAGCTTTGTGGGTTGGGATTACAGATATGTACCCTCATGCTTAACTTAAATTAGACATTTCTGAAATCATAATGTACATTCTTATGGTCTCAATGATGGAGCAGTCTTTTAAGTAGATTTGAGTATATAATTTTGAATTCGAGTATAATTAAGAAATTATCCTAGTTTCTTTTTATGTTATATCTTACTAGTGTATATATATTTCATACATACATATGTATTTATATTTATGAAGGACGGTATTATTTTTCCCTTGTATGACAATTCATGATTATATATGCTTATGTCTTTTGTGTTCTTTCTCCTTTTTTCTCTATTTAAGTCTTTCATTTTTTTCTGCTATGTTGGGAGACCAAGGATAGGCTATACTCATCACTGAGCTGTAACCTTAGCCCTAGGTCTCATTCATTCTTAAAGCTCAGCCTAATCAGCTCCGTGTAGTACATAGACCATGACCCATTCTTGACCCTTCCATTCATAAGATGTATGATCTTGGCTAGTTTTCCTTTTTTTTTGGGGGGGGATCTGGTCATGGGGTCTGAACTCTGGGCCTGAGCACTGTCCTTCAGTTCTTCAGCTCAAGGCTAGCGCTCAACCACTTGAGCCACAGGGCCACTTCCAGCTTTTTTCTTTTTGCTTATGTATGCTGAGACATCGAACCCAGGGCCTCATGCATGCAAGGCAAGCACTCTACCACTGAGCCAACTTCCCAGCCCTAGTTTTAATTTTTTATCTTTGTTGGTGATAGAGCTTGAACTTAGGGCTTGGGTGTTGTCTCTGAGTTCTTTTTGTTTAAGGTTAGTGCTTTATCACTTTGAGCCATAGCTCCACTTTTGGTTTTCTGGAGGTTAACAAGATAAGAGATTCAAGGACTTTTCTGCCTTAGCTGGCTTCAAACTATGATGCTCAGATCTCAGCCTCCTGAATAGCCAGTAGTACAGGCATGAGCCACCGACTCCTGGTGCATTCTTACTAATTTTATATTAGCAATAATCTGTGTAAGATTGATGTGGATTTAATAAGGTAGCTATAGTAATCTGCTTAGATGGGTAAGTGCAAACTGAATTCAACACTGGCCTATAATAATCATTTAATAAGGGAGTTCCGGGAAGATGGCGGAGGAGAAGCTGGAATCTGAACAAGCTCTCGCATAGAAAGCAGTTTTAGAGTTCCAGTGAACAGTCCTAAGCCAGAGAATCACACCAAGTGTGCCATCAGAGGACAGAGAGTTAGACAAGAGAGGGGAAGCCAAGACAAGGAGACACATCTGAGCGCCTGCCAGCAGCCGCGGCGGCGGCGGCGGCAGGGTCGCAGCGGCGACCGCAGCCGCGGCCATACCTGAGCGCTCACACAGAGAGTCCAGGAGAAGGAGCCAGACGCAACGGGCGAGAGGATTCTACTCAACACGAGCAAGAACCGACAAGGAGCAGACATCTTCATCCTGCAGTTTGCAGACCAGAGATGACCCAGGATCCAAGACTCGGCGTGAGTACAAGCCCGACGTCCTCACTCCTTCTCAGGGAGCAGAGGAGGGAAGGCCACCCCTCCCCCCCAGCACTGGTGATCTCCATCTTGGATACCGACAAAGCTCCGAGGAGCTGCTAGCCCCAACTCAGGCCTTGGAATAAAACGAGTCATTTAGCAGGTCACAAGAACTTAACGGCGAAGTGACCTGCCAGACTCAGCTCCATCCAGGGAAAAGTCACCCAGCTCAGGCACCAGCCATTGGAGTGGCTTTCCTCACTGGGTAACCAGAGCCCGAGGCTGCCCCTCCCTCTAGCAGCCTCCACAATCAATTGAAAAACAGAAACCCTGAGAATGGCTCCAGGCTGGGCTCTGTGAGTTTTTCACAAAATAGCCCCAGGGAAAAGCTACTGTTTGTTGAAAGGCCTCAACTCTACCAGAACCTAGCCTCATCACCCCTCTTTTGTGATTCTCAAAGCAGATCACCCTCCCATTAAACTAACCTGGGAGGGGGATCTCAAAATCTTGGGTAAAGCAGAGCATTTTTCTGCTTGTTCGAACAAACTGACTTAAGAAACCAATCAAGCCACAGGACCTCAAGCTGACCAGACACTCCAACAAGAGGCTGGTTACAGACAAAAGGGAGATACAGGATTCTTCCCACCCCTCCCAAAAAAATAAAAAAAAAATCAAAGAACTTTTTTTTCTTCTTTTTCTCCTTCTTTTCTTTTTTCTTTTTTATTTTGGTACCTTATATATATATATAAAATTTTTTTCCTTTCCTAAAACTTTTATTAATCTTTAATTTTTGCCTTTTTTGAAAAAATAATTGTTTTCCAGTAACTTTTTTTCCCTCTTATAATTTTTATTTTAGGAATACGTGAATGTGCGTTTTCCTTTCTTTTCTTGACTTCTTTCTCTTTTTCTTTCTTTCTTAATTATCTTTTTGTTTTTTTGTCTAGCTCTACTGAACTTCTGATCTTTTTTTCTCCCTTTCTTATTTTTTTCACCTTTTCTTCTCTTTTGTTCTTCTGTATGTGACTTAACTCTTGTCCTGCACATCCTCAGATAAACCCATAGTTAACTAGTAGACCCTATCCCCCATTGTGTACACACTTAATCCACAAATTTATTACTCAATCCAAAACCTCTGAGACTTAAATTCCTTAATAGAAGTACTACCTTTTTATACCTATATAATATTTCAAGCATTTTTTTAAGTTTTTCACATCTCCTCTATCTCCCTCCTGTTTTCTCAATATATTCACATTCCTTTCTAAATAGATGGTCTCTCAATCACCATAACTATATTAATTTTTACGTTTCTATTTTTTCTAGTCTCTTTTCATTTCCCTTTCCCTTTCTTCTTTTTCTCTCTTTCTACTTGCATCCTACCCAACCTATTTCCTGCATTGAGATTAGGACATAGTTAACTCTCCCTGTGCCTCCCCACACCAATCTATTCCTATTTTTTACCCACATCTCTCTCTAACCCTAAAAATTTCTGGTTTTCCAAATTCTTCTCTGCGGTTCGAACCCATTAACATATAGTTGTTTGATGTTGAATAGATGTATCTGTTGAACTAGATTGTATCTGTAGACTACTGTATAAATGCAAACGTTGGTTGATGGTTGCCTTAAGATAGTGTTCTAGCACAAAACTGGTGCTATTTTCATCTCAAATGGGCAGAGTAAGCCGGAAAAACACAAGAAAAATGGCAAATCTGGGTATCTCAATTCCCAATCTTGATAATCAGGGGTCAGATCAGATAATGAAGAATCCAGAGGAGAGTTCCCAAATAGCTCTACAAACACTGGTGGAAACATGATAAATGAGAAGTTTGACAACTTACAAAGGACTCTGTATGAGCGTGATAGGGAGAGAGAGGAGGCATCCCAAAAGTTTATACAGGAATATCCTAAGCGTGAGGAAGCTACTCAAAAACTGATACAGGATTTGCGTGAACAACTTGAGAATACTCAAAGAGAAAGGGAGGAATGGCGCGAGGAGGCTGAGAACACTCAAAGAGAACTGCAGGAATCCCACGAACGGGAGGAAAGAGAACTGCAGGAATCCCACAAACGTGAGGAAGCTAATCAAAGAGTAATTCAGGAATTGAGAGACCAGGTAGAGAATACACAAAGATCACTAAAGGCATTCATGGAATCCATTAACAAAGAGCTGAAGGAAGTCAGGGAGACCACAAAGGGAATGCTGAATGGAACCCAACAGAAGGAATGGGAGTCCAAAGTAACCATAACCAATCAACTAAGTGATTTGAGAACAAACACTGAACACCAAATTAAGGAAGTAAAGAAATTCATACAAGACCTAAAACAGAGCTTCAACAAAGAAATTGAAGCCATCAAAACTGACCAATTAGAAGGAAAAGAGATAAGAAAGAAAGTAGAGATTCTTGACAACAGGTTAGACCATGCAGAAGATCGAATCTCAGGGATTGAAGACAGCCTAGATATTATAGAGAAAGAACATACAACCATCCAAGACAAGTCCAAGAAATATGATAGATCTATCTAACACCTGGAAGACACCATCAGAAGGCCTAATCTAAGGATAATGGGTGTAGAGGAACACCTAGAAACAGAAGTTAATGGTCTAGGAAATTTGTTTAACAGGATCCTAGCAGAGAACTTCCCAAACATACAAAAAGATAGGCCTATTCAGATACAAGAAGCTTTTAGAACCCCAAATAGACCAGACCAGAATAGGACATCCCACCGTCACATTATAATCCACACAGGATCAACTCAGACCAAGGAAAAGATCCTTAAAGCTGTCAAGGAGAAAAGGGTAATCACCTATAAAGGGAAACCAATTAGAATCACCTCAGATTTCTCAGCAGAGACAATCAAAGCAAGAAGAGCCACCAAAAATACTGTACCCAGCTAAACTCTCCTTCATAACTGAAGGCCAAATAAAAACCTTCCATAGCAAAGAAAAATTGAAACAATACATTTCCACCAAACCAGCCCTACAAAAGATTCTTAAAGATGTCCTAAACATAGAAAACCAACAAGACCGTAACAAAGGCCAAGAAACTGCACCCAAACTGAGAATCCAAGAACCATAGGAAGAACCCAGTTTTCGCAGCCCCCAAGAAGGTGGATAAAATGGCAGAAACTCCCAAATACCTCTCAGTCCTATCTCTTAACCTTAACGGACTGAACTCTCCAATTAAGCGACATAGAATGTCTAGTTGGATTAAAAAACAAGACCCTTCTATCTGCTGCCTGCAGGAGTCACATCTTGCCCATAAAAACAAACACATTTTCAATGTTAAAGGCTGGAACAAAATCTACCAAGCAAACGGCCCCCATAAACAGGTGGGAGTTGCAATCCTAATATCAGATAAAATAGACTTCAAATTAAAATTCGTGAGAAGAGATAAAGAAGGTCGCTACATACTAATTAAAGGATCTCTCCTTCAGGAGGATATTACAATTCTAAATATCTATTCGCCAAACAATGGAGCACCCAAATTTATGCAAGAAACACTACGGTCCCTCAAATCCCATATAGATCCAAAGACATTAATTGTTGGGGATTTTAACACACCACTCTCCCCACTAGATAGATCAACTCGGCAAAAACTCAACAGAAAAACCACAGATCTAAACAGCTGCATACATCAACTAGACTTAACAGACATCTACCGAACATTTCACCCAGCAGCATCAGAATACACGTTTTTCTCAACAGCGCATGGAACGTCTTCTAAAATAGACCACATTTTAGGCCACAAAGCAAACTTGTCTAAATTCAGAAACATTGAAGTTATACCTTGCATTCTCTCTGACCACAAGGGAATAAAATTAGAACTCAACACCAAAAGCCTCCAAAGAAAGTCCGGTATCACATGGAGGCTGAACAACACACTGCTGAATCAAGAGTGGGTCATGGAAGAGATTAGAAAGTAAATTCAAATGTTCATGCTATTCAACAAAAATGAACACACAAATTACCAGCTCCTCTGGGACACAGCAAAGGCAGTTCTCAGAGGCAAGTTTATAGCTCTGAGCTCCTACATCAACAAATTGGAGAGATCTGAAACTAGCAATTTAATGACACATCTAAACCTCCTTGAAAAAGAGCAGCAAGATAAACCCCAATCCAGTAGACGGAAAGAAATAATTAAAATTAAATCAGAATTAAATGAATTAGAATCCAAAAAAACTATAGAAAGAATCAACAAAACAAAGAGTTGGTTCTTCGAAAAAATTAACAAAATTGACAGACCCTTAGCAAATCTTATCAGAAAAAGAAGAGAACACACCCAAATAAATAAACTCAGATATGAGAATGGAAACATCACCACGAAAACAACCAAGACTCAGAACATTATAAGGGAATACGTCTCAAAACTTTATGCTAATAAGTTTGAGAACTTAACAGAAATGGACCTTTTCCTAGCAAATATTGACATGACAAAACTAAACCAAGATGAGTTAAACCAGCTTAACAGGCCCATATCAAGCATTGAAATAGAAACAGCAATAAGAGACCTCCCAGCTAAGAAAAGTCCAGGACCAGATGGTTTTACAGCGGAATTCTACAAGGCCTTCAAAGCAGAGCTCACACCAATACTCCTCCAACTCTTCAATGAAATTGATAGAGAAAGGTCAATACCGAACACATTCTATGAAGCCGTCATAACCCTCATCCCAAAACCAGGCAGGGACTCATCAAAGAAAGAGAACTATAGACCCATTTCTTTGATGAACATTGATGCAAAACTTCTCAACAAAATTTTGGCCAATCGACTTCAACAATTCATCCAAAAAATCCTACACCATGATGAAACAGGATTCATTTCAGGGATGCAAAGCTGGTTCAATATACGCAAATCAATTACTATTATTCATCACATCAACAGGAGCAAGAATAAGAACCACATGGTTATCTCAAGAGATGCAGAAAAAGCATTCGACAAGATCAAACACCCCTTCATGATGAAGGTTTTGGAAAAATTAGGAATCCATGGAACATTCCTCAATACAATAAAGCCTGTATATGATAAACCTACAGCCAGCATTATACTCAATGGTGAAAAACTAAAGCCATTTCCTCTTAACTCAGGAACAAGACAAGGATGCCCACTCTCTTCACTTCTCTTCAATCTAGTATTAGAATGCCTAGCTACAGCAATAAGACAAGATGCAGACATAAAGGGGATCCAAATAGGGAAAGAAGAAATAAAACTCTCCCTCTTTGCAGATGACATGATCTTGTATTTAAAGAATCCCATAGACTCCACTCCCAAATTACTCAAGCTGATTCAAAACTTTGGCAAAGTAGCAGGTTATAAAATTAACCCCCCAAAATCAATGTCTTTTCTGTATGCCAACAATGAGAAAAGTGTGGCTGAAATTAGGAAAGCAACTCCATTTGTAATAGCCCCACAAAAAATAAAATACCTAGGAAATAACTTAACTAAAGAAGTGAAGGACCTCTATGATGAAAACTTTAAAATCTTGAAAAAGGAAATCAACACAGAACTTAAAAAATAGCAAAACCTCCCATGCTTCTGGATTGGAAAGATTAACATCGTGAAAATGGCAATACTTCCCAAGGCTATCTACAAATTCAACGCAATACCTATCAAAATTCCAACCTCATTGTTCAAGGAAATTGAAGAGGCAATCCAAAAATTCATATGGAACAATAAAAGACCCCGAATAGCAAAAACGCTCCTCAATGGAAAGAACACTGCTTGAGGAATATCAATACCAAACTTCAAACTGTACTATAAAGCCATAGTTATCAAAACAGCTTGGTATTAGCATAAGGACAGACCTCAGGACCAATGGAATAGAATTGAAAATCCAGAAATGATCCTACAGACCTATAGCCATCGAATCTTGGATAAGGGAGCTAAAACAATAGAATAGAAGAAAGACAACCTCTTCAATAAATGGTGCTGGCAAAATTGGTTAACTACATGTAGAAAACTAAAGCTAGATCCTTATACATCACCCTGCACCAGAATCAACTCCAAATGGATCAAAGACCTTGAACTCAAAGCAGACACTCTGAAAACATTACAGGATGGAATAGGAGAAACCCTAGGTCTCCTTGGCTCAGGCTGAAATTTTCTGAATAAAGACCCGGAAACACAACAAATCAAAGAAAGGTTGGACAAATGGGATTGCATGAAGTTGCAGAGCTTCTGCACGGCAAAGGACATAGCTAGCAAGATCAATAGAAAGCCCACCGATTGGGAGAAGATCTTTACTAGCCATACAACGGATAAGGGTCTCATATCTAAAATATACTTGGAACTCAAAAAATTAAACCCCCCAACAACAAATCCTCAAAGAAACAACTGCCCAATAAATAAGTGGGCGAAAGACTTAAAGAGAAACTTCTCTGAAGAAGAAAGAAGGATGGCCAATAGACACATAAAGAAATGTTCAACATCCCTAGCCATAAAAGAAATGCAAATCAAAACAACATTGAGATATCACCTCACTCCAGTTAGAACAGCAAAAATCAAGAACTCTAACAACAACAGATGCTAGAGGGGATGTGGACAGAAAGGAACCTTACTTCATTGTTGGTGGGAGTGTAAACTTGTTCAACCACTTTGGAAAGCAGTATGGAGGTTCCTCAAAAGACTTCACATAGAGCTCCCCTATGACCCAGCAATCCCACTTTTGGGCATTTACCCAAATGTTTACAAACAAGACCACACTAAAGCTACCAGCACAACTATGTTTATTGCAGCATTATTTACCATAGCTAAGATATGGAACCAACCCAGATGCCCCTCAGTAGATGAATGGATCAAGAAAATGTGGTATATATACACAATGGAATTCTATGCCTCCATCAGAAAGAATGACATTGCCCCATTTGTTAGGAATTGGAAAAACTTGGAAAAAAATATATTAAGTGAAGTAAGCCAGGCCCAAAGAAACATAGGTCCCATGGTTTCCCTTATTTGTAATATCTAGGATATGTGTGAGTCAAGCGGAAAAGGTCAGTTAATGTGATGTTAGGAAAATGAACCCTTAGATGTGTATTTTAATGTTTTTTTCTTTCATGCATGTGTTTCTAACGCATTTATAAGATTATCTCTTTGTTGCTTTGTATGTCCCTCCCCCACAGTATAACCCCTGCTTTCACTATATTTGATGTCAGTATAACTTGTGGAGGAGATGTGGAAAAACCAGTTGTTTAAGGATACAGGTGGACCTGTTGCAACAATGAGAAGTACAAGTAGTCATGTCCAAAACGAGCTTTACAACGTCGGTGGGGGGGGGGAAGGGAGGGGTGAAGGAGAAGGATTGGGATTGGGGAGGGGGCAGGCTGGGAAGGGATGTGAAGGGTAAACAAAGGAGGAGGCTGCAATGCTTGGTAAGAAATGTACGCATTATCCTACCCATGTAATTGTAACTCCTCTGTACAATATGTTCACAAATAAAATAAAATAAAATTTTTTTAAAAAAAGAAAGTATTGGAACGCCCTTATGATGCCATAACTCAGAAAGTCATTCTGAGTGTTCCCGGCAGAGGTCATTCTGCTGAACACAACCGTGGACTTATTAGAGCCTGATATATCCATAGACATGGATGGATCGTGGCCACGTCCCAAACACCTGAGGTCTGCTTCTCAATATCAACACATTGTCACCAGTAGAGGTTCACCTTATTCCTCAGGGTGAAGAGATTGTAGTCATCAAAGCTCTAATCAGTAACACTCAGGTGGAAAGAATGGGAAAGAGATATTCCAAGTTAGGTGGCAGCATCCTAGGGAGACAAGCACAAATGGCTGCCACTTCTGAGTGCTTGCAACCACTGCAGAGCTCTGCAGGCACAATTGTGCAGTAATGCAAACTGAGCAACATTGCCAAACTTCAGGCGTGTAGAAGAAACCGCTGAGGATTTATAAGGACATATGAACCCGGAACACCTGGCAGCCTGCCGGCTGTCAGAATCTAGAATTCTTCTTAAGAAGAGTTGAAAGTAGTGAAACCCTGCTCTACTGCACTAACTCAGAATGTGATTCTCCACGTTCCCGGCAGAAATCACTTGGCTGAACACAACCGTGTACTACTTAGAGCCTTATATACCCAGTGCCATCCCTAGAAATGGATGGATGGTGGTCGCGTGGGAAACAACTGAGGTCTGGTTCTCAAAACTTTAACAGAGTGCCATAAGTAGAGGTTCAACTTACTCCTCAGGTTGAGTAGAGTGTAGCCGTAAAAGCTGTAATCAGTAGCACTCAGGTGAGAAGAACGGGAAGCAGATATTCCCAGTCAGCTGACAGTGTCCTATGGGGACAAGCATATCTGGCTGCCGTGTCTCAATGTTTTCAACCGTGGCAGAGTTCTGCAGGGACTATTGGGTAGCAATGCAAACTGTGTAACCTTGTCAAAGTTCACGAGTGTAGAAGAAACCACAGAGGATTTACACGGAGATGTTAACCCGGAACACCTGGAGGCCAACCAGCAGCAAGATTCAGGAATTCTTCCTAAGAAGCCTTGAAAGTAGTGAAACGCTCTTCTGTTGCAATAACTAAGGACCTCATTCTGAGTGTATCCGGCAGAAGTCATTCGGCTGAACACAACCATGGACTAATTAGAGCCTGATATATCCAGTGCCTTCCATAGTCATGGATGGACAGTGGTCTCTTCCAAAACAACTGAGTTCTGCTTCTCAAAACTTCAACACAGTGTCATAAGTCGAGGTTATCTTACTCCTCATGGTGAAGAGAGTATAGTCATAAAAGCTCTAATCAGTAACACTCAGGTGGGAAGAACGGCAAGCCGATATTTCCAGTCAGCTGGCAGCATCCTAGGGGGACAAGCACAAATGGCTGCCACTCTGAATGTGTGAAACCAATGCAGAGTTCTGCAGGTGCATTTGTGCAGGAATGCAAATTGAGTAACATTGCCAAACTTCAGGTGTGTAGAAGAAACCACTGAGGATTTACAAGGACATATGAACTTGGAACACCTGGTGGAGTGGAGGCTGCCAGAATCTGGAATTCGTCCTAAGAAGACTTGAAAGTAGTGAAACCCTGTTCTGTTGCAATAAGTCAGAACCTGATTCTGCATGTTCCCGGCAGAGGTCATTCCGCTGAACACAACCATGGACTACTTAGAGCCTGATATATCCAGTGCCACCCATAGCAATGATGGACTTTGGTCGTGGCACAAACAACTCAGGTATGGTTCTCAAAACTTTAACTAAGTGCCATAAGTAGTGTTTCTTCTTATTCCTTCGGTTGAGTAGAGCATAGACGTAAAAGCTCTAATAAGTAGCATTCAGATGGGAAGTACTGGAAGAAGATATTCCCAGGTAGCTTTCTCTATTGTACATTGACAAGCATATCTGGCTGCCACGCCTGAATGTTTGCAAGCGTGGCAGAGCTCTGCAGGCACAATTATGCCCCAATGCAAACTCCGTAACCTTGCGAAACTTCACGGGTGTAGAAGAAACCACAGAGGATTTACAAGATGTTAACCGAGAACACCTGGAGGCCTGCCAACAGCAAGATTCTGCAATTCTAACAAAGAAGCCTCAAAAGTATTGGAACACCCTTATGTTTCCATAACTCAGAAACTCATTCTGAGTGTTCCTGGCAGAGGTCATTCAGTTGAACAGAACCGTGGACAAATTAGAACCTCATATATCCAGTGCCGTCCATAGACATGGATGGATAGTGGCCGCGTCCCAAACAACTGAGGTCTGCTTCTCAAAACTTCAACACATTGTCACCACTAGAGGTTCAACTTACTCCTCAGGGTGAAGAGATTGTAGTCGTAAAAGCTCTAATCAGTAACACTCAGGTGGGAAGAACGGGAAGCAGATATTCCCTGTCATCTTGCAGCATCCTAGGGAGACAAGCACAAATGGCTGCCACTTCTGAGTGCTTGCAACCACTGCAGAGCTCTCCAAGAGCAATTGTGCAATGAGGCAAACTGTGTAACATTGCCAAACTTCAGGCATGTAGAAGAACCCACTGGCTGGGAAACATGGCAGCCTGCCGGCTGCTGTAAAATGGATTTCTTCCTAAAAAGACTTGAAAGTAGTGAAACACTGTTCTGTTGCAATAACTCAGAACCTGATCCTGCATGTTTCCTGCAGAGGTCATTCGGATGAACACAACCGTGGACTACTTAGAGCCTGATATATCCAGTGCAATCCATAGCAATGGATGGACGTTGGTCCCGTCCAAAGTGATTGAGGTCTGGTTCTCAAAACTTTAACAGAGTGCCAGTTCCTGTTCTCAAAACTTTAAGCAAGTGCCATAATTAGAAGTTCAACTTACTCCTCAGGTTGAGTGGAGCGTAGCCGTAAAAGTTGTAATCAGTAGCACTCAGGTGAGAAGAAGAGGAAGCAGATATTCCCAGGCAGCAGGCAGTGGGACAAGCATATCTGGCTGCCACGTCTCAATATTTGCAACCGCACCAGAGTTCTGCAGGCACAATTATGCAGCAAACTGCATAACCTTGCCAAACTTCAAGGGTGTAGAAGAAACCACGGAGGATTTACAAGGAGATGTTAATGGGGAACACCTAGAGGCCAGCCGACAGCAATATTCTGGAATTCTTCTTAAGAAGCCTTGACATAGTGAAACACTCTTATGTTGCAACAAACTCAGAACCTCATTATGAGTGTTGCTGGCAGAGGTCATTCGGCTGAATAGAACCGTGGACTAATTAGAGCCATATATATCCAGTGTCATCCATAGCAATGGATGGACTTTGGCCATGTCCCAAACAACTGAGGTCTGCTTCTCAAAACTTTAACAGATGCCATAAGTAGAGGTTCAACTTCCTCCTCCAGTTGAGTAGAGTGTAGCCGTAAAAGCTGTAATCAGTAGCACTCAGGTGAGAAGAAGAGGAAGCAGATATTCCCAGTCAGCTGACAGTGTCCTACGGGGCAAGCATATCTGGCTGCCACCTCTGAATGTTTGCAACCGTGGCAGAGTTCCGCAGGTACTATTGGGTGGCAAAGCAAACTGCTTAACCTTGCCAAAGTTCTCGGGTGTAGAAGAAACCACAGATGACTTACAAGGAGAGGTTAACCTGGACCACCTAGAGGCCAGCCAGTCTCTTCCATGGGAAAGGTGTAGATCCCTCTTTCCTTAGGGGCCTTAAGACTGTTCTAAGGTCCCCATATTCTGAGTACTCTATCTTGTCGTTTGTACCTGAGCTCCCTAACACTAGTCACCTGTCCCAGAACTGGAAGAAAAAAGTTTGGACTGTTTACTGTGGATAGTGCAAGGGGCAGTAAGCCCTGCTAGGATTCAGAACACAGTCGCCTGGGACAGAATGGTGCTTTCTATTTCTCCTAAGTGGCTTGTCTCTCTTTTACAAAAAGTTTAGAGCACTCAAAACATGGAGACCTTAAAACAATTTTCTTTATGGTCCCCAAATTCTGAGAACTCTTGTTGTTTGCAACCTATGCTCCCAAACCCTCTACAGCTCTTCCAAAATTGCAAGGAAAAAATATTGACCTGCAGTTGGTGACACCAAGAGGGGCTTTTAACCATGCCAGCATGCACACAGAAGTAGCTAGAAACCGAACGATGTATATTTCTCTTTGGGAGCTGGTCTTTTCTTTTTAGAAGTTATAGAGCATTCAGAACCTTGGCGCCATGGGGCAATTCTGTTTTAACTTCCCAATATACTCAGTGCTCTATCTTCTTGTTTTCATCCTGAGCTCCCTAACACTTGTCAGCTTGTTACTGTGGACAATGTAAGGGGCTTCAAGCCCTGCTAGGATGCAGACCACTGTTGCCTGTGATAGAATGATGCTGTCTATTTCTCTTTAGTGGCTTGTATCTCCTATGAGGAATTGTAGAGCATTCAGAACTTGGACACCATAAAATATTGTTTACCTCATCGAAGTTCTTAGTGCTCTATCTTGTCATTTACATCCTGAGATCTCAAAAAATTTTCAGCCCACCCTATGGTAAGGAAAAAACTGAACCTGTGATTGTAGACAGTATGAGACACTTTCTGTCTTGCTAGGATGCAGACCAGAGCTTCTTGGGAAGACTGATGTTGTCAATTTCTCTATGGAGGCTTGTCCCTCCCTTGGGTAAGGAGAAAAGCCCTCATTGCTTGGGGGCCTTAAAACTGTTTCAAGGTCCCCAAGTTCTGAGTGCTCCATCTTGTCTTTTTTTAAATTTATTTATTTATTGTTTGTTTGTTTGTTTTTTATTTTTCATTTTATAAATACTGTACAATGGGGTTACAATTACATGGGCAAGATAATGAGTACATTTTTTATAAAGTATTGTAACATCCTCTGTTGTTTCCCCTTCCCGTCAATTCCCATCCCCCTGCTGCCCCCCTCAAAGTCTTCCCCACTCCCGCGCCACCACCTCCCCCTCACAAAAGTTGTAAAGTTCGTTTTGGCCATAACGACTTGTACATCGCACTTTTGCAAAGGGTCCACCTATATCCCTAGTTAAACTATTTGTTTTTCCCCTTCCCCTCGACAAATTATACCGACATGAATTCCAGTGAAACCAGTGGTTATACTATGGGGGAGGGACTTACAAAGCAAAAATAAATGATCTTAAAAATGTGTTATAAACAATAGCATGAAAAAAAATTTGAAGACATATCTTAGGGTACATTTCCCTAACATCACCTTATGTGACTTTCTCTGCTTTATTCAAACATTCGTTTGCATGCTGAACTGGTTAACACTGGTCAGCTCTCCCAGTATTGCAAGATAAAAATGGGACTGCTTCCTGTGGACAGTGTAAGGGGCTTTCAGCCATGCTTGGATGCACACCGGAGTTGCCTGGGCTAGAAAGATGCGGTCTACTTCTACTTAGCGGCTTGTCTCTCCTTTGGGGAAGGTGTAGATCAATCAGAATTTGAGCCCTGAAAAACAATTTTGTTTTAAGGCGTCGAATTTGTGAATGCTATCTTGTCGTTTGCATCCTGTATTCCCAAGCACTATTCAGCTCTCCCATAATTGCAAGGAACATAATTGGACTTGTTATTGTTGACAGTATGAGGCACTTTCTGTCTAGCTAGGATGTGGATTAGGGATTAATGGGAAAGTTCTGTGCTGTCCATTTCTCTTTGGAGGCTTGTCTCTCCATTGGGTAAGGAGAAGAGCCTCCTCACTTTGGGACCTTAAAACTGTTTTAAGGTCACCAAATTCTGAGTGCTCTATCTTGTTGTTTGCATCCTGAGCTAGCTAACACTGCTCATCTCTCCCAGAATAGGAAGAAAAAAATTGGATTGGTCTCTGTGGACAGTGTAAGGGGCATTAAGCCCTGATGGATACAGACCACAGTTGCCTAGGTGAGAAAAATGCAGTCCATTTCTATTTTGTCGACTTTCTCTGTTTTGGGGAAGGTAAAGAGCACTGACAACATGGAGACATTAAAACAACTCTTCTAAGGTCCCCAAGTTGTGAGTGGTCTTTATTGTTATTTGCATCCTGTGCTCCCGAAACCTCCTCAGCTCTCCCAATACTTCAAAGAAAACTTTTGACCTTTGGCTGGTGATACTGAGAGGGGCAGTGAACCATGCCAGGATGCACATAGGAGCTACTAGAGCCCAAAATATGCTATTTCTTTTTGGTGGCTTGTCTCTTCACTATGGAAGGTGTAGAGTACTCACAAGTGAGGCGCCTAAAAACAGTTCTGTTTTAAGTTCCCCAAGTTCTCAGGGCTCTATCTTGTCTTTTTCATCCTGAGCTCCCTAACACTGCTAAACCATCCCAGAGTTGGAAGAACAAAGTTTGGACTGTTTACTGTGGATAGTGCAAGGGGCATTCCCCCCTACTAGGATTCAGAACACAGTTGCCTGGGACAAAACCATGTTTTCTATTTCTCCTAAGTGGCTTGTCTCTATTTTGGAAAAGTTTAGAGCACTCAGAACTTGGAGACTTTAAAACAATTTTCTTTATGGTCCCCAAATTCTGAGAACTCTTTCTTGTTGTTTGCATGCTGGGCTCCCAAGCCCTCCACAGCTCTCCCATTTGCAAGGAAAAAATACTTACCTGCGGATGGTGACACCAAGAGGGGCTTTGAACCATGCCAGGATGCACACACCGTCTGCTAGAAACCGAAGGATGTTGTCTATTTCTCTGTGCGGGCTGGTCTTTCCCTTTTCGAAGTGATAGAGCATTCAGAACCTTGGCGCCATGGGGCAATTCTGTTTTAAGTTCCGCACATTCTCAGTGCTCTTTCTTGTCGTTTTCATCCTGAGCTCACTAACACTGGTCATCCCTCCCTGAATTGTAAAGGAAAAATTGTGCTTGTTACTGTGGACAATGTAAGGCGCTTCAAGTCCTGCTAGGATGCAGACCACTGTTGCCTGTGAAAGAACGATGCCATCTATTTCTCTTTAGTGGCTTGTATCTCCTTTGAGGAATTGTAGAGCATTCAGAACTTGGGAACCATAAAATATTGATTACTTCACCGAAGTTCTGAGTGCTCTATCTTGTCGTTTACATCCTGAGATCTCAAAAACATTTCAGCCCTCACAGTGGTAAGGAAAAAAACTGAACCTGTGATTGTAGACAGTATGAGACACTTTCTGTCTTGTTGGGATGCAGACCAGAGCTTCTTGGGAAGATTGGTGCTGTCAATTTCTCTATGGAGGCTTGTGCTTCCTTTGGGGAAGGAGTAAAGCCCTCATTGTTTGGGGGCCTTAAAACTGTTTCAAGGTCTCCAAGTTCTAAGTGCTCCGTCTTTTCTTTTTTTTACAATTTATTTATTTATTTTATTGTGAAAACACTGTACAGAAGGGTTACAATTAAATGGCCAAGATAATGAGTACATTTTTTTAATAAAGTATTGGAACCTCTTCCTTTGTTTCCCCTTCCCATCTCTTCCCATCCTCCCCCTGCCCTCTGCACACTCCTCTCCGCTCCTGCGCTCCGCACCTCCCCCGCACCAAAGTTGTAAAGTTCGTTTTGGACATAACGACTTTTACATCGCATTTTTGCAATGGGTCCACCTGTATCCCTATTCAAACGAATTTTTTTTACCATTCCCCTCCACAAATAATACCGACACGAAATCCAGTGAAAGCAGTGGTTATACTATGGGGGAGGGACTTACAAAGCAAAAAGGAAGTGATCTTATAAATGTGTCAAAACAATCACATGGAAGAAAAAAAAACATTTGAATATTTATCTTATGTTTCATTTCCCTAACATCACCTTATCGGACTTTCTCTGCTTTACTCAAATATTCATTTGCATGCTGGACTCGCTAACACTGGTCAGCTCTCCCAGAATTGAAAGAAAAACTTTAGCCTGGTTACTGTGGACAGTGTAAGGGGCTTTCAGCCATGCTAGGATGCAGACCGGAGTTGCCTGGGCTAGAAAGATGCGGTCTATTTGTATTTAGGGGCTTGTCTCTCCTTTGGGGAAGGTGTAGATCATTCAGAATTTGAGCCCTGAAAAACAGTTTTGTTTTAAGACGCCGAATTTCGGAGTGCTGTATCTTGTCGTTTGCATTCTGTGCTCCCAAACACTTTTCAGCTCTCCCAGAATTGCAAGGAATATAATTGGACTTGTTCTGGTTGACAGTATGAGGCACTTTCAGTCTTGCTAGGAAGTAGATTAGGGCTTAGCGGGAAAGGTCGGTGATGTCCATTTCTCTTTGGAGGCTTGTCTCTCCATTGGGGAAGGAGTAGAGGCTCCTCACTGTGGGATCTTAAAACTGTTTTAAGGTGCCCAAATTCTGAGTGCTCTATCATGTCGTTTGCATCCTGAGCTCGCTAACACTGGTAAGCTCTCCCAGAATTGGAAGAAAAAAATTGGACTGGTCTCTGTGGACATTGTGAGGGGCATTAAGCCTGGATGGATGCAGACCAGAGTTGCCTGGGTGAGAAAAATGCAGTAATATTTCTATTTAAGGGTTTTTCTCTCCTTTGTGGAAGGTGTAGAGCACTCACAACTTGGGGACCTTGAAACAATTCTTTTAACGTCCCAAGTTGTGAATGCTCTTTCTTGTTATTTGCATCCTGTGCACCCAAATCCTCCTCAGCTCTCCCAATATTTCAAAGAAAACATTGGACCTATGGGTGGTGATACTGAGAAAGGCTGTGAATCATGCCAGGATGCATATAAGAGCTAATAGATATGGAAATATCCTGTCTATGTCTCTTTGGTGGCTTGTCACTTCATTATGGAAGGTGTAGAGTATTCACAACTGAGGCGCCAAAAGACCGTTCTGTTTTAAGGTCCCCAAGTTCTCAGGGCTCTTTTTTGTCATTTTTCATCCTGAGCTCCCTAACACTGCTCAGCAATCCCAGAATTGTAAGGTAAATAGGAATAGTGTAAAGAGGTTTAAAGCCTGCTAGGATGCAGACCGAAGTTGTCTTGGATAGACTGATGCTGTCTAACTCTCCTTACTACCCTGTGTTTCCTTGAGGGAATGTGTAGAGCATTCAGAACTTGTTCACCATAAAACAATAATGATTTAAGTCGCCGAAGTTCTGAGTCCTCTATCTTGTTCTTTGCATCCTGAGGTCCTAAAAACTTTTGACATCTCTCAGAAATAAAAGGAAAAAAATGCACCTGTTTTTATAGACAGAATGAGGCACTTTCAATATTGCTAGGATGTAGAGCTGAGCTTCTTGGGAAAGATTGGTGCTGTGAATTTCTCTTTGGAGGGGTGTCTCTTCCTTGGGGAAGGTGTAAAGCCCTCCTTCCTCGGGCGCCTTAAGACTGTTCTAAGTCCATATTCTGAGTACGCTATCTTGTCGATTGTACCTGAGCTCCCTAACACTGGTCACCTCTCCCAGAATTGGAAGAACAAAGTTTGGACTGTTTACTGTGGATAGTGCAAGGGGCATTCCACCCTGCTAGAATTCAGAACACAGTTTCCTGGGACAGAACCATGTTTTCTATTTCTCCTAAGTGGCTTGTCTCTATTTTGGAAAAGTTTAGAGCACTCAGAACTTGGAGACTTTAAAACAATTTTCTTTATGGTCCTCAAATTCTGAGAACTCTTTCTTGTTGTTTGCATGCTGGGCTCCCAAACCCTCCACAGCTCTCCCATTTGCAAGGAAAAAATATTGACCTGCGGAATGTGACACCAAGAGGGGCTTTGAACCATGCCAGGATGCACACAGCGTTTGCTAGAAACCGAAGGATGTTGTCTATTTCTCTATGCGGGCTGGTCTTTCCTTTTTCGAAGTGATAGAGCATTCAGAACCTTGGCGCCATGGGGCAATTCTGTTTTAAGTTCCGCACATTCTCAGTGCTCTTTCTTGTCGTTTTCATCCTGAGCTCCCTAACACTGGTCAGCCCTCCCTGAATTGCAAAGAACAAATTTTGCTTGTTTCTGTGGACAATGTAAGGGGCTTCAAGTCCTGCTAGGATGCAGACCACTGTTGCCTGTGAAAGAATGATGCCATCTATTTCTCTTTAGTGGCTTGTATCTCCTTTGAGGAATTGTAGAGCATTCAGAACTTGGGAACCATAAAATATTGTTTACTTCACCGAAGTTCTGAGTGCTCTATCTTGTCGTTTACATCCTGAGATCTCAAAAAAACTTTTCAGCCCTCCCAGTGGTAAGGAAAAAAACTGAACCTGTGATTGTAGACAGTATGAGACACTTTCTTTCTTACTAGGATGCAGACCAGAGCTTCTTGGGAAGATTGGTGCTGTCAATTTCTCTATGGAGGCTTGTGCCTCTTTTGAGGAAGGAGTAAAGCCCTCATTGCTTGGGGGACTTAAAACTGTTTCAGGCCCCCTCTTCTGAGTCCTCAATCTTTACTTTTTTTTTTTTTACAATTTGTTTATTGATATGTTTGTTTATTTATTTCTTTTATTGTGAAAACACTGTGCAGAGGGGTTACAATTAAATGGCCAAGATAATGAGTACATTTTTTAATAAAGTATTGTAACCTCCTCCCTTGTTTCCCCTTCCCATCTCTTCCCATCCCCCTCTTGCCCCCTCCACAGTCCTCTCCGCTCCCGCGCCCCGCTCCTCCCCCGTACCAAAGTTATAAAGTTCGTTTTGGACATAAAGACTTGTACATCGCATTTTTGCAATGGGTCCACCTGTATCACTATTTAAACGAATTTTTTTACCATTCCCCTCCACAAATAATACCAACACGAAATCCAGTGAAAGCAGTGGTTATACTATGGGGGAGGGATTTACAAAGCAAAAAAGAAATGATCTTATAAATGTGTCAAAACAATCACATGAAAGAAAAAAAAACATTTGAATACTTATCTTATGTTTCATTTCCCTAACATCACCTTATCGGACTTTCTCTGCTTTACTCAAATATTCGTTTGCATGCTGAACTCGCTAACACTGGTCAGCTCTCCCCGAATTGGAAGAAATATATGGACTGGTTACTGTGGACAGTGTAAGGGGCTTTCACCATGCTAGGATGCAGACCGGAGATGCCTGGGCTAGAAAGATGCGGTCAAATTCTATTTAGCGGCTTTTCTCTCCATTGGGGAAGGAGTAGAGCCTCCTCACTTCAAGACCTTAAAACTGTTTTAAAATCACCGAATTCTGAGTACTCTATCTTGTCGTTTGCATCCTGTGCTAGCTAACAATGGTCAGCTCTTCCACTGGTCTCTGTCCACTGGTCTCTGTGGACAGTGTGAGGGGCATTAAGCCAGGATGGATTCAGACCAGATTTGCCTGGGCGAGAAAAATGCACTTCTATTTCTATTTAAGGGCTTTTCTCTCCTTTGGGGAAGGTGTAGAGCACTCACAACTTGGGGACCTTGAAACAATTCTTTTAACGTCCCCAAGTTGTGAATGCTCTTTCTTGTTATTTGCATCCTGTGCTCCCAAATCCTCCTCAGCTCTCCCAATATTTCAAAGATACTGAGAGGGGCTGTGAACCATGCCAAGATGCACATAGGAGCTACTAGATACCGAAATATCTTGTCTATCTCTTTGGTGGCTTGTCATTTCATTATGGAAGGTGGAGAGTATTCACAACTGAGGCACCAAAAAACTGTTCTGTTTTAAGGTACCCAAGTTCTCAGGGCTATATTTTGTCGTTTTCATACTGAGCTCCCTAACACTGCTCAGCAATCCCAGAATTGCAAGGAAAAAATTGGGACTGGTTAATGGGGACAGTTAAGGAGGTTTCAGGCCTGCTAGGATGCAGACCGAAGTTGCCTAGGATAGACCAATGCTGTCTAACTCTCCTGAGTGCCCTGTTTTTCCTTTGGGGAATGTGTAGAGCATTCAGAACTTGGTCACCGTAAAGCAATAATGATTAAAGGTGCCGTAATTCTTTTTGTTTAATTTAATTTAATTTTATTTGTGAACATACTGTACAAAGGGGTTACAATTACATGGGCAGGATAATGCATATATTTCTTACCAAGGATTGAAGCCTCCTCCTTTGTTTACCCTTCACATCCCTTCCCAGCTTCCCCCCTCCCAATCCCAATCCCAATCTCAATCCTTCCCCTCTCCCTCCACCCTCCCCACCCCCGCACGGACTTTGGAAAGCTAGTTTTGGACATGACAATTTGTTCTTCTCATTGTTGCAACAGGTCCACCTGTATCCTTAAACGACTTGTTTTTCCCCATCTCCTCCAGAAGCTATACTGACATCAAATATAGTGTAAGCAGGGGTTATACTGTGGGGGAGTGACATACAAAGCAACAAGGAAGAAATCTTATAAATGCGTTAGAAACACATGCATGAAAGAAAAAAACACATTAAAATACATATCTAAGGGTTCATTCTCTTAACATCACATTATCTGACTTTTTCCGCTTGACTCACATATATACTAGATATTGCAAATAAGGAAAACCATGGGACCTATGTTTCTTTGGGCCTGGCTTACTTCACTTAATATAATTTTTTCCAAGTTTTTCCATTTCCTAACAAATGGGGCAATGTCATTCTTTCTGATGGAGGCATAGAATTCCATTGTGTATATATACCACATATTCTTGATCCATTCATCTGCTGAGGGGCATCTGGGTTGGTTCCATATCTTAGCTATGGTAAATAATGCTGCAATAAACATAGTTGTGCTGGTAGCTTTAGTGTGGTCTTGTTTGTAAACTTTTGGGTAAATGCCCAAAAGTGGGATTGCTGGGTCATAGGGGAGCTCTATGTGAAGTCTTTTGAGGATTCTCCATACTGCTTTCCAAAGTGGTTGAACAAGATTACATTCCCAACAACAATGAAGTAAGGTTACCTTCTGTCCACATACCCTCCAGCATCTGTTGTTGGTAGAGTTCTTGATTTTTGCCGTTCTAACTGGGGTGAGGTGGTATCTCAATGTTGTTTTGATTTGCATTTCTTTTATGGCCAGGGAGGTTGAGCATTTCTTCATGTGTCTATTGTCCATTCTTCGTTCTTCTTCAGAGAAGTTTCTCTTTAAGTCATTTGCCCACTTTATTTATTGGGCAGTTGTTCCTTTGAGGATTTGTTGTTGGGGGATTTAATTTTTTGAGTTCCAAGTATATTTTAGATATGAGACCCTTGTCTGTTGTATGGCTAGTGAAGATCTTCTCCAAATCCGTGGGCTTTGCTAGCTATGTCCTTTTCCATGCAGAAGCTCTGCAACTTTATGCAATCCCATTTGTCCAATCTTTCTTTGATTTGTTGTGTTTCTGGATCTCTATTCAGAAAATTTCAGCCTGAGCCAAGGAGACCTAGGGTTTCTCCTATTCCATCCTGTAATGTTTTCAGAGTGTCTGCTTTGAGTTCAAGGTCTTTGATCCATTTGGAGTTGATTATGGTGCAGGGTGATATATAAGGATCTAGCTTTAGTTTTCTACAAGTAGTTAACCAATTTTGCCAGCACCATTTACTGAAGAGGCTGTCTTTCTTCCATTCTATTGTTTTAGCTCCCTTATCGAAGATTAGATGGCTATAGTTCTGTAGGTTCATTTCTGGATTTTCAATTCTATTCCATTGGTTCTGAGGTCTGTTCTTACGCCAATACCAAGCTATTTTGATTACTATGGCTTTATAGTAGAGTTTGAAATTTGGTATTGATATTCCTCCAGCAGTGTTCTTTCCATTGAGGAGCTTTATAGTAGAGTTTGAAATTTGGTATTGATATTCCTCCAGCAGTGTTCTTTCCATTGAGTAGCGTTTTTGCTATTCGGGGTCTTTTATTGTTCCATATGAATTTTTGGATTGCCTCTTCTATTTCCTTGAAGAATGAGGTTGGAATTTTGATAGGTATCGCGTTGAATTTGTAGATAGCCTTGGGAAGTATTGCCATTTTCACGATGTTAATCTTTCCAATCCAAGAGCATGGGAGGTTTTCCCTTTTTTAAGTTCTGTGTTGATTTTCTTTTTCAAGTTTTTAAAGTTTTCATCATAGAGGTCCTTCACTTCTTTAGTTAAGTTAATTCCTAGGTATTTTATTTTTTGTGGGGCTATTACAAATGGAGTTGCTTATCTAATTTCAACCACACTTTTCTCATTGTTGGCATACAGGAAAGACATTGATTTTGGGGGGTTAATTTTATACCCTGCTACTTTGACAAAGTTTTGATTCAGCTTGAGTAGTTTGGGAGTGGAGTCTATGGGATTCTTTAAATACAAGATCATGTCGTCTGCGAAGAGGGAGAGTTTTATTTCTTCTTTCCCTATTTGGATCCCCTTTATGTCTGCATCTGGTCTTATTGCTATAGCTAGACATTCTAATACTAGATTGAAGAGAAGTGGAGAGAGTGGACATCCTTGTCTTGTTCCTGAGTTAAGAGGAAATGGCTTTAGTTTTTCACCATTAAGTATAATGCTGGCTGTAGGTTTGTCATATACAGGCTTTATTGTATTGAGGAATGTTCCATGGATTCCTAATTTTTCCAAAACGTTCATCATAAAGGGGTGTTGGATCTTGTTGAGTGCTTTTTCTGCATCTATTGAGATAACCATGTGGTTCTTATTCTTGCCCCTCTTGATATGATGAATAATATTATTTGATTTGCATATATTGAACCAGCTTTGCATCCCTGAAATGAATCCTGTTTGATAGTGGTGTATGATTATTTGGATTAATTGTTGAAGTCGGTTGGCCAAAATTTTGTTGAGAAGTTTTGCATCAATGTTCATCAAAGAAATGGGTCTATAGTTCTCTTTCTTTGATGAGTCCCTGCCTGGTTTTTGGATGAGGGTTATGATGGCTTCATAGAATGTGTTCGGTAGTGAACTTTCTCTTTCAATTTCATTGAAGAGTTGGAGGAGTATTGGTGTGAGCTCTGCTTTGAAGGCCTTGTAGAATTCCGCTGTAAAACCATCTGCTCCTGGACTTTTCTTAGCTGGGAGGTCTCTTATTGCTGTTTCTATTTCAATGCTTGACATGGGCCTGTTAAGCTGGTTTAACTCATCTTGGTTTAGTTTTGTCATGTCAATATTTGCTAGGAAAAGGTCCATTTCTGTCAAGTTCTCAAACTTATTAGCATAAAGTTTTACGAACTATTCCCTTGTAATGTTCTGAATCTTGGTTGTTTCCGTGGTGATGTTTCCATTCTCATCTCTGAGTTTATTTATGTGGGTGTGTTCTCTTCTTTTTTTGATAAGATTTGCTAAGGGTCTGTCAATTTTGTTAATTTTTTCGAAGAACCAACTCTTTGTTTTGTTGATTCTTTCTATAGTTTTTTTGGATTCTAATTCATTTAATTCTGATTTAATTTTGATTATTTCTTTCCGTCTACTGGATTGGGGTTTATCTTGCTGCTCTTTTTCAAGGAGGTTTAGATGTATCATTAAATTGTTGGTTTCAGATCTCTCCAATTTGTTGATGTAGGAGCTCAGAGCTATAAACTTGCCTCTGAATACTGCCTTTGCTGTGTCCTAGAGGAGCTGGTAATTTGTGTGTTCATTTTTGTTGAATAACATGAACATTTGAATTTCTTTTCTAATCTCTTCCACGACCCATTCGTGATTCAGCAGTGTGTTGTTCAGTCTCCATGTGATACTTGACTTTCTTTGGTGGCTTTTGTTGTTGAGTTCTAATTTTATTCCTTGTGGTCAGAGAGGATGCAAGGTATAACTTCAATGTTTCTGAATTTAGACAGGTCTGCTTTGTGGCCTAAAAGGTGGTCTATTTTGGAAAATGTTCCATGTGCTGTTGAGAAAAACGTGTATTGTGATGCTGCTGGGTGAAATATTCGGTAGATATCTGTTAAATCTAGTTGATCTATGCAGCTGTTTAGATCTGTGGTTTTTCTGTTGAGTTTTTGCTGAGTTGATCTATCTATTGGGGAGAGTGGTGTGTTAAAACCCCCAACAACTAATGTCTTTGGATTTATATGGGATTTGAGCGAAAGTAGTGTTTCTTGCATAAATTTGGGTGCTCCATTGCTTGGCGAGTAGATATTTAGAATTGTAATATCCTCCTGAAAGAGAGATCCCTTAATTTGTATGTAGCGACCTTCTTTATCTCTTCTCACGAATTTTAATTTGAAGTCTATTTTATTTGCTATTAGGATTTCATCTCCCGCCTTTTTATGAGGGCCATTTGCTTGGTAGATTTTGTTCCAACCTTTAACATTGAAAATGTGTTTGTTTTTATGGGCAAGATGTGACTCCTGCAGGCAGCAGATAGAAGGGTCTTGTTTTTTAATCCAACTAGACAGTCTATGTCGCTTAATAGGAGAGTTCAGTCCGTTAATGTTAAGAGAAAGGACTGAGAGGTATTTGGGAGTTCCTGCCATGTTATCCACCTTCTTGGGGGCTGTGAAAACTGGGTTCTTCCTATGGTTCTTGGATTCTCAGTTTGGGTGCAGTTTCTTGGCCTTTATTGTCGTCTTGTTGGTTTTCTATGTGTAGGACATCTTTAAGTTATCTTCAGTTATGAAGGAGAGTTTAGCTGGGTACAGTATTCTTGGTTGATAGTTGTTTGTTTTTAGGGCATGGCATACAACATTCCAGGCTCTTCTTGCTTTGATTGTCTCTGCTGAGAACTCTTAGGTGATTCTAATTGATTTTCCTTTGTAGGTGATTAATATTTTCTCCTTGACATCTTTAAGGATCTTTTCCTTGGTCTGAGTTGATCCTATGTGGATTATAATGTGACGGTGGGATGTCCTATTCTGGTCTGGTCTGTTTGGAGTTCTAAAAGCTTCTTGTATCTGAATAGGCCTGTCTTTTTGCATGTTTTGGAAGTTCTCTCCTAGGATTCTGTTAAAAAATATTTCCTAGTCCATTAACTTCTGTTGCTAGGTGCTCCTCTACACCCATTATCCTTAGATTAGGGCTTCTGATGGTGTCTTCCAAGTGTTGGATAGATCTGTCATATTTCTTGGACTTGTCTTGGATGGTTGTATGTTCTTTCTCTATAATATCTAGGCTGTCTTCAATCCCTGAGATTCGATCTTCTGCATGGTCTAACCTGCTGTCAAGACTTTCTACTTTGTTTTTTATCTCTTTTCCTTCTAATTGGTCAGCTTTGATGGCTTCAAATTCTTTGTTGAAGCTTTGTTTTAGATCTTGTATGAACTTCTTTACCTCCTTAATTTGATGTTCAGTGTTTATTCTCAAATCATTTAGTTGATTGGTTATGGATTCCTTGGACTCCCATTCCTTCTGTTGGGTTCCATTCAGCATTCCCTTTGTGGTCTCCCTGATTTCCTTCAGCTCTTTGTTAATGGATTCCATGAATGCCTTTAGTGATCTTTGTGTATTCTCTTCCTGCGCTCTCAATCCTTGTATTACTCTTTGATTAGCTTCCACCCGTTCGTGGGATTCCTGTAGTTCTCTTTGAGTGTTCTCAGCCTTCTCACGACATTCCTGCCCTTCTCTTTGAGTATTCTCAAGCTTCTCATGCAAATCCTGTATCAGTTTTTGAGTAGTTTCCTCACGCTTATGATATTCCTGTATAAACTTATGGATTGCCTCTTCTCTCTCCCTATCACGCTCATACAGAGTCCTTTGTATGCTTTCAAACTTTTCATTTATCATGTTTGCCAGCAGTGTTTGTAGAGCTGTTTGGGAATTCTCCTCTGGATTATTCATTATCTGTTCTGTCCCCTGATTATCAAGATTTGGAATTGAGATACCCAGATTTGCCATTTTTCTTGTGTTTTTTCGGCTTACTCTGCCCATTTGAGATGAAAATAGCACCAGTTTTGTGCTAGAACACTATCTTAAGGCAAGCATCAACCCAAGTCTGAAATTGCACAGTCAATAATCTACAGATACAATCTAGTTCAACAGATATATCTATTCAACATCAAACAACACGTTAATGGGCTATGAACCGCAAAGAAGAATTTGGAAGACCAGTAATTATTAGGGTTGGGGAGAGATGTGGGTAAAAAATAGGAATAAATTGATGTGGGGAGGTTCAAGGAGAGTTAACTAAGTCCTAATCTCAAAGCAGGAAATAGGTTGGGTAGGATGAAAGTAGAAAGAGTGAAAGAAAGAAGAATGGGAACGGGAAAAGAAAAGAGTCCAAAAAAAATAGAAAGGTAAAAATTAATAAAATTATGTAGATTCGATAACAATCTATTTAGATGAGAACGTGAATTTATTGAGAGAAGGGGAGGGATATAAAGGAGATGTGAAAAACTTAAAAATAAAAATGCTTAAAATATTATATAGGTATAACGAGGTAGTACTGCTATTAAGGAATTTAAGTCTTAGAGGTTTTGACTTGAGTAATAAATTTGTGGATTAAGTGTGTACACAATGGAGGATAGGGTCTAATAGTCAACTACGGGTTTATCTGAGGATGTGCAAGACAAGAATTAAGTCAAATAAAGAAGAATGAAAGAGAGGAGAAGGTGAAAAGGATAAGAAAGGAAGAAGAAAAAGATGAGAAGTTCAGTAGAGCTAAGCAAAAAACAAAAAGATAATTAAAAAAGAAAAAAAAGTGAAAGAAAACCAAAAAAGAAAGAAAAACGCACACTCACTTATCCCTAAAGTAAAAATTATAAGAGGAAAAAAAAAGTTTCTGGAAAACAATTTTTTTTTCAAAAAAGGCAAAGATTAAAGATTAAAAAAAAGTTTTAGAAAAAAAATTTTTATATAAGGTACCAAAGATAAAAAATGAAGAAAAAAAGAAAGTTCTTTGATTTTTTTGTGGGGGGAGGAGTGGGGAAAGTCATGTATCTCCCTTGTGTCCATAAGCAGCCTCTGGTTGGAGTCTCTGTTCTGCTTGTGGTCCTGTGGCTTGGTTGGTTTCTTAAGTCAGTTTATTCGAACAGGCAGAAAAATGCTCTGCTTTACCCAAGATTTGTCAATCCTCCTCCCAGGCTAGTTCATTGGGACGCAGATCTGCTTTAAGTATCACAAAAAAGGGGGATGCAGTGATGAGACTAGCTTCTGGGTAGAGTCGAGGCCTTTCAACAGACAGTAGCTTTTCAGGGGCTAGTTTGTGAAAACCTCACAGAGCCCCGCCTGGAGCCATTCTCAGGGTTTCTGTTTACTGATTTTCAATTGATTGTCAAGGCTGCTAGAGGGAGGGACAGCCTCTGGCTCTGATTACTCAGTGGAGAAACCCACTCCAAGGGCTGGCGCCCGAGCTGGGTGACTTTTCCCTGGGTGGAGCTGAGTCTGGCAGGTCACGCTGCCGTTAAGTTCTTGTGACCTGCTAAATGATTCGTTTTATTCCAAGGCCTGAGTTGGAGCTAGCAGCTCCTCTGAGCTTTGTTGGTATCCAAGATGGAGATCTCCGGTGTTGGTGGGGGAGGGGTGGCCTTCCCTCCTCTGCTCCCTGAGAAGGAGTGAGGATGTCAGGCTTCTACTCACGCCAAGTCTTGGCTCGTGGGTCGTCTCTGGTCTGCGAACTGCAGAATGAAGATGTCCGCTCCTTGTCGGTTCTTGCTGGTGTTGAGTAGAATCCTCTCGCCCGTTGCGTCTGGCTCCTTCTCGGACTCTCTGTGGCTCAGGTAAGCTCCTGCACTTGCCCGCCGCCGCCACAGGTGCTGCCGCCGCGGTGGCTGCTGGCAAGCACTCAGAAGTGTCTCCTTGCCTGGGTTTCCCTCTCTGGCCTATCTCTCTGTCCTGTGATGGCACACTTGGTGTAATTCTCTGGCTTAGGACTGTTCACTGGAACTCTAAAACTGCTTTCTATGTGAGAGCTTACTTAGGCTCCAGCTTCTCCTCCGCCATCTTCCCGGAACTCAAGGCGCCGAAGTTCTGAGTGATCTATCTTGTTCTTTCCATCCTGAGTTCCTAAAAACTTTTGACCTCTCTCAGAATTAAAAGGAAAAAAATTGCACATGTTATTGTAGAGAGAATGAGGCACTTCAATATTGCTAGGATGTAGAGCAGTGCTTCTTGGGAAAGATGGGTGCTGTGAATTTCTCTCTGGAGGCGTGTCTCTTCCTTGGGAAAGGTGTAGAGCCCTCCTTCCTTGGGGACCTTAAGACTGTCCTAAGGTCCACATATTCTGAGTACTCTAACTTGTCGATTGTACCTGAGCTCCCTAACACTGGTCACCTCTCCCAGAATTGGAAGAACAAAGTTTGGACTGTTTACTGTGGATAGTGCAAGGGGCATTCCACCCTGCGAGGATTCAGAACACAGTTGCCTGGGACAAAACCATGCTTTCTATTTCTCCTAAGTGGCTTGTCTCTATTTTGGAAAAGTTTAGAGCACTCACACCGTGGAGACCTTAAAACAATTTTCTTTATGATCCCCAAATTCTGAGAACTCTTTCTTGTTTGCATGCTGGGCTCCCAAACCCTCCACAGCTCTCCCAAAATTACAAGGAGAAAATATTGACCTGCGGAATGTGACACCAAGAGGGGCTTTGAACCATGCCAGGATGCACACAGGGGCTTCTAGAAACAGAAGGATGCTCTCTATTTCTCTTTGGGTGTTGTTATTTCCTTACTCGAAGGTATAGAGCATTCAGAACCTTGGCCCCATAAAACAATTCTGTTTTTAGTTCCCCACATTCTCAGTGCTCTAACTTGTCGTTTTCATCCTGAGCTCCCTAACACTGGTCAGCCCTCCCTGAATTGCAAGAAAAAAAATTGGGACTTGTTACTGTGGACACTGTAAGGGGCTTCAAGCCCTGCAAAGATGCAGACTGCTGTTGCCTGAGATAGAATGGTGTCATCTCTTTCTTTTTAGTGGCTTGTATCTCCTTTGAGGAATTGTAGAGCATTCAGAACTTGAGCACCATAAAATACTGTTTACCTCACCGAAGTTCTGAGTGCTCTATCTTGTCGTTTACATCCTGAGATCTCAAAAAATCTTTTCAGCCCTCCCAGTGGTAAGGAAAAAAACTGAACCTATGATTGTAGACAGTATGAGACACTTTCTGTCTTGCTAGGATGCAGACCAGAGCTTCTGGAGAAGATTGGTGCTGTCAATTTCTCTATGGAGGCTTGTGCCTCCTTTGGGGATGGAGTAAAGCCCTCATTGCTTGTGGGTCTTAAAACTGTTTCAAGGTTCCCCAAGTTCTGAGTACTCCATCATTTCTTTTTTAAAATTTATTTATTTATGTGTTTGTGTATTTATTTATTTGTTATTGTGAAAACACTATACGGATGGGTTACAATACATAGGCAAGATAATGAGTACATTTATTATAAACTATTGTAACGTCCCCCTTTTTCCCCCTTCCCATCTCTTCCCATCCTCCTGTTGCCCCATGCAAAGTGCTCCCCGCTCCCACACCCCCACCACCCCGCACCAAAGTTGTAAAGTTCGTTTTGGACATAATGACTTGTACATCGCATTTTTGCAATGGGTACACCAGTATCCCTATTTAAACGAATTTTTTTTACCATGCCATCTATTCCTTTTTAGTGGCTTGTATCTCCGTTGAGGAATTGTAGAGCATTCAGAACTTGGGCACCATAAAATATTGTTTACCTCACCGAAGTTCTGAGTGCTCTATCTTGTCGTTTACATCCTGAGATCTCAAAAAAAACTTTTCACCACTCCTAGTGGTAAGGAAAAAAACTAAACCTGTGATTGTAGACAGTATGAGACACTTTCTGTCTTGCTAGGATGTAGGCAGAGCTTCTTGGGAAGATTGGTGCTGTCAATTTCTCTATGGAGATTTGTCCCTCCTTTGGGGAAGGAATAAAGCCCTCATTGCTTGCGGGCCTTAAAAATGTTTCAAGATCCCCAAGTTCTGAGTGCTCCATCTTTCCTTTTTTAATTTATTCATTTATTTGTGTGTTTATTCATTTATTTTTTAATGTGAAAACACTGTACAGAGGGGTTACAATTACATGGACAAATAATGAGTACATTTTTTATAAAGTATTGTAATGTCCTCCTTTGTTTCCCCTTCCCATCTCTTCCCATCCTCCTCCTGCCCCTTCCTCTCTACTCCTGCGCCCCGCACCTCCCCCGCACCAAAGTTGTAAAGTTCGTTTTGGACATAATGACTTGTACATCGTATTTTTGTGATGGGTCCACCTGTGTCTCTATTTAAACGAATTGCTTTTGCCCTTCCCCTCCACAAATTACACCGACACAAAATCATGTGAGAGCAGCGGTTATCCTATGGAGGTGGGACATACAAAGCAAAAAATAAATGATCCTATAAATCTGTTATAAACAATCGCATGAAAGAAAAAATTAAACATTTGAATACATATCTTAGGGTTCATTTCCCTAACTTCACCTTATTTGAATTTCTCTGCTTTACTCAGACATTCGTTTGCATGCTGAATTCGCTAACACTGGTCAGCTCTTCCAGAATTGGAAGAAAAATTTGGACTGGTTACTGTGGACAGTGTAAGGGGCTTTCAGCCATGCTAGGATGCAGACCGGAGTTGCCTGGGCTAGAAAGATTAGGTCTATTTCTATTTATCAGATTGTCTCTCCTTTGGGAAAAGTGTTGATCATTCAGAATCTGAGCCCAGAAAAACAATTTTGTTTTAAGATGCCGAATTTCTGAGTGCTCTATCTTGTCGTTTGTATACTGTGCTCCCAAACTCTTTTCAGCTCTCCCAAAATTGGAAAGAATATAATTGGACCTGTTATTTTTATCAGTATGAGGCACTTTCCGTCTTGCTAAGATGTAGATTAAAGTTTAGTGGGAAAGGTCGGTGCTGTTCATTTCTCTTTGGAGGCTTGTCACTCCATTGGGGAAGGAGTAGAGCCTCCTCACTTTGGGACCTTAAAACTGTTTTAAGGTCACCAACTTCTGAGTGCTCTACCTTGTCGTTTGCATCCAGAGCACGCTAACAATGGTCAGCTCTCCCAGAAATGGAAGAGAAAAATTTGACTGTTCTGTGTGAACATTGTGAGGGCACAAAGCCCTGAGAGATGCAGACCAGAGTTCCCTGGGCGAGAGAAATGAAGTCAATTTCTACTTAGGGCTTTTCACTCCTTTGGGGAAGGGGTAGGTCACTCACAACTTGGGGACCTTTAAACAGTAGTTTTAAGTTGTTTTAAGTGTTCTTTCTTGTTATTTGCATCCTGTGCTCCCAAATCCTCCTAAGCTCTCCCAATATTTCAAAGAAAACATTTGACCAATGGCTGGTGATACCGAGAGGGGCTGTGAACCATGCCAGGATGCACATACGAGCTACTAGAGACAGAAATATGCTGTCTATTCTCTTTGGTGGCTTTTCTATTCATTATGGAAGGTGTAGAGTATTCACAACTGAGGCGCCAAAAAACTGTTCTGTTTTAAGGTCCCCAAGTTCTCAGGGCTCTATCTTGTCGTTTTCATCCTGAGTTCCCGAACACTGCACAGCAATCCCAGAATTGCAAGGAAAAAATTGGGACTGGTTAATGGGGACAGTGTAAGGAGATTTCAGCCCTGCTAGGATGCAGACCGAAGTTGCCTGGGATAGACCGATGCTGTCTAACTCTCCTTAGTGCCCTGTCTTTATTTTGGGGAATGTGTAGAGCATTCCGAACTTGGTCACCGTAAAACAATAATGTTTTAAGGCGCCTAAGTTCTGAGTGCTCTATCTTGTTCTATGCATCCTGAGTTCCTAAACACTTTTGACCTCTCTCAGAATTGAAACAAAAACAAATTGCACCTGTTGTTGTAGACAGAATGAGACACGTTCAATATTGCTAGGATGCAGAACAGTCCTTCTTGGGAAAGATGGGTGCTGTGAATTTCTCTTTGGAGGAGTGTCCCTTCCTTGGGGAAGGTGTAGAGCACTCCTTCCTTTTGCGGGCCTTAAGACTGTTCTAATGTCCCCATATTCTGAGTTCTCTATCTTTTTTTATTGCACCTGAGCTCCCTCACACTGGTCATCTCTTCCAGTATTGGAAGAACAAAGTTTGGACTGTTTACTGTGGATAGTGCAAGGGGCATTAAGCCCTGCTAGGATTCAGAACACAGTTGCCTGGTACAGAACGATGCTTTCTATTTCTCCTAAGTGGCTTGTCTCTCTTTGGGGAAACCTTTAGAGCACTCAGACCGTGGGGACCTTAAAACAATTTTCTTTATGGTCCCCAAATTCTGAGAACCCTTTCTTGTTGTTTGCATCCTGTCCTCACAAACGCTCCACAGCTCTCCCAAAATGGCAAGGAAAAAATATTGACCTGTGGATGGTGACATCAATAGGGGCTTTGAACCATGCCAGGATGCACACAGGGGCTGCTAGAAACCGATCTATGTTGTCTATTTCTCTTTGGGCGCTGATCTTTCCTTTTTTGAAGGTGTAGAGCATTCAGAACTTTGGTGCCATAAAACAATTCTGTTTTAAGTTCCCCACATTCTCAGTGCTCTATCTTGTCGTTTTCATCCTGAGCTCCCTAGCACTGGTCATTCGTCCGTGAATTGTAAGGAAAAAATTGGGACTTGTTACTGAGGACAGTGAAAGGGACTTCAAGCCCTGCTAGGATGCAGACCACTGTTGCCTGTGATAGAACGATGCTGTCTATTTCTCGTTAGTGGCTTGTATCTCCTTTGAGGAATCGTAGAGCATTCAGAACTTGGGCACCATAAAATATTGTTCACCTCACCGGAGTTCTGAGTGCTCTATCTTGTCATTTACATCCTGAGATCTTAAAAAGTTTTCACCCCTCCAAGTGGTAAGGAAAAAACTGAACCTGTGATTGTAGACAGTATGAGACACTTTCTGTCTTGCTAGGAGGCAGACCAAAGATTCTTGGGAAGATTGGTGCTGTCAATTTCTCTGTAGAGGCTTGTGCTTCCTTTGGGGAAGGAGTAAAGCACTCATTGCTTGGGGGTTTAAAACTGTTTCAAGGTTAACCAATTCTGAGTGCTCCATCTTTTCTTTTTTAAAATTTATTCATTTATGTGTTTGTGTATTCATTTATTTTTATCGTGAAATCACTGTACAAAGGGGTTACAATACATGGTCAAGATAATGAGGACATTTATTGTAAAGTATTTAATGTCCCTCTTTTATCCGCTTCCCATCTCTTCCCATCCTCCTGTTGTCCCACGCAAAGTCCTCCCCGGTCCGGCGCCCCCACCACTCTCACACCAAAGTTGTATAGTTCGTTTTGGACATAACGATTTGTACATCGCATTTTTGCAATTGGTCCCCCTGTATCCCTACTTAAACGAATTGTTTTTCCATTTCCACTCCACAAATTATATCCACACGAATACCAGTGAAACCAGCGGTTATACTATGGGAAAGGTACTTACAAAGCAAAAATAAATGATCTTATAAATGTGTTATAAACAATCACATGAAATAAAAAAAATTGAATACATATCTTAGGGTTCATTTCTCTAACATCACCTTGTCTGTCTTTCTCTGCTTTCCTCAAACTTTCATTTGCATGCTGAACTCGTCAACACTGGTCAGCTCTCCCAGTATTGGAAGAAAAAAATTGGGCTGCTTACTGTGGATAGTGTAAGGCGTTTTCAGCCATGCTAGGATTCAGACCGGAGTTGCCTGGGCTAGAAAGATGCGGTCTATTTCTATTTGGTGGCTTGTCTCTCCTTTGGGGAAGGTGTAGGTCATTCAGGATTTGAGCCCTGAAAAACTATTTTGATTTAAGTTGCCGAATTTCGGAGTGCTCTATCTTGTTGTTTACATCCTGTGCTACCAAACACTTTTCAGCTCTCCCAGAATAGCAAGGAATATAATTGGACCTGTTATTGTTGAAAGTATGAGGCACTTTCTGTCTTGCTAGGATGTGGATTAGGGCTTAGTGGGAAACGTCGGTGCTGTCCATTTCTCTTTGGAGGCTTGTCTCTCAATTGGGGAAGGAGTAGAGCCTCCTCACTTTGGGACCTTAAAACTCTTTTAAGGTCACCAACTTCTAAGTACTCTATCTTGTCATTTGCATCCTGAGCTCGCTAACACTGGTTAGTTCTCCCAGAATTGGAAGAAAAAAATTGGACTGGTCTCTGTGGACAGTGTGAGTGGCATTAAGCCCTGATGAGTGCAGACCAGAGTTGCCTGGGAGAGAAAAATGCAATCTATTGCTATTTAGTGGCTTTTCTCTCCTTTGGGGAAGGTGTAGAGCACTCACAACTTAGGGACCTTCAAACAATAGTTTAAAGGTCCCTAAGTTGCGAGTGCTCTTTCTTGTTATTTGCATCATGTGCTCCCAAAACCTCCTCATCTCGCCTAATGTTTCATAGAAAACTGTTCTTTTATGGCTGGTAATACTGAAATCGGTTTGAACCATGCCAGGATGCACGTAGGAGACACTAGAGACCGAAATATGCTGTCTATTTCTGTTTGGTTGCTTGTCTCTTCATTGTGCAAGTTGTAGATTATTCCAACTGAGGAGCCAAAAATCAGTTCTGTTTTAATGTCTCCAAGTTCTCAGGACTCTATCTTGTCGTTTTCATCCTGAGCTTCGTAACACTGCTCAGCAATCCGAGAATTGGAAGGAAAAAATTGGGACTGGTTAATGGGGACAGTGTAAGGAGATTTCAGCCCTACTAGGATGCAGACCGAAGTTGCCTGGGATAGACCAATGCTGTCTAACTCTCCTTAGTGCCCTGTCTTTCCTTTGGGGAATGTGTAGAGCGTTCAGAACTTGGTCACTGTAAAACAATAATGTTTGAAGGCGAGGAAGTTCTGAGTGATCTATCTTGCTCTTTGCATCCTGAGTTCCTAAACTCTTTTGACTTCTCTCATAATTAAAACGAAAAAAAATTGCACCTGTTATTGTAGACAGAATGAGACACTTTCAATATTGCTAGGATGCAGAGCAGAGCTTCTTGGGAAAGATGGGTGCTGTGAATTTCTCTCTGGAGGCTTGTCTCTTCATTGGGGAAGGTTTAGAGCCCTCATTCCTTCGGGGTCTTAAGACTGTTCTAAAGTCCCCATAGTCTGAGTACTCTATCTTGTTGATTGTACCTGAGCTCCCTAACACTGGTCACCTCTCCCAGAATTGGATGAAAAAGTTTGGACTGTTTACTGTGGATAGTGAAAGGTGCATTAAGGCCGGCTAGAATTCAGAACACAGTTGCCTGGGACAAAACGATGCTTTCTAATTCTCCTAAGTGGCTTATCTCTCTTTTGGGAAACATTTAGAGTACTCAGAACTTGAAGACCTTAAAACCATTTTCTTTACCGTACCCAAATTCTGAGAACTGTTTCTTGTTTTTTGCATCTTGTGCTCCCAAACCCTCCACAGCTCTCCTAAAATTGCAAGGAAAAAATATTGACCTGCGGATAGTGACACCAAGAGAGGCTTTGAACCATGCCAGGATGAACACAGGGGCTGCTAGAAACCGAACGATATTGTCTATTTCTCTGTGGGGGCTAGTCTTTCCTTTTTCGAAGATATAGAGCATTCAGAACCTTGGCGCCATAAAACAATTCTGTTTTCAGTTCCCCACAATCTCAGTGCTCTATCTTGTCATTTTCATCCTGAGCTCCCTATCACTGTTCATCCCTCCCTGAATTGTAAAGAAAACATTGGGACTTGTTACTGTGGACAGTGTAAGGGGCTTTAAGCCCTTCTTGGATGCAGACCATAGTTGCCTGTGATAGAATGATGCTGTAGAGCATTCCGAACTTGGGCACCATAAAATATTGTTTACCTCACTGAAGTTCTGAGTGCTCTATCTTGTCGTTTACATCCTGAGATCTCAAAAACTTTTCAGCCCTCCCAGTGCTAAGGAAAGAAACTGAACCTGTGATTGTAGACAGTATGAGACACTTTCTCTCTTGCTAGGATGCAGACCAGAGGTTCTTGGGAAGATTGGTTCTGTCAATTTCTCTATGGAGGCTTGTTGCTCCTTTGGGGAAGGAGTAAAGCCCTCATTGCTTGGGGGCCTTAAAACTGTTTCAAGGTCCCCAAGTTCTGGGTGCTCAATCTTTTCTTATTTTAAGTTATTTATTTATTTGTTTGTTTATTTAGTTTTTATTGTGAAAACACTGTGCAGAGGGATTACAATTACATGGGGAAGATAATTAGTACATTTTTATTAAGTATTGTAACGTCATCCTTTGTTTCCCCATCCCATCTCTTCCCATCCTCCTTCTGCACCCCCAACCATAGTCCTCCCTGCTCCTACGCCCCCCACCACCCCCTCACCAAAGTTTTAAAATTCGTTTTGGACATTACGACTTGTACATCGCATATTTGCAATGGGTCCACCTTTATCCCTATTTAAACGAATTTTTTTCCCATTCCACTCTGCAAATTATAGCGACATGAAATCCAATGAAAGCAGTGGTTATACTATCGGAAAGACACCTACAAAGCAAAAAAGAAATGATCTTATAAATGTGTTATAAACAATCACCTGAAAGAAAAAAAACATTTGAATACATATCTTAGGGTTCATTTCCCTAACATCACCTTATCTGACTTTCTCTGCTTCACTCAAACTTTCGTTTGCATGCTGAACTCGCTAACACTGGTCAACTCTCCCAGAATTGGAAGAAAAAAATTGGACTGGTTACAGTGGACAGTGTAAGGGGCTTTCAGCCATGCTAAGATACAGACCGGAGTTGCCTGGGCTATAAAGATGCGGTCCATTTCTATTTAGTGGCTTGTCTCTCCTTTGGGGAAGGTGTAGATCATTCCGAATTTGAGCAAGGATGTAGATTAGGGCTTAGTTGGAAAGGTCGGTGCTGTCCCTTTCTCGTTGGAGGCTTGTCTCTCCATTGGGGAAGGAGTAGAGACTCCTCACTTTGGGACCTTAAAACTGTTTTAGGTAACCAAATTCTGAGTGCTCTATCTTGTCGTTTACATCCTGAGCTGGCTAACACTTGTCAGCTCTCCCAGAGTTGGAAGAAAAGAATTGGACTGGTCTCTGTGGCCAGTGTGAGGGGCATTAAGCCCTGATGGATGCAGACCAGAGTTGCCTGGGCGATATAAATGCAGAATATTTCTATTTGGCAGCTTTCTTCTCCTTTGGGGGAAGTTGTGAGTGATCTATCTTGTTATTTGCATCCTGTGCTACAAAAAGCTCCTCAGCTCTCCCAATATTTCAAAGAAAACTATTTATGTATGACTCGTGATACCGAGAGGGACTGTGAACCATGCCAGGATGCACATACGAGCTACTAGAGACCGAAATATGCTGACTATTTCTCTTTGGTGGCTTGTCTCTTTATTATGGAAGGTGTAGAGTATTCACAACTGAGGCGCTAAAGAACCGTTCTGTTTTAAGTTCCCCAAGTTCTCAGGGCTCTATCCTGACATTTTCATAATGAGCTCCCTAACACTGCTCAGCAATCCTAGAATTGCAAGGAAGAAATTGGGACTGGTTAACGGGGACAGAGTAAGGAGATTGAAGTCCTGCTAGGATGCAGACCGAAGTTGCCTGGGATAGAACGTTGCTGTCTAACTCTCCTTAGTGCCTTGTCTTTCCTTTGGGGAATGTGTAGAGCGTTCAGAACTTGGTCCCGTAAAACAATAATGTTTTAAGGCACTGAAGTTCTGAGTGCTCTATGTTGTTCTTTGCATCCTGAATTCCTATTCATTTTTTACCTCTCTCAGAATTAAAAGGTAAAAATTGCAACAGTTATTGTAGACAGTATGAGGCACTTTCAATATTGCTAGGATGCAGAGCAGAGCTTCTTGGGAAAGATAGGTGTTGTGAATTTCTCTTTGGAGGCGTGTCTCTGCCTTGGGGAAGGAGTAGAAACCTCCATCCTTGAGGGCCTTAAGACTGTTTTAAGGTCCCCATATTCTGAGTACTCTATCTTGTCGTTTATACCTGACCTCCCTAACACTGGTCACCTCTCCAAGAATTGGAAGAACAAAGTTTGGCCTTTTTACTGTGGATAGTGCAAGGGGCATTAGCCCTGCTAGGATTCAAAACACAATTGCCTGGGACAGAACGATGCTTTTTATGTTTCCTAAGTGTCTTGTCTCTCTTTTGGGAAAGTTTTAGAGCACTCTTATAAATGTGTTATAAACAATACCATGAAAGAAAAAAAACCTTTGAATGTATATCTTAGGGTTCATTTGCCTAACATCACCTTATCTGACTTTCTCTGCTTTACTCAAACTTTTGTTTGCATGCTGAACTCGCTACCACTGGTCAGCTCTCCCAGAATTGGAAGAAAATTATTGGATTAGTTGCTGTGGACTGTATAAGGGGCTTTCAGCCATGCTAGGATGCAGACCGGAGTTGCCTGGGCTAGAAAGATGTGGTCTATACATTTAGCACTGTCTCTCCTTTGGGAAAGGTGTAGATCATTCAGAATTTGAGCCCTGAAAAACAATTTTGTTTTAAGGCATCGAATTTCTGAGTGCTCTACCTTGTCGTTTGCATACTGTGCTCCCAAACACTTTTCAGCTCTCCCAGAATTGCAAAGAATATAATTGGACCTGTTATTGTTGAAAGTATGAGGCACTTTCACTCTTGCTAGGATGTAGATTAGGGCTTAGAGGGAAAGGTCGGTGCTGTCCATTTCTCTTTGGAGGCTTGTCTCTCCATTGGGGAAGGAGTAGAGCCTCCTCACTTTGGGACCTTAAAACTGTTTTAAGGTCACCAAATTCTGAGTGCTCTCTCTTGTCGTTTGCATCCTAAGCTCGCTAACACTGGTTAGCTCTCCCAGAATTGGAAGAAAAAAATTGGACTGGTCTCTGTGGACAATGTGAGGGGCATTAAGCCTTGATGGATGCAGACCCGAGTTGCCTGGGTGAGAAAAATGCAGTCTATTTCTATTTAGTGGCTTTTTTCTCCTTTGTGGAAGGTGTAGAGCACTCACAACATGGGGACCTTGAAACCATTCTTTTAAGGTCCCCAAGTTGTGAGTGCTCTTTCTTGTTATTTGCATCATGTGCTCCCAAATCCTCCTCAGCTCCTCCAATATTTCAAAGAAAACATTTGACCTATGGCTGGTGTTACTGAGAGGGGCTGTGAACTATGCCAGGATGCACATAGATGCCACTAGATACCGAAATATCCTGTCTATTTCTCTTTGGTGGCTTGTCACTTCATTATGGAAGGTGTAGAGTATTCACAACTGATATGCCAAAAAACAGTTCTGTTTTAGGGTCCCCAAGTTCTCAGGGCTCTATTTTTTCATTTTCATCCTGAGCTCCCTAACTCTGCTCAGCAATCCCAGAGTTGCAAGGAAAAAATTGGGACTGGTTAATGGGGACAGTGTAAGGAGCTTTCAGCCCTGCTAGGATGCAGACCGAAGTTGCCTAGGATAGACTGTTGCTGTCTAACTCTCCTTAGTGCCCTGTGTAGAGCATTCAAAACTTGGTCACCGTAAAACAATAATGATTTAAGGCGCCGAAGTTCTGAGTGCTCTATCTTGTTCTTTCCATCCTGAGTCCTTAAACACATTTAACCTCTCTCAGATTTAAAAGGAAAAAATTGCAACTGTTAATGTAGACAGAATGAAACACTTTCAATATTGCTAGGCTGTAGAGCAGAGCTTCTTGGGAAAGATGGGTGCTGTGAATTTCTCTTTGGAGGCATGTCTCTTTCTTGGGGTAGGTGTAGAGCCCTCCTTCCTTGGGGACCTTAAGACTGTTCTAAGGTCCCCATATTCTGAGTACTCTATCTTGTCGATTGTACCTGAGCTCCCTAACACTGGTCATCTCTCCCAGAATTGGAAGAACAAAGTTTGGCCTGTTTACTGTGGATAGTGCAAGGGGCATTCTGCCCTGCTAGGATTCAGAACACAGTTGCTGGGACAGAACCATGTTTTCTATTTCTCCTAAGTGGCTTGTCTCTGTTTTGGAAAAGTTTAGAGCACTCAGAACTTGGAGACCTTAAAACAATTTTCTTTGTGGTCCCCAAATTCTGAGAACTCTTTCTTGTTGTTTGCATGCTGGGCTCCCAAACGCTCCACAGCTCTTCCAAAATTACAAGGAGAAAATATTGACTTGCAGATTGTGAAACCAAGAGGGGCTTTGAACCATGCCAGGATGCACACAGGGGCTGCTAGAAACAGAACGATGTTATCTATTTCTCTTCGGGTGTTGTTCTTTCCTTTTTCGAAGGTATAGAGCATTCAGAACCTTGGCGCCATAAAACAATTCTCTTTTAAGTTCCCCACATTCTCAGTGCTCTATCTTGTCGTTTACATCCTGAACCCCCCAAAACTGGTCAGCCCTAAATGAATTGCAATAATAAAAATTAAGACTCATTACTGTGGACACTGTAAGGTACTTCAAGTTCTGCAAGGATGCGGTCCGCTGTTGCCTGAGATAGAAAGATGACGTCTATTTCTTTTTAGTGGCTTGTATCTCCTTTGAGGAATTGTAGAGCATTCAGAACTTGGGCACCATAAAATATTGTTTACCTCACCGCAGTTCTGAGTGCTCTATCTTGTCGTTTACATCCTGAGATCTCAAAAAATTTTCAGCCCTCCCAGTGGTAAGGAAAGAAACTGAACCTGTGATTGTAGACAGTATGAGACACTTTCTGTCTTGCTAGGATGCAGACAGAGCTTCTTGGGAAGATTGGTGCTGTCAATTTCTCTATGGATTCTTGTTGCTCCTTTTGGGAAGGAGTAAAGCCCTCATTGCTTGGGGGGCCTTAAAACTGTTTCAAGGTCCCCAAATTCTAAGGGCTCCATCTTTATTATTTATTTATTTATATATTTGTTTGTTTATTCATTTATTTTTTGTTGTGCAAACACTGTAAAGATGGGTTACAATTACATGGACAAGATAATGAGTAAATTATTTATAAAGTGTTGTAACGTCCTCCTTGTTTCCCCTTCAGACCTTTTCCCATCTTCTTCCTGCCCTCCCCAAATTCTCCACGCTCCCGCTGTCCCCCTTACCCGCGCACCAAAGTTGTAAAATTCATTTTATACATAACGACTTGTACATTGCATTTTTGCAATGGGTCCACCTGTATCCCTACTTAAACAAATTGTTTTCCCCTTTCTCCTCTACAAATTGTAACGACACGAATTCCACTGAAAGCAGTGGTTATACTATGGAGGAGAAACTTACAAAGTAAAAAAGAAATGATCTGATAAATGTGTTATAAACAATCTCATGAAAGAAAAACTTTTGAGTACATATCTTAGGGTTCATTTCCCTAACATCACCTTATCTGACTTTCTCTGCTGTACTGAAACTTTCGTTTCCATGCTGAACTCACTAACATTGGTCAGCTCTCCCAGAATCTGAAGAAAAAAAATGGACTTTTGGGCCTGGCTTACTTCACTTAATATAATTTTTTCCAAGTTTTTCCATTTCCTAACAAATGGGGCAATGTCATTCTTTCTGATGGAGGCATAGAATTCCATTGTGTATATATACCACATTTTCTTGATCCGTTCATCTACTGAGGGGCATCTGGGTTGGTTCCATATCTTAGCTATGGTAAATAATGCTGCAATAAACATAGTCGTGCTGGTAGCTTTAGTGTGGTCTTGTTTGTAAACATTTAGGTCCGATGGTTTCCCTTATTTGTAATATCTAGTATATGTATGAGTCAAGCGGAAAAGTTCATATAATGTGATGTCAGGAAAATGAACCCTTAGATGTGTATTTTAATGTTTTCTTTCCTTCATGCCTGTGTTTCTAACGCATTTATAAGATTATCTCTTTGTTGCTTTGTATGTCCCTCCCCCACAGTATAACCCCTGCTTTCACTTTATTTGATGTCAGTATAACTTGTGGAGGAGATGGGGAAAAACCAGTTGTTTAAGGATACAGGTGGACCTGTTGCAACAATGAGAAGTACAAGTTGTCATGTAGAAAACGAACTTTACAACTTTGGTGTGTGGGGGGAAGTGGGGGAAGGAGAAGGATTGGGATTGGGGGGGAGGGGGGAGGCTGGGAAGGGATGTGAAGGGTAAACAAAGGAGGAGGCTGCAATGCTTGGTAAAAAATGTACGCATTATCCTGCCCATGTAATTGTAACTCCTCTGTACAGTATGTTCACAAATAAAATTAAATTAAATTTAAAAAAATTGGACTTTTTTCCGTGGACCTTGTAAGGGGCTTTCAGCCATGCTAGGATGCAGACCGGAGTTGCCTGGGCTAGAAAGATGCAGTCTATTTCTATTTAGCGGCTTGTCTCTCCTTTGGGGAAAGAGTAGATCATTCGGTATTTGAACCCTGATATACAATATTGTTTTAAGGCACCGAATTTCTGAGTGTTCTACCTTGTCATTTGCATCCTGTGCTACCAAACACTTTTCAGCTCTCCCAGAATTGCAAGGAATATAATTGGACCTGTTATTGTTGACAGTATGAGGCACTTTCAGTCTTGCTAGGATGTAGATTATGACTTAGTGGGAAAGGTCGGTGCTGTCCATTTCTCTTTGGAGGCTTGTTTCTCCATTGGGGAAGGAGTAGATCCCCCTCACTTTGGGACCTTAAAACTGTTTTAAGGTCACAAAATTCTGAGTGCTCTTTCTTTTTATTTGCATCCTGTACTTCCAAAACCTCCTCAGCTATCCCAAAATTTCAAAGAAAACTTTTGATCTATGGTTGGTGATACAGAGAGGAGCTGTGAACCATGCCACAATGCACATAAGAGCTACTAGAGGCCAAAATAGGCTGTCTACTTCTCTTTGGTGGCTTGTGTCTTCATTATGGAAAGTATAGAGTATGCACAGCTGAGGCGACAAAAACCAGTTCTGTTTTAAGGTCCCCAAGCTCTAAGGGTCTATCTTGTCGTTTTCATCCTGAACTCCCTAACACTGGTCAGCCCTCCCAAATTGCAAGGAAAAAATTGGGACTGGTTAATGGGGACAGTGTAAGGAGGTTTAAGCCCTCGTAGGATGCAGACCGAAGTTGCCTGGGATAGACCGATGCTGTCTAACTCTCCTTAGTGCTCTGTCTTTCCTTCGGGGAATGTATAGAAAATTCAGAACTTGGTCACCGTAAAATAATAATGTTTTAAAGGGCCGAAGTTCTTAGTGCTCTATCTTATTCTTTGAATCCTGAGTTCCTAAACACTTTTGACTTCTCTCAGAATTAAAAGGAATAAAAATGCACTTGTTATTGTAGACAGAATGAGGCACTTTCAAAATTGCCATGATGCAGAGTAGAGTTTCTTGGGAAAGATGGGTGCTGTGAATTGCACTTTGGAGGCGTGTTTCTGCCTTGGGGAAGGTGTAGAGCTCTCCTTCTTTGGGGGCCTTAAGACTGTTCTAAGTTCCCCACATTCTGAATTCTCTATCTTGTCGTTTGTACCTGAGCTCCCTAACACTGGTCACCTCTCCCAGAATTGGAAGAACAAAGTTTGAACTGTTTACTGTGGATAGTGCAAGGGGCATTAAGCCCTGCTAAGATTCAGAACACAGTTTCTTGGGACAGAACGATGCTTTCTAATTCTCCTAAGTGGCTTGTCTCTCTTTTGGGAAAAGTTTAGAGCACTCAGAAATTGGAGATCTTTTCTTTGTGGTCCTCAAATTCTGAGAACTCTTTCTTGTTTGCATGCTGGGCTCCCAAACCCTCCACAGCTCTCCCTAAATGGTAAGGAAAAAATATTGAGCTGCGGATGGTGACATCAAGAGGGACTTTGAACCATGCCAGTATACACACACGGGCTGCTAGAAACCGATCCATGTTGTCTATTTCTCATTGGGCGCTGGTCTTTCCTTTTTGGAATTTATAGAGCATTCAGAACCCTGGCGCCATAAAACAATTCTGTTTTATGTTCCCCACATTCTCAGTGCTCTATCTTGTCGTTTTCATCCTGAGCTCCCTAACACTGGTCAGCCCTCCTTGAATTGCAAGGGATGAATTGGGACTTGTTACTGTGGACAGTGTAAGGGGCTTCAAGCCCTGCTAGGATGCAGACGGCTGTTGCCTGTGATAGAACGATGCTGTCTATTTCTCTTTAGTGGCTTGTTTCTCCTTGGAGGAATTGTAGAGCCTTCAGAACTTGGGCACCATAAAATATTGTTTACCTCAGCTAAATTCTGAGTGCTCTGTCTCGTCGTTTACAACCTGAGATCTCAAAAACTTTTCAGTCCTCCCAGTTGTAAGGAAAAAACTGAGCCTGTGATGGTGGACAGTATGAGACACTTTCTGTCTTGTTAAGATTCAGACCAGAGCTTCTTGGGAAGATTGGTGCTGTCAATTTCTCTATGGACGCTTGTCCCACCTTTGGGAAAGGAGTAAAGCCCTCATTGCTTGGGGCCCTTAAAACTGTTTCAAGGTCCCCGAGTTCTGAGAGCTTCATCTTTTCTTTGTTTTAAATTTATTTATTTATTTATTTATTTATTTATTTATTTATTTATTTATTTATTTATTATTTTGAACATACTGTACAGAGGGGTTAAAATTACATCGGCAAGATAATGACTATATTTTTAAAAGTATTTTAACGTCCTCCTTTGTTTCCCCTTCCCATCTCTTCCCATCCTCCTCCTGCCCCCCAAACCAATTATCCCCACTGCCCCTGCCCCACACCCCGCACCAAAGTTGTAAAATTCGTTTTTGACTTGTATTTCTCATTGGTGCAATGGGTCAACCTGTATCCCTAATTTAACGAATTGTTTTTTCCTTCCCCTCCACAAATTATGCCGACATGAAATCCAGTCAAAGCTGGGGTTATACTATGGGGGAGGGACTTACAAAGCAACAAAGAAATAATCTTATAAATGTGTTATAAATAATCGCATGAAAGAAAAAAAAACTTTTGAATACATATATTAGATTTCATTTCCCTAACATCACCTTCTCTCACTTTTTCTGCTTTA